>NW_026575146.1:14217500-14817500 GCF_905146905.1 Nyctereutes procyonoides
TCAAAGTAAGAGGACTAGAAACACAATTTCACCTCTGGTACAGCCGATGAGTTCTGCTCATCTGGGGTGCCCAAAGCCAAATTGGGCACCATCATTCCAATGACTGGCACTGCACCATCACATCCAAGCCAAGAATAGGGGAATGGTTAAGTACGTCCCTGAGCTAGAACACTATCTAAAATTTAAAATGATATTTAAGAAGAGTTTGGAAAATGATGTGTCACCGTATTCACTACTGAATAAGCAGGATTCCAAATGGTTTATATGATATTGTTCCAATTTTGTAAAATGTTAAAGAATGAGGGGAAAACAGAGTTATAGGGAATAATAGGAAGCCATAGGTATGGCATTTGGAAAGTAATTTGTATCTTGCAGATGTGCTAGATTGTAAGGAAAGATGCTCCAGGACTGGGAACAAAAGGAGTGAGGCCATTCATACACACACTGCCTTGGCTTGAAGGTGAGTTTTTGTTCTGTCTTACTCTTTTTTTTTTCTTTTTGAATTGATGCTTTTATTTTCTTTTGGTAAATACCCAGTAGTGGAATTATTGGGTCATATGGTATTTCTATTTTTAATCTTTTGGGGGAATCTCCATACTGTTTCCCATAATGGCTGCACCAATTTACATTTCCACCATTAGTGCATGAAGATTCCTTTTTTCCACATCCTTACCAACACTTCTTATTTCTTGTCTTTTTAATTTTAGCTATCCTGATGGATAGTACCTCATTGTAGTTTTGATTTGTATTTCCCTGATGATGAGTGATGTTGAGCATCTTTTCATGTATCTGTTGGCCATCTGTATGTCCTCTTTGGAGAAATATCGGGTGTTTTTTTTTTAATTTTTATTTATTTATGATAGTCACAGAGAGAGAGAGAGAGAGAGAGAGAGAGAGAGAGGCAGAGACACAGGCAGAGGGAGAAGCAGGCTCCATGTACCAGGAGCCCGACAAGCGATTCGATCCTGGGTCTCCAGGATCGCGCCCTGGGCCAAAGGCAGGAGCCAAACTGCTGCGCCACCCGGGGATCCCTCGGGTGGTTTTTTTTTTGTATATTTTTTATTGGAGTTCGATTTGCCAACGTATAGCATAACACCCAGTGTTCATCCTGTCAAGTGCCCCCTCAGTGCCTGTCATCCAGTGTTCTTATTCCTAAGTAAGAAGTTGAATAAGCAGAGGGGCAAGTGAGAGTTGGTGACATCTGCATAAATTAAAGGGAGACTGGATAGGAGTGGGATTAATGGATTATTTGAATAAAATTGACCAATTCTGATCCAATCCATGTCCTGGACATTTCAAAATGTCAACAATAGGGGCACCAGGGTGGTTCACTCAGTTAAGTATATGCCTTCGCTTCAGGTCATGATCTCAAGGTCCTGGGATTGAACCCTTGTCAAGCTCCCTGCTCAGCTGGGAATCAGCTTACCCTCTTCCCTGCTTCTCCCTCCCCACCTGCTCATGCTCTTATTCTCTCTCTCTCAAAGACATAAAATCTGTTTTAAAAAATGTTAACTGATTATTTCTCAGTAATAGATATCATTCTCTTGCCTAAGCTTCTCTATGCTCTATACGTTTTTAAAATGAGAAAGTGGGGGTTGGGGGTGGCACCTGGGTGGCTCAGTGGATTAAGCATCCAACTATTGGTTTCAGCTCAGGTCATGATCTCAGGGTTCTTAGATTGAACCCTGCATCATTGCCTGGCTCCTCCGCACTCAGCATTGGAGTCTGCTTGAGATTCTCATTGATCCCGCCTCTGCCTTTCCTGTTTGTGCACTCTCTTTTGAATTAACAAATAAATCTTTAAAAAAGAGAGAGAGAGAAAGCATGGATATCAGCGGTGATGGGAGAGGAAATATGTAAATACCCCTGAAGGAGTTAAACATTAATGAGCACTTACTATAGATCAGTCGCTGTATTAAGTGCTCTACATAATCCTTCCCACAAATTCCAGGCAGCCGCTATTATCATCCTCGTTTTATGCATGAAAGGGATCAAAATTTAGAGATATTAAGTATTCAACACAAGTTCATATTGCTAAGAAAGTGTCACTTGTCTAATTTGAGCCTCTGCTCTTTGCCACAACTGAACCAACATGCTTTTTTTCTCTCTGTTATGTAACAGCATCTCAAGATAATGATCCTTTTGATGAGTTGAAAAAGTAGAAGGAATAACTTGATGGCATTCAACAAACACTTATTAAGTGCCTATCTGAGGTGAGCACCAGAATAATATTGTTAATAAGACATGGCCAAAATGAAGGTGGGAGATTGAACACATATTACTTTTATTGAAACCTCATGAAAACCCCAGAAAAGTCAATAAAAAAGGGGGGGGATTAAAAAAACTCATAAGCCCATAAAGACAAGGAGAATGGAAGAGGAAATAATAGCAACAAAATTTTGCAAATCATAAGGAAAAAAGGAATAGATATCAAAACCTAGATCCTTCAATGGCAGTGAGGAAAGCCCAACCCACACCATAGATGTCTCAAATGCTTCAGGAACCAGCAGCACAAGCATCTTTGGAAGTGAATGAAAATATGGGGCAAAAATCAGGAGGATGGACCACCACAGACCATAAGGAAAAGACAGATGAAATGAAGATTAGCGAGGACATGAGCAACTGGAACTCTTGAACATTGCCGGTAGAAACATAAAATGGCACAACCATTTTGGAAAACAGTGTGGCCATATATACTAAAGCCAACTCTATACCTAATCTATCACCCAGTGATTCCATTACTAAGTATAACCCCAAGTAAAATAGTGCAAATACTCCCCCCAAAAACATGTACAAGAATGTTCATATTCATAATAACCAAAAACTGGCAGCAGTAGAACCAATAAATTGTTCTATATCCAAACACTGACATGCTGCATAGCAACAAAAACAAAAACAAGACCAAAAAACTACTGCTATAGGAAACAACATAAGAAATTTCACAGACATAATATTCAGCAAACAAAGCCAAACACAGAAGAATGTAAACTGTATGATTCTATCCATATAATATTTTAAAAAACCAAGCAGAATAGTGATAGAAGCCAGAACAGTGGTTACCGCTGGGAGAGAGGTGGCTGTAAAAGGACAGACGGAGCCTTCTGAGGTGTCCTATATCTTCATGTTGGTGGTGGTTACATGGATGAATACATACATAAAATTTGGGTAACCTATACACTTCAAGTTGCACATTTTATGTATGTTGTACCATAATTTAAAGAAAAAACAAAAACAGAAGGATAGATCACAAGTCTGAGAAGCAGCTAAATCTCCCCATTTTTCTGCTCTGTGCAACTAAATTTTCATTCTCTAACACTGACAGGAAACTAGAGGTTGATTCCCTAGGACCATAAAATAGAGGGTATCTGGACTGGGACACATTAGCCATAAACATGGGCAGGGCAGCAGGAAATAAAAGACAATCTTCAAAGAGAGCCCCGAACAATTCCCCTCCTCTCCTTTGGGCATAATGCTCCTGCTGTAAGGGGTTGAATAGGCATTTTAACTCCACTGAATCTGGGCTGAACCTCTACTGCTTTGACCTATAGGATGCAGAGGAAGTGATGTCAATGGGCCTTCCAAGGACCTCCAAGACATGCACCATCAATAAAGAGAAAGACATTGGATCCAAACAGATGTGGGAAGAGGATCTCCAGGATGGTGGTGCAGTGATTGCTTAGATAGGAGCCATGTACCAGGCATAGGGCAGCCAGTCCAGAGCTGGTCAGAAGGCCAAGGAGAGATTTCACAAAGATGAAACTGATGGAATGAATGTGTCATGTTCCTGAATATCTCAAGAGGGGAGTTAGGCGATTTGGGGGGATCTGAAGTTGAATTAATGATTAGTACATAGACAACTAAGTAATAAAAAAGACCTTGCTGGGCAGCCCAGGTGGCTCAGCGGTTTAGCGCCGCCTTCAGCCCAGATCAAGTCCTGCATTGGGCTCCCTGCAGGGAGCCTACTTCTCCCTCTGCCTGTGTCTCTGCCTCTCTCTCTCTCGTGAATAAATAAATAAAATCTTTTTAAAAAGATAAATAAAAATAAAAATGAGGATAAAAATGTGCAAGGAAGAGTAGGTGAAATTAGAGTATAGCATGGGAATTTTGGGAATATGTAAACGTGAGTGATGATTAGATTCACCTGGGGTGCTTTGAAAAATACAGATTCCTGGGACCATTTTCTATAATTTATGCTCAATAGTGTAAGTGAGCCCCCCCCCAAATGTACCTTTGTAAAATATTTCTCCAATGCATGCAAGATCGACCCCGCAGGCAAACCCGTCCTGTGCATTCAGGTGGAAACACACTGATCTCGTGAGGAACAATTGTTTCCTCATTTATTATTGTAAAAATCCACAAGAGATGACACCATCACCATTTTTAGATAGATAGTCCCATGGAAGACGTGTTGATTTGTAAGTTTCAATTTCATACTCAAGTGTTGAGCTTGTAGAGGATGAGAAACTCCCTTGCCTATCCACCCTCCCCTCCTCCCCCACAGTGGTTACAGAATGTGTGGGAAGAGTTCTCTCATTTGGACCATTTGGACACATTCCTTTATCGTTAAAAATGTTTCGTATGACATAACCATGATTGGCTTAGTTTTAAATGTTTTTGCGTTAGGCCAAGTGGAACCCAAGGTGGACGGGGCTGGGGCTGTCCATGGTGCTGAACGCGGGAGCCGGCTGCGGCCTTGGGCCTGTTCAGTCCTCCGGGCCCCATTATTCTCTCTTCCGGTCATCTCCAGTTGCTTCCTTTTTCCAAAACGAGCAGTAGCGAGGACGGCCCTTCATGCTTTTGTCCTGGGCGGCAGATGACCTTGCGCTGGGTGCCCCCCGCCCCCTCCCGGCTCCTTCCTGGGCGGCGGCCGATGGGCGCGGCACGGCCCCCTCCCTAGGCCCCGCGGCTCGGGGGCGGGCCCCGTCCGCACCCCCGCAGGCCCGGCTCCCCGCGTCTCGCCGCGGCGCCCTGAGCGCGCCCGCCCCACCTTCCTCCGCGCCCCCTCCCCACTTCCCCCGCCACCTGCTCCTCCTCCTCCTCCGCGGTCCCGCCCAGTGCGCTGGGGGCCCCGGTCTCGGGAGCTGGGGAGAGAGGGGCGAGGGGAGCAGAACCGAGGGCGGAGCGGCGGGAGGCGGGGACGCGGGCCGGGCGCCGGGAGCGCGGGCATGGACGCGGAGTACCCGGCCTTCGAGCCCCCGCTCTGCAGCGAGCTCAAGCACCTGTGCAAGCGGCTCCAGGAGGCGTACCGCGAGCTCAGAGAGGACCTCACGCCGTTCAGAGATGACCGCTACTACAGGTAGGCGCGGGCGGGCGCCACACCCGGGGCCTCGGGGCCCCCCGCCCCCCCCCCCCCCGGAACCTGGGCGCGCTCCGGGCCTGGCCGGGCCCCGCCCCTGGGCCGCCCCCTCCCCGCGGCGGGCGTCGAGCGGGTGTCCCCGGGGAGGGCGGGCAGGTCTGCGGGTTCCAGTCGGGGAGCTGGGCTGAAGAGCTGTTTTCATTCTCTGGAACCCTGAGCCGAGATGCTCAAAGCCGGGGCTGGGGACCCACGGGCGTTAGGCGCTGCTTTGCTCCTCCCTCTCTTCCTCCTTTCCAGTCACTCCCCCGCCCCCACCCCCACCCCCACCCCCACGGTCGTGTTCAGGCGTAGAGTCCTGGTTCGGGGAGAGGATCACTCCTCCTCCAGCGTCAGGCAGGGAGGGCCTCGGCCTCCCTTTTGAGGTACTCAGGCCTTGGGTTTGGGTGAAAAATCTCTGAGGCTGGGGTGCTCCTGGGCGTTGGGGGCCGATGGCCTCGGGGATGCGCCGCACCTCGGTGAAGATGCTGTGGGAGGTCATGTTTCCGCACGCACCCCAGGGCTTGTTGGTCTGGGCTTGTCTGTGTTCATCTCTGGCACCCTCTCCGGTGTGGCCAGGGTGAGAGCTGGGGGGGCCGCAGGCTCTTGCAGCAGGGCACCCGCCCCTACTGGTCTTGGCTGTTCTGTTGGGAGCCCGGCTCCTTTGGTCGTGGTTGGGCTTAGCTGAAGTGTTGTGTCCTGAAAGGACCCTATCTGGAGTGTGGAGTCTGGGGCTGAGGTTGGTCTTGCTCCTCAGTAGCTCGTGACCCTGAGAAAGTTATCTACTAACTCTACTTTGCAAGCTTCCTCATCTGTGAAATGGGGAGCTTGAACCAGAAGGTTTGTGGAAGGTGAGAATTCTAGTCATGATGTTCTCACTCTGCTTCAGGATGGGCAGTGATTGCACAGCTATCTCTGAAGTGGTGATACTCGTTTTTGTACAGTGTACCCTAGTAGTCATATATTCTAATACACGTCAGAAAAACGTGAATCACACTTATTGGATCTTTTCAAAAGTCCAGTGGCTTCTCAGGGACTGACCAATATATTGTTCACAAAAAATGGAAAAGCCCATTTAAAAAATACGGCATTCCAAGATCCTATGGTGTGGCTATGGATGAGCTCAATCTGCCTCATGTGGCCCCCCAGGACACCTGACAGCATGGTAAAAACAAACAAACAAAACACAGATAGTTTTAAATCTTATTTCTAATGTATAATCCAGTCTCCTTTCCCATTGATTTCTCCCCACTCTTTTTTTCTCTGTATTTTATTGTCTTGAGAACATTTCTTTGGCAAAGGATCCAGTGGATAGCTAAATGGTCTTAATTCAGGTAGCAAAGAGAACAAAGCCACAGCACTGGTTAATTCACAACTGGATCATCCTTTATTCATTCACTCATTTATCCAACCAATAGTCATTGAGTACCTCCTATGTTGGAGGTACTGCTGCCATTCCAAGTGTTGAAATGCAGGAGATACAGGGCCCTTGTTGTCATGGAGCTTATAGGTAATAAACAAGTGATTACATGTCACAATGAGTGCTAGGAAGCTCATAAACCAGGTGCCGTGATAAAGAGTGATAGGGGTGCTACTTCAGAGAAAGTGGTGGAAGAAGGCTCTTGGAGAAGTTGACATTTGACTAAGAATGAAAAATGACTCACTCACTAGACAGTGAGCTAGGGAAGAAAGTTCTAGAAGAGGAAGTACAAGTGCAAAGGCTCTGAGGCCATAAAAACATGGTACAGTAGTCCCCCTTCATTGCAAGGGTTATGTTCTAAGACCCCCAGTGGATGCCTGAAACCACAGATAATACTGAATCTTAGGTATACAATGATTTTTCCTATCCATACCATGTCCATATGACAAAGTTTAATTTACAAATTAATCACAGTAAGAGATTAACAACTAATAATAAAATAGAACAATTATAATAATATAATCAAGATTGTGTGAATGTGGTCTCTCTCAAAATATCTTACTCTACTGAACTCACTCTTCTTTTAAAAAAAGATTTATTGGGATCCCTGGGTGGCGCAGCGGTTTGGCGCCTGCCTTTGGCCCAGGGCGCGATCCTGGAGACCCGGGATCGAGTCCCGCGTCGGGCTCCCGGTGCATGGAGCCTGCTTCTCCCTCGGCCTATGTCTCTGCCTCTCTCTCTCTCTCTGTGTGTGACTATCATAAATAAATAAAAATTAAAAAAAAAAGATTTATTTATTTATTTATTTGAGAGAGAGAGAGAGCATGTGCGCAAGTGGGGGCAGGGGAAGAGGGAGAAAATCTTCAAGCAGACTCCCTGCTGAGCATGGAGGCTGACACTGTAGGACTCGCTCTCGTGACCCATGAGATCATGACCTCAGCTGAAACCAAGAGTCAGACACTTTGACTGAGCCACCCAGGCAGCCCTATCCTCACCCTTCTTCTCGTGATAATTTGAGACGATAAAATGCCTGTGTGGTGAGATGAAGTGAGGGGAACGACATAGGCATTGTGATGTAGCATTAGGCTACTATTGACCTGCTGACCATATTTCAGAAGGAGGAGTATCTGCTTCTGGCCTGCAGGTGACTGAAGTGGCCATGGAAGGCAAACCCATGGATAAGAGGGGACTACTACATGTTCAAGGAATAGACGGAAGACCAACATGGTCAGAGAAAAGGGCAGGCCAGGTCATATAGAGCCTTGAATGCTAGACTAAGAAGTATGAATTTCATTAGAATCCTACTATGAACCCATGAGTAGTTTGGCTGCCTATACTACCTGACAGCATGGTAAAAACAAACAAAATACAGATAGTTTTAAATCTTATTTTTAATGTATAATCCAGTCTCCTTTCCCAGCAAACATCTGAACCTATGCTCTAGGAGCTACTCTGCTAGTTGATTTGGATCTTGAAGACCATGAACTTAACATGTTTGGAAGGGGAAAGTGATGAATTCTGGCACCCCCACCACCACTCAACCCCCCGCCATGAGAACAAGTCAGCTGCAGAATGCCTTATAATATTGTGTGTTGGCAGAGTGGTTGGGCTGAAATCACAAAAACTGGTTTATAGTGAGGAGATGTTTTAGGTCATTGAACTATTTTCCATTGCTCCATTGAATTTTTATATCAGTGGGTTGCACGTTTACAAAACTAGGTGAAATATTCTTAGGTTTCCAAGTTGGGAAGCTGATAGTTACAGCTCTTGCACCTGCTTAGCTGGAAGATGAACTTGCTACTATAATTTTTGCTCCTGCTTTTCTCACTGTCTTCGTGTCCTCATTAGTGATTTATGACGACTAAAAGGCACCAGTGCTTTTCCCCCTGGAGGACCAGGGCCTTGCCTCATGTGGCTGACAGTTTCCTCGGAAGAGGTGCAGCTGCTAATGCCCATTTGCAAAATGTGGTTGGTCCCTCCATTAGCTGGCATGGCTACTGGCATATTGGCTGTGTAATTTGGCATCATTGGCAAATGGCAGCTATGTGATCAAAAGACTCACAGTCACTTGCACAAACAGAGATGACAGTGGTACTGCCTGCTAGGAAGGGGCAGTAGGTGGAAGAGCAATAGGCTGGGTCTGAAATCCTGGCTCTAAGTCTCAGCTCTACCCTTTGCCAACTCTGTGGCCTTGGGGTAATCATTGTATTTCACTGGTGATCAGTTTCCACATCAGAAAGATAAAGCAAGGATGTGATAGACTCAAGTGCTTTTGAAAAAACACTGAAGATGCTTTCCAATACAGACCACAGAATAACCAAAGTAGCTGGGATGTAACGGATTGAGTTGTTTGTTGACCCAGCACCTCAATGATGTCAAGTCCTTTCTTTTTAACTTGGTGGCAACTGGCCTCAATTGGCCACTAATAATCATTTTGGCTATTGCTTCTCATTCACATTCATGGGGAGAATGGGCTGGCTTCCTCTAAAGGGATAATTTGAAGCCTACAGCAAAACTCCCTGAATCTCATCTCTATCCGCACCCAAAATGGTAACAATGAAGAAGACAGACATGTGTTGATAAATGACATGGAAGTTTCATACACTGCGGATGGGAGGGTAAATTGGTCCAGTCCCATCTGGGTCCAAATGGAAGGCCATTTGACTGTATCTCTTAAAGTTGAACCTATATATTCCCTTTGACCCAGTAATCCTTCTTAGGTATTTACCCTACAGAAATGCATCTCTGTGTCCTCGACAGACAAAGACTGAAATGTTTATAGCAGCATAATTTGTAAAACTCCTAAATTGGAAACCAGCCAAATACTCATCAACAGTAGAATGGATAAATTTGGCTTATTCCACCATCAAATATACACCAATGAAAGTAAGCAACTTACAACTATACACAGTAAAAATAAGCCTCACACACAATGTGAGCAAAAGAAGCCAGACACAGAGTATATACTATCTGATTCTACTTACATTAAAAAAAAGTATAAAACAAGCAAAATGACCCTATACTGTTGGAAGTCAGGTTAGTGGTTATCCTTGAAGGAACAGTGAGTGGAAGAGGGCAGAAAAGGGTTTTCTGGCTGCTGGTCATATTTTGCTTCTTGATCTGGGTGCTGGTTACACAGGTATATGCAGTTTGTGAACCTCTATCAAACTAACGTGTATAGTTCCATCACCTTTTCCATATGTGTATCACACTTCAGTAGAAAGTTTAAAAGAAAACCAATTCCTATGTCTCACTGATAGCATTGAGCTCCTTTTCTTGAATTCCTAAGATGGAAATAGACAGGCAAATCAGAGCACCCCGGGAGCTGAGGGTGGAGCCAATTTCTCCAAGGCCTATGTCCTCAAGGGAGGAGAGGTAGAGTGTGGAGCCCAGTTGGAGTTCTGTTAGGAAGCAGACATGGGGGATGGATGCCAAGCACGCAGTCAACCCTGCCCATGAAATAAATTGTAAGGAGCTAAAGAAAAGTGAAGGACAAGAGATATGATCCTTTATTGCTCCACTCTTGGAGAATTTGTGGTTGGCCATTTTGCTGACCCATACTTTGTTTCTCATGTTATTTCATTAACTAAGCCCTAGACTAATGTACAGAATCAGAATGCCAGTTTATGTAATTGGCTGATGCAGATCCATGAGAACACAGATAACGGTGGGCATGGCATCGCAGCCCAGGGAATTAGTTAGATCAAGGGATTCTCAATACTAGCTGCACATCAGAATCACTTGGGAGAGCTTTTAAAAAGACAAATGCCCAGGCCCTACCCTCGAGAACTCTGATTTAATTGGCCTGGGCTGGATCTCAGCCAGGATGGAGAACCCAAGAGGGGTGAGTGGAATGTTTAAGAGCATTAAGCTGACAGAGCCTGGTGCATCCATCTCAAGGGAACGGGCTTGCCGTCAGGGCAGGAATACTGGATATCACCAGTTAAGGCTCCTCCCCTACACAGAGCTCCGTGGCTGCTGTCAACAATCACCTTGGCTTTTTCCACCTTTGTAGGCTGACCAACCTTCCTTTTTAGGTTAATGCATCTGTTCAGGTTAAAGGCAATTCAAGGTCTAGGAACCAATTTTTCCATTTAAAAAAAAAAAACATTTTATTTATTCATGAGAGATATAAAGAGGGAGAGAGAGGTAGAGACAGAGGGAGAAGCAGTCTCCCCATGGAGTAGGGAGCCGGAAGCGGAACTCGATCCCAGCACCCCAGAATCACGACCTGAGCCAAAGGAAGATGCTTAATTGACTGAACCACTCAGGCACCCCCATTTTTTCCATTTAAGGCAAACCTGCTTATATGTCCTGGCTTTAATGTTAATAACCCATCTGCACTGATTTTAATATTAATGTTTCAGCCGGCTAACATTTCTCCTTGTTTTCAAGTTATTGGTGACAACTCATTGTAATTAGCATACTGATCTGTGTCTTTTGTATCTTTGTTGGTGGGAGGAAATGGTAAGTATCTCTGATGAGACTGTAGTTTTGTTTATTTTTTATTTTTTTAAAATATTTTTAATTTGTTTATTCAGAGAGAGAGAGAGAGGCAGAGACACAGGCAGAGGGAGAAGCAGGCTCCATGCAGGGAGCCCGACGCGGGACTCGATCCCAGGTCTCCAGGATCACACTCTGGGTTGCAGGCGGCACTAAACCGCTGAGCCACCCGGGGCTGCCCGAAACTGTAGTTTTAGAACTAGCTTCTTTATTTTCATCACTTCAAAGGTAGAAAAATAATTTCATTAAACTTGCATGCTTGAGAACTTAGAGTCATGTACAAAACTGGTTCCATGAGAAAAGGCTGGTTTTCTGTTTGGGACTAGATGCAGGCCCCAGAAGGGCCCTGGTCCAAGGATTCGACAAGACAAACACATGGATGAGGGGTCAGGGGTGGGCACCAGGACAGGTCAGCTGCCCTTAGACCTACCCAGGCCTTCGTGCAGCCCTCTCAGGGCAGCACCCCTCCCCACGACTCCTGACTGCTTTCCCTTCCCTTGCTCTGGCACCTTGTTCCATCAGTTATCCTCTCTGGTCATGTCTCAGCTCTCAACTCTGACACCTTCCTAAATGCTTACAGCTCTTGGACCAAATTTCCTTCAGTCCAGCCTCCTTGGGTACAACCGCACTGTCTTTGGAACACTTGGGTGGCTCAGTGGTTGAGCATCTGCCGTAGGCTCAGGGCATGATCCCAGGATCCCGGGATCGAGTCCCACATCGGGCTCCCCAGAGGGAGCCTGCTTCTCTCTGCCTGTGTCTCTTCCTCTCTCTGTGTGTCTCTCAAAATTAAATAAGTAAAATCTTAAAAACAACAACAGCAACAACAAAAACAACCACACTGTCTTCTTCAACATATGTTGGTCTGCCTTCTTCCCCCTACCATATTGTCATATAAATGAGTTAAGGATGGCCCCTGTATGTTGGCTCCCACGTTGTTTGTTTCTTCACTTATTTCATAGCAGGTGCCTAAACTCGCTCCTATTGGTGCCTAACTCAAATTTCTAGTTGCTTTACATATAGACTCAATATGCATATTTTGTGTATGCATATATACCCAATATGCATATTTTTGCATATACATAATGCTAAACCCAGTTGCTTTACAAATAGCCCCAATATGCATATTTTTAGCCGTTTGGAGTCTGTCTGCTTTGTATACCTGTGCACTCAGCGTCTGCTAGCCATAGATTTGCAAACCCTGTGGCTATAAAAGACCCCAAACTGTTGCTGCTCTTCAGAGTCCTCTGACCTCGAGACTCCCTCCTCCTGCTTCTGAGCAACATCATCTGTACATATAAATCCCCTCTTTGATTCTGTTCTGCCCCAAGGGCCCCCTAGCCCTCTTCTTTATGGTAAAGTCATGTCTTACCTGTCTCTACGTTATGAGCACCTGTTACAAAGTATATCACACAATAGGTGCTCACCTAACATGCACTACATGAAAAGCATGAATGAATGAATGAGAACAGGAGAGACTTCACTAAATTACAGGCAGGCATGTTTTGTCCCAGTTTTTAATAGGTCGAAGCTCTGAAGAGTTTCATGTGAGTTCCAGTAAAATTGGGAATTGCTTGCTCTGGAGCAACCCCCAGGAAAATGACTAATAGTATATAGTGGAAAAATTTTAAAGATATTAAAATTTACAATAGAAAATATTCATTTAATGCAAAAGAAAACAGTAAAGGAGGACTAGAGGAACATGAGACATATAGACATATATGGGCATGAGACACATAGAAGATAAAAAGTAAAATGGTAGGCATGACTCCAGCTGTATCAATGACGAAACAAAATCCATCAAGAGGCAGAGGTTGTCAGATGAGATAATAAGCAAGATCCCATCATATCCCATCTACAGAAAATATATTTTAGATCCTAAGATACAAGTTGAAAGTAAAAGGATGGAAAAATATGTGTCATGCAAACAGCAAACTTAGAAAAGCTGGTGTGACTAAACCGCTATCAGGTAAAATAGCTTTTAAACCAAAACATGTTACTAGAGATAAAGAGGAATATTCTATAATGATAAAAGGATCAATCCATTAGGAAGATTAACAACTGTAAACTTATAAATCCATAGACTACTGTGCCCAACAACAGCAGAATAAGAATTCTTTTCAGGTGTACATGGAGCGTTCTCCAGGATAGATCATATACTCATCTGTGAGGCAGGATGTAATAAATTTAAAAGGACTGAAATCAAAGGAAGTTCTCCAACTACCATGGATTGAAATCAGACGTCAATTACAGGAAGAAATTTGGGAAATCCCCCAACATGTGGAAATTAAGCAACATGCTCCGAAATAATCACCTGGTGAAAGATGAATCATAAAAGAAATTAGGATTTTGAGATGAATGAAATAAAAACACCATATATCAGAACACCTGGGATGGATCTAAAGCAGTGCTCAGAGGGAAATTTATAGCTATAAATGCCCCCATTAAACAAGAAGAAAGAGCTCAAATCAATAGTTAACCTTCCACCTTAAAACATTGGGGAAGAAAAAAGAAAACTAAAAAAGCAAAGCAAGCAGAAGGAAAACAATAATAAAAATTATGGTAAAGATTAATTAAAGAAAAATATGAAAGCAATAGAGAAATGAATAAAACTAAAAGTAGGTTCTTTTTTTTTTTAAGATTTTATTTATTTATAAGCAACACAGAGAGACAGAGACATAGAGGGAGAAGTAGGCTCCCCAAGGGGAGCCCAATACAGGACTCGATCCCAGGACCCTGGAATCATGACCTGAGTCAAAGGCAGAAGTTCAACCACTGAGCCACCCAAGCATCCCTAAAAGTTGGTTCTATGAAAAGATAGGCTGTTTTGACAAGCCTTTAGCTTAGCTAGACCAAGCAAGAAAAAAAGGAAGAAGATGCAAGTTACTGAAATCAGGAATAAAAGAGGGAACATGGCTATCAAACTTGCAGGAAAATAAAGGACTATATGAGAATGCCATGAGGTAAGTGTATGTACTGATGAATTTGAAGAGACACTGTTTTCCTGACGCCAAACCAAAGACATCAATAAGAACCCCACAGACCAGTATCTCTCGTGGACAGAACAGTTCTCAGACAAGACAAAACACCAGCAAACTGAAGCCAGCAACAGGATTAGAGAAGAAGGGGTTATACACCGGCTCATCACCAAGTGGGATTTATGCCACGAAGGAAAGATCAGTTAATATATAATATCCGCAGGCCCATCTCGTGGTGTTTTGTTTCATTTATCATTTGCTGTTTCCAGATTGTACAAGTCTGTGCTTCAGGGACATCCCAAAGGCCTTGAACTGGCCACTGGCCCCTGTATGGCCCCCTCGGTTCAGATAGCAGACGTGCCCTATGCTTGTCTGAGCTCTTCCTGGTGGCTCATCGAAGCTGTTATTTTCACGTGTGCCTTCGGGTAAGCTGAACTTTGGCCCATGCAGCAGAGTTGTTTTGTTCTTTTTTTCTTTAAAGCAAGCTACATCTTGCTCTGAATCGGGAGGAAATGATAAAGATCTTCTTTTCCTGGAGAGCAGAGCACATCGAAGCAGCCGATTGTTCTCTGGGGTCAGTCATCAGTCAGCTGCAGCAATGACTCAGCTCTTGCAGTAGAGGAGTGTCATTTGCCAGATGAGAACAGGTCTCTGAGCTGGGGCGGGACATCCAAAGCCGGATCCAGGCCTCTCTTGCAGCTTCTGGGGGCCTCAGCTATTCCTTGGCTTGTACGCGGCCGCTCATCGTTTCTCAGTGTCTTCCCTCTGGGCACGTCTGTCTCTGCATCTAAACTTCCCCTTGTCATAAGGACACCAGAAGTAGTGGATCAGGGCCCATCCTTGACCTCATCTTAACTTGATCATCTGCAAAGACCCTGTTTCCAAATAGGCCACAGTCACGCATGGGGAAGGGGGTGTCAAGACTTCAGCATCTCTGTGGAACACAACTGGACCCGTAACAGGCTCTCCTTGAAGAGGCCTGCCTGTGTGTTGACACAGGGCTGTAGATTTAGATCCCCTCTGAGTATTCTCTAAACTAACAGCTGACTGTTTGATGAAGAAGAGACAGGAGGACCAAGTCTTGGCTTGTCTCTGCTGCTACCATCTTGGAAATCAGGTTTGCACATCTCCTAAAACGACCGCAGATTCCTGCTGGCTCTAAAACCAAGACCAGGCAGCCCGGGTGGCTCAGCGGTTTAGCACCACCTTCAACCCAGGGTGTGATCCTGGAGACCCTGGATCAAGTCCCATGTCAGGCTCCCTGCATGGAGCCTGCTTCTCCCTCTGCCTGTGTCTCTGCCTCTCTCTCTCTCTGTGTCTGTCATGAATAAATAAATAAAATCTTTTAAAAAATAAATAAAATAAAACCAAGATCGCAGAGCAGGAGTGGGGCTGTGGGGCTAAAGGCGGTGCCCAGTGATGGCCTCCCCAGCAGAGGCGACTATAGTCTTCTCAGCATCACCTGAGCTGCCTGAACTTTATGAAGTTCAAGTTGGGAAAGGTGGCGTGTGTGGTATGTGTGTGTGTATGGTATACATACAGTGTGCATGGTGTGTGTGGTGTGTATGTGGAATGTGTATGGTCTGTGTGTGTATACGGTGTGCATATGAGGGAGTATGTGTATGGTGTGCATGTGTGCTGTGTGGTGTGTGTGATGTGTGTGTGTATGGGATGTGTGGTGTGTGTGTGTGGTGTGTGCATGGGGTATGATATACATGCGTGTGGATGTGTGTGCCATGGGGTGAAGGAGGGCATGGAGTGTGAGCATAGGACCCGGCCCCACCCAGCCCTCTGTTGTGGGAAACCAGTTTGTGAGGAGCTGTTGGGTCCGAGGGAGGGTGACCAAATTGCCCTGGCTTTAGCACTGAAAGTCCAGTGTCCTGGGAGACCTTCAGTCTCAGAAATATCAAAGTTGGTGTCCCCAGAAGTGTGACTCCAGCTGAAGCTGGCTGGGGAGGCTGAGTCTGAGGCTCTGCAGCTGCACTGTCCCTGGGAGCAGGGTGTGTGCATCTAGGGGTCACCACCAGCGTCCTGGGGTCACCGTCAGCATCCTGGGGAGAGGTGATGGAAGACACGCCCTTGACCTTCTCCACTCTGGAAGGCGGTTTTCCCTCCTTTGTCCAGCATTCTCCTTCCCCTGTTGTCCTTGCCTTCCCCCTAGTCCACCCTCTTCCCTGAAGAGAGCAGCCTTGTTGCCACAGGGCCCTGGTTGTCAGAGGGGAGCCCCCCAGGACAGGAGAACCTCAAGGTACTTCTAAAAATTACCATTATTTTGTGGTACTTCCTTTCCTAATCTGAAATGGAGTTCCTTGGTCATACCTTACATGCTTTTATAACTTAAAACCCAAAAATACGGGGGTGCCTCAGTGGCTCTGTCGGTGAAGCATCCGCCTTCAGCTCAGATCGTGATCCTAGGGTCCTGGGATCCAGCCCCACATCAGGCTCCCTGCTCAGTGAGGAGCCTGCTTCTCCCTCTGCCTCTCTGCCCCTCTCCCCAGTCATGCTCACACACTTTCTCAATCTATCTCAAATAGAGAAATAAAATCCTTAACAAACAAAACAAAACAAAACAAACTATAATCAGAAGGAAATGCACAAAGAGTATGCATTTTCTACCTGAAAATGCTCCAGCAAGTCACTAGAAGGAAGTGTGCAGGAGATGGGTTTATCTGTCTAGCATCTCTGACGGGTGACCCCATGCTCTTGGGTGAAAAGAGCCCTCAGTTTTGATTCAGGGCAACAAAGATTCCCTAAGAGTCCATTTGGAAAGGGCGAGCAATTTGGAATGATCCAGAAGCTCCAGACTGGTGTTATGGCGGACCGTCCTCAGCTTCCTGTAGGGTGAAATGCAAAATCAAACACCGTTCCTTCAGGCTTCAGGTTGCCATAGGAATGATGACTTCACTGTATGTAGTTCTTATTGTCGAGGGCCATGCCAGGGACACCCGGAGGCATTAGTTGTCACTTTATAGAGAGATGGTACCACAGTGTTTATGACTGTTGATAGCGGGGCGCCCGGGTGGCCCAGTTGGTTAAGCGTCCATCGGTTTTGCTCAGATCATGATCTCAAGGTTGTGGGATGGAGTCCCCGCATCAGGCTCTGTGCTCAGCATGGAGTCTGCTTGTCCCTCTCCTTCTGCACCCCCCCCCAGTCTCCATCCACCATGCTTGCTCTATTTCTGAAATAAATAAGTAAATCTTTTTTTTTAAAAAAAGACTATTGCTTGCAAGTATTAATTTCAGCCTAAAAGAAGGAATTTATTACAAAGATACAGAGATAATTTACAGAATCAAAGGGCACAGATGCTACTGGATCTCAGGAAGGAGCTGGAACCGATTCAGCTTGGATTTCCAATCTCTCCCCAATGCCCCCGAACCACTGGTTGCCAAGTCTGCTACGCACTGGAATCCTTTAGAGAGCTTTAACAACATGGAAGCCCAAGCCCTACTCCGGATTCTGATTTAATTGGTTTGGGGTTCAGCCTGGATACTGTGCTTTTTTAAAGCTCTCCCAGTGATTCTTACCTCAACACACCTTGGGAGCCATTGTCCCTAAACTAATTTGTGCCTCTGCCCTTTGTCCTCGCTGCCACCGGGCCCCAGGTCTCTGCTCAGTACCAAGACTGCCTTCTCTGTGCTTGCGCTGCTCGTTTGTGGGAGGAGGTCACCCAGGCAGGCCTCAGGAGAAGTCATCATTAATGTGAGATCCCAGATGTCAGCCGGGGCTCCCACGAAGCCCCCGAGTCCTGCTAGGTTTTCCCAGGACGCTCACCTTCCCCAGCCTTTGCAACAATGATTTCAAACCTTCTCTACCTCTTTGTACTGGGTCAAGCTGACAAGTCCCCAGAGCCCCTGGGCCCTGGCCATGTCTTCCCATCCTCCCCCCGGTGGCCCATGGCCCTGCTTCCCCACCTGAGCTGTCCCGAGAAAGGTTCACGTAGTTCCCGTCTCCACCACCTCTGTACCACTGCCGACGGATGGATGGACAGGGGGGCTGGTTCACCCCACATCGGCTGGACTGGTGCCCGCAGGCCCTGACTCCCCAGCAGCTGCCTGCAGGGGCCTGGAGTATAGCCTAGATGTGTAGGTCAGACTCTGACCCACGGATAGAACCAACAGATCCTTCCAGATATGGTAGTTTCTGGCAATCTCTCCCGAGCTCTCCTGCAAGGCGGAGCAACTCGATGTGTGGATAATGAAGCCAGGGACAGCTTGCACTCCCTCGAAGCTGCTCTCCTGAGCCCCTGCCTCCATTCTCTCTCCAAGCTTCTCCTAAAATTTACATGGAAATTTGTGCCTCAGATTCCAACTAAGGGAAGCCAACTAAGGTGTTCTTGAGCATGAAGACAGTTTTGCCCAGTAACTCGCAGAAGAGATGCAGACCAAAAGTAGCATGCATTCCAGCTGTCCAAGTTCACTTGGGGCTGCAGGACCCTGGGGATCGGGGCTTTCAGTACTCGAACTTGCAAAGTCTCAGGAAAACCAGGATCCATTGAGTCGCCCCTATAGAAGGAGGCGCACACTCAGCCTCCCGCCTCTGAATGACACACTTGCTGCCCTGGCAACTCCTGCCTTTTCCTTCCGTGGGGACATGTCCCCCTGTCCTGGAAACTCAGACAAAACACACCGGTCCACTGCCAGTCATCTAACAGCCCCACCTGTCTTTCATTCAGGACATGTGTTGGGTATCTCTTTGTCTTGGGCTTAGTGCCAGGCCCTGGAAAGGTGAGGACGAATGGAGGCCAGCAGCAGGGAAGTCCCAGGGGACGGTAGTGGAATGGTACTTGTTTCCTGAAAGGGAGGCATGTGCAAAGTGACCTCCAAAGGCTGAGGAGAAAGAAGTGGTTTGTTTAGGGCATGGACAGAAGCATACCCTGGGATCCTAAGACTGCTACCCCACCTCCCTGAAGATCTGCTGCTTCTGTAGCCCGGGAGGTCAGGAGCACAGAGCTTGAGAGCAGGTGTGTGTCATGCCAATAGCTCCAGGGCAAGTCAAGAACATTTTGCCTCAGGGTGTACTTTGGGGTGTGGTTAAACAAAAGGAAAGATTTGGAGGAGGGTGCTATGCTCAAGGTCTCAGGTCACAGACCAGTCATCAGGTTGGATTTGTTCAAGATGGTGTTAGCCTGGTTCATGCAGTGCCGCTCAAATGCTAAGAATAAGATGAGAGACATGTTTCAGCCAAGTAAATGGAGACCAATACTTTAAAAAGTCCTGAATTCCCAAAGGCAGAGAAGGTGAAGGGTATTGGTATGCTGGCCACACTCCTGGTGAGTGGAAGCAGTGGGGCCCATGAGCAAGGGCTGTGCCCTGCAAGAATGTTTGAGGGCCAGGGGCGGGCACAGGCAGGGTGTTCCTGCTTCTACTCACTGTGCTTCATTATTGCAAGTACTAGAAACCCATGGGTACCAAGGGAAAAGAGGGCATTTGTTTCAGAGGTGTTAACCGGATAGAATGAGATCATGTGTGTAAACTCCTTAGCACAATAGTAAACTTTATGGTGACTCTGAGAGTTGCATGCAGTTATCTTACCTTTGGGGATGAAGAGTAGGGAGGAAGCAAGAATTATGTCACAAAATTATGGAAACTAGTCTTCAAAGATGGTACCCCAGGGAACCACCCCTCCCAGGGTTCATGCTCATTGGTTGTCTCTTGCCCTTGGATCTGGGCTGGCTCTGGCTGTCCTTTGACCAACAGAATGTGGTGGTAGTGATGCTGAGTAATGCCTGAGGCTAAGTCACAGGAAACTCTGCAGCTTCTGCTTTGGTGCCTCAGAGCCACCATTCTAGGGGAAACTAGCCACATGTTCGAGGTCTGACTTTCTGGAGACCTGTGAGGAAGCCCAAGCTAACCATGGGAGAAGCCACATGGGAAAAGACTGCTTGGCTGGCCTCCTGCTTTCCAGCCTCCCCAGCTCAGGCACCAGACATGCAAGAGGATGCATTTTGGATATCCAGCACAGTGAAGCCTTCCGATGACTGCAGCCCCAGATGCCATCTGCCTGCATTCAGGGAGGCCCCCAGCAAGAACCATTCATCTGAGCTTATCAACACCCAGGACCATGAGAGATAGTAAACTGTTTTGTTTCAAGTCCCCATGGTAGGTGCCATCGAAAATGGTTCCAGGGATCCCCACCTCCTGTTATTTACATCCTTGCATGATCGCCACCTCTTGAATGTTGGGTGGACCTGTGATTTGCTTCTAAAGAAAAGAGTAAAAGCAATGGAATATCACTTATGAGATTAAATGACTTCCATCTTGCCCTCACTGTCTGGTTCTTACCACTCACTCACTCGGATGAGGCAAAGCTGCCATGTCAGAAGCTGCTCCGTGGAAAGCCCCAAATGGCAAGGAACAGAGTGGCCTCCACCCAATAGTCCAGGAGGCACTAGATCCTGCCAACAACCACGAGCATGGGTATGGAGGTGGATCCTTCCCGAGGCTAATCTTGAGGATAACCAGCCCCAGATGACACAGTGCCTACAGCTTGAACGAGAGCCTGAGCCAAAGGAACCAGTTAATCGCACCTGGATTCCTGACCCGCTGTTCTGAACAAAAGATTCAGAACAGCTGTGTTTCAGTTTCAAAAAGGAAAGAAAACTTTATTATTATTATAGAAACCTAATAGAAACAGAAAAAGGAAATATCTGCATATGAATGAAGGTAATAATAGGCAATAAATGAGAATAAGGCAAAGTTACGTCAAATCGGGTACTTACAACATCCAACCTCATCAGCAGGGGAAGTCCCATGGAAACAGCCAAACTGGAGTCCGAGTTGAGGGGCCTGGGTGGAGCACCCTCCCCTCAGGTGATACTTCCAACTGACCATCCCCATAAGGGACACATTTATAGGGCAAATAACTGGGTTTGAAATCAAACATTTGTGTGGTTTGGAGCGAGCTGCATTTCTGTTTCCGTGTTTCTCTATTTTCAAGGAACCTGGGCTATGTGTGTCTGCCCCCCCCCCCCCGGGATTCCATTCAAGGAGGCCAGCCCAGCCCAGAGCAGGAGGGGATGTGAGGCAAGATGTATAGCTCTTGACATCCAGAACAGAAGGGCCAGTTCTGACCTGGAGGCCAGATGATATATTTCAAACAACCAGGCTCCTAAGGTTATTCACACAGCACGGGTCTCACAAATAACATTTCTTAGCCTGCCTGTGTGCATGCAGGTCCAGGTGGTCAGTTAAGACAAATCACAAAACATCTATCCATATAGACCGCACACAGTAAACACAAGATAATACATGTTCTTGTTTCGGGGCACAAAGTTCTGAGGTAATTTGTTATGCAGCAGGACACCTGGGTGGCTAAGCGTTTGGGCGTCAGCCTTTGGCTCGGGGCGTGATCCCAGATTCCCGGGTTCGAGTCCCACATCGGCTCCCTACACGAAGCTTGCTTCTCCCTCTGCCCATGTCTCTGCCTCTCTCTCTCTGTGTGTGTCTCTCATGAATAAATAAAATTTTAAAAATTTGTTATGCAGCAACAGATAACTAATACAGCTGTTATGTGTTGGGGGTAGTTTGTTACACAGCAGTAAACCATGGGAACAAGTACAACGATAAGAAAGCAAAACCTACAGTCTTATATTGTCAGTAACCACCGAGCTGAATGTCTGTGTTCTGGCATTACTAAACTTGATAAGAAGATAAAGCTTTGGAACCAATAAGAGGTAGACCGTTGCTTCTACTGATCAGTTCTCAGGAGTCAAGAAGACAGTGAAAAGTCAGCTTCCACGTTTGGTGCCAACAAGTGGGCCAGAAAGGCATGAGCCCTCCTGCAAATGACAGGAGGAGGTTGTGGGGAAGGCAGTGTGGTGAGACAACCAAGCCCTGACAGAAATACCTTAGTTCTGCTCTGCTTACTGCAGAGAGGATGAGTCAGCTGAAAGTCGGTGTCCAGGAGCTGTTGAAACCCAGGCCAAGACATGTCACTAACGTCAACTGTCATCAACTGTCATCAACTACAATCAAACTCGAGGGAGAGTCAAGACTGAGAGTTTCCTGCCTTGGAACAAAGAATAGGCAATCAGAGTCCTTGGTCCTAAATTCCATATTCTCTGCAGTGAATATGTAGGTAGATTTCCTTTTTAAGAAATCTTCCATTTGGTCATGTCAGGGATGGAATGTTTGTGACCCTACGCCCTACCCCCTCAGCTACTTTCATATTTTGCAGCTCTGACCCTCCCACTGTGGCTGAATTTGGAGTAAGGAAGTAATTAGGTTTAATAAGGTCATAAGGGTTGGGCCCTGATCTGAAGGGATTGCAATACATTCTTATTAGAAGAGATGCCAGAGGGGTGCCTGGGTGGGTCAGTCGGTTGAGGGTCTGCCACTGGGCTCCCCACTCAGCAGGGAGCCTGCTTCTCCCTCTCTCTCTCTCTGAGCTCCCCCCCCCCGCCGCCCCCCCACCCCCGCTGGTGCTCTTTTTCTCTGTCAAATAAATAAATACAGTCTTTAAGAAAACTAAAATTAAAGGTGTTTTTAAAGAAAAAAAAAAAAAGAGAGACGCCAAAGAGCTCCTGCTGTCTCTTCTTTCACACATGCATCAAGGAAAAGCCATGTGAGGACACAGCCAGAAGGTAGCTGTCTGCAAGCCAGGAAGAGAGTCCTCACCAGACGCGAAATCAAACAGAACCTTGATCTCGGACTAGTAGCCTCTAGAACTGTGAGAAAAAACTTACTGTGGAAGCGATTTAGTCTATGGTATTTTGTTACTACAGCCTGAGCAACTCACACGATGCCTTAGAGAGAATCGCAGTAAGCCATTTGTTTCCTTCCTATTTAACTCCAGGCCCAACTAGAGCATGAGTATTTGATGTTAGTCACTGTTGATTATTATAAAAAGACATAAGGGGATCAATACAGTATATCTACAAAATGCTAGACAAATGTTCATTGTTAAATTAGGAAGTGAGTTTGAGTGTCCCAGAGTAGACAACTAATTTCCTAGGGTATCAAGAACATTTGCAGATAAGCCGCTTGAGCTGTTGCCATTGGCCTTGAAAAACAGCAGTGAGTGGGAGTCAGCAAAGTACAGACTGGTGGGCTTGACTTTGGTCCAATTTTAGAGAAAATGATTTAAATGGATGGTTTGCAGGCCCTTAGAAAATGAAATGAACGTTAGGCATAAGTGGGGTTTTTTCTAAGAATACGTGCTATCAGACTAATCTAATTTCCGACTTTTTGATCTTTCTTGAAACAAGGCTAGGTTTCAGATACGTGTATACTCACTGACCTACTGGTCCAAGTCTCCCAATTAAATGGGATTACTGGGGAATCCTGCAAAACATCGTAAAGATGGATTTTAGAAGGCTTTAAAAATAAGAACAAATAAGTTGATAAATGTGGGCTGTGTGCCTCTGAGGTTAGAGAGACTATATATACCTAATGGCTTGTTTGCTTCTGGTCTTTGGTGGTCACTCTGACCCTGTCACATTCTTCAACACTTGGGACCCCAACACTGGAAGAGCATGAACTTGGGGCCAGATCGACCTAGGTTCTTACCAGTGTCCCTGAGAAAATCACAAACTCTCTTTAAGGCCTCAGTTTCCTATTTGGAGAATGAGGATAATGACCATGGATAACTCCTCAGGTTCCTAAGAGAATTTATTGGTTCAGGCTTTCGGCTTCACAGGTGATTGGTAATTGCTGGTTCTTCTCACTGGAAAGCACGACCCCAAGCCCAGGAGGCTTCAGGAGAATGGAATAACGAGCTGAATGGGTGGAAACTGCCATAATACCAACTCATTCTCAGGCTGGTACAGACCTCATCTGAAATGTGTTCCATTCTGAGCTTAGAGGGGAATCTTGTTAAACAGAAGCATCTCAGAGGAGGGGGCCTGGAGGTGAACTGGAGGAACTTCCTGTGAGGGACGGCTGACAGGTTAGACATGCTTTCTCCAAGAAAGGGCCTGGGATGTGCTGGGCGCCTCTCCCCTCGTCATATACACTATCACTGTGCCCTTCTGTTTCTTTTCTTTTCTTTTCTTTTCTTTTCTTTTCTTTCTTTCTTATTTATTTTTTAAAGATTTTATTTATTTATTCATGAGAGAGAGAGGGGGGGGGGAGAGAGAGAGAGGCAGAGACACAGGCATGGGACTCGACCCCGGGTCTCCAGGATCCCGGGTCTCCAGGATCACGCCCTGGGCCAAAGACAGGCGCTAAACCGCTGAGCCGCCCAGGGATCCTTCTGTTCCTTTTCCATCACAGCTTTAACTGTGTCATTATTCGGTTATTATCTGGGGGCTGTGTCCTCCACCAGAAGATAAATTCCAGGTGGATGGGGATTGTCTCAAGTATTCGCCTTGTGTTTCCAGAGCTGAGGGGAGTGCCTAGCACACACCGGGCACTCAGTGTTGGAAGAGCACATAAATGAAAACGAGAAGGATCTAAGTGATGCTGGGCAGCAGATCAAGGGAGGACCGATGTCAAGTAGTTACCAGGAGGGGGTTTGGGTCTCAAAGATGTCAACTCTTTTTCAAACCTGGAGCCAAAATGAAAACAGCAAGGGGTCTGTGGGGCATCTCAGCAGAGGCCAGGCAGCTGGCACAGTCTCTGGAGTAGGCATTTCTACACCAGAAAAGACTGCCCCAGATTGGAGGTGAAAACTGGCTGCCTCCGGGGAAGTGCAGACACAAATGTGTTTGGTTTAGTCCTCTTGGAGTTCAAAATATTTTTTAAAATTAGTTTCCAATACTTTAGACTTGGAAGGAGTCACATGAAAGTTGTATCTGAAGTCAGTCTTTCAAAGGGCTGAGTGCAGCCCCTTTAGACGATGCACGCTCTGCTGCACAGCACCCACCTGGCCTCTGCCCCGTTACCTGCCTGACCTGCAAGCACTGATGTTTAGGTTCCCTGGCCTTGCTGCCGTGAAGACCCCTTTTCCTCCAACTGTCTACGAAAAGGATCAGAGGAATAATCTTTTGTTGTCATTTTTAAAACGATTTTTTTTTATTTATTCATGAGAGACACAGAGGCAGAGACACAGGCAGAGGGAGAAGCAGGCTTCCTGCAGGGAGCCCGATGTGGGATTCGATCCCAAGACCCAGGGATCACACCCTGAGCCAAAGTGGTTGACACTCAACCACTGAGCCACCCAGGCTCCCTGTTGTCATTCTTTTAAGAGTTGTTGTTTAGAATTCAGAGTGGTCATGGACTTTGTCATTATTACTCAGTATTCAGTCTGTTGTTTTGCCTGGTGTCCCCCGCTTCCCCCCAGTTTTCCCCCAATTTCTCGAGCCCCTCCCATCTCCAGATCAGCCCAAACATTGAGCATTCGCTCTCCTGTCCAGTCCAATCCCATCCCAGGTGAGTTGGGTGCTCTTCCTCCCTGCCACCGCAGCGATCTGTGCTTGTTATTTTTGGTAACTGACCTTGCCTGTAAGTCTGCTGAGGGCAGGAACCGAATCCTGTTCCTGTTGGTGTCCTTCTGCCAACACCAACAAGCTCGTTGGCAGCTTAGCACACGAACAAGGAAACATTAGGAAGAAAGCTTGAGTCTTTTATTTTCCTCATTCAGATCGACTTTAAACCCATAGCAATAAGGGGACAGGGGACATTTTGACAAATGCTCCGGGGAATCTTGGAAATATCCAAAACCGTGGCTACCCTCTATTCTTGATTACAGAAATTTAGGACCGTGAGCGAAGATCTTAGATGGAGAAAGTGCTTTTGGTCAGCTGATCTCTTCACACTGTAGAGAAAACTTGAACAGGATTGGCCCCTGACACTTGCTCCTATTCAGCACCTTAGCAGGACCCAGGTTTGCACCATCAGCGATGTTTTCAGCTCTGTGGGATGTGGGGTGTGGGATCCACACCTGCATGCTTCCTGAGGGTCCTGTGCTTGCACCAGCGATGGAAAATCTGCATGCTCTAGTAGAGGGTTGCAGAAACGACCACAGAGAGCCTGGAAAGGTCTCCTGGCATCACTTGGGGGGGGGTGTCAGAGGTTTGCTCTGGCTTTTAAGCTCTTTGTGTCACAAACTTAACTTTGAGAATTTGGAAAGTCATAGATCTTCTCCCCAGAAAAAGGCTGACACCTATAGTGCCTTTCACACAACTGTAGGGCGCTCCTGGACTCATGCCCCGATTAGGACCCCGGAAGCCACAGGGTGAAGGTTTTAATGTGCCGTCTCCTCAGCCAGTAAGAGTCAAGTCGTTCGTTCATTCATTCATTCATTCATTCATTCATTCAACTAGTAAACCCTAGACTGAGCCCACCCACAGCTCGAGGCCCACCGCCGTGCCCTTGGGGCGCAGCCGAGGTAGAGGCGCCGCGGGATCCCCTCCTATGGAGCCAGTGAGCGGGAGAGTGCGCCCCCTCCCGTACCCCGCCCCGCTCCGGGCTGCACCCCCCCTGCTCCCGCCCCCCCTTTCACCCCGGCCCCTGCCGCCTGCACACCCCGCGCCCCCGGGCCGTGCCCGCGCCCGCCCTCGCCCTCGCCCCGTGCCCCGGCCCCGGGTCCTCCCGCGGCCGCCCGCGCCCCAGCCCCCCTCCCCCCCTCCCCCCCGCCCCGCCCCGCCCGCAGCCGCGCGGTCGCTTCCGCGCACGTGACACGGGCGGCGCGTCGCGCTCTGACGAGATCCACGGGGCCGGGGCTCCCGGCGGCTGTCGCTCGGGCTGCGGCTGCCGCGGCTCCTGTGCGGCGCCCGGCGCTCGGGGCGCGGCGATGGAACCGTGAGTGCCGGGCGGGCTTCTCCTGGCCGCGGGGCGGGGGGCGGGCTCGCGGCAGCCGCGGGAGCCCCGACGCCGGGCCCTCCCCGCACGTGGCGCTCGGACCCGGGCGGGAGCGGCGCCGGGGCCTCGCGGGGCGGCGGGCGGCGGGCGGGAGCAGCAGGGCGGCGGCGGCGGCGGCGGCGGGGGCGGGGCGGGGGCGGCCGGAGCGCACCGCGGGCGGGCCCCCGAGGCCGGCTTTGGCCCCGCTCCCCGCAGCCCGGGCCCCCGCGCGCAGGGGGTTTGGGGTTTGCTGGCCACCGGAGCGGCCTCCCGAGCCCCTCCCCGCCCGCCCTGCGCACCCCGCGCGCGGCCGCTGGCCCGTCCGCACCTCGGTTAGGAGCGCCCGAGCACCCCGCTCGGCCTTTGCGCCCTAGCCCGGCTCTGGGGGACAGACGCGCTCCCCGGTGGCCTTGGGACGATGCGGGCACGTCGGGAGCCCGCGCCGGCCGCTCAGACCTCCCGGACACGGAGTTTTATGAGTTTTGATTTGCTGACTTTGGGCCTTTTTTCCGCTGTGAAGTTCAGGGACTTTATGTGGAAAAACCTGTCCAGGGCCCCGTAGACGCCGTCCCTAAAGCCGGCCGTGGACGCAGCGGAGTCACCTGGGTGCCTCCCAGGGGACATCCGGGGAAGGAGAGAGAGAAGATCAGAAGTTGAGCGCCTGAGTCGCAAAAACGTCAGAAGTCCCAGAGAAGGATGCCTGGAGCCTGTGCGCCTGGAGGGGCGTCGTGGCAGGAGGTTGCGAGGGCAGGTTCCCGCGCTGACAGGCCTGGGGGCTCCTCTGTGTGCTGGCAGCTCTAGAGGCGCCGCCGTTCGCGTTCGGCTTGGGGCGCCGCCCTCGTCCCTGAGTGGGGACGCAGAGAAGAGGGGCCGGGGATGCCAGAATGCAAACACACGTGATGGAGGGAAGGCCTTTTGCCTCCTGCTTCCTCAGAAGGCTTGCACTTTGGTTAATCCCTCCAGCACGGGAAGCCAGGGTGGCACCAGATGTCAGTCCTAGGTGGATGTTTTAAGGGTCTTTCTTTTCATTAACCCCCAGGCAGCAGGGTGTTGGCTGTACCCACCCTGCGCGACTCCAGGTGGACGTCAGTAGTATGCTTGGAATGCGCGTGAGGTTGCCTTCTGGAGTTGTGCCTTGTGACCCTGGGTCACAGTGGCAACTCGCATGTTTCAGTTTCCCTCACGTAGCCGGTCTCCTTGGGTCCACGCAGCACAGCAGCCCTGGGTGGTGTATGGTGGTGGATCTCTTACGGAGACGAGAGAGGCTGAGGGCTGGAAGGGGCGTGGGTCTCCTGGGGAAATCCGGTGCTGTTACCTGATGGGGGACTAGCCCAAGTGGGAGCTCTTAACTAAAGGAGGACTTGTAAAGCCGCAGTTTGATTGAAGGATCTTAGTGGGGTATTCAGGTTTCTCCTGCTGTGGCACAGTAGGCTGCATGATGCTCTTCTAGAAGCCATGCAGGGTTCTGTTGAGCCAGGGGCCGGGCCGCGGTGGTGGGATGTGGGTCTCTGTGAGGCCAGCCAGCCACCATTGTGTAGCGTTCAAGATGACATGAAAGAAGTGGAAGTCACAAAAAGCCTTTGGCACACATAAAAATCTTAGGAGAAAACAAGCCTGAGGATCTGAGGCATGCACTGGATTCAGGCGCCTGGTGGGGCCACAGTGCTCTCGTTACCATATGTGACAGAGAGCCCCATGGTGGGAAAGCTGAGAAGTAACAGGAGTGGGAAGAGAAGCCAGAGAACGAATGAGGTGGGGGAGAGAGAACGGAGGAGCAAAGAGCCCCTGGGGGAGGGCGGCTTAGGGGGTGGGGGCCTGCTCAACGCCCCCCCCCCCACCTCCCTGCGCACGTGCAGGCCGGCATATTCTTTTCAAAAGAGCAGGAGAGATTGCTATCAAAACCAGTCAGGATAAAGAGTTCCTGGTTCTTAAAGTTCTAAGCTGAAGTTTCCTGCAAACTCTGCTCCTCTTCTGATAATGCCAAGGAAGTGACAGGTGCTGGGGGTTCAGGAGGAGAGGCTGGTCTAGAGCCGAGCCGAGCGGAGCAGAGCAGAGCAGAGCAGAGCGTGTCTCAGACCTTTGCTACGGTGACTTCCTGTTTGAGAGCCGCAGCCCCGCACGTATTTGAGATTCCTCAGGTTCAACTGTTGCTTTGCTCTTGCATTTCTCTGCAGACTCAAATATGGTGGGTGTTTTGTGTGTGTTCCTTGATATTTACAACCAGTTTTTATTTATTTTTTTAAAAATAGATTTTATTTATTTATTCATGAGACACACACACACAAACACACACACCACACACAGAGAGAGAGGCAGAGGGAGAAGCAGGCTCCATGCAGGGAGCCCGACGTGGGACTGGATCCTAGGTCTCCAGGATCACGCCCTGGGCTGAAGGCGGCGCTAAACCGCTGAGCCACCCGGGCTGCCCTACAACCAGTTTTTAAAGAGCATGTTTTATGTATGTCTCTTTCATCCTGGGTGCTTTTAAGTGTAGAAGTGTATTAAGTAGACTCCTCTTCTGTCAGCAATGAAGGGATGGCACAAATAAATCAGCACCAACCTTGTTGTGGTTCTGTGTCCCGGGCCTTCCGAGCGGCACAGTGCTTGAGGGGACACCAGGCCTGGTCAGTATCCTTTTCTTGTAACTACAGTTTTTTATGATTGTGTCTCTTAGGGACCTTTTTTTTTTTTTCCGGAACCAAAATGATCTGTAGAGCTAATAAAAAAATAAGTACTTACCCTGTACCAGATACTCCTGTGAGCACCTTCTGTGCCCCACTTCATGTGATCCTCACAGCTACTCTCCCCATGAAGACGTTTCTCTTAGCATTCCCGTTGTTACAGATGACAACACTGAGGTGCGGAGGAGTCACACGAGTCTTCCAAGGTCACAGTACATCACAGGGCTGAGACTGAAGCCTGAGTAGTTGGCTCCAGAGCCCATGTTCGTGACATAAACGCTGCCACCTCTCAGTAACAGGTGGCAGTGACCAAGCACTTAACAAGGGCTTTTGTGTAATAGCCCATTTAATGATCACAGCAACTTGGGCGGTGGGGCAGCTCAGTGTTCTGAATTCTATAGCTCAGGGAGCAGCGGTCCTGAGAAGAGGGTGGCCCACCCCGGGTCATCCTGCTGGTCATGGTGGAAGGCCTTCCAGCCCGGCAATCTGCCTTCGGATCCCAGCCGCTTCCCCACCGGATGCGCTGCCTGGAGCCGGGCCAGGGTGCTGCTGTTGGCTGGCACCTTGCCTGAGCTGGCCAGTGTGTGGCTGGCTTCCTTGCTCTCTTTGCCCTGGGAGGGGTAATCAGTGGCCTAACTACCGTGCTCCTGGGTGCCAGTCATGGGCTTGCAGCCTGGCAAGGATACATATGAATTCATGGTTCCTTGAGGAGCATGGAGGAGCATCCTGTTCATTAAAATCTGTATTGAGGTCGTCGGGCTTTGAATGTTTGCCTAGTGGCTTTTTTGATTAGGGTAATGATCAATTATTTGTGATCTATTCAAGTTTGAAATTGGAATATATTCAGATATATTCAACATATTTCCCCGATCGAAATGTCAGTGTTTCTTCTTCTGTTCTTCCCCTTCGAGTTCTTCTTTTCAAAACCCATTCAGTGGTAGGTTTCAAAAGGAAGGATTTTGGTGAGGGAGCCAAAGAGTGAGAGTGAGAGCATGGCGGGCCTCCTTCCTGCCTCTGACCTCGGGGGTTCAGATCCCACCTCCACCTCCTGCTGACTGGGCCTCAGCAGTGAAGACCACCCCTCTCCACCCCGGGCCTCTCTTTTCCAGTGTGTAGAAGGGCTGATAATACTGGTGCTTAGGGGAGGACGTCGGCCCCTTTCTTCAGTTGATTGAGTTCTGGAGCTAGAGGAGGGAGGCACTACATTGTGGATCCTCAGGGGTATTGGTAGGATGAAAACAGGGTTTTTTTTTTGTTTTTAAAGAAAAAGAGGAAGGGGAAAAAAGAACTATTACTTCTGTAACGAGCCTGAGTTCTTCCTGGGTGTGTGCTGCACTGTCCTGGGCTCTTCATGCTTTCGTTTATGCCCCCCAACGGCCCTGGGGGGGTACTCTGTCTCCAATCTACAGGCGAGCGCGCTGGGGCCCTGAGAGTGCTCTAGCCTAAGTATCATTGTCGGCCTCTCGAAAGTCCAGGGAGGCGGGATTTGAAGCCAGGCTGACAGGCCGCAGGCCAGCGTGTTGGGCCACGGGAGAAGAGATTATTTTTATACAGATGATGAAAGAAAAACAAAATCTTCGCTTGAAACATGCGAATGCACTGAGAGATTGAAAGTCCCTTCCCACCCCCCAGATGCTAATTTTTAAATTCTAGAGTGGGAAATCTGGGAATGCATTGAACACGCAGCAAAATCTGTGATTCAGAAATATTCTCAGTTTTACCTACCTGCCGTATCGTGACTTGATGAGACCAGATAAAATCCGTATTTATAGAAGTGCTTGAGCCTCCTGGCTGCTGTTGTCTCCTGCCTTCCCCGCGGTGCTGGCCTTCACTGGGTTCTGTGACAGGCTGAGATCTTCCATCCCATCTTCATCCGCATCCCTGAAAGCGCCCTGAGGTGTTTTCTCGAATTTTCTGCTCTGCCGCATCTGTCCATGTCAGGGTTGTTCTGCCCCAGACCCATAAAGGGGCTCATTGAGTGTGTGCCTCCCCCATGGTTTGTCTCTAGTGCTGTTTTATCAGCTCTTACGGGGCCTGTGTGGGAGGGGAAGTGTCTAGCGGGAAAGTAATGTTGGCTGCAGCAGTTCTGGAGCGCTCGCAGCCCTAATGGGGACACTGGCTTTCCAGCCGGCCGAGCAAGGCCCTGACTGAGGGTGTGGGCCGAGGGGAAGGCACTTGCCTGGAGCTGCTCTGGCCAGTTCCCAGACGCAGAGGGCAAAGGTCAGGGCCATACAAAGCATTAAAAAAACAACAGTGGGAGAAAAAGTTGGAAGTGTGCCATTTAGTGGTCTCTACTTGATCATAGCAGGGTGAATATTAGAACATGGAAGAAACCAGAGTAAAGCCAGGGACAAATGGATACAAATGGAAGGAATCAGTAGTGATTGGGCTAAGGCATCTCTAGTTCATGACCTGCCCTTTGTAAGGCTCAGCGCTGGGCACCGAGAGGCCAGAGGTGGCACTCCGGGTTGGGGGCTTGGGGGGAGCCTATGAATAGTTGTCACCCGCAGTGAAATCTGGGAATGAGGGCAGCCCGGGTGGCTCAGCGGTTTAGTGCCCTCTTCTGCCCGGGGCATGACCCTGGAGACCCGGGATCGAGTCCCACGTTGGGCTCCCTGCGGGGAGTCTGCTTCTCCCTCTGCCTGTGTTTCTGTGTCTCTCATGAATTTAAAAAATAAATAAATAAAATCTGGGAATGGGCATGAGCCTCCTGTCCTGCACCCGAGGAGACAATGGCCTTCTCAGAGAGGTTGGGGGAGGCCTCATGGGAGGCAGACCCCTGGCTGGGCCGGATGGGTGCCTGGGGCTGGAGGGAGGGGAGGGACTCAGTGACTGTCCATAGAAGTAGGAAGGCCAGTGTCTCTGTGACGAGGATGGGTGGTGCCCGTCTCACATTCTTTTTTTTTTTTTTTAAAGATTTTGTTTATTTATTCATGAGAGGCACAGAGAGAGAGAGAGAGAGAGGGAGGTGGGGTGGGGCAGAGACACTGGCAGAGGGAGAAGCAGGCTCCATGCAGGGAGCCTGACGTGGGACTTGATCCCGGGGGCCCCAGGATCAGGCCCTGAGCCGAAGTCAGCGCTAAACCGCTGAGCCACCCAGGGATCCCCACCCCCCCCACGGTCTCACATTCTGACAGGACAGTCCCAGGTGCTTTGAACTGAGAAGTTTCTATATAGCTCTGTGACTTAGGGACCTGAGTTTCATTTTTAATTGTGGTTTTTGTTTTCTTTTTTTCGGTAGGTGTGTCAAAGGGGAAGCTTTTAGTTTCAGTAGAATAGTCATGAAAAGTGGCTTAAACACAGGGGTGTCCAGGGTTAATTCTGCGGCTCCGTGGCCCCGGTGGCCTGAGCAGTTTCCGTCTTTGGCTCTTGGCCCTGGCCTGCTGCAGTGTCCACCTTCTTCTGTGGGGTGTGGCCGCAGCCCCTTGGACAGCACTTACCTGTACAGCCCTGCCCATCGGAGACACGGCGAGTGGGGGAGGAGGAGCGAGGGGGGGGGGGGGGGGGGGGGGCTCTTCCCTCCCAGTCTTCCCTACATTAGGCCCGGAAACCTCTCAAAGGGCCTGGCTGGTTTCCCTCAGGCTCTGTGCACGGGGGTGGGGGGAGAGGTGGGGGGGGGCAGCCTGGGAGAGTGAGGCTAGTCCCCCTGGTAGGGGAGCGGGGGAGGCGGGGACAGACAGCCAGGGACTTCTGCCCTGCCCCAGAGAAAACCCCTGCATCTCCTTTTTTTTTTTTTTTTTTAAGATTTTATTCATTTATTCATGAGAGACACACAGAGAGAGAAGCAGAGACACAGGCAGAGAGAGAAGCAGGCTCCATGCAAGGAGCTCGATGTGGAACTTGATCTCGGGACCCCAGGATCACGCCCTGGGCTGAAGGTAGATGCTGAGCCACCCAAGGATTCCCCAGCTCCTGCTCCATCTTTAGAACAAAGTGGGGAATTACGGTGGGAGAGTTGTCTCCAGAGAAACACACGTAAACATGTCACAGGCGTGCCAGTGACAATCGGTTGTGAAGTGTCTGGCTATCACTCGCAGTGGTAGAGAAGCCACTGGAGAGTTCTGGATTAAGAGTAAACACACCTGGCTTCCAGGGCAGCTGGGTGGAGGGGAGGGGGCAGTGCCAAGGCCAGAAGCAGGAAGGCCAGGGAAGGCTGCTGCAGTCCAGTGACACATGGCAGGCCTGACTGGAGAGCTGAGGAGGGCCGAAACTCTACATTTTGAGTATCATAGACGTGGGGAGTGAGGGGAAGACACAGGTCCCAGAGGACTGCTGAGTCCTGGGCCTGAGCCGGTGGAAGGTTGGAGAGGCTACTTCCTGGGGAGGGGAACACTGCAGACAGGGTCAGCAGAAGATCCAGAGTCTGGCTTTGGACGCGTCACACTCGAGCTGCCTACTGGATATCCCAGGGTGGTGTCAAGTAGGCCTTTCCCGGCAGTCTGGGGCTCAGCTGTGAGCGTGGAATTGTTCGCACCTGCAGCGTCTCTAAAGCCTGACACAGGAGGAGGTCACAGGGAGCAGAGCTGAAGAGGGAAGAGAGTAAAGGGCAGCACCGTGCAGCTGTGTCCCAGCAAGACCGTGATGACGTCGGTCCGGCTGCAGAGAGCCTGCGTGTAAAAAGAGACATGGGCCTGGAGGGAACACTGGCGTGTGGGTCCCCTCGAGAGGAGAGAAAGGAGGGACAACTGTCCCGAGCTGGCAGGGTTTTGCTCGAGCCTTCCTGCTCTGGTTATCCAGGGAGAAGATTCCACCAGCTGCTGTGTGTGACTCAGCCGGGCTGTTTGGGGAAAGGGGGAGTCCTCTCCCTGCTCCCTAGTAGCTGACACCAGTTTGAGGGAAGGACATGAACACTTCCGAGGTAACGAATGAGAGTTGAGTAGGTGTTTCCGTGGGTCTGGCATCCATGCAGATAGACGGGCTGTCAGTCTCCAGGCGCTCGGCCACGCGGGCCCTGTGTGCTGGAGAGGTCTTTACGGGGGAGACCGCGAGAGGAGGAAGGGCTTCCTGGAGGAGGTGGGACTTACAGGTGATTTCGATTTCAGTGATTTGGTGGGGAAGAGAGAGAGCGTCTCCCGTCGGGAGGGCGGTGTACGCAGGGGCTGGTCCGGAGTCCGGCTCGACCATGGTGGGAAACAGTGTAGGCATCGGATTCGGATGCTTGGTTTGAGTGCCCCTCAGCCTGAGCCCTCATCTGGGGGTTCTGGAAGGGGTCGGACCTTCCTCGGAAGGCAGCGTGATGACCACCGCAGGTCGTGCTTCGCCAGGCTTACGTGCCGCATGGTAGGAGTCATGGGGACGGGTTTGGGGGGACCTGGGAAGCCATGAGGGGGAGTTGAGCCTTGACGGAGTGGCTGTGAGGAGCCAGAGGCCTCCTGTGTGGGGCAGCAGGTCCAGCGCCGCGGAGGACGCGTCAGGGAGGCTGGTGCGGTGACCGTTCCAGGAGTGGTGGGGGGCCTGGGCCGCTGGACTCGGCCTGGCGCCCCCTTCCTGGCCAGCTGCAGCAGCGGGGTGAGCGAGGGACCGGCATCCGCAGAGGTGACTCCAAGGTTTCAGGATGTGGAGAAAGCGTAGAGGCAGGAAATGGGGAGTGGAAACAGCTTTTTCTTTTGCTGTTTTGTGCCTTAATGGGTTCAGTTTTAAACTTATTGACCGTAGAGTGGTGTGGAGTCCTAAGTGAAAGCGTCCTGGGGGACACTGCCTCAGAATGGCATCAGGGGCCAGCAAAGGCTTGGGGACGGTTCCTGGAGGTGGGGAGGAGGAAGCCGGGGATCCCCCTGGGGCTGCAGAGTCTACCAGAAGGGGTGGGGGACAGTAGAGGCTCATGTGCAGGATGGGTTGAGGCTGCTGGGTCAGAGGCCTCCTGGTAACGGCCTGCGTGCCTTTTCTGCATCACATATCTTGCCTCTGAGCGTTTACAGAACGTTCCTTCTGTTGGTGGCCTGATCCTAGGGCGTCAGGGCTGTCACGGAGACTTGCCTGGGCTGCCGGTTAATTTAGGCCAGCTGGGTTGTTAGAAACACATTGGTGTTTCAGGTGGGAGGTGAAGTGGGAAGTGGGCAGAGAAATGACTGATTTGGGCAGGAAGTGGTTGTGGGACAGCTGGGACCAGGAGATGTGAAGCGAGACCAGCTGGGGTGGTGGTGGGCGGGGGGAGGGGCTCTACCCTCCGCTGCTACTGCCACTGCTCCTGTCTTCGTGTTGGCATCTTAACGGTTTTGCTACTTTGACTGAACAATACTGTAGACCTGTGATTTGTCTCGACTAGGAAGATATTCCCGAGGTTTTAGAAGTCTCTAGATTTTTGGCGAAGCGCTTCAAAGTTTTTAGATGCGAAGTTGAGAGCAGAAGGAGCCCTGGGGAGGTGGCGCCGTCATGCGGAACCGAGCTGTCTTGGCGTTGGCCCTGGCACACGGTCCCTCGTGACTGGAGGGGGTCTCTGGACCCCAGACCCTCCGGCGTGAGGACACCTGGAAAGGTCTCCTGCTCGGCAGGAACCCGAAGGCAGCAGAAAGGCGGCGCGATGCCCAGCCGATGCCCAGCAGCCTGGGGCGTGGATGGGGTTGTGCCCGGGGACGTTTCCGCGGGCAGGGCACTTGCTTTGCTATCTCGGTGTCTCTCTTCCACTGAGTTGGGTGAGGCCTGATTTCTAAACCAGGAAAATCTGTAATAAATTGGATGTTAAGTGGCCGTTTTAAGGAAGGGGGGGAACACTGGGCTTGTACTGAGCCCAGAGGGGGGTTTGCACACGCCCCCGGGTGGGCACGCGCCGCAGGCACTCGGCCTTGCGCTTTCCGCGGCACTGCTTCTCTGACAAGTCAGCGAGGATGTGTTTTAATTAATAGTGCGTTTTAGATATCAAGATTTAAATATAATTATTCTGTTTTCCTCTGCTTCTGAGTAACCTCTCCTGGGCTCTCACCTGTGCCGGGAGCCCTGGGCGCCCCTCAGAGCCTCAGCACAGGGTGGGGGGGCACGTCGCCCCGAGAGCGGCAGAGTGGGGTACCATACGTGAAAGGTGTTTAATGTTTAAATACCGAGATTTACAGAAGAGTGGTAAAGATAGTAGAGTGTCCGCATGGCCCTCACCCAGCCTCCCCTCATGCCGGCGTCTCCGCACCGAGGCTCTGTCACACTCCAGAGAGCCATGTTGGCGTGGTCCCGTGAACCACAGACTTTCTCGGCCTTTTCCCCACAGCTAGTCCATTTAGCTTTGTGTAATGTGTTTTCAAAGTGAAAACACCCGCGCAGCTGCACAGAAGTCTCCCTTCTGCAGGCTGTGCGGAGGGACTGCGTTATTAGCCTCCACACCTGGGGACAGCAGAGCCCCGACAAAGAGGACCTTGTTCTGGTGCCGGCCCCGCTCCCACAGGGCTTTCCCCAGAAGCACAGTCGTGGAGGCGGGTCCCCTCAGCTCTTCCTGCTTGCTGAGCCTCCTTCCTGGGGACCGGCAGTTCCTGCCAAGGGACAGAGCTCTGATGTTGTCCCCGTGTGTAAGTTGAACGGGTTGGGCTTCCTCCCTGAGGTCCTTTCTGGCTCTAATATTTTAAAGCTTTCAGGCCTCTTAGAATCTTTAGGGTCCAGGGGCACCCAGGTGGCTCAGTTAAGTGTTCAACTCCGGGTTTTGCCTCAGATCGTGATCTGAGTGATGAGATCGAGCCCTGTATCAGGCTCTACACTCAGCTGGGAGTCGGCTGGAGATTCTCTCTCTTTGCTGCCCCCCCTCCCCTCATACTTTCACTCACTCTCTAAAATAAATAAATCTTAAAAAACCCACACAAAACTTTAGGTTCTGAAATCAGAGTTGGGGTTAGGCTTCTTAATCCACTGGCTCTCATTTCTCTTGCAGAGCAGGGTCATTTGTGTGTTGGCCTTTGGACCTGTGTCCCCAGGACAAAGACAGAGGCACTCATTCCTTCATTTCTTCACTGATGCCGTCATTCTGTGAACCACAGTGACACGGAGCCCGGGGTTCACTGGCCCAAGGCCTGATGGGTCCTGCTGGGGAGAGCCGGCTGGGGAATCAGCAAAGCCACGTCTGAGCAAAGGTGGCTTATGGGCCACAACCTTTGCTCCCAGATATTGTCCAGCTGATTTCCTGCTCAGGAGCTGGAATCTGCAGCCGTGGAAGGAGAGATTGCGTGCACACAACACCTTAAAGCAAATAACCTTTCCTTCCGTTTCAGTTCTAAGCCCGGTTTTCCCTGTCCCTGGGTGTGTGTGCTGTTCCTGAGGCAGGAGAAATTCCTCCTTCTCAGTTCCCAGGACCAGGGAATTCCAGAGGAATAAAAAAAAAAAAAAATGTAAAAAGCAAAACCAAACCTCCCCTCCCATTCTCGTCTCTTTGGATTTATGGGCCTCCTCTTTAGGTTATAAGGCGGGATCGGCTGCTTGCAGGCCAAGCCTGGCCCCCCGCCTCTCTGTGAGAGGGTTGAATCGGAGCGCAGCCACGCACACGTGTGTACATCATGTCTTGCTCTCCACACTGGTGTAAGTCATAGAAGAGTGCGGGCAGCCTGCTCAGTTGCATCCACAGCAAACCCCACAGCGAAGGTCAGGCTAAGCTGACGCAGGTGAGGGGTTGTAAGGAACCCTGGACAGGAGGAACAAAGTTGTGGGCTACTGGAGGACCAGGTAGGAAAATGCGTGCTGGTGGCCCTACAGTTCCCAGTCTGGGCTTGATTGTGCCAGCTAACTGTTCAGGCTGCATGTTTGTGTGAGGGGGTCAGGGTCCTCTGCGCACTGGGGCTCCCCTCTGGCCGCTGAAGGTGGGGGGCCTGTGGAGGGGCCTCAGCCACCGTGTGTGTGGTGCGGTGAAACATGCCCTCAGTGGGCCCTGAAGCCACAGCATGCTGTCGTGCCGTGAGGAGTGGGGTCTGGCTGGTCCCATACGGAAAGGGTGGCAGTCCACCCCTGATGCCCCGGAGAGTCACCTGCCCTGTAGTAGTCACCCAGGTTACTTGGGCAGTTTTGTCAGGCGGGTCACCTGGGTTTAGAGTAGGTCCGCTTCCGAGGTGGGGAGGGGGTAGCCAGATGCAGCCTGGGGATGTTGCTGGTTGGGGAGGGGCCTCCTGTGGATTCCACCACTGTTGCCTGACCCTCACCTACTGGCTTCTCTGCAGGTTGGCACCCATGCGGCTGTACACGCTCTCCAAGCGCCACTTTGTCCTCGTGTTTGTTGTCTTCTTCGTCTGTTTTGGCCTGACCGTCTTCGTTGGGATCAGAGGTAAGGTGCAGTTCTTGGCCATTTTATCATTTATAGTTACCCTGGTGCATGCTTTTAGAGCCCGGGCAAACTCTACCACTTTCTGTCTCCTGCTAAGGGCCCCATGGTGGAGGGTGAAGCGCCGCTGCATTCTGAACCCACTGGGCAAGGGGTGACCCTGGTCTTGCCCCTCATAGCAGCCAGGGCTTGAGGTTAACTTGGCAGCACCAGGTGGCCCTGACTGCGTACCTTTTATTGGACAAATGTTTCTGTAGAGGCTCCTGTGCTCAGGACCCAGCCTGGGCACTAGGGAGTCCAGGACACACTGGCTGATGTGGGCCACAGGCCATGTAAACTATCCAGGGCAGCACATTCTTGGGTTGTGGGGAGGCATGAGATAAGCCTGGGATGACTAAGTGGGAGCCAGGAGGCTGCTCTGATGATGCCCTGAACTCTTGGTGGGAGGGAGCCTGCAGATTGGCTTTGGCCTTGTGTTTAGGGCCGCAGGTGCCCTGGGGTTTCATAGCATGTAATATGAGTGGGAGAGACACCATAATGATTTTAGCTTCAAAAATGCCTCTGCAATCATCCAGTCCAACCCTATTTCACATAGATGGAAAACAGAACCAAAGAAGTTGGCCCGTTTTCATAAGGTTCCGAACAACCCAGTCTCTTCAGCCCTATCCAGGGGGTAGGAGACCAGGACCTGTGTAGGTTGTTTCTTCTTTCCCTCTTAAACATCATATTTAGTGAGCATGGTTTCTGGCAGGTGTTTATTTAATTACAGCATTTCATATTAAATATGGATGACATTTTAGGCTTAGCCTGTCCCAGAGGCACTTGTGCCTCCAGTGGCTAGTGTCTTAACCTCAACTGGTCCTGAGCTGACGACTGGCCCCAGGAAGCTGGGGGTGAGGGTGGTGGTTTAGGTGCTGTTTGCTCGCTGATGATGAACGTCATGGTGACAATAGCAGCTGTAGCCAGCCTCTTCTTTGCCTTCATGTGAGGTCACCAAGGAATAAGTTACATTAATTCTGGCACAGGATATATCAGTCATCTTACTGGATTTTCATAACTGTCCTTTGAAGATTGGTAGGAGAAGCATGGACAGCCTCATGATTGGAGTCCCATGGGACCTCAGCCAACTCTTGTTTCCCTAATCCACTGTCTGTTGCAAATGTCTGTGACTATAGTCAGCCTTTTCCATTCTTGCAAAAATGAGGTGATGCGCCCAGGTTGAGATTAAAAAAAAAAAAAAAGTCAGGATTCCCACATCCCTTTCCTTCTTCCCAGCAGGTACTGGTATTAGGGTTCTCCAGAGAAACACACCAATAAGATATGTGTAGATTCCAATAGAGAGAGATTTTTTGTGCCCATAGGGTCTTCTCGGGCCTGACCACATAGGTACTGCTTCCATTTGATGATGGAATGCTGCCATGCATGCCCAACTTCATGACCCATGGGTCAGATAACACCCAGTTCATGATGGGCGGCTCAGTTCTCACAGTAACTTGGGCCTGTGGGTAAGCATTTAGTTTCTACTAAGGCTCAATAACAAGCCAAGAGCTGTGTCTTTTAAGAAGAATATTTATCTATGGAGAAGGGCAAGGCTGTGCTCCAAAGTCCCAAGAGCCTACATGAAGATTCATCTATAGAGCCCTGCCAAAGGCTCTAAATGGCATCCCTATCTTCTGACATTTCAGACACCTTATATGTGCCAGATCATATGGCCCCCACAGTAGGCAGCTTGGATGGCAGCCCGGACTTGTTGGAGAGCCTTCTCTTATTCTGGGCCCCACTCAAAACTTGCACCTTTTTGGGTCACTAGGTAAATAGGCTGGAGTATCATACAAAAAAAAAAAATGTTACCTCCAAAATGCAAAGAGGTGAGGCCCATTAGGCATTGTGCTTCTGTTTTGGTTGTAGTGTCAGCCAAATACAACAGTTTATCTTTCATCTTAGAAGGGATAGCTCTACATGGTGCACACCATGGGACCCCTGGAAATTTCACTGGGGTAGAAAGCCCCTCAATTTTAACCAGATTTATTTCCCATCCTCTGACATGCAAGTGTCTTAACAATGAGTTTAGAGTAGTTGCTTCCTCTTGCTCGCTAAGTCCAGTCAGCATAACACCATCAATGTGATGGACCAGGATGATAGGTTGTGGAAGGGAAAGATAACCAAGGTCTGTGCAAACTAAATTATGATATAGGGCTGGAGAGTTGACATGCTGTTGAGGTAGGATAGTGTAGGTGTATTGCTGGCCCGGCTTCTAGTGGGCCTTATTCTCAGGGATGAAGAAAATAGTATTTTCCAGATCAGTAGCTATTCAGCATCCTCAGGTACCAGAGGATGTGTGAATTTGCTCAAGCCGATATAGCAGCTATAGTTGTAATCACCACCTGATGAAGCTTATGGTGGTCCACTGTCCTCTCCAAGATCTACCTTCCCTCCCCTCAGGCCAGGTAGGTGAGCTGAATGGAGATGTGGTGGGAATCTTTCAAGTTCTCAATAGGAACATGGATGTCTGTGGTCTAGGAATGTGCTACTGGTTTTGATTGTATTTTTGTAGGTAGAGGCTGTCCTGGTGACTTCCATTTGGCCTTTCCCACCATAATTGCCCTCACCCCATAAGTCAGGGAATCAGTGTGGAGGTTTTGCCAGCTACTGCCCATATCTATTGCAATATACATTCTGGAACTGGGGATTGAGCCATAGGATGGGTTCAGGGACCCACTGGGGCCATTGTGACATGTACTTGAGCTAAAACCCCGTTGATTACTCTGATGAGTGGACTACACTGATGTTTTGGGTTTCCGAAAATTGGGGTCAATTCAGAGCCAGTGTCCAGGGGATTCCAACATGTATTTCCTTTTCCCCAGAATGCAGTTATCTTGGTAAAAAAGGGCTGTAGTTTCCTTTGGGAGAATGATGAGCAATCTACATTTTTGCAGTGTACTGGGGTGCTTTCTTAAGGGGACCCAGTCTTCCTTTATTCATAGGGTTTGGATCTGTAAAGTGGCCTAAATCTGGAAACTCTTGATCGGCTGTGACTCTTTTTATGATTCAGGTTAGACTTTTATTCACTTGATTTAGACTTTTCTGCTTACACAGGTCAAGTCAGACCTTAGTAGGCTTCCTGTGTATTTCACTACTAGGAATGTCATAGTGAACCAGCACCACAGGTCTGTGCAAATCAGACTCTTCTGATTGTTGCTTTGACTGTCTTGTCCATTACAGTAACCAAACCCACCTTGCTTTTGCCGGGTGAGTGCCACTGCTAGGCCCCACCGCTCCCGGGATCTAGTTACTCCCATCGCACTTTGTTTCCCAGGTTGAGTGACTGTGGTTCCTACTGCAAGGTCTGGCCTACAGAGTGAGGCAGTTACAGAGCTCTTTAAGGATGCTGGGCCCCCTCAGAAATGTGTTCCTCATAGTAGTGGTAAAAGCTCTGTGTCCTGGAATCTCCTACCCAGCCTTAAATGACAAATCCACCTCAATGTTCCCGTCTCCCTAAGCCTCTGAATTTCCATTAAATCAAGGCAGGTGTGGCATTTCTGATTTGCTCGCTGGGGACCAACTTTGGGTCCATGTTTTAACCAGCCAATTCACTGTTAGAGCCCTTCCTAACTCCTTGAGCTCCAGCATGCAATGCAGAGTCTCTGCTTAGTGAGGCCACATCCACAAATTCAGCCCAATCCAGCTTTATGTTCCTTCCACGTTTCCCACACCCTTAGTATTCATTCCCACACGTGTCTCCCGGATTTCTCTCTGTATAAATCAGAAAAATTCAAGTAGTTCCTTTGGAGTGTAGTGCATCTCCTCGTGGGTCATACTTTGTACTTCACCTTTGGGGGCCTGCTGGGACTTGAGCCTAGTTATTGTTCTAGAAGCAGAGAGGGCAGGTTGCTGAGCACAATCTGCATCGTTCTTCATAGCCCTCAGACCGTCTCCTTAGGTAAAGCATGCTTTCCACCTCAAAAGGAGTTGGAAAGGCTACGTCTGGGAATGGGGAGAACTCTTCCAGTGACAAAGAAAATGCATCGAAATTTAGTAGCTCTGTGCCCCCAACTCTGTCAGGATCTTCCTGTATGTTCGCAGGCCAGGGTCACGCCACTCCCCAGCCAGTGCTGTCACTTGAATATTGAAGCAGCCTGCGAGGCTGGTGTTCAGCTTGTGTTGTCATTCAGCCAGCTGCAGGATAAGATTCTGGGCTTGATTTTCAGCACTCATCCCTGTGGCTGCAGGAGATAAGGGTCTCTGTCAGGATGCACAGAAGCTGTCAGGTCTTTTACACAGCATTGGAGCTGAGAATTCAAACCCCTGAGCTTGCCTTTTTTTTTTTTTTTTTTTAAACCACTTTGTCCAGGGACATTAGGAACAACCGGCCAACCTCATTCTTTGTTTTCTAAAAATATTCTAAAATACCATAGAGTCACTTAGCTCTTCCTTATAAGTGGTTGATTAGGAATATCCAGTGGGGATATTTTGCATGTTTTCATGAACCACCAGTGTTGTCTTTACTACTGGACATAGAGTTGTTATTATCTTTATACCTAATCAGATTAGAGAACCAATTCCAGAAACCCCAGAACCAATATTAAAGAACTCTTCCTCTGTAACCCCTCTTAGTACCGAATTCTGTGTTAGTCAGAAACTGAAGCAACAGGAGGTATGAATATGGAGATGGAGAGAGGGAGGGAGGAAAAGAGAGGGGCAGAGGTGGAGGGGAGAGAGAGATTTATTATTTTTTTTAAATATTTTATTCATGAGAGACAGAGAGGGGGGGGTAGGCAGAGACACAGGCAGAGGGAGAAGCAGGCTCCATGCAGGGAGCCCGACATGGGACTCAATCCTGGGGTCTCCAGGATCACACCCCAGGCCGAAGGTGGAGCTAAACCGCTGAGCCACCGGGGCTGCCCTGAGAGAGAGATTTATTATAAGGAACTGGCCCACATGATTATGGAGGCTGAGAAGTTCCAAGATCTGTAGTTGGCAATCTAGAGGCACAGGAGAGCTGAATGAGGTCCAGTCTGTGTCTGGAAACATGAATAGCAGCTTGAAGACAGAGAGCAGATAATCCCCTTACTCAGCCTTTTGCTCTGTTTAGGCCTTCAACCATTTGGATGAGGCCCACCCACATTGGCCAGGGCAGTCTGCTTTCCTCTGTCTACTGCTTCAAATGTGAATCTCATCCAGAAACACCCTCACAGAAACAGAATCACGTTTAGCCAGATATCTGGGCACCCCACAGCCCAAATTGACACAAATTTACCATCCTAAGTCCTCTGGTAATCTTATGAGGATTTCGGAATGGGAGTGGACCCTTAGCAACCACTGGGTCAGTCATCCTCATTTGCAAATGTGAAAACACATTCAGAAAGCCAAGTTAGCTAAGACTACAGTCTAGACTTTTCTGACTCCTAGTTCTTAGTTCTTTCTGAGAAAGAAGACTGCCTTATTTTTTGGAACAGGGGTTTGCTCATATTGTGGATCTGTTTAAAATAAGCCTCGCTGTGGGTGCAGACCTCCTTCCCACTCAAGGACAGCTTCCTCAGCATTCATGAATGCGTTCTGAACACATGTCGCTGCATTGGTTATGAACTTGTTACATACTCATGTGCATGCTCATGTATTTCCTCTAAATGGAGGCTCCTTGGTCACTGAGGCGGCCCAGCAAACTAGCATCACAGCTGAGAGTGATTTTAGAACAGATTATGTTAAGTTAAAATCTGCTTCACACTGCTTTCCTTTGAAGCGGAAGCTCTGAAAAGTTACATTGTATGATTCCATGAAGCTTATATATCTGTTATTTCAGGAAAAAGCTTTGGGTATACATTCATACATTTTATGCTTTTTTATATCTTGAGCTTAATAAATATTTTTGGAAGACTGGATTAACCAGATGAACAGATAAATGTGACTTCATTTTTTAGCAGAAATCTTTATACTTTACAAAATATATAGATGACATCTGTATCATGGATAGTTTCTTGGATCTGAGTACTAGAAAGTGAACATTCATTGGAGGTGAAGGAGAGGTTTTGGCATATAGATCCCGTGTGAACCACATACAGGGTGTGATGGTCACACTGTGTTCACCTGTGTTGGGAATGCAGCAGAGTGGGTGTGGTGTGTGTTTTGTGTGTTTCTGTCCCCTAAGGACAGACCAGGAAAATAACATTTGTACATGAGGCGCGAATCTTTATTGGCATTTGAAAAAACAATCAACAAATTAATTATAGATATAACCTGCTTTTCTCCTTCTCTGTTACACTTTTAGGGCCCAAAGTGATCCAGACTTCTGCAGCTAATTTTTCACTAAATAATAGTAAAAAGGTAAGACTGGGTTGAAGGGGTGGCTAGCAGGGCCCTATAACCTTCCGGGTCATTCAGAAATGGTCCTGCTCAGAGGGTCCCTGGGGTGCACCACCCTTGCTAAGCTTGCTGCTTGGGCAACACGCATGTTTCCTAGCACTGTCACTGCTGGCCTCTGGGCTCTTGTTTGCCAGAAGGACCTTCTCTGCCACTGTAATAGCGCAGCACTGGAGAGGATGGTGCTGTCAACCTGGGGAACAGCAGTTCTTTTCCAGATGCCCATTGACTCACCCCGATGCATCACACCCACAATTCTTACTAGACTGGAAGTTCCAACACTGCTCCCGGAGGCATCTGATGATTTCTTACTATATTTACTCAAGTTAATGTGGTCTCCACGTTGGTTTTCTAACAGGAACAGAGTTTTTTTATTTTATTTTTTTAATTTGAGGGAGAAAGAGTGCGCACACAAGTGGGGGGAGAGGCAGAAGCAGAGGGAGAAGCAGGCTGCCTGCTGAGCAGGGAACCTGATGTGGGGCTCCATCCCAGGACCCTGGGATTATGACCTGAGCCGAAGGCAGATGGACCCAGGTGCCTCCAGGATTGGTATGAACTCAGTTTAAATGAAAAAACCCTTTTTCTTTCTTTTTTTTTCTTTTTTAATGTGGTTGATTTTTTCAACATCTTTAGAGAAAAACAAAGATCCATCCAATTGGAGAATTTCAGTAATCTTTAATAAGTGCTAACTTGTGAGAGCCCAAACAACTAAATAAACCCTTTTCTTGTTCTGCATTTCAGACTCGTATCTTTATTTATAAACTGAATGCAATTGTTCCATGTTCTCATGGCACCATAACATGTTTAAACCAGATTATTTGACCCCAAACATCCCTGTCTTCCTTCTCCTAGCTCTCTGGAAGGTTTTTACCTTTACCATTTTCAAAAAAGCAAAAGGAGGAAAATGTCCTAAAACTTAACCTTTTAATTCTTCTTACTCTTGTTAGTTTAAAAGGGCCCTCTGGTTAGTCTGCTGACATTTGCATTTCTTTATTTTCTTTACCTCTTGCCCTGAGGATATCTGATTTGAAGAGGTGCCCCATGGGGTTTCCTGACCACAGTTGGGTCTTTTAAAATTTGTCTCTGGATATAAGTCTTTTTTCTTTTGACACTGAAAATAGCTGCAGTCCCACCAAACTGACTTGCTCCCAAAAGATCAGACTCCCTTCTGAAAGATGATAGACCATCCTCTGGTAGGTTTCAATGCCTCGCGGCTTGGGCAAGCCTACAGTCATGGAGTTTCCACCAGCACTAAAACACAGATACTACATACTTATGTTCAAAGATTGTGCATTCAAATAATGCATTTCTTTGGCCATGGATGGGCTCTTAAGCAATGTTCTCTCTCTATCCCATGGCTGCTAGAAGCCAGTAGTATAGTTCTCAGCACACATTGCAGAAGTATCATTGGCAATATGTCCCTTCTAATTTTTTTCTCCAGAGCATTAAGACTTTCCAAAAGCTGAAAACAATACACCTCAAATAGCAACAGACCAGGCATACTAGTACTGAGGAAATGATTCTTGTGAACATGAAAATATAGACTTGGTGTCCTTTATTATCTTATAATATGTCTCATCATGGTACTTTTAATTTTTTTCTCCAGGATGGCTTTTTCTTGCTATTAACTAGGCCTGTGGTCCCAGGGCTGTGGGTAGTGGACATTGCCTGTTTAGAGGTCTTCAAGAGACAGAGGAGATTGCAATAGAAAATTGATCTTTAATTTTTCTGGAAAGCAGAATTCTACTTATATTGCCTAAAGGAAAACTACCTGTTTCTGTTTCAAAGCTAACACAGACCTTTTTTATTAAATGTAATTTTTGTACATTAAGAGGAGGTATTTGGTAGACTTAATGAAAAGGTCAAATGGATTACTTAACTTTTTTTCTTTTTGCCTTAGCTGAAGCCAATTCAAATACTTTCAAATCCACTGTCTACATATAATCAGCAACTATGGCTGACATGTGTTGTGGAGCTGGATCAATCAAAAGGTATGAAGTCTGACATTTCAGAACCGTTTTTCTTTGTACAAAGCACCATATCTTTTTTTTTTAATTTTTTATTTACTTATGATAGTCACAGAGAGAGAGAGAGAGAGAGAGAGAGAGAGAGGCAGAGACACAGGCAGAGGGAGAAGCAGGCTCCATGCACCGGGAGCCCGATGTGGGATTCGATCCCGGGTCTCCAGGATCGCGCCCTGGGCCAAAGACAGGCGCCAAACCGCTGCGCCACCCAGGGATCCCACAAAGCACCATATCTTAAAGACTGAGAGAGCTTTAAAATCTTTGAACGAGTACTCAAAGATGGATCCCAAGGATGCTCATTTTTTTTTATGATAGCAACAAATTGGAAACCCTCTAAATGTCTGCCATTGTCTTCCAGAGAAAGTTAGGGTTCAATGTTCAGGGAGCACCGGTCAGCTTAGCTCAGTGGATGTATGGTGTAGGTGCTGCTGGGGCAGCCTTCTTCCATGGGGTTCAGGAGAGGATTAAGTTCTGATGCCCCTGTGGCAGTGATTCTGTCCCCTAGGGACAGATACTTGGGCCGTTGTCACCATTGGGGTGGAGGAGTGCTACTAGTATCTAGAGGGTGAAGAAGACCAGGGCTGCTGCTGAACATCCTGCAGTGCTTGCAACAGCCCCACAGCCAAGGATTATCTGGCTTCAAAATATCAGTGCTGCTGAGGCTGAGAAACCTGCTCTGAAGCATCCCAGTCTGTAAAGCCTCAGCTCTGCTCGTCTGGAGCAGCACTAGTTATGTACTGTCTGGAGAGACCTGAGGAAATGGTCACCCACTTTATTTTCTGTATCATGTGATTCAGATGTGCTTTGGTTTAGAAAGAATTTGGAAAGATAACCCCATGACCACAGTAAATTAAGTGAAGAAAAAATGTATTACCAAAAACTTAACCCCTTTTTGTAACATTTTTAAAAACATAAATAAATTTGGCATCATTGTGTATTTGTATGCCTAGAAAATGGTCTGGGAGGATGGACACAACATGTTAATTATATGGTTATCTCTGGGTGGTGGGATTATAAGTGTTTAATATATCTTTGTATTTTTTTGTTCTCTGATTTTTTTTAAACAATGAGCATAAAAACAAAATAATAAATTATATAATCAGAAAAATAAGAAATCTAAATTTATTTTAGTATAAAATTAAAATCTTATGTGGGAAATTAAAAAATAAACTTTCATTAGCCATGAAATACTTACTTACCCTTTGGTGAACCAAAACTGATGAACCTGTAATGTCAGTTTTTACGTGGGCCCCTGGGTAACACGTTGGAAGTAGAGCGTATGGAATGGCTTTACTTTGCTGACAAGTGTGAGGTTTTCAAATATGCTGAGGCTGAGGCAGTTGGAGGACCCTTCTGGGTACTTAGTTTTGCAAGTGTGATGTGGTCTCTGACACTGAATTTCTTTTGTAGAAACATCCATTCAGACAAGCTTCCTCATGACCGTTAAAGTTGATGGTGTAGCTCAAGATGGGACCACCATGTTCATTCATAACAAAGTTCACAATCGGACAAGGACCCTCACCTGTGCGGGGGTGAGTATCTTGGAACAGTTGCCGATTATCATGCTGCCCTGTTACATATCTGCTTTCTTAGGTAAAATAATTGAATCATACTAGTGATGGCACGGAACCCTCACCTAACTTTATACAGTGATACCCTTATAAATTCTTACAGCCTTACACACGTGCACACGTTCTCACACATATAAGGTCTGTTTTTACTATTTGTGTACAGCCTGGTGTGTCTACACATGGCTGTTCACGGGCTGCTTGTCGCCTGTGAAGGTCTGTGGCTGCTCCATGGTCATTCTGAATTGCCAGGGCTTCGGGTTTCCAGCCCTTTGATTGATGCCTTGGTCTACCTCTGGAGGCCCAGGCCTCGTAGGAAGAGTGGCCTACTTGTGTGAGCATCTCCTTCAGAGAGCAGTATGTGGTTATGGGATAGAGAAACCTGGTGATCAGAAGTGAGAAAGGAACCCTTGCTCTTGTTTATTTTGGCACCATGTTCTGTCAGAATCCTGAGTCACTGGAACTGGGACTGGTCTGTGTACAACAGGGAGGCCCCCAAGGACTAAGCTGGTCGTGGGTGGCATAGAGGACGTGGGGAACATCAGAAAAGAGAACACATGGATTGTAGGGTTAGGAAAGTGGTTTCCCTGACAGGCCTCTTGCCAGGCTTTCTGGACATTCAGGTGTCCTTCCGTCCCTGGGGCAGGCCCACAGAGCAGGCCCTGTTATCAGACCCCCCCCGCCTTGTACACAAGAGGAAACTGAGGCCCAGAGAGATCAGAGCCCTTGCTCGAGGTGACTCACATGGTGAGAAGGGGGCCAGGATTTCAGCCCATGCTGTTTGATTCTAGAGCTTGTACCCTTAGCAGCCATGCACCACCTGGTCCAGAACAGTGAAATAGCAGGCCCTTTTGTCCTGGCAGGAAAGGATTCAGGTGGGGAAGGGTTCCTGTTGGAGGGTGACCCCCGTCTGGGGTCTCCTTCTGCCATCTGCTTGAAGATCCCGAGGCAGCAGCTCCCAGACTCAATCAGCTGCTTCACCCACTGGGTCTGCATCGTGGGCCTGGGCAGGTGTTGCTCGGAAAGCCCCGCGAGTGACCAGACTCTCTCTGCCTCTGTTGGTCGCCCACAGGAAGAGGGCCGGGCCAGCCTCTGAAATGTGTTTTCCTCGGCTGCAATGTGGGGTCACGCCCTCCCTGACCATCCTCGTAAGTGGCTAGAATCAAGTCAAATACAGTGTGTGAGAGCCTTAGGTGTTTGTGCACGGGCGGTGGCCTCCTCTCCACTCCCAGGCAGGCTGGAGTCCAGATTTGGCTGGTACTTTGGCCCCTGGCTTTCCTCTTTCTCTCACCGAGTGGGTGATGATGAAGGGCAGTCAGTGATGTTACTGTAAGGCTGCTGCGACTGGTCCTTCTGGTTTGCGAGGACCAAAGAGTTTCCTAGGATGGGGGATTTGTGTTAAACCGGGGCAAGTCTCAGTCCAGCTAGGACAACTCGGTCACCCTGTCTGAAGCCTTTACCTCAAATAGCGCCAGGCTGCCCACAAGGCTGCCTGTCTGCAGCATAGCTCCTTGGCAGCGCCCTAACACTGCAACTTGATGGTGGCGCTTTTGTGCCTTGTCTCCCCTCCCATTGGTGGCCCTACTTCCATCTCTACAGTGTCATCCTTGGAGACTTCTCTCTTCTGTTGTCTCTCTGTGCAGGCCCCTTCCCAGCCCTCCTAGGAGCACTGCCCTGACCTAAAAAAAGATGGGACTTTTATGTTATAGAGATATTGACCACCCTTAATACAACCTCTGTTTTGATCTAAAGAGAAAGTGCTGTCTGCCTCGGGTAGCAAGTGGTCCACACCAGGCGGGTGAGAATGCTGTGCTCTCACCGAGCGATTTGTAGGGACATGTAGTGATCCATGTGCAAACCGTGGCTTGAACTGAGAACCATCCCACACACACAAACACATCGGCAGGTGGTCTCACTGTAGTTTTTTAAATTTGAAGATATATGTAGGCTGAAATATAACTGTGTTGTTATTCGAACATCCCCCGAAGAGTCCACACTTCTAAGAAGTAGTCCTCTGTACAGCATGAATACATTCACTAATGCGATCCCCTTTGTTCCTGATCATGCTCAGTACTTAGCTGCTCCTGTCTCCATGTGTCCTCCTGTGACCCGACTGTCGGGAACGGTGGTGGACTTGGTTTTGCTGAGACCAGGGGCAACACGCACACTCACCTCTTCTGACTTCTTACCTGTCCTCTAGGTCAGCACCCCTGCCTGCCAATTGTCCCCTTATCTTTTTAAGGCTTCCTGTGTATACCCAGATCTGTTTTCCTACCCTGACCTCAGACATTCCTGACTTGGGGAGCCTTTGGTCAACGGTAGGGGTGACTGCCCTGTTCACAGCCATAGCTCTCACAAGTGCCACCCAAAAACTGTTCTGTCGGACTATGAGAGAACTTCCCAAGGGAGTGCTAGGTGGTGTCGCTGCACCTAGGTCACTGCCTGCCCAGCCACTGAGGACACATCTGCATCCAGGCTGAGGGCTCACCGCCCTGGCCACGCTGAAGTAGAGGGGACGCAGTTCCTAACTGCACAAGACAGGAGACAGGGGCTCTTGGCAGGCAGTGAGCACACACACCTGGGTAATCATTCTAGCCGTTGTTCCTGTAGTCTGCCTTGGGTTGGACCTGACCTCCTCACAGAGGCTACAGGGGCTCCGCGTAGAGAAGGACAGGCACTGGGGTGACGGGGCACAGTCACTCTAGGTATCATGCAGCAGCTGTGCAAGTGAGTAGGGAGGAGAGTGAGCTCAGGGGTCTGATTTGTTGTGTCTTAACTCACACTCCTCTTGCCCCCCCCCAGTGTATTTGTGCAAATGTCAGGTTTGTGTTGTACTGTTAACATTTTTTATGCAAGTGACATTATTTTGAATCATCCAAAGTAGAAAGATTCTAATGATTGCAAATCATCTATTATTTGTTTCCAAAAATATCCATTTGGTTCTTTCTTTCTAAGAATTGTTTTTGGCTGCCATCTGAATTTTTCTGGGCTCTGGCAAGTTCCCTGGAGATGGTTAGTTCTGCTCATCTGTTGTTGAAATGTGTTATTTCATGGGTCAGTTGGTGGGGGAGCCAGTCATGCTTGCTTTAAAGACACAGCTCTTCCTTGCATCTTTGCAGAAGTGTGCAGAAATTATTGTGGCTCATCTTGGCTACTTAAATTACACTCAGTATACCGTGATTGTGGGATTTGAACACCTGAAGGTACCCATCAAGGAAATGAACTTCACGGTGAGTATACCAGCTGGCTTCGGTGTTTCCAGTGCTTGTTTGTTTAGCTCCCATCCTTCTGTCAAATGACTGAAATTAATCTCAGCATTGAAATCGTGTTGTTTTGAACAATGGAAGATGTACAGTTTTTAAAAACTATAAGGAAACCATAATTTCTTAAATACATGGAACCAAGTATAACTTCAAGAAACAGTATGAAATTGGAAACCCTTTGTGGTGTTCTGAGATTTAGAACAGAGAGGACAGAGAATTGCCTTCCAGTTGGAAGGTCAGTAAGAGTATCTGGTGAACCACCGTCCTGGTAGAAGAAGAACACAGTGGGCCCCCCTTTGCCAGCCCTGGGAGCTGCTCTCAGGCCCCAGTAGGACCTCTGGTGAGGGGTGGGTGCTGCTGTCACTGTGAGATTCCACTGTTCTGCTGTCCTGCATCCTGCTGAAATCAGCCTCTTTGTTTCTTCCACTTGCTCATTCCACAGAATAACCAGTGTAGTGACCAGGAGTGCGGGTCTGCGCTGGTGTGGATCCTGGCACATCCTCTGCAACTGAGTGTTGTTGAGCCTGTTTCCCTATCTGTAAACAGCTGCTTCATAAAGCTGTGCCAATTGTATGAAGGTGGTCATGGGTTCCTTTTGAAAAGTTGGTGCTCTCCTGAGCTACAACTCCCATCCCCTAGGAGAAGCCTGGTAGCAGTGGCTCCCCCTCCCTCCCCACTACCCCCAGGTGCTGAGAAGTCCCTCACCTTGTCTCTGTCTCTTGGATTTGCCTGTTCTGGACATTTTGTGTGAATGGATTCATCTGTAGGTGGTCTTTTGTGGCAGACTTCTTTCATTACATGTAGTATTTTCAGAGTTCGTCTGTGCTTTTGAGGGTGTCAGCACCTCATGCTTTGCTGAGTATTTCACGTGTGGGTAGACTCCATTTTGTGTGTCTGCTCATCGGTTGATGGGCATTTGGGTTCTTTCCCATTTTATGCCACTGTGAGCATTCACCTGCAGGTTTTTATTTGGACTGATGGGTGCCCTCTACTGAGAGGTTTTGATGTGTAGGCCCTCTTTCGTGTGCTTGACATGGACTGTCTCAAATGGCCCACCTCCGTGGTGGCACTGGTGGTCCCCATTTTCCAGGTTGGGGGGGGGGCTGGAGTTTGGCTGGGTTTGGGGATCATGCACCATGCCTGCTCATTCTAGGTAGGCGCTCAGCAAATGCCACCTGTTGTTAATATTCATATTACTTTTTTTCCCCATGTTCTGTCTCCAGACTACCTAAGATGAGTTTTATTCATTATCCACATGATAGTTCTGCAGACATTTAAAAATGTTGTCTCAGCCCCACTGAGGTTCCTCCTTTCCTTCACATGGCCCTGGGGGTGGCTTCTGGACCCCTTGGGCTCCAGGTCTCCCTCCCAGGGCTGCTCCAGGCAGCCTGACTGAGGAGTGGCTGCTTGTGAAGTAGGAGCAGGTGGCCTTCCAGGTGTGGCTGGAGCCAGACAGCCGGCTCCTCTGGCAGCGGCGTCACCTGTCGGATTGTGTTCTGCCAATTGCTAAATGCCCCTCAGACTTTTTCCTCCATAACTGCTGTTAAGTCTGGTCTTTTTGATTCTCTACTTCTGTGGTTGGTTTGTAACAATTCTCAGACACCACTCAGATGTTACACTTCGCTCTTGAATTTCTTTTCACCGGTTTTGGCCTCTGGGTCTAGCCTCTTCTGAACTTTTGAATTTGAATCTGGATTGTATTCTTTGTGGTATTGAAGATTTCCTAGAGCTTTGTCCTCAGAACATCTGGCCAGCATCCTGCCTGCGTCCTCAAGTTCATGATGCAGAGGTTGAACCCTGCTAGGGTCTGAGACAGATGCCCTGAGCTCAGGCACGCTGATTCCATCCTGTGCTAACCATCTGTGCTTGAGACTTTGCTATTTTAGAATTACCCTGAATCAAGAATGCAGAGAGCAAAGAGCACCATGTTTCTCAGACAGGGGACCTCTCCTTTCCATCTTTATGGGAGCTTCGTCCCCTAAAAGCCTTTCTCAGAGTTCTCAGTAACTTTCCTCACAGGCTCAGTCCACTGCGACCCTATTACATGGCTCATTTTTTAAAAAAAGATTTTATTTATTTATTCATGAGAATACACAGGAGAGAGAGAAGCAGAGACACAGGCAGAGGGAGAAGCAGGCTCCATGCAGGGAGCCTGATGTGGGACTCGATCCAGGGTCTCCAGGATCACACCCTGGGCTGCAGGCAGCGCTAAACCACTGAGCCACCGGGGCTGTCCAACATGGCTCGTTGATTGAGGTTCCCTCTTTCCTTCTTTTCTGTTTATTTCCTCTTAGTGTTATTCCTAGGTAATTTGGTCCATATTTTAGATAAACTTGGTACACGTCATTCCACTGTTGCTCAAGAAAGCAGGTGATGTGGTTTCACTGGAGGGCGCAGCAAGGAAGTTGCCATTGGAACAGCTCACCTGGAATGACGCCATCGGTCAGGGCATCATTCTTGGTAGTGCTCTTCAGCATCTAGAATGCTGATACAGGGAACCCCTGGGATCTATGGGGTTGTCACCTAAGATTTTTCTCCACTTTTGCACATTTCTCTATTCCCAGTACCCAACAGTGTGCCTGGCAACAGCGAGGCTTGTAATAAATATATATGGGTCGAATTGAAGGGTAACACCATAGCACTTCACAGATGGAGACATTCAAATGGCCAACAGGCTTGTGAAATGATGTGTATCCTTGCTCTAAACCGATGAGTCAGAGAATTCAAAAAAGAATGCTTTTTTTTTTTTTTTAACCTGGCAAATGGTAAAAAACCTGCAAGAAAAACGACATCTAGGATTAGTAAGATGCAAGGACACAAGCTCTTCCATACAGGTTAATGGGGTATAAATTGATTTCAGTGTTGGGGGCAGTTTATTAGTGTATCAGAGCCTCTACGTGCATATTCTTTTTGACCTAGTAACTCTACTTCTTTGAATTTATTCTAACAAAACAATTAGAAAAGTACACGAAAATTTATATTTTTCATAGCAGGAAGTTGGGAGCAATCTATAATTCAGAATTCTGGTTAAATTTTTCTGCAGCTATTAAAATAATAAACTGGTCACAAAATAGAACAGATAGCACAGACTGCTATTGATTAAAAAAAAAAAAAAGGAAAAGAAGGGGCACCTCGGTGGCTCAGTGGTTGAGTGTCTGCCTTTGGCTCAGGTCAGGATCCTGGGGTCCTGTGATCGAGTTCTGCATCGGGCTCCCTGCAGGGAGCCTGCTCCTCCCTCTGCCTTGTCTCTGCCTTTCTCTCTGTGTCTCTCATGAATAAATGAAATCTTTAAAAAAAGGAAAAAAACTATCTCAATTCAAAGTGCTGATTAACATTTTTTATTATAGAAAATGCTAGAAGACGCTATCTCTGGGTGGTGGGATTAATGGTTAATTTCTTCTTTGCTTCTGTTTATAGTGAGCTTTTTATTACCTTTATAATCAGAAGAGAAAATTATTTTTTTTTTTTCAAAAAGGCTCCGAAGACAACTGCTATTTGAAAGGGGAAGCCTAAGATACCGTCTGGCAGTTCACTCTGAGAAGCTTAGTTATGGAAAAGCTCCCTCAGAAAATCACGGTTTAGTATTATGTCTGAAACTTGTATAGAGACGCATTAAGAAAGCAGAGAACCTTATGGAAAGTGTGTCTATATCTTTTATGAAATTGCTGTTGGAAAGTATCCATTATGTTGTGAACTCCGATTTAAACCTCTGAACAGAATTCCTTTTGACCATTTGTTATTAACTCCTTTTATGAGACCTAGATCAAGCTATTTATCTCATCACATTTCACTTTTGGTATTAGCTGCTAGCAATTTCAGAAATAAGTTTTATGCTGAACCGTGGCAGTCACTAACATCCTGGTACAGGTTTAATTGTTTGCCCTCTTCCATTACAATTTTACCTCTTGAAAAACTTAAAAAATTGTTCCTTTCTCATTTGTCTTTTTATTACAAGTTGACTTCATTTCCGTTTTGGAAGTAAACAAAGTAGAACAAATAAAATGCATTTTAAAAGTATATCACTGATAGTATTATACATCCATCAGAATGGCTGTGCTGAAAAAGCCAAGAAGATGGCAATGCTGGCAAGGCTGGGAGCAGCCAGAGCTCTTATACTCTGCTAGTGGAGGTGTGACTTCTACCGCAGAGAGGCGCATACCTCAGCCAGAAGACGTTCACTGCAATGTGCGTGTCCTGGCACCATGGTACCTGTAGCTGCAAACTGCACCATCAGTAGGAGGATCACTCACAGTGGCACGTTCCTGCCTGTCGTGGAGTATTGCATGGCAGTGAGGAGGAGTGGTGACAGCTACTTTCACAAGCATGATGTTGAAGGCAATAAGCCAAATACAAAATAGCACACGGTGTGTGCTTCCATTTATGTAAATTAGAAGAACAGGCAAAATGAATCTGAGCCATTAAATCAGGATTAGTGTCACTCGGGTAGTTAGTGACTTGAAGGGGCATATGGGGGCTTTTGGGATGCGGTGATGGCGTTTCTTGATCCAAACACTGTTCGCATTGGTGTGTTCCATCTGTGACCGTGTGTGGAGTCATACGCTGAGGGTACATACACAGGTTTTCGTAGGTTCGTTTCCTTTCAGTAAAAACTTCAGTGAATATGTGGCGCACTTTAAAAATCCAAACTCGTCAGGTTGCTGATCTGTCCGTCAGGATGTGCTGATCCGCACCCATTTCTTTAGACAGTTCTTGCCTCTTTAACAGAATTTGACATGTGAGGTTTTCTATTGCTGTTGTTGGAAATCTTTGGTGTTTGCAGGCTTGTGTTCGCTGTTCTCATGTGTGCTGGTGGCTGTGGCTCTTCCCTAAGGGCTGTCAGAACCACGCAGGCACCTGCCTGTGGGTGTCCCCATGGGTTCCTTTAGCCAGTTTTCTTCCTCATTGATGGAAATCGAGTTCAGGATGAAAATTACCCTGATAGCCTCTCCAACCTAGCAAGGGAGAGCATCATCGCGAGGGCAGCCCTTAAGGGTTCATCACCCTGTTTTTGGCAGACTACATCTGCCCTTAAGCAGATCCTTAGATGGTTGATGGTTTCTTTCTTTCTTTCTTTCTTTCTTTCTTTCTTTCTTTCTTTCTTTCTTTCTTTCTTTTCTTTCTTTCTTTCTTTCTTTCTTTCTTTCTTTCTTTCTTTCTTTCTTTCTTCCTTCCTTCCTTCCTTCCTTCCTTCCTTCCTTCCTTCCTTCCTTCCTTCCTTCCTTCCTTCCTTCCTTCCTTTCTTCCTTCCTTCCTTCCTTCCTTTCCTTCTTTCCTTCCTTCCCTTCCTTCCCTTCCTTCCTTCCTTCCTTCCTTCCTTCCTTCCTTTCCTTCCTTCCTTTCCTTTGATGGTCCTTTTCTTGTCTTGCCTGCTGTGTGGACTTGATCTTCTGTCTGGCATTGTTGTTAATGCCATGTACCCTTATGTTGAGAAGTTTTCTTTACTCATTCTCATATTCTGAACTCCTGGTTCATTGATTTCTCCTTACATACATATCTGTCTGAAGTGGAGCGGCGCTCCTTCTGTCTCTGCCTCTTCTGTCAGCCCTTGTTCTTCTGAGGACATCTTGCACATATCCTGATGCCATGTTCAAGTCCAGGCCACCCTCCAGGTCTTGCAGGCCACAGAGATACTCTTATTTCCTGTGTTTTTTAAAAAGTTTGTTTCATTGGCCGTGCTCTGCATATGCAGTGGAATGTAGACTTTAAACATGGTGCAGGTGGCTTTTACCCATTTCCTTGTCATTTTCTCCTGAGCCTTTCAAACACCTTCTCTACACACATCCCATCAGCTTCCGGCGTCCCCAGGGCTGAGCAGGGCATTTCCCCCCACTAAATGCCCTTTAGTTCAGTTCTTGAGTGACACTGCCATCACCTGATCACATTTCCTTTCCTTTTTCTTCCTAAGCCACAACCTTTCCCTGGGTGATGAGATGAAAACAACAGCACATGCTTTCTTGAGTCCTTCAGTTTTCTGTCCAGTATATACCCTCTGGTTTCCATGTGAATTGAGAGGACTAGTAGCCAGCAGCACTTTGAGAAGGACTGACTGGATTCTTGAGTCATACTTGCTCTCTCTTGTTCTCATATGACAAATTACAGAAGCAAATGTTAAGCTTTTGCCCTCCAAATATATTTTTTAATGTTTTATTTGTCCATGAGAGAGTGAGTGAGGCAGAGACATAGGCAGAGGGAGAAACAGGCTTCCTGCAGGGAGCCTGATGCGGAACTCGATCCCAGTACCCTGGGATCACGACCTGAGTGGAAGGCAGGCACTCAACGACTGAGCCCCCCCCCAGGCATCCCCTCTCCAAATATTTCTGTATAATGTCTTTTATATGAGTTTTCAAGTGTTGGAAACCCAGGCTGTGACTTGGAACCTGGGAACCAGTTACAGGGGGTTGCTTAGTGTGGCACAAGGTTGCTGGGAGCACCATTACCTGGAGCAGCCTGCACCCTGACGTGCCCCCACCCCTGTGTGTTCCTGTGCCCTTCCTAGTCACTGGGCTGACTAGGGCTGGGGCAGGCAGGGGGTAGGGGGAATGTCACAAGGCATTTGTCTTCTGCCAAAATAGCAGTTCTGGAGGCATTGTTATGGGATTTATTTACGTTCATGGTTTCACGTCTGCACAGTATTTGATATCGTATTTGCTTGCATATAGTCAAAGTAGGTGCCCAACAAATGTTGAATGGATGAATGGAGAACCAGACCAAAACTCTGTCGACTTGGATTAGGGAGCAGTGGCCTAAGCTCTAAAGCGGAGGTTTGTTCCAGAGTCAGTTTGTGGTATCGCAGGGTGTGCCCAGTCTCTGGAAGAACAAAGTGGCTTTGTGAAGGCCAGGGGACCTTGACACACATGCCAGAGAAGGGATTCATGACTCTTTAAGATTTCGAAGTAAATGTCTAAAGCTTGAATGTTTTCTGGGATTTAACTCTATTTCCTTTCACTTATTTTACTTTTTAATTTCAAATGTACACATTCGCACTTAAATAAAAGTAAATACGAAAACAGCCCCCTCCCCCTGAATTCCATACAGTGAGGTTCATATGGTGGCCTCGGTCCTAATCGTGGCTCTGGCGTGTGCACTGGACACCTGTCCCATAGAATCGCTGGGGGCCCTTCTGCTAGCCCTGGCACCACCGGGGCCATTGTCTGTCGTGGAGGGGCCGGGGCCCTGTTCTCTGAACTCCCCACAGTCTTCTTGGGCTCACTGGTGGGAAAAGAACGACTTTTCAAGCCATTGGCACAAGTGAATACCAGACCGAGCTGGGAGTCTGGTCTGGTCACAGAGGAAGCCAGAGGTGATTTCTCTTAGCCGCTGCTAGTGTAGGCAGTCTCCCTGAGAGAAACCATGTGTGGAGGTGGTTTCCTGGATCAGGACAGACAGGGGGAAGGTGCTGCAGGAGCATAGGAACAGCGGATTGGGTGCAGTACGGTTTCGAGCATCCGTGGTGCACCTGCCACCAGCGCAGGGCCCGGACACAGCCATGAAGGCCAGGATTGAGTGAGTTCCACTTCATCATCTTCCTCCTCCCTCCTGTGAAATCCTAGTTCAGAACTAAAGACGTGGGGATCCCTGGGTGGCGCAGTGGTTTGGCGCCTGCCTTTGGCCCAGGGCGCGATCCTGGAGACCCGGGATCGAATCCCACGTCGGGCTCCCGGTGCATGGAGCCTGCTTCTCCCTCTGCCTGTGTCTCTGCCTCTCTCTCTCTCTCTCTCTCTCTCTCTCTCTCGACTATCATAAATAAATAAAAATTAAAAAAAAAAACAAAAAACTAAAGACGTGTTTTGCGTTTAGCTATATTTATTGGAGAAAGCATTGTTTTCTTGTGTTATTTTTTTTTTTATTCATGAGAGAGAGACACACACAGGCAGAGACACAGGCAGAGGGAGAAGTAGGCTCCATTCAAGAAGCCCCACGCGGGACTCGATCCCGGGACTCCAGGATCACGCCCTGGGCCCAAGGCAGGTGCCAAACCACTGAGCCACCCAGGGATCCCCTTTTCTTGTGTTATTTTTTTAAAGTGAGTGAGTTGTTCTATACTGTTCTGTCAGAAGCTTTAAGATAGCATCTCTCTCCTTTATAAAGGGAGTCCTTAGTTATTTTCCTTCTTAAGAGTTAGACTCTCCTAAAGGTCAAACACTTTCATCACTGTCACTTTAAACATATTTTATGAAGTTTTTCCTGATGCTTAACACTTTTTCTTTGTCTTCTTGATTGTGCCTTGCAATCTGTTTTTTCAACTAAGATACATATTATACTTTTTTCTGTTTGATATCACATTCACACTGCTACTCCCCCATCAGTGCTCATAATTGCCACCATGATTGTTTTGTAAATGATACTTTTAAAATTTAAACAGCATAGCAATGTCGTAATAGTTGCATTATGTTTCAGATTTATGACAGTGGCTGTTATCTATTGAACTTGTGCTTTATGCCAGGCACTGTGCTAACCTTTTTTTTTTTTTTTTTTTTACCTCATCTTACTTAAATGTTCTGATAATTCTGCAAAGTAGGTAATAGTATCCCCATTTTATGGAAAAGAAATCTTAAGGTTAGTGATATTAAGCTAGTTTCCCCAACTAGAAAACAGAAGAGCTAAGATTTGATCCGGAGTCTCTGACTTCAAAATTCATGTGCCCTTAATCACCATGATCTTTGCTTTTTCATTAACATTGATTGTTAATTGTTGGTTTTTGTTTGATGGCTTTATCGAAGTACAGTTGACCTACAGTGACGTGCACTGTATTTAAGTGCACTATATTTAAAATATAAAATTTGATCCATTTTGACATATGTACACACCTGGGAAACAATCACCATAATAAGGACAGTATGCATACCCCTCAGTGCCTAAAAGTTTCCTCATGCCTCTTCCCCCTGTTACCTTCTCATCCTCCAACCACCACTGATCTACCGATTAATTTGTATTTATTTAAAATTTTATGTAGGGATCCCTGAGTGGCACAGCGGTTTGGCGCCTGCCTTTGGCCCAGGGCGCGATCCTGGAGGCCCGGGATCGAATCCCATATCGGGCTCCTGGTGCATGGAGCCTGTTTCTCTCTCTGCCTCTCTCTCTCTCTGTGACTATCATAAATAAATAAATTGAAAAAAAAATAAAAAAAAATTTTATGTAAACACAGGATGCCTTGGTGGCTCGCCCAGTTAAGCGTTTAACTCATGATTGCAACTCAGTTTGTGATCCCAGCGTCATGATGTCGAGCCCCACATTGGGCTCCATGCTCAGTGCAGAGTCTGCTTGTGATTCTCTCTCCCTCTGACCCCCACCCACCTCTCATTTTCTCTCTCATAAATAAATACAGCTCTAAAAAAAATTTAGATAAACATAGTCATACAATATGTTCGAATTCTTTCACTCAGCATAATTATTTTGAGATAACTGGTGCTGTTGGGTGTATCAGTTCATTCCTTTTTGTTGAGTAATATTCTACTGTGTTGATATAGCATAAACTGTTTATCCTTTCACCTGTTGAGGGACATTTAGATGGTCACCAGTTTTGGGCTGTTTTAAAGCTATTGTGAATACCTGTGAGTAAATCTTCATGTGGACATGTGCTTTCGTGTCTCTTGGGTAAATACCTAGCCTTGGAGTGGCTGGGTCATATGGTAGAGGTGTGTTTGACGGTTTAAGAAACTGACAAGACTGTCTTCCAAAGTGGTTGTATTGCTTTACATCCCCTCAGCAGTGTGTGAGAGAGCCCCAGTTACCTCACATCCTCATCAGCACCCAGTATGGTCATGTTTTTAATCTTGGCCATCCTAGTGGGCGTATAGTGGTATTTCATGGTGACTTTTATCTACAGTACTTTGAAAATGCCTTCTGGCTGGCATTTTTCTGGCAAGAAATCTGTTGTCCTTCCTTACCATTGGCCTCTGAATAGATGCTTTTCCCCTCCCACCCCCTCTACGCCTATTTTTAAGACTTATCTTTTACTTATTAAACAATTTGATTTACCTTCCAAAATCCTCAGTGTACTTTTTGTTTCTCTTAGGACCCTTGAGTTCTTGAATTTGTGAGTTCATAGTTCTCATTAAATTTAGAAAAGTTTTGGTCATTATTTCTTCGTTTTTTTTTGTTTGTTTGTTTGTTTGTTTTTTATCCTTTTGTCCATCCCCCACCACTAGAGGTCAAAGACACATCTCTTAGGCCACGTGCAGTTGTCTCACAGCTTACTGATTCTCTGTTCACTCTTGATCTGGTTCATTTAAAATCATATCTATTGTCACTTCCCCATGTTCGCTCATCTCTGTAAGGTCTGTTCCACTGTTATTCCTCTTCCAGGTCCCGACCTCATATGCTCGGACTTTCCTTGAGCTTCTTGCTGTCCTTGTCTGCTAATTCTGTGTGATCTAGGATTACTTGTTATGGTTCAGATTTTCTCGTTTTTTTTTTAATGTACTATGTATTTTTTTTCTTTCTTTCCTGTTCTTTCTTGAATGTAGTTGACATGCACAATGTCACTTGTCTGTATTTTTTATTTTTTTAATAAATGTTTTTAAAAGATTTTATTTGAGAGCGAGAGAGAGAGCATGAGCAGGGGGAAGGGGCAGAGGCAGAGGGAGCAGCAGACTCCCCACTGAGCAAGGAGCCCAACGTGGGGCTCAATCTCAGGACTGTCAGATCATGACCTGAACCAAAATCAGATGCTTAACAGACTGAGCCACAGGCGCCCCTGGTATTTTTTATTTAATGCCAGACACTACTGGTATTAGATTTTGTGTTCTTATAAATATCCTTGAACTTTGTTCTGGGATGTTTTCCAAGTTACTTGGAAATGGCTTTATTTTATTTTTTATTTTTTTTTTAGGCCTTGTTTTTAAACTTTGTTAGGTGGGACCAAGGCAGCGTGAAATCTTTTTTTTTTTTTAATTTTTATTTTTTTATTTATGATAGTCACACACAGAGAGAGAGAGAGAGAGAGAGAGAGGCAGAGAGACATAGGCAGAGGGAGAAGCAGGCTCCATGCACCGGGAGCCTGATGTGGGATTCGATCCCGGGTCTCCAGGATTGTGCCCTGGGCCAAAGGCAGGCGCTAAGCCGCTGCGCCACCCAGGGATCCCGGCAGCATGAAATCTAAGGCTACTTTCTTCCCACCTCTGGGGAAAAAGCATTTGGGATATGCTACCCAGTGTACCTTTGTGCGTTTTTCTCTCTGCGCATGGGAGAAGGCACTATTCCTGGCCCTCTGTGAGTGCCAGTGATCCTTTCATGGACTTTTCCCCCTGCTGCAGGTGGTTTACTCACACTCATGCCCTGATCAATGTTCAGGTGGAGACATGAGGGGGACCACCTTTGGCAGGTATCCAGAGCTCTCCTCTTAGTGCTCTGTCCTTTGAATCACAGCCAGTGGATTGTCTCCCTGGACTCCCAGCAGTGTGTTTATGATTCTGTGCTTGGGCTACCTTGCCACCATGGCTTGGGGCAGCTAGAGGGTGTACCTCTCTCTTATCAGCTGGAGATTATTGTCCTTCACTGACTGTCAAGTGTCTTCAACTGTGTGTATATGTGCCTCTGTGTGTATTTTAAATGTTTCAGGTAAGTTAGGTAAATCTAATGTCTATAACTTTGTTCTGAAGTAGATTTTTTAAATTGCTCAAGTTATTTTAATTCCATGCATTAAGACAATGGGGCTCATTAGTGCAGTGCAGTGTTGTGGGAGTCTGGTGATAAATTTGACTTGTGACCAGGATTGGAAGGGCTGCCTTCTCCCTGCCATTGGGATGTGGTACAGGCAAACTCAGCTCTGTTAGGTGTGCACTTGATAGGAGTGAATCTACTCAGCATAGAGCCGACACCTGTAATTCCATTGTACTTTTTGGTGTCAGATTCATATTTATGTGTTTCACTTAATCTTTTTTAGAACATCCTACCTACTCACATTTTTGCATCTTTTAAAAATCTGTCTCTTGGGCAGCCTGGGTGGCTCAGCGGTTTAGCGCCGCCTTTGGCCCAGGGCCTGATCCTGGAGACCCGGGATTGAGTCCCACATCGGGCTCCCTGCATGGAGCCTGCTTCTCCCTCTGCCTGTGTCTCTGCCTCTCTCTCTCTCTCTCTCTGTGTGTCTCATGAATGAATGAATAAATAAATAAATAAAATCTTTTTTAAAAGTTTCTCTTTTTTTTTTAAAGGTTTTATTTATTTATTCATGAGATACACACACACACACACACACACACACACAGAGGCAGAGACACAGACAGAGGGAGAAGCAGGCTCCATGCAGGGAGCCTGACGTGGGACTCCATCCCCCGTCTCCAGGATCACGCTCCGGACTGCAGGCGGCACTAAACCGCTGAGCCACCCGGGCTGCCCAAATCTGTTTCTTTTCATGGAAAGCATGGCTTTTTCTAATAAGGGGATTGACAGTGTTGATTTTTCTTTTTTAGAGACAGAGTGTATGAGTGGGGTGGGGGTGCAGAGGAGGACGGGGAGAGAGAATCTTCGGCTCCATGCTCAGCACAGAGCCCGATACAGGGCTCGATCTCACGACCCTGAGATTATGACCTGAGCTGAAATCAAGTTAATAAGTTAAGTCCGACACTTAACTGACAGGGGCCACGCAGGCACCCCAACAGCATTGTTTTTTGATATGAGATTTAAGAGCCAAATGCTCTTGTTGTAATTACAGAATAAATTTGTCTACCAGATTTATCATTAGTATGAACTATTTAAAACTATTTTCAACTCTTGGTGATTAAAATTTTCAAAGTCTGCATTCTTTAATATAAAAATAAAATGCACTGTTAAAATTTTAGAACATGTGAGAAGGCATAAGGAAAGAGAATGAACATTTAAAATTACTTATTGTATAGAGATCACTATTTTAATAATCTGGTGTACTTCCTTTTAGATGCATATTTTTTTTCAAATTATTTTCCTACTTTACATTTTAGTGGAAGACTTATGACCCGGCATTTTCTCAGTTGGAAATTTGGTTCCGATTTTTCTTTGTGGTGCTTACCTTCATTGTCACGGTAAGTTCCGTTTGCTGAATGATCACATCAGCACCCTACCAAAAGCAGAGTTAATTTATGAATTATGATTATCAAAGTGTGAACCAGGGAAGCAAACCATAAGAGATTCATAACTATAGAGAACAAACCAGGAAGGGAGGTGGGCAGGGGGATAGGCTGAGTGGGGGACGAGGTTGAGGATGGCACTTGTTGGGATGAGCACCGGGTATTGTCTGTAAGTGATGAATCACTGAATTCTACTCCTGAAACCAATATTATGTTCTATGTGAACTAACCTGAATTTAAATTTTAAAAAAGTGTGAACCACATGAGAGATTTATCTGAATGCTGAAATGTTCCATCCAGTGGGCTGACCTGATATTACCAAATATGCTGTATTTCTGCTAGGATGCTGTCATGCAAAAAAAGCAGCATGGTATCTGTTAGTAAGGACCTCTGTGTAGTACTACAGTGATGACAGATCCCCAACTTTTAGATTTTATTCTATTTATTTATTTTTTAAAGATTTTATTTATTTATTCATGAGAGACACAGAGGCAGAGACACAGGCAGAGGGAGAACAGGCTCCATGCAGGGAGCCTGACATGGGACTCAATCCCGGGTCTCCAGGATCAGGCCCTGGGCTGAAGGCGGCGCTAAACTGCTGAGCCACCCGGGCTGCCCAATCCCCAACTTTTAAGTAAATGCTCATCAGAGTGCAATGACAATGCCATATCACCTGCCTTGTTGAAATGACCTTCTTTTTATACAGGCAGATACAGCACATTCTTGCGGTTTTACCTTTGGAAAATTGTAACAGATCTCTCAGTCTTTGGGATTTTCAGGAGGAAAGCCTCAGATGAGTGGGTTTGGAAGTACAAGCTTTTGGCTCATTTGGGGTCTGAGTTCAGTGTCCACAAGCACCCTGTAACTTTGGCGGGGGATGCTTACTCTTAAAGCAATCACACAGGGGCCCAGTCTGGTCCATGAAGTTGGGAATTTAAAACTAGAAGAAGAAAATAAATACACACACACCTACACACCTACATACATACATCCTGGAGGAAGAGGGTATGTGCCTTGGTACTCAGCGCCACATTCTGCCTATCAGCTGCTTGCTCCTTGCTGACATGGAAGGTGTAACATTCGGAGATATGTCCACCCTTTGTGGTGGGGGCCACTCGAGTTGTCACCCAAGGCTCACGTTGTGCTTCACAGTCTAACTGTACACAGAAGGACATAGGCTTGTCAGGGATAGACCTGTGAGAGGTGCCAGTTGGTGGTGACATGGGACCTGGATGTGGGTGGGCTGGGAGGACACAGCATTGGGATGTGGTGCATGCATCCTTAGCTCTGGGATGCAGTGGAGTCTGTGGAGAGCTGTGGGATGGTGGTCCCAGCCTCACCCAGGGAGTCCCTTAAAGAACTTACTAAAGATGAGTGGAGAACTACAGGCAGCAGAAATCCTTGCTGTTTTTTGACTTATCTCTGTTGTCCGAAGGTCTGCTGCCACACTCTGGGGCCCAAAGAGCTGGAACCCAGGGCATGATGTTCTTAAACAAAGAAATGAGCCTAAGCCTCATAGACTGGGAGAAATGGCCCACCAGCCCGGGAAGTCCAAATTGCCTAGAAAATCATTGACTTATGCTAGAGTACAGAAGAAAACAAAATAAATATCAAAACAAAACAACCTCCAGGTCTTTTATACAAATTGTATAGTGTTTTAAAGTACTTTAAAGAAACTCCCATGGCTCAACACAGCTTCTTCAGGCAGGTGTTTGAAAACACACACATTCTCTGACCATGGTTACCAGCCTCATTCAGCTTTTGTTCGGGGAGCCCTGGTGCCATCTGCAGATGTTGCATGGCTGGGAGCATGTGTCCTGTCCCCAGGGAGGTGCCTGGGTGGCCCTGTGGGGTCGACCTATTAGAAGTAGTCTGTCCAGGAGGAGGTGGGAGGGGTGGGTGCTCTGCCCTTTGGCAGAGGAGTTATAGCCACTATATTCCCCGCCCTCTCCTGCCACTCTGAGAGCAGCTTGTGATCATCTTACCCGCAGCTCCTTGCCAGTGATTCACCATCTTATCTCCGTCGGCACTAATGCTCTCAGCCGTCGGTGCAACAAAGGGTAACTTGGAGGGAGGTTTGGCTGACCATCACTCTGGGAAGGCTTAATGTGGTACTAAGCGACGTGTCAGCAAAAACAGTGACTTGCGTTCCTGATTTGGTTTGCAGTGCCTGTTTGCACATTCCCTCCGGAAGTTTTCCATGCGAGACTGGGGGATGGAGCAGAAGTGGATGTCCATTCTTCTGCCTCTGCTGCTGCTTTACAATGGTAGGTGCCCATTTTTATTTTGGAGCTTTCCCCTTTAAAGCTTAAAGCTGCAAGGTGTCCTAGAGCCCGTCTGGCCCCAGAGTCTCCAGAAGAGCCTGGGAGCCCCTGAAGGAACAGGTGGCCACATCCCCCCCAGAGCGCGCGCATGGTGGTGTACCGGGACGAGGCAGATGCCTGGCAGCTTGCACGAATAAGTGATTGCTTTGGTAGTTAAAACCTGGAAGGGCTACAGACACAGCCGTCTTGGAACTTGGCTGAAGGCGGCAAACACTGCCGTCTGTTCCTCCTCCCCTGCTTCAGAAGGCGTTTGCTTCCAGAGCCGCAGCCCCGGGATTCCCAGGCCTGCAGGGAGGAGCGGATGGCGGAAGCAGACGGCACTCTGTAATGATCACTGGAGCAATCTGTTCATTGGCTTTTAGGTTTTTTGGAAAACAAAACAGCCTTTAGTTTGCTACCTCCCTTTGGCTCCGACTGAGGAGAGGGTGACTGAGTTCTGCCCTCGCAGAGGACGGAGGCCCCAGGCTGGGTGGGGTGAGCCTGCCTCCACCAGGCCTTTCTGCCGGTTGCATTCCAGATCCGTTCTTCCCCCTCTCCTTCCTGGTGAACAGCTGGTTTCCAGGCATGCTGGACGATCTCTTCCAGTCTGTGTTCCTTTGTGCCTTGCTGCTCTTCTGGCTGTGCGTGTACCACGGGATACGGGTTCAGGTGAGCATCAGCCCTCAGCCCTGTCCTTCGGTCCACGCTCTGGTGCTGCTCCTGCAGATAAACTGCTCCTGGAGAATCTGTGTTCAGCCCCAGTCAGCAGAAGGATGTAGAAATGACTTGAGTGCCTCTGATCTAGTGTGTACTTCTAGGACTTCATGGTTTGCCAGAATTACTAACTCATTTCTTACCATTTTTTATTTTTAGGGAGAAAGGAAGTGTTTGACTTTCTATTTGCCCAAATTCTTCATTGTCGGACTGTTGTGGTTGGCTTCTGTCACACTGGGAATATGGCAGACGTGAGTAATTCTATTATGTGTGGAACTTTAGGCATGGGAAGCATTTGACAAAGGAGGACAGATCCGGAGTCTTACTGTATTTTGTGAACCCAGCTGGAATCTGTCACCAGGGTTTCAGGACTTGACAGTGTGACTTGAATCAAGGATTTGTTTTAGCCTGACTGGCATGTAAGGTAGCACAGTTCTAGTCTCAAACGGACAATAAAAAAGACTATGTAGTTTTAGATTTCTCCTTCAAAGTGGCAGAGACATCGTCTTCTGTAGGAATGATGCTCATGGGTCCTGGCTCACCCCTGCCCACAGAAATGTTAGTTTCTCCTTGGGCTTGTGTCTGTGAACTCCCCATCCCTGCACCAGCTCCTGACGCTTAGCGGGATTAGTAGTTTTGTCCTTCTGTAAAATGGGACCACCGCTGAAGCCTCATGTAGTCATAGCCCAGGCACCCGAGTAGGATTTTCTGCAGAAATGAGTTCTGTTCCAGGGGTATGGTTTTGACACTTGGCACGTCGCACTCCACGGCCCAGTGATGCAAGCACTCAGCCCGCCTCGTCTTCCTGCCCTGTCTCTGCTGCTTCAGCTACTCAGTTACCCAGTTTCACGTTAAAATGAGTTGCATGGAAACTGGCGTTTACTTCTGTATAGCTTTCTTTGTGTGCTCGTCTATTCCAATGCCCATATGTTCCATTGAAAAGGTGCCTGAAAATAGTTGGTGACATTGCAGGAGAGATAGTAGAGGGATTTTTTTTGTGTGTGTGTAACAAAATTACTGTAGCTTCACAGTAATGACAACTGCAGGCAAATAGTTTAGTAGCACTGGAGGCATTTTCAATGTGAAATTTAGGGTTTCTCATAAATTTAGGATTACTTCTTAAAAAGTCTTTTACTATGGGTTGGTAAGTAGTTTATGTTAATAAAGTTTTAAAAAATGTATTTTTTTAAATAAAAAAGCCCCTATTTTTTTAAATAATAAAAGCCCCTTTGGGGCTTGAACTCACGATGCTGAGATGAAGGGTCGCATGCTCTACCCACTGAGCCAGCTAGGCACCGCTGTTAATAAGTTTCTTTAAAAGCCAAAGGAAGGGCACCTGGGTGGCTCAGTCATTTAGGCATCTGCCTTCGGCTCAGGTCATGATCCCGGAGTCCTGGGATCAAGCCCTACAATGGGGTTCCCTGCTCAGTTGGGAGTCTGCTTCTCCCATTCCCTCTGCCCCCATTCCTACTCTCTCTGTCTCTCTGTCAAATAAATAAAATCTTAGAAAAAAATAAAAGCCAGATGAAAGCAAAAAATGAAAAGTAAGCTAGTTATTAATCTGTGATTTTTTAAAAAATAATACTATATTTTCAGAGTTAATGAATTACATGATCCAATGTACCAGTATCGAGTTGACACAGGAAATTTTCAGGTAAGGATTATTAGTGATGGCTGTGGGTTTTTCTAAAATGCTATTTTTAAAAATTACTGAATTTTGTAACTTAAATAGTACTGCTGAAATGACTTTGCTAACTGGCTAGTTAGGGGAGACTATAGAAGGTTCATGGGTACAAAATTTGGAATGTGTTTGAGTAGTATGAAAAATAAGCTTTTTAAAATGAAGTCGCTTCATTCCTCGGTTTATGGTTGAGGCACAGAAAGTGTATCAGATTTTAGGAGGATTGTAGAGCAATTAAGAAATCTGTTTTGTTCATTTTGTTGATTTAATTCTGTAAAGTAGAGAAATGTTTCCAAGAGAATAAATGGTGTGGCCAGGCTGGCTGATGTGGGCCTGTAGGCACAGCAGCAACAGGACACAGCACCCTGGGTAATGCTCTGCTCTCACCAAAACCTAGTTTATTTTACACAGGGGTCAGCAAATGGCACTCAGGCCCTATATGTGGCTTTCCCTCAAATCTCTGGGTTTATTGCCATCCCGAGGCCTCTCACGGGGCAGCCCCTCCTGGGCACGGCTGGCTGCCTAGGGCATGGATGTGTGAGGGGCCCCGGGGCCAGAGGGAGCCTGTGAGGTATCTAGAAGGCATGGTCCCAGCAGGGCAATCCCAGAGGCATGACGGAGTTGAATCCTGAGCTTGGGTGATCGCCACCATTTCTCTGGATACTTTGCAGAGCCTCCTGTAAAGTGATAAAAACTGTGGTTCTTTATGGGAATGGCCTCTGAGAAAGAGGGAGGTTTAGTGAATGATGATTATCTTGAAAGATGTATGGCTTGTGTTGAGACCACACATGTCATAGCGAGTAGTCTGACCACATGATTCTTAGCCAGATTTTTGCAGGGGAGCACTGGTAGTCTTTCATTCCATTATTTAGAAGTTTGAGGAGTTTTGAAGGCTGCTCAGTGTATGCCTTATGAGCCATGTGCTATGATCTTTGCCCTCAAAGAATATAGGACCTTGTGAGGGAGAAAAAGCTTAGTAGTAAGTACAGACCGGTGTGCAGCGTCCCTGTGTCCTTAGGGACAGTGAGCCCAAGTTTCTAGGGGAAGAGGTGTTTATTTGTGTTTTGTCTTTTAGTCTTCTAATGCTGTAATAGGTTTTTTGGGGGAAGGGGCTGAACCTGGAACTGGAGAGGAGGGGAGGCATTCTGGGCCAGGGAAGGGCGGTGCTGTTGCAGAGCTGCATGGAGCCGTGTGCCAAGTTGGCAGGGGCCTTGGGCAGGGCTGTGGGCGGTGCTGGGTGGGGAGGAAGGCCTGCAGGAGACCCGAGGTGGGGCACCTACACCCCGGGAAGCCTTCTCTAGGGGCATGACATGAAAGGAGAGGACAGGGAAGAGCTGTATTGACACATTCTCAGGGAAGATTCTGCAGACCCCAGTGACAGATCTACAGGGCTCTTGGTTGTCACTACCCAGATTGAGATAAATAGGTTCTTGCTAATCTGTCACTGGAGCTTTTGTCCGGTTCTCACGTGAAAACTGAGGGGTGGTCAGGGGTCTTAGGTCACCAGGGTGGGTACCTGAGCCAGCACGCTAGCTTCCCAAGTGGCCTGCAGGTCAAGCCTCCCACCTCCCCAGCCCCTGCTGTCCCCGTGCTCTCCCTCTGTAGAAGGGGATGGTGGCGCCGTCCCTGCTGAAGAGTTGCCGTGCAGGTTGAATGGAGCAGGAACCCAAAGCCCTTGGCCAGCACTCGGAAGGACTTGAGCGAGGCAGCTGTCACCGTGGCTGTGGTCACCTTTGTGTCCCCTTCTCAATCAGTGGCCTGTGTCTGTTACTAGAGGGAATGCTGGAAGCCTGAGGCTTGCAGAGCCAGCACTGGTGTGCTGAGCTCCCGCTGCATCCTGGGCCCGGTAGAGGGAGCTTGGACTCTGGCTCATGGGGCCAAGCAGGGCCGGGGTTGTCCCCGGGTGAACCACGTGGCTCACAGAAGGCTGAGCAGCGAGTCTGGTTGAGGAACACACTCTTGTTCTCTGTCATGGAGAGACCCTCAGGACTCTAGGCTCCTTGTAAAGATGCTCGGTTTTCCTGCTTGCCGTGGTGTTGGAAGGAGGAGCAAGGCCAAGCGCCTGTTCTTACTCAGCTGCCATCGTGTGTCATTCTAGGGAATGAAGATTTTCTTCATGGTGGTGGCAGCCGTGTATATTTTATACCTTCTGTTCTTGATCGTGCGGGCCTGTTCTGAGCTGCGTCACATGCCTTATGTAGGTAAGTGCCCCCATTACGAACTGCCCAAGGCCAGGCGAGCTGGGAGCTGGCCGCACAGCTGGCCTCTTGTTGGAGCCCACCCAGCAAGGGCCTGACCTGGATGGGACCTGTCCCACTCCCTCTTGCTGGGGACAAGCGCCTTCGGTCCCTGAGGAGCCACAGCAGGGCTGAATGGGCGACTCTGGGCCTTTTAGACAGTGCCTTGGGGCCAGCACTGGGAGGCCTGTGAGGCAGAAGCCACCTGGGGCCCTGGGTGTATCCTCCCAGAATTGTACCTTGCAGAGAAGGTGGCCAGGGCGGTTTTCCTAGTCCCAAGTTAGGGCAAGTCATCTGCTCACATGGATCCCTTTTCTCAATCTGGAACAACCAATTAACAATGGCCGTCATCTCCCTGGGGTGCCTCCTCGACTCTGGGCAGGTGGGACCGCGCATGTCTTCTGGGCTTCAGGTGCACACAGGCTTAAAGTTCAGACGGAGGAGGGGTTTTGTTCAGGAGGCTTGGTTCATTATTTGTCTTTTTTTTCCTAAGCTCCCTGTGGTAAGAATGGAATTTACTTCCAAAGTGGTTTAATGAGGTATTTCTTTCTTTTTCAGATCTCAGGTTAAAATTTTTGACTGCATTGACTTTTGTAGTGCTTGTTATTAGGTAAGAAGACTTTATTCCTTGAAAGAAGCAAAACAGCAAATTTGTATTTTCCTGTCATGAATATCTTTTCTCCCCTTTCACAGAATTAATTTCAGTGCATTTCTAGCCAGATCTGTTCATTGGGTCAGAGGGCCTCTTGCTCAGGGCAGGCACTGAGTATCCCCAGTGGCCAAGAGAGCTCACATTGTGTTATAAATGCCCCGGGGAATGACGAGGGTAGATGAGGCCTGTGGGCCCTGGGCCATGCAGGTGGAGTGGCCACAGCCCAGTGTGGGGTTGAGAACTAGAATACCTCATACTTGGTGCCTGGCGACCTTTTGATGCTCCAAGGAGAGGACTGTGTATTTGAATTCAGTACCATGGGTGTCTTTGAACCACCACGCGATGGCCCCAGGGGAAGGACGCTGGGTGGGGGAAGGCTGTGGTGGGAGGCTGCAGAGGCTGAGTGAGGCCCAGGTGACCAGGTGGTTTCTGTGAATGCCTGCCAAATCATTGTTTGGCTGTTTGTGTTTGCTTCTTTCTGCTAAAATCCGAGTCCAGAGGGAAAGATTATAGTCACTTGCCTTTCTTTTTGGCAGTTTGGGTGGCAAATAAATGGCTGCCGGCTGTTTTCCTTGGGAGCCACATGGGGCTCTGAGAGGCCAGTTTTGTAGCGCAGCTGTAGGGTGCCCCGCTGCCTGAGTTTTGGCCTCCCCTGGGCACCCATGTCCCTTCCCATCCAAGTCATGCTCATTGCCCATCATACCACACAATCTCAGCGCTCTCCATTCGGCATCTGCTTTCACCTGGAAACAGCAGTGCGGGTGTCCTGTAGGCAGCCCTTCCTCAGCGCATGTGCACAGGTGATCTCTGCTTCTCACACAGGCCCCTCACACACCCTCATGCTCTTTTACACATACACTCCTCACACACCTTCTCTCTCTCACACCCCCCTCACACATTCCCTCACACACTCACTGTCCCACCCCCCACACACTCACACTTTCTTACATACTCCCTCTCACATTCACACCCTACCTCACAATGCTCATACGCTCACACCCCCTCATACACACACTTATACTTTCAAACCTCTCACACACTCTCACGTCCCCTCACGCATTTTCTCATACACACACACACACACACACACACACACCCCACATACCCCTCACATCCCCTCACATGTCTTCACCCTCGTGCCAAGTCCACAGGTTTGGGAGTGAGATGCCTGTACTGACTTCTGTAGAGTCTGATTTAGAAGTCATTCGGCCTTTATGGTCTTTCTTCATAAAAGTTTCAAAGGGACTCATTTATTTGTCCAAGAAGCGTGTATGGACTGCGTGCTCTGATCAGCAGGCCGACAGGTTCCTCCCTATCACCGGATTGCTATTCTAATGGAGGAAGATGGTGACAAACAAGTAGATAAATAGCATAAGCCCCCTAATAAAAACTATGTGATGATGGCAGGAGAGATTCTGCTTTAGACGGGGAGGGGACGGCTCTGCAGAAGAGACACTTGGCCTGAGGCCTGAGGGAGGAGTCATGGGGACAGCAGGTGGCTTGGTGAGTGTAAGAGGAGCAGCAGTGCCAGGGGAGGTGAGGAGGTGAGGGAGGGCGGCCCCCCGGAGAGGTGAGGTCCAGCCCTGCACGCCAGCAGGAGGAGCCCCAGTTTATTTTCGGTGATGGGAACCCTTGGGAGGGATCGAAGCCAGGAGGTGGGAGGCTCCGGTTTACAGTTGGTTAGGGGTCCCTCTGGCTCTGTGTGAATGGACCACGGGGAGGGGAGTTGAGCGCAGGGTGCTGGTTCAGACACTGGAGTCGCTCAGGGGAGCGCCGCTTGGCTGCGGAGCTCCGTGTCATCATTTTGTCTGGACAGAGGTGCCATGCTCCCTCACCGTGGGAATCGCCGAGCCTGAGGAGGGAAATGTGACTGGGGGAAGCCGACTTTCCTCAGGGCCTTGTCATGTGGGAGGAGCTGGTCTGGGAAAGGAGACCTAAGGGCAGCGTGAGAAGGGAAGGAGCCATGCCAAGCGGGTGCTTCAGGGCACCGGTGCGGGCGGCCACCTGCTTCTGTCCCAGCAGCGGCCCTCCTGGATCTGAGACCAAACACCTGTGGCAGGGGTGGGGTGGGGTGTGTGTGTGTGTGTGTGTGCACGCGTGCGTGCCCAGGTTCGTGCAGAAATTATAGTGAATGGACCGCGGGACCGGGGTGAATGGAATGAGTGCTGTGGAGCTGAGGCCATTTCTTCGCCTGTGTTTACTCACTGTCCTTCCTCCTCCTTTTCAGCATCGTCATCCTTTATTTAAGGTTTGGAGCACAAGTATTACAAGACAATTTTGTAGCTGAACTGTCAACTCACTACCAGAATTATATCCTTTTCACTGGAAACCGACAGGTCTCAGGCCCACGCTGTGCCGGGAGTGGTTAGTGTGTCAGGGCCGTGCAGAAGCGGCAGGTCACTGGGGCACCTGTGTGCCATGGGCCCCACCACGGCCCACCCCGGGCAGCGACGCCAGAGGGAGTCCCTTCCCAGCTGCTCTCCCACCCCCCTGCTCCCCTGTCCCTGGATTCTTCAGGAATCCAGGCTCCATTCAGGACTCGGCATCAGTCTGTGGTGCCCGCTTCTCCCCGCAGAGCACCAAGGAGAGGCTGAGCCCGTTTTGAGTGTCTCTCCCCATCACCCAGATGTGAGTGTGCCGGAGGCCAGCAGGCAGGCTCCTTGCCTCCCACTAAGCTCTTCCACTACTTGGCAGCTTCCAGAGCTTGCCGCTCCCCCGGGGTTGCTGGCGTCCATCAGGGGGCGCTTTAGAGTTAATCCCTTTCATGTAGGTTCTTTCCTTGGGCTTCTTCCTGTCCTTAGAATTAATGCAGGATTTTACAAATTTTACTGGCTGGATTTCACACAAACCTTTTATCAGCTTCTCAGAGGGGGGTCTGTAATGCAGAAAAGATTAAGAACGACTGGTTTGATAGACCGTTCTAGTTTTTCATTTCATTCTCGATTTACCCATATGCGTGCATGGGGCTCTGTTCTTTGTGTGTAACTTGATCACGTCAGGCCCCACCACCTCCAGAGGTTTCCATGGGTAGAAAAGAACAAGGTGCACCTGTTATCAACAAGTGACATTGAAAGGTTATCGTAACCTCTGGCTGTGGGCTTGCCCTGTGGTGTCCTGCTGTCTGGGCTGTGGCACCGTGGGGTCCTCGCTGGCGGTCAGCAGTAGAAAGGACTGCTGGTGCTTAGAGGGGGCAGCCAGACACCAGTTCCGGGGCTGGTGATTTCCCTTGACGATGTCACCAGCTGAATTCTTATCTTTCTACGGCTTGTTGAACTTTTACCTCTACACTTTGGCCTTTGTGTACTCTCCGTCGAAGAACGCCCTGTATGGTAAGCCACCCTGGGGCCGGCTGGCTGGTCAGATGGCCTCACTGCAATCCGGGACCCAACCTCCGGGTTCCCTGTCAGGGCTGGGCCCCAAAACTTGGTAGCGGAAAAAGACGAAGTAAGTCTTGGTGTAAGCCCTGAGTTGTAGTTAGAACACAGCATGTGCTGTGTCATCAGAGCCCAGCATGGAAACAGGTGTTTTGTTAGCGGATCCGAGCCCGAGCATGTCCCTCAGCCATGCGAAGCCACATCTGTTGAACACTCATGCCATGGCTGCTCAGAAAGCCAGCCCCCCTCCAAAGAAGAACCAGACTGTCACAGGCCGAAAGGGCAGGAACTTCCTGGAACTTGGGCAGGGGCGTAGCATTTCAGGCCCACCACCCGACTTCCGTGTTGTGTGAGTTCCCGAAGTGCCAAAATGCCTCACAGCCACTCTAACGAAGGCACAGTTACTTCCTTCTGAGATGAAGAAACTAGACAAAGTGGCTTCCTTCCCCGGGGTGGCAGGGAGCAGGGCTGGTGTCTCCTGGTCTCCTGGGTATTTTCCGCCCCTGCTCCCAGGTGGACTTGGGAGAACATAATAGCCGGATCGCAGCTCCCGATGGAGGGCCCCTCCTGGAGTCTGTCTCCTCCTGGAGCTTCCACCGCGCGCTCTGCCCACCAGCCTGCCAAGTAGTGATGCGGCCCCAGCCTGTATGTGAGAAAATGCTTGAGAGGCAAGATTTGTCCAGGTCCCACAAATGATAAACGGTGGAAGCTGGGACTTGAATCCTGCCCTCTCTGACTCCTGTCCTTTTTCTGTAGCATCCTGGCTCCCCAGGCTAATAACATAAAAATGTTTTTGTGGTTTCTCAGAGTCGCAGCTGAAAGACAACCCTGCATTCTCGATGCTGAATGACTCTGACGATGATGTGATCTATGGGTAAGTCCCTGCCTCTCGGAAAGCTGTCCAATAGTGAGCATTTGGCCTGGTTTTATGTGTCTGCTGAACAGGCTGTAATCATTCTAAAATGATTTTCAAGGCATTGTGACGTTTCTTTTACCTGGGAATGCCCTGTGATCCCACCATGTTCTATTTTTCACATTGTTCTGACTAGATTGAGTGGTGTTCCGTTTTTTGAACACTTCCCACGGGTGGTGACCACAGGAGGAACAGTTCTTCCTGGCGGCAGGCCCTGGTGCCTGAGGGGGGTGAGGAGCCGGCAGGAGCAGCAGGCTATGGAAATGGGGAGCGCAGAGCTGTGATGTGCGGCGTTCTTGCTAGAATGGCACACCAGTGTGCAAGAGAATAGATGAGGAGCTGTCAGAAGCCACATGGCATCCAGGGTCTCTTTCATGACAGGAGCGACTATGAAGAAATGCCCCTGCAGAATGGCCAGGCCATCCGGGCACAGTACAAGGAAGGATCTGAGAGTGACTGAGTCCCGGGCCGACGCGTTGCTGCCTCGCCGCTTCCTGACTGCCTCTGCCACTGCTGGTGTTCGGCCTGGTCTCAGAAGCAGAGGATTCCTGGTCCTTCTGTGTTTACGTATTTTTGAAAGGAAAACCAAAACCAAGGACAAATTTAACCATTGGGCCAAATTAATTGTTAGAGCGGCTGCCTTTATTTGAGAAGAGAGGTGCTGATAACAAGCATGAACAGCCAATTCCCTTTTCAAAGATTTCAGATGAGAAAGAGTTCATTTTTAGTGGTGAGGAGGTAATTACTCCTGTTTTTAGTGAATTTTTTTTTTTTAATTGCTCATTCTGAGTCCATGGAAAACCCTTATGAATGAGGTCATAAGCATGGTGAAGGTCTCCTCTTTCCTCCTTTCTTCCTGCCCTGTACCAGTTTCCACCATTGAAATTCAAAGGAAGCCTGTTTCTGTGCCTGTCTCCTGGGGGCAGACCTTCCCCCTGGAGTGGCCGGTGCTCTGGCTAACCGAGCATCCTAAGTGACTAGGAACTCCTGTCCAAAATGCCTGTGCAATGGCTCATTAGGGCAATGGTGGGCAGGTGGGTGCTAGCCCCTCACGGCCACTGGGCAGAACTAGTGTTGTGGGGTCTGAGGAGGACTGGCTGAGGTTCATAAGGAAAGGGTGAGATGACAAGAGCCAGCTCCAGGGGAGAGGTCTTGCTGCCATAGTTTCCAAGGGCCTGTGTCCACACGCGTGTGCATGTGAGCATTATATACATGAATGTGAACGGATGTGGTGTGGGGTGGGGAAGAGGGTATCCACTACAGTTCCTATGAGCTGTCATTTCTACAACTCCATTAAGAGAGAACACCCCGTGGAACTTATTTTTTAATGAAAGCTAAACAAAGGATTGATATATTATTATAAATTTTTTATCTTGAAAAAATTTTTCAGTTCCACATTTGAAACAGATGAAAGAAGTAAAACATTTTGGATGACTTGTGGAAAGCATATCTTTGGGTAGAAGGTCACTTGCTGCGAATCATGCCCCGCTCCCCAGTGGCCAGGGAAGAGAAAAGTTGTCTGGAGCTGCTGAATCTGTGGCATCAGAGAAGGCCCTGGAGAGTTGCCAGTTCCTTTTTGTCAAAGACAAAGTGTAGAAGGCTGGTATAGAGCTCTCCTTTCCTTTTCCTTTGACAATGCACAATAACGTCTCTCTTGAACCGTTACCGTACGGTCATGGCTAACATCCATTGATGGCGTCTTGGTAGATGCAGCAGCATAGGGTAGGGTTGTTCCGCTCCGCAAGCAGTACCTACGTTTCCTTCATCTATGCATTAACTCTCAAATAGCTAAAAATTGTATTCACTTTAGGTAGTGCTGGGCCCTTAGAGAGGTTCATGAGAGACTTCTCATTATGGCTTCACATCTTTCTGTTTAAACCTTAGTGATAATGTACCTTTAATATGGATTCCATTTGTTTTTAAAACCTTGTAAATATAAAAGTTTGGATTAAAACAACTATATTACTGCAAGGGTAATTCAAGTCTACATGGTTTTTACATTTTCAGTGGTGTGATCACTTTTTTTTTTTTTAATGATTACTTTTTTTTTTTTGATTCCGTGTACTCCAAGGTATTGGAAGAATTTTTCTGTTACCACATTTTTCAACTTCTAACTAGAAATAATTTATGTAAATTGATGAAAACTTGTGCTGATTAATGTATTCTAGTATGTGATATAGTTTACAAGTTTTAATCATTATTAAATGTCCATAATTTGGAATGCTTTTATTTATCAGCAAATGTAAACTACTTGAGGCATTTAGCCATATACATTAGAACTTTTTAAAACTTGTCTTTGTCCTATAGTGTAATTATAAACTGATGACTGATCTCTTCATACTTGATTCTTCATGGCACCAAGTCACTGAAATGAAAATATGGGAGTATTTATTTACTTTTTATAACTAAGTTGGAAACAAAATTATAAAAGAAAGTACTTAAGGGGAAAATGGCTCTCTGTTAAATCGTGCATTCTCAGTCTTGTCTCTGGTGTATCATATATAGATCAACATTTACGCACTCCATGTAAAGATTTGCTTAACGTATATAGCACTTAGCATGTAGTATATATGCCGTAGGTATTAGATTAAAACACTAAAGTCTGCCAGAAATTGTAGACAGTAGCAAGAAAACTGTTTTTTTTTTCTTGGAGAGTATCAAAGTTTTGCAAACTTCAATTGTAAATTCAAAGGGCTGACTTTAGTTCTTCCATGGTAATGGCTTGAATAACATCATCTTTGGGTAATTTTTTACACTGGTCCAGTCTAGGGGAACCTGGAAGATGACCGTACGTATTTCAGCTTCCCTAGGGAGAGCATCATTATCCGTGTGGGTAATAGGTCTGCTTGATTTATTATTAAATCATTAAAGCAGTGAAGTGATGCAGTTTTCTCTCTCTTCAGCCCCATTTGAAAGGCTAGAGAAGGGGATATATAAAATATATTCAAGGTTTGTAAGATTGTTCCTGTACATAATTACAGATTGCAATAAAAGTTTAGATACATTAAGTAAACCCAGCCCACTAAATGGGCAGGTTACAAGACAAATGTCACCAGCCTCAAGCATTCCGTGAACTATTTACTGAAGGTACAGTTGTGTTGAATTTGTCACGGTATGGTCAGTGACTTACTTCCTGGAATCCTCCTCACAGAGGAAACCATGGAAGCTCATCAACAGGATGGTAAAAAGGGACATCGAGTGATTTCTAGTTAAGTCACTAAAGAATATTTATGTATTTTGAAGATTTTAGAAACCAGTTGCCTTAGAGGTTAGACTTTTGGGAAGAAAGCTACAAATCTTTTCCCCAGGCCCAAGGGAAGTCGCTTTAGTCTGTGACATCTTGTTATCCTGCTGTTGACTTGACATGTTTGATATACTGGTAACTATAATCCCACACAGTGAAACACAGAATTTTCTGCTACTGAAAACTGCCTTTTTACAAAATGACTGTAAATATTTGTAAAATAAAAACAACTTTAAGTTCAAAAGGAAAGCTAGAACTATGTAGGAGATCTTGGAACTGTGTCAATGAGCACAGTAACTGATCACAGAATGATCATTGTAGCATCAGTCAAAAGTGAATAAATGTTTATTTATGGCAAACTTACACTTTGCGAATGGCTTCATTCTGAAACTTCCTTTCTGGTAAATGTTAATAAATTTTAAATATTCAATCCTTATGTGATTTATTTGCTCTTGTGGAGTTAATTTGGTCATTCAGGCAGAAGTGCTTCAGGGACAAAGCACATTCTTCATTTTGGCAGGCGGACACGAGAGTGTGTCTTAATCCCTGTGTGAATGTGGCCCGTGGATGAGCAAAGGGTGAGGTCCCAGACTGGGGCAGGGGCCCATCTCCCTCCTTAGATAAAAAATATCAGTCCCATAACCTCCAAACGTGTTTGCAGATTTATAAATAGGTGCCTAATTGTGGCTGAAAAATGATCATGAAAGCATTTTGGAAGCCCCAAAGTACTAAAACATTTTTCGAAGGCTTGCCACTGACAAGTGGAGAACACTGAGGTAGGAGCCGCCCCATGGCAGACAGGGCAGCATGTGGGGCTGAGAGCTCTGGCCAGAGCAGGGACCAGCAGGCACGCTCCCAGAAGCCAGCAGGATCCAGGGCCCTCACATCAAAGCAGCAAATCCTTATATTGGAGGGGACCGACGCCAAATTGTAACTTCCTTTTTGGTTCTGCAGTTCTATAGATTCTAAAGTCACTACTGAAAACTGAAGAATTCATTTGTGGTATTATTTAGACTATGAAGAAAAACACAAACTTTAAAGTGGAATAATTTATTATTCTAACCAAAGTACAAAGTATGGAAAATTAGTGTATCTGAGTCATTCAGAGAGAGAGAAAGCTTCAAACTAGCAGATTTCAGTTTTTAGCACCTTTGGGAAGAAATGTTCAGAGTTAAGACAAGTGGCAGCACAGGCCTGGCCGCTGGGATGACTAGCCTCTGACGGGATGCGCCGTTCACAGAACAGGGCAGTCACCTGCCTTTTCTCCACGTTGTGAGAGCGCCACGAGAGACACTGAAAGAGCACAAGGACAGCGTTTACCGGATCCGTGGCCGTCAGGAAGAGGCGGCGAGCGGGGCAGAGGGGGAAGGCAGGGCCGCCGACGGTCAGATGGACAGCCCAAAGGCGCTGACAATGCAGTACATGGTCTTGTTCTCCCAGCGCACCGTGCAGCTGCCTGCGGGGAGAAGGCACAGAGCGCTCAACTCAGGGAGACGGGCGCGCTAGCCTCTTCTTGGGCTTCTGTGTGGCACACAGATGAGGCTGCTCAGACTCTTCCCTATACAGAGTGTTAAAGGGGACTCTAATAAACATGCTTTCAAAGACCTGAAACATCCGAGCACATGTTCAGAAAACTCTAGATCTCAGCAGGGTCAAGGAGCACGCGGAGCCTGCAGGGAGAACCCACGACAGGCCTGCAGAGGACAGTGGAGAACCGTACCGTCAGTCGAGCTGTCCCAGAAGCAGGAACTCGCTGTGTGTAACCCCGCTCCGTTCTTCTGCATAATCACACAGGTCACTTCAATTAAAACAAACTTTTATTAGATCTGCTTGGCAACACACATTTCTGTTAGCCTACTTTCAGCATATGTACGAAGAACCCGTGGCTGGTGTTTGGGCTAACAGCTATCGGGGTAGACTGCCTGGCCCTGTGACAGTGACAAGTCACACCCGTCCCTGTCCCGCACCACATGCCTGTTGTAAAAGCATCTGAAGTGCTGGGAAATGCTGTGATGTGCGCCCTGCGACTGAGCTGCTGAACAGGCCAGGAGGGTGGCAACACACACAATACAGTGACCTGCCCCTACCGGGTGCTTTCTTTGAGGTCAGACATCACACTGCCAAACTCACCTCTCACCAGCATGTCAACAACCACCAGCAATATATACGAGAAGCAAAAATGCATTACCGATGTATTTAAATGGCTTTCCCAGCTTGGTGAGTTGGCTTAAAGTTTGTTCTACGACATTTGTGGTCCACTGATTCACTTTGCTGTGCTGATAGGCATTGCCACCAATGGCACTCTCGATAGCCTGGAACAGAAGCACAGGGTCACTGTTGGTAGAACTCAGCCAGAACCCTCCACTTAGTGCCGAGGCTCCCACCATGAGAACTGCCACAATACAGTCTGCATGAAATAGCACATCGGTAACCACGAGGACTCATCTGCAAACACACCTTTTAAGAGTGTCCTATTTCATTAAGTTACATATTCTTAAAAATCCACACTTCCATAGAGTCTGTCAAATTTTAGAAACATGTTGACCGAATTTACTGTTGACTATTGCAGTTCGTAGTTGGAGATAATTTTTTTTTTCCTACTGAGGCTAGAAAACATTTTCCTTTGCCCATTCCTTTCTTAAAATATAGCAGACACAGGAATCTTTATTGCTTGATTGTACAACTGACAACATACAAACCTACGCAAATAACCATGTATTCAAAAATACCTCACTTATCCAGTATTTTCTGGGAACATAACACATAAGTGCACTTTTCAGATAATAAAAAAGGAGCCCTATATATTAGAAAAATTATTGTAAGGTTATGATGTATTTTTCTCTTTATCTGAAATTCCTAGTCTTTTTTCTGTGCTGCATCCTGGTGAGGGTTCATGCTGTGTGTCTCAGAGATTATTCAGGAACAGGTGCAGCTGCCTGCCCCTGCTCGTCTCAAGCGTGTAGTTAGGCTGTTAGCATGTTATAATTTTTGTGGGCCATATATTGCTGATGCCAATGCGCCTGCCTCTAAGCGGCTTCCTTCTCTACCCCTTTCTAGCTGGAAACCAGAGACCTGGGTTTTGATGACAGCTATGACCTAAAATAATTTGGTGAGGGCCCAGTTCTGTCCTCAGACATGCAGAGACACAACCCTGGGATTGGAGCTGTGCACACCGGCGATGGATTAGGGTCTACTGTCTGGGGCATAAGCCCAGTGACCTTGCTTTTGGGGAACAAAATACTATTTGTAGTCGCACCTATTTACCCTGGGGCTCTGAGCAGTCACATTAAACACACCTCGTGTAGCTGCCAGCCTTCCTTCCCCTTCATCCCTCCTGTCATAGCTCCTTCTCATCCTCTGACATGTTCCACTCTTCCCAGCTCAGCATAAAATAAGGTTGTGGGGACACAGGCACTCCTAGTTTGAAAGGACCTGGTTGTTAAGACATCTGGATACCAGTCAAGCTAAGCCCCTACCTTGGGCTGCTCTCTCCACGTGCACCGTGACAGGAGCTGTTTCTCGGGGAGGGAGGAAAACTGCCCTCCAATTCTGGACCCACCCAAACACATTACTACCCAATCCTTGAAACAGCTCAAGTGAATTAACCTATTCCAGAGGGAGGGAACAAAGGTTGTAGAGGCCAGTGCCCGTGGAGGGGACCACAGCAATACTATCTCCTGCTGTCATGGGGCCTGGGAGGGTCTACGTTCAACTGCACTTGCTGCCTGGCAACTGAGTCAGTGACGCCGAAAACACGGAGATCACGGGGGCCTTCACGATAAGCCAACCCCACTTCTCAGTTCCACTCCGGCTCTGCCACCCACCTGCCCCACCCCCACGTTCCCTAAGAAACACCGTGGTGCAGGGAAACCAAAGCAAACTGTTACAGATCTTGCACAACAACCAGAAAATCATGTGTGATGGTGAATGATGTATATGGTACAACAATATCATCTTGCTTTTTGGTGTTGATCACAAAAATGGGTTGTGGTTCTTGATCACTCTGGCATTAGTCAAGAATTTCCATTAGAGGCCATTCCAAATTACACACATAATCTCAGCTGGTACTTTAAACTTAGGTCATCTAGGGGCACCTGGGTGGCTCAGTGGTTGAGCCTTTGGCTCAGGGCGTGATCCTGGGGTGCTGGGATCGAGTCCCCCATTGGGCTCCCCGCAGGAGGCCTGCTTCTCCCTCTGCCTGTGTCTCTGCCTCTCTCTCTCTCTCTCTTTTTAAATAAATAAAATCTTTAAAAAATAATAAAAAATAAACTTAGGTCATCTAATGGCTTTCTTCTGGCCAATGGCTTCACACTCTGTGCTCAATTTACACAGGAAGGGAAGGGGACTAAGGAAAATCTTTCTGGCCTCATTCCTGCCCCAGGCTTCCCCAGCACTCTGCACTACTCCAGCATCATCTGCCTCATGTCAGTCCCTCAAACACACCATGCACAGTCCCACCACAGGGCCTTTGCACATGTGCCCTGCCTGGAATGTCTGCCCCCTCTTTTTGCTGAGTTAACACCACTGCTGCTCATTCTCCAGCTTCTAGCTTTTTAAAAAAGATTTTATTTATTTATTCATGAGAGACAGAGAGAGAGAGAGAGAGAGAGAGAGAGAGGCAGAGACACAGGCAGAGGGAGTGCAGGCTCCATGCAGGGAGCCCAACACAGAACTCGATCCTGGGTCTCCAGGATCAGGTTCTGGGCTAAAGGCGGCGCTAAACCGCTGAGCCACCAGGGCTGCCCTCCAGCTTCTAGCTCTAAACTCAGCAGGTGAGTCAGATGCCTCCTAGCACCACATGTGGTGGTAGTTACCACACAAAAATGCAAGTTTACATTTCCCAGTGTGATTATTTGCTAAGTGCCTGGCTGGCCCTGCCCCATACTGTAAAATCCTTGAAGGTCAGTCCCTAATGTCCCCTTGATATGTATTCTTCAAATGAATGAAGAACAAATATCCTGTTTTGCCCTCTACTGTCATCATCTATGGGATGTACAGTCAATAATGATTATATACGTAGTTTAAGAAAAATAAGCAGGTAAGCCCCAAAGGGATCACCAGGTCTTAAATAACTGAAAGTTTTTCAATTTTTTTATATTCACTCTTTATTTGACACCAGAAACATTTACTTGGACACCATGACCATGAGTCTTTTATGTTAAAAGATCATTGAACCAAGTCTTAGTAATATTCAATAATAATGCTAGTATATAAAATTTCTTGTCTGGTTTAAAATATATAATTTACATAATATGGAAGTAATTCTTATCTACATTCTTATCTACATTCTTATCTATTCACTGCAGTAAAAACTGTTATTTAAAATGCCAAAACACACAGGCTCAGCTGAAACAATTCCAAGACAGTATTTAAAACACTTATTTTCACTCATAAGGCCATTAATCAACATTTTAAAAATAATTATTCTTCCTCTTACCTCTTTTACAATGTTGCTTACTTCATCAACAACAAAAGCAGTCTGTAAGCAAGAAAATTAGTTAGATTTGATGGCTTTAAAAGATGTTTCCACTGCATTGATTAATGCCAATTTAAGTAATGAACATAATTTATAAATAAAGACTCAGAAATAACCGAACTAAACTTCCTTTTACCAAGGAAGACACTACAGAGACTCAGAAATGCTGAGTGGCTCTTGGAGGATCACAGAGCTGGTGAGAGGCATCAGGAATCTGAATATGTATATAATTCAAAGGTTTTTGGTTTGTTTTTACTCATGCCATGGTCACTTTAGATTCAATCTCTCTCCATTTCAGTTGGCTACTAGGATCATTAACAAATACACAAGTTTAATGAGTTACTTTTGTGTAAATTAGCTGACACTTTTCCTAAGGTAAACTGTTTAGGAGGTCTGAAACTCAAGACGTTTCTGTTTTTAATCACCATTAGTGATTAAGTATGCAATGGTTACACTATTTCCTGATAGCTGTTTCCTTCTTCATGCTGTCCTACTTCAGGACTACAAAACCAGAATAGCTGCTAGCACAGCCTCAGGATGAGCTGGGAGGGGGGCTGCCACCTGTAATCGAATGACAGGGCTTAAAAATGGTTTTCTCTTTACATAAGGTACACTCGAATGGGTACCAGTTCTGTCTGAGTCCTGTGAACAGTCCTTAGTTCTGGACATTCCTTCTAGAGCGGCCCAGGTCCTCAGTCACTGTGAATCGTGGTGGAATAAAGGCAGAGTGCCCAGCTTTTGCAGTGTTTTAGTCCCTGCTGGATGCTGACTGTGGCCTTGTCCGAGGGATGCCCCGTTCTTTCCAGGAGCATCAAGAGCAGACTGCCTGAAGCCCTCTCACTTGCTGTACTCAGAAGGCATACTTGTGGAGACAAAGCCAATCCACCGAACGAATGAAAATTTGCAGTATCTTACAGAGTAAATGATTTCTTGAGGTTTACTGGATCCTTCCAAGGGACTTCAATGATCCTTAACCAGTTGGAAAAATCCCTGTGTAATTAGCCCCGGGCTAAAATACAAAAAAGGCTGAGGGGGGATTTCAGTAGACTTTTAGTAGAAAAGTAGAGTAGGTGTACAGAATCCACTGGTTTAGAAGTTTCAACTTCTAAAGGGAATATGACCAGTGAGTTGAGAGTGGTCTTACAAAGGTCCAGGTTTTACAGGAGTTAGAGGATATGCAGAAAAGGCTTAGTTCAGAAGGGACTAGCGTGGGCTGGTAATTACCTAAGGCACGCCTGCTAGAAAGAAGTCTGCGTCTCCTCTTCCCAAGGGCTTAGGGCTTTATCTTGTGTAAAACAGATGCTGCTCAGCCCCTTCAATTCACAGAGCTCCAAGTGAGAACTGCAATAACGAAGTCCCTTGGCCCCCTCATTGCTGGGAGCCTGAATTAGAATGCCGCTACTAAGAGATTTCTCTTGCGGTGTCAATTCTTTTTTAAAGTTTTATGGACATTCGTATAATACAAGCCATTTTCCTACATTAGTTTATAGGAAAAAGCTTTCTCCTTTGGTAGGTGCTCCTGAACCATGTCTTCTCATAATCATCCACTTGGTTGTACCAGCATTCAAACACTGCCATTTGTGTGGTACTTAGGAAATAGGATCAAAACTGAAACTCTAGTGTCAGTCCTTTAGTCTTAGATTTTTTTGTTGTTGTTGTTCCCCTCCAAACATTCCTGCTTAAACTAAGTTTCAAAAATGGTAAAATGGGACGCCTGGGTGGCTGAACGGTTGAGTCCCTGCCTTCGGCCCAGGGCGTGATCCTGGAGACCTGGGATAGAGTCCCACATCGGGCTCCCTGCACGGAGCCTGCTTCTCCCTCTGCCTGTCTCTGCCTCTCTCTCTCTCTTTCTGATCTCTCATGAATAAATAAATAAAATCTAAAAAAAAAAAAAAGACAAAGATGGTTAAAATATCAAACCTTACCAAATTCATCTATAGTTTATTTTTGACAAGACTCAACTTACTTCAATTTCAACAAGAATTATTAGCAAGAAGAAAATGGGCAACTACCTTTCTATTATAGCAGCATCCATCAGCTCTAATCCCTGAGTGCACGTTAAATGGAAGGAAAGCCATTTTAACAGCACACCGTGAGACCGAATGTCTTCTGCTTGGCAAATTATGTGCTTTACCCTGCTTCCACAGCGAGGCAATGGCAGATTATTTCCCCCCCACACACAGGGGTTCTCACACTGACATCTCAAAGTCAAACTGAAAATGAAACAAGTGGTGGTGGCGGCGGTGGACGGAAGCCAGGCTGAAGAACGAGGTGTGGAAGGCCGGACAAAGGCAGGCTCCCCTGCGCACTCGTGCCTTGTGCAGACAGCCTGCGCCTCGAATCTGCGACTGCAGGGACCTGAAAGATGTCACTGTCCGTGCGTGTCCCGCGTGCAAGTCACTCTGGAGTCTTGCCTTAAAAGTCAGCAGGCGCCCTAATGACCTTCGGCTTCCCCAGCCGTGGTCGCGGAGCACCCGGTCCAGGGTGGGGGTCTGCGCCGCCGCCGCCGCCGAATACAGGGAGCCAGTGACCGCACCCTCCCAACGCCCCGCCTGCCTGGAGCAGGGTCCGGGGGCGCGGAGGGCGGGCGGGTGTGGACCGGGTCGGGGCGTGGCGGGCCGGCGGGAGCCAGGTTCGGGACCCGGCGGGTGTGGACCGGGTCGGGGGCGTGGCGGGCCCGCGGGAGCCAGGTTCGGGACCCGGCGGGTGTGGACCGGGTCGGGGGCGTGGCGGGCCCGCGGGAGCCAGGTTCCGGACCCGGCGGGTGTGGACCGGGTCGGGGGCGTGGCGGGCCGGCGGGAGCCAGGTTCGGGACCCGGTGGGTGTGGACCTGTCGGGGGCGCTGCGAGGCGGGGCGCGGGGGCGCAGACGAGGAGCTCCCGGCCCCGCCCAGGAAGTCCCCGGAAGCCCGCGGGGCGCCCGCCATCGCGCGGGGAGCCCCCGCCCCGCCCCGAGCCCCGCCCCCCGGGCGGGCGCCGACGCCCCGAGCAGGCCAGGCCGGGGGTCACCGCGAAGCGCCGGGCAGGGCGCCGGTGCCGTCAGTGTGCGCCGGGGACTGCGGCCGCCCACGCCCGGACGCGCTCCGGGAGCCCACACACGTCCTTGGCTGCCGCCGCGCGCCCGCGCCAGGGGCTCTCGGCTTCCACCCTGCCCGTCCCCGCCCGGCGGTTACCTCCTCGGCAGCCTGGTAGTCTTCCATCTTCCCTCCTGCGCGTCGCCTCCGCCCCCCGGAGTAGCGCGCACTGCGCAGGCGCGCCCAGGCCCCGCCCCTCGTGCTCCCGCCCCGCCCACGCCCGGCCCCGCCCCCTCGGGGCCCCGCCCACGCCCACGCCCGGCCCGCGGGGCTGGGGACTCCGGCTGCGCCCCTCCTCCGCGCTCCCCGCCTTGGTTGCCGTGGGAACCCGCGCAGTCGCCGGGCAGCTCCCTGGGCCGCAGCAACTAAAACAAAACCGATGTACAAAAGCCATTCTCCTGTCTCCGGCCCTTCCCTCCAGTTGGTGCCCTGTGGATCAATTTGAACATTAAAATGGGTTCGGACGTGTAGTAACAAATTGTAAAGGGGTTTCTGAATATGATGAGCCGTGTGAGAAATTGCTTACAGTCTTCCTGGAGATCGGGGTTAGGAAACTTTAGCTCTGAACCAAACCTTCCTTTGGGGAGGTAAATTTTCCATATAAATGAGATTTTTTTTTTTCTTTGATGACCATTAAAAAAACCAACATTCTGGGTGAAAATTTTGTAAAATGCTGCACGCGGGATCCCTGGGTGGCGCAGCGGTTTAGCGCCTGCCTTTGGCCCAGGGCGCGATCCTGGAGACCCAGGATCGAATCCCACGTCAGGCTCCCGGTGTATGGAGCCTGCTTCTCCCTCTGCCTGTGCCTCTGCCTCTCTCTCTCTCTCTCTGTCTCTCTCTCTCTCTGTGACTATCATAAATAAAAAAAAATTAAAAAAAAAAATAAAATAAAATGCTGCACGCTTCCTGGCTGCTTTAACCAGACTGACCTAAACAGACACTTGTATACAGGGGTCATCCTGAAAATTAGTAATCGTACAGCACTTTCCAAGAAGGTTTGCACTGTAGGCACCTGTTTGCATGTATTCTGAGACTAAGGTCTTTGACTTTGAGGGCTGCTTTTACTAATGTCCTTGAAATAAAACTGTCACTTCTTACCTCTCCAAAGCCCAGATGCTAAAAAAAAAAAAATGTATTTCCCATCCCCCCCAGAAAGAGCTGACCTCAAGCCCTTGAAATGAGGTAGAATTGAGCTACAAGGCTCACTTTCAATCAATCAGAAACCCTGGTTTCTACCCTGTGAATCTAAGTCCCACGCAGGCTGAAGCCACTTTACTCACTGATGTGTCCCCTACCCCATCACTTACACCTGGCACAAGTAGGTGTATCATTAAAATTGATTGAATGAATGAATGAATGAATGAATGGTTTCCCCACAGGCATCACTTCTGCCTCATGCCCAACTGCACACAGCTGTGAATGGAGAAAGATGCAATCCTCGGCCTCCTTGTGGGAAGCAGAGGGCGGGCAAGCAGAGGGCCTAGTGGTGAAGGACACAAGGCTGCTCTGCCCTGGGCACCTGATCTAAGTGACCGTTCTGAACTGCATTTTCCTTTTCAGTTTTGTTCCCTTCCTAGATGTGGCCTTGACCCACCTGTCCCAGTGTTTCAGCCTTGTGCCTCACATGTGATTCTAATTCTGACATTTCTTTGTCTTGGCTTCCTGACATTCCCAGCTTCACCTGAAATCCTATTGTAGGTGTCCTTCTCCTGCCTGCCTGGTTCCGGGCCCCCTGCGACACGGCACTCCTGAGCCAAGAGGGTCTTCTCACTGTCTTCCAACTTTCTCTTGCTGCTCTGCTGTGGACCTGGAGGCCCACTAGGTAAGTGTCAGAATTATGTGCAAAGCAAGAGCAAATAGGTTCTGAGTGATGATCTGCATTTGAATGTTGTGAAGTTTGAGACATCTTTTGGAAATTGTTTCACAGGGACACCTGGGTGGCTTAGATGGTTAAGCGTCTGCCTTTGGTTCAGGTCATGATCTCTGGGTCCTGGGATTGAGCCTTGCGTAGAGCCAGGCATCAGGCTCCTGGCTCAGCAGAGAGTCTGCTTCTCCCTCTGCTTCTCCCCTTGCTCATGCTCTCTCTCTCTGTATTCCTCTGTCTCAAATGAATAAAATCTTTAAAAAGAAAGAAATTGCTTTTTTAGGAATTTCCTAATTCAAGTGAGTGTCCTGAATGGCTGCTGGGATAGTGCATTAGTAACACATAGACTTTGTGTTGTAACCGAAACTCACCAGCATGTACATAAACCAATAGAAAACATGTACATGTGAATTTTCAAAAAAAACTTTACATGACTTTGGCTTCGATACATTGGGTACTGCTCTCCAAATTTAACTATCAAAGAAAATTCATTAAATGGTCTTGGCATATGGCCTATTGAGTCTGCCTTAGAAATGGATACATGGTCTGTTTACCTTCAGAACTGTTTGTCCACTCTTTGAACACACACATGGAACACTCACTTTGTGTAAGCCTCTGAGCTGGAGTTGAGACTACCAAGTTTACTAAGCTACGATCTCTATGGCAAATTTTTAAAAATAAATTTTCTGTAAGTGGGAGGCCTTGAAATCTCTAGGCTCAGTGACGTTGTCATGCTTGGAAAAATGCAGCAATGTGGTGTGACATTCTGGCTAATTGATGTACACTCTGCAGGGCTAAGGAATTTAAAATCACTAGGGCATTTGGCAGTCCGCTAGCTGCCATTTCCAGTACCCTCAGTCCACCAAGAATGAATGTCCTTCATAAGTACTGAGGTATAAACACACTGACCCACAGATGCTCATAAGACTCTGGCCTTCAGCCGTATTTTAGAATAATGTTTAGGTTCTGTGCAGTAAGTCAGTGCAGTGAATCCCCGGATTGTTTGTCAACCTGGGGATTAGCCATGGGTTGGCAGATGTTGTGAGCTTTCTTCCTTCACATCAAGTCTCTGAAATACAAACCCTTTAAAATAGGGACAGGCATTGCCAGTGCCTTTATTTAACAAGTGTGGCCCTAATAATCATAGCCATGCCACCTGAGGAAAGAGTATTACCAGGCACAGCTGGGTCTCACAGTGTTGTCTGTGAGCTGCAGCCCCTCACATCCAAATCCAATCTTGTGAATGTTCCAGTTTTCTTGCCTTTCTCCATGCCCATGAGCATGCTACTCAGATGTAACACGGAGTCATGCTTAGTCGGTAATAATTTGATGGCAAAGGTGGCAGTGCCAAACCATCAAGCCTGAGGAATCTAGTGCTATAGTGGAGAAGAAAATAAACTTGTGGCTGATGCATATGTAAAGTGAGAGTCCTCTGCTAAGAAACTACATGGTAACAAGATTAGCTAAGCAATGCCAATACTTAGGTCTGCTGTCAGCTGAGAAGCACCAGCAAGTAGGACTGCAGTCCCTCTGTATTACCTGGAAATGGCTGTCACTCTGAGCTTCTTGGGTCCCTCTTCCTCTTAATCCTGGATACCTCTGCCCCATCCTTGAGACCCCTTAGCCAAGATCCAACAGCTAAAGGATAACTTGTGGCATAGCAGGGGCCTCCAGCTGACAATTCTTTGGACTGGTTGATTTTATTTTTTAAGATTTTATTTTATTTTTATTTATTTATTTATTCATTCATTCATTTATTTTTTATTTGACAGCGAGAGAGAGAAAGAGCACACATAAGCACAGAAGAGGGGGTAGGGGGTAGAGAGAGAAGCAGGGTTCCCTCTGAGCAGGGAGCCTGATGTGGGGCTCCATCCCAGGACTCTGGGATCATAACCTGAGCTGAAGACAGACACTTAACCAACTGAGCCTCCTAGGCGCCCCTATTTTTAGGCTATAGTAGTTATTAAATAGTTGCTCAGTTCTATGTATATGAAAAAGCACACGTACTATATTAGTCAGCATAGGCTAGGTTAGCTGCAGAAACAAATGGTCCTCGACTCTTGGTGGGTGACAGCAACAAAGTTCTTTTTGTCACTCATATGACATGACCATCGACCTGTGCCATGTCTTCTCCATACCAGAATCCTTGAGAGAGGAGGAAGGGACAGGAAACTGTGGCCTGTGTACTGGCTAGAAGGCACTGCTCATAAGAGGCAGGGATCACCTCTGCTCACATTTTGTCACCCAGAACAAGTCCCTTGAGAAGCTTGAGTTTACAGGTGGGGACACTTAAGGAAGAAGAGGGCCACAGACTGCCACGCAGAGCATTCAGAAGGCTTCCCTTGGGCGATTTATCATGTTCATTCTTTTTGCCTGACTCCTTCCCACTCACCAATTCTGGTGCTCTCCTCTTCCACTGCTAATCCCAGGTCAGCCCTAGGTCACCTCACTTTAGTTTCAGATAAGGTCTAATGGATACTTGCTCAATTTCAATACTCATCTTTTTTTTTTATATAAAGATTTTATTTTTAACTTATCTCTACATTAGTGTGGGGGCTCGAACTCATAACCCTGAGTTCAAGAGTTGCCTGCTACTAAATAAATAGGTTATTTTGTATCAGAGATGTTCTTAGACCAGGGGTCCTCAACCATGGTCACCACAACAGTGCCTGATGTACACAATAAATGTCTGTGTGAATGAATAAAATGAACTTGAAAACTAGGAGGGAAGCCTTGTGACCCTCACCGGAAAATGGCTCTGCAAGGCCAAATGGTTTGCTCAAGGTCTCTCTGCTCTGTCTCACCCCAAAGCTTGCCCTCTTAATTCACCCTTGCCTCTCATTACAGCCCACTAACCCCTTCCCGCCCACCCCTGTTCCTCTCTTGGTGGAATGTACCATCTCAGGTCAACATTCCCAGGCCACAGGAGGATGAGATTTCAGAACTGAAGAGCCAGGGGGATGATCAAAGTGAACCTCATTTACAGGCCCAGCAAACTCAGGCCCAGTACTATTCAGAGAGATCCGTTGACTCCCAAGGCCACACAGTGAAGCTTATTCTTGGTCATCTTCTAACTTGCCTGAATCATACTCTCCATTAGAGTTCATGCTCGTTCATCCTCAAAAGTGATCCCAGTAAGAAAATGGAAAAACAAGTCCACAGAGTGGGAGAAGATCTATGTAATACAGATATCTGAAGAGGACGCCGATCCTGCATACATAAAGAACTCCTATAAGTCAATGATAACCCAATAGTAAAGTAGGAAAAGACTTGAACAGGCCCTGCATCAAAGCAGATATTCAAATGACCAATACACATGTAAAATAATGCTCAGATTGCTCAGCTACCCTAAATATCAAGGGAATGAAAATCAAACCATAATGGGATACCAACACACACCGACCAGAATGGATACAATTAGGCAAATAATAGCGAGCATCCTGGGGAGGTGAACAACTGGAACTTGTTTCTAGGAGTGTAAGTTAGTGCGTCCACTTTGGAAGACCATTCGGCAGCATCTACTTATGTTGCAGATAGGCTAACAATTCCATTTCTAGGCGCACAGCCAACAGGGACATGGGCAGCTATTCACCCAGACACCATATGAGAATGTCCGTAAGAGCACCATTCATGCTAGCTCAGATGATGAAGAGCACAAGTGCCCGTCAATAGGAGAATAAACTTTTTAAAATCCATGCAATCTGGGACATGTGGGTGACTCAGCAGTTGAGGGCCTGCCATCAGCTCAGGCTGGGATCCCAGGATCCTGGGATAAAGTCCCACCTTGGGCTCCCCACAGGGAGCCCGCTTCTCCCTCTGCCTATGTCTCTCCTTCTCTTTGTGTCTTTCATGAATGAATAAATATTTTAAAAATAAAATCCATACAACCTAATGCCACCACAAAGATGAACAAACTATAACTACATGTGAAACTGCTTAAAACTTCAAGTTGAACAAAAATCAAAATGGCCACACGAATGCTCGATTTTAGAGTAACCTTTTTCCTCTCTTCTGCATACCTCTCCTCCTCCCTTCTTAGCCTTTTATTTCAGGAACCCAGTGCCAGCCCAATGATAGGACAAAGGAAGCTGGCAGCAAGTCCACAACTGTTTACAAAATCAGCTAGATTCCCTGTTTCCTTATAAAACTCCCCAGGCCCTTCCTCCCAACAGGCTTGCAGGGTTTTTTAGAAGGTCCTAGCCTGCTGCAGCCTCCTTTGTCCAGCAAAGCAATACAACTTTTTGTTCCTCTTTATCCCAACTCTGTCTTGCTGTTCTATTTTGGCGCCGAAGCACAGGGGTTGGTTTTCGACAACACATGCAATAGTGTGAATCTCAGAAGCGTGCTGAACAAAAGAAGCCAGGCATCAAAGATATATAATATTATATATATTCATTTACACAAAGTGCCAAAACAGAACAATGAATCACTGGTGTCAGAAGTCAGGGTAACAGGTGTCTTTGCAGGGAATACCTTCAAAGGTATTTGAAGGGGCTTCCAGGGTGCTATAATAGTTTCATTTTTTTTAAGATTTCATTTATTTATTCATGAGAGACACAAAAGCAGAGACACAGGCAGAGGGAGAAGCAGGCTCCATGCGGGGAGCCCGATGCGCTACTCGATTCCAGGACCCGGGGATCACGCCCTGAGCCAAAGGCAGATGCTCAACCACTGAGCACTCAACCACCTGGCACCCAGGTGCCCCATATAGGTCCATTTCTTGATAGGGGTATGTTCACCTTGGGAAAACTTATCCAGCTGGTGCTTACAATTTGCATCCTGGTCTATGTGCCTGCTATACCTTGGCGAAATTTACCCCCTACCCCCCAAAGTTGAGGCCAGCCTGTTATTCTCAACTTCACAGCTGTTCTTCAAAATGGAGTTAGTCATTCACACCTGAGGTCGATGTGAAACCCCTTGCAAATGTGAAAACATCTGAATAGTTGACGTGTCTAGCGTCTCTTGAGGTTTCCTTGGTAGGAGCAAAACGCTTTGGGGTTTCAGGAGCGTCAGCAGGGTCAGTCCTCCAGCGAAAGACGCGAACCGTGAGGTTGCAGGAGCCCCTGGGTGTGGCTCTGGGTGGCTCTGCTCCTGGGGTCCTTGGTGATGTGGGGGCAGCTGCAGAAGCCCTGGGGCGGGTCCTGACCCTGCCTCCTTCAGCTCTAGCCCCACAGGAAGGAAGGAGAAACGCGTCAGCTGTTCCAATGTGAAGACAAATTGACTTCCTTCTCTCCAGGACAGGCGGGCGCCCCGGTCTCTCCTCTTGCAGCCGATGCAAAGGTAGGCGAGTGTCCCAGACCAGCCATTGGGAGGTTGATCCGAGGGCGAGGTGGGTAGAGATGACAGTGATTGTCACTTTTCCTAAATCAATGACCTTGAGAAGGCAGGGGGGAACAAAAAGTGATAAATTAGAGGATGACTTCTCATCTATTGAGTAGCCTACATTTAAGATGTAGGGTACGAATCTAAATGGGATGGAGGAAGTCTTTGAGACAGGTAAAAACCAAACCAAACAAAAAAAAGAAAAAAAAAAAAAAAAGAAAAGTCGCTGTCTAAAAGTTATATGATGTGAATTTTTTTAAAGGTGTTTGTTTTGATTGTGCTTATATTTATGTTGGGTTTACTGCTTTTGTTTGCTTTCTTCTGTGGCTTGTAAAGTTGTGTACATACCGTTTGTTACTGTTTTGCTCTGAATCTACTCCACATAGATTCAGGTTGTTTCAATCACCCATAATTTCTAGTTTGGACATGAAACATAAATATACTTTTAAAACTAAAAGAAAGGTAGTTGGGGTCTAACTTAAATTTCTTTTAGTTAAGCTTCCTTAACCTCCAAATGTATTTCTTGGCAAGAAGAGAGATTTTGAGAGGAAAATGTGCCCTTGATGTTAAGGATCTCCTACGAAGTTAGAATGGCTGTAAGAAAGAGATTATTCAGCCAAGACACTGGGAGATTCTAACTTCTTAGCTTTTCTGCCTAAATAAAGCATAAGGCCTTGAAGCTAAACAGCCCCGAATTCGAGTGTTGCTTTTAGGTAAATGACTTAATTGCTCCAAGCCTCGCTCTCCTCATCTGTAAAATGGGCATACTACTTCACAGTGTCGCAAGGAAGATTGAACTAGTGTAGGCAGAGTCCTTGTCAGACTGGCCCAGAGTAAGTGCTAAATAAATCATTGCTTTTGGTCCAACAAAAAGTTGAACAATTATTATGAGTGGGATCTCTAACAAGGTAATAATCTTAATTCTCATTTCTTTATGTTTCCATAAGAGGAGGTCAAGTTTAAGCTGTAGAACAAGCGAAAATCTATTTCAGTGTCTAACCTGGATTCTAAGATGGCACTTCTGGGGGGTTTTGGTGGCAACATGTCTACCTGATTGAAGAAGAATAAGTAGAGTCAGCAGCAAACAGCAGCGACCTCTCAGGCTCCAGTGCTCATTCCCCTTCCTCCCGTGTTGGGTAGGCTTCGGGTCTTCTAGATTTCTAGACTTCCACATACGTGCAACCTCGTGTATTAAGGACTTGAAGTTTAGACAACTCGTGGAGACTCTTTTAAGGGAGTGAAAGGACACCAGGTAGGGGGCCTAGCACAGGGCTGTGCCATCGAGGGAGGCCAAAGCTTGAGCTTCACCAGCTTCCTGGAAAACCCACCTCTGGTGAAGTGACAAGAGAGACAAAGAGTTGATTGACACACCTCTCCATTCGGATGTCAGATTTTCTGCTGGACACACGTGCCTGTGGCCTCACCTTGGCAGAAATGCCCCCCCCCACCCGGTTTGGGTTGGAGTCACAGAGGCAAGAGCTGTTCTTTATTCACTCCCTGTCTGATGCCCGTGGACTGGCTGTCTCTGTGGCTGTGACAGTGGAAAACACACAGGAGCAAAAGGGGACCACATTGTCACATGCAGCCTCAGGGGCAGTGTCGCACCGCCCCGATCTCCCTGCCGGCGTCCGAGGCAGAGTCCCCTGGCTGTGTTCTCAAGCTGTCGCCTCTCAAGGAAACGGCTGTGGTAAAGCGCAGAGTGATGTGGCTTGGGGCCCCCCCAAAATGACGTGCGCCTGGGGTGGTGGCAGGGCTGTGGCTTTCGGGCTTTGAGAACATTCTGCAGTTTCCCTTGAACGTCCTGGCAGTGCAGACAGTCCTGGTGACCTGCGCACACGCCCCGGCAATTTGCCACATTTCCGCTGTCCCTGTGTCACCGGCAGGTGGGGGGCGGCGGGCTCTCTGGCCTGTGATCTGATGACCACCAGGTCAGTGATGACAGGTGACGGGGTGAGAGGAGAGGGGATCCTTGTCTGCCAGCAAAAAACGACCCTTTCCTGTCCTCCTTGCTCTCCCTGAGTGTCACGGCTCTTGTGCTGCCCCCTGGGCAGGTCTGAGAGCCCGTCGAACTTTGCTGTTAGGCTGGGGAAGGCAGGCAGGAGTGGCTTCAAGCCACAATTGACTGTTCTGTCCCCCTGGCAAAGTTGTGCCCTGGGAAGAACCACCCCCCACCCCGCCCAGACATTTCTGCTCCTCCCACATGGAGCATCCTGCATCCCTCCCAGCATTCTTGCATTTTTATGTTCATCCCACCACGGTGTGGCTTACTTGTCCACATGTCATCATCTGGCTGGAGGGCGGAATGCAGGGATTGGGTCTTACTCATTGTACGAACTCAATACCTAGCATGTGCTCGGCACACAGAGGGCCTATGAACCCACATTGCTGAACCCACACCCTAAGCACCATAATCCAGCTGTGCTTGTCCGGACGCCAGCGATGCACTGGGATGGGATGCAGCGGGACCAGATACAGACAAAACAGGAATACGTGGATCCCGGTACCATGCTGCATCTAGGAGGGACCCCCACCCCTGCTGCTTTGTCCCTATCAATCCCCCCAAAATCCCCTGTTCCCCTGCTTTGGGGGCTTCCTGTGGTGGAGACAAACCGAGTCCCACTTGCTTCAATCTAGCCATTGCTCTCTGTGTTGGCCTAGGTGATTCATTTAATTTCCAAGTCAACCCTGTGAGGCAGGGACAGCTTTCTCCAGGCCATGAAGGAGGCAGAGAAGGGAAGTGAGTCTCACAGAGGTGAAGCAACTGGCCCAAGAACGCATGGCTATGCACTGGGTTGGATCCCAGGCTGCCCGGTACCCTGACCTGTGCGGAGATGGGATGGTTTGTAGAGTGCTTCTGTACTGGCTGCAGGAAGATTTTTCCTTCAAAATGGTGCTGTGGTATTGGTTTCCTTTTTTCATCGTTAAATGTAATTAGACCGGTGGGTGGAATGCTGCAAAGCAAAGGGAGACACCATTGCAAAAATACAAATGTGCAATGGAAAAAGGAGGTCGGGGCTCCCCGTGGGTAAGAACAGAGCCTGACTTCTTTGCTTGGGACAAAATAAATGAAATGGAAGAACCTGTCAGGTGGATGGGACAGTGAATAAGAGCATCTCAGAAAAATGGATCTGGAAGGCTTCATCCCTCCAGCTAGGAGGCTGGACTTCCTGCATGAGATCATGAAAACAAAAACAATTTTTGGAATGCTTCTCAAATTCCAAAACAACTCAGATTTTCCTGCGCTTTTCAGTTTCCTGGAGGCCGAAGCTTTCAGAACTGGGTGCTTTCTTGCTCACCTTACTATCCTGACTTCCTAACTCTGCTTAAATTCATGCTTCCTGCTTTGTAAGCAAATCCGCATGTCACAACAGTCACTGCATTTCTCAACACATGCCAAACACTAAGGACCTACTTGCCGGGGGGTGAAGGATCCCTAAAACCCAATGTCACCGCTAGAAAGGACTCTGGACTACAAGCCAGAATGAAGTCAGGGTCCCCATAGAGCAATATACCAAGAAGAGGGGTGTTATAAGGAAGGAGTGACTAATTTTGATTGTAAATAAGAGGAAAGTTCCCGAATTAGGTAGCAATTGATCTGACCCTGAAAGATTAATATTGATGATAATGATACTATTACTGCTAACAATAATCATGGCAGCTAACATTTATCAACTGCTTATTATATGCTTGCCACCATGATCTGAGTAGTGGATATGATTCAACACAGTTAGTGCAATGCACAGGAGCAAATGCTCGGAGAAGGAAAAGTGCACGATGTGCTTGGGGAAATAGTCTCAAAGGAATCTACCATGAGAACATTGGAATATTCCCTGGGAAGTGAGGATGCAGAAGTAGGAAGACACTGGATCAGGGGTGTCAGGAAGGCCATGTTTGTGCTTCGGAGTTTTTGAGCTGTGGGGAAGCTGGGCTCCTGTGCTGGGGGAGGAATCCCACATCCCCACCTAGAGAGATGCCCTCTGCATTCCTCAGGCCAGCTCCTCGTCCTCTCCCAGGCTCGGCAGGCCTCACCTTTGCCATGAAGACTAGCCTGTCCCCAGTGTTGTCATCTCCCTCTTCCTCGCCATCCATTTGGTCCTGTCACTACCATTCCCCTGGGTGCTCACAGGCATTGGTGGACAAGCCAGGGGGCACCTCGGCAGTTCTCTGTTAGCCACTTTGTGAGGGTTTCAGATGTTATTATCTCATCTTACTCTTACTGTCATCCTACACAATAATATGTAACAGTGCAAGGAACATGCAAACTGATTTTCATAGATTTCATGTAATTCTTTGACTGTCTCCGTGTTCTACTTCAAAACATCAACAATTGGGATCCCTGGGTGGCGCAGTGGTTTGGCGCCTGCCTTTGGCCCAGGGCGCGATTCTGGAGACCCAGGATCGAATCCCACGTCGGGCTCCCGGTGCATGGAGCCTGCTTCTCCCTCTGCCTATGTCTCTGCCTTTTTCTCTCTCTCTCTCTGTGACTATCATAAAATAAATAAAAATTAAAAAAAAAAACATCAACAGTCAAAACATCCATGGCAGAGGTATATTTGTTTCATCCATGTTTCAAAGAATATGAAACCTATTCCAACATGATTTCTACTACAGGTGACTAGAAATGGAATCTGTAAAGGTATACCTCACCCTGCTAATGCCAGGAGGTGGTTGAAATTCTGATTTTCTTGGTGTTTACCATGGGCCTGCGCTGCTTACTGACTCCATCTGCCACCCTATTGACTAGGAAGTTCACTAAACAACAACAATAAAACCTTAAAAAATTAAAGATAAGTAAATTGTTGCCAGGGGTCTGGGGGCACTTTGTCTTGGATAAGCAGACGAGGAGCTAAGAACAGTTTCAGTGAAGCATTTTTGAGTGATTTGCAAGATGGATCACACAGTGGACTCTCCAAGTTGGCAGTTGATACAAAATGCCTAAGAATTCAAATGCCAGCCTAACTGGTATAAAGTACAAAAAGATCCCCAGAACTTCCGTTGAAGAGGATTGAAAAAATGCAGCTGAAATAATTCAAATATTTTGCATTGGAAGGAGAACCTTGACCTCTCAATTACAGCCTGGAAATCAGACCTGAAATTACTTATGCAAATTTGTAAACTGGAGCCCCCAAACCAAAAACACAAAAAAACAACCACCAACCCCTCTCTATTTCCCAAATCCCATTCTCCTACAAACCCAATAATGTGTTGAAACATGAACAAGAGACTTATATAGCTTAATTTGTAGGTGGTCTTACAAATTATTGGATCTTCCCTTCTAATGAAGATCTTCTATGAAAACTTTAAGTAGGCTCCATGCCCAGCAGAGTCCAATGTGGGGCTTGAACTCACAACCCTGAGATCAAGGGTTAGAAGCTTAACCGACTAAGCCACCTGGGCTCCCCTTAAAGCTATGAAACTCAGTGCTCCTTCATTATAAGCAATATATTATATTTCACCTTTTCCTATCCAGAAACAGAATTCATGTATACTATAACTTACCTACACGCTATTACTAGTACAATGCAATTACCATGATAAAAGGAAAAATAGAGGACTTTATAAATTATATACTTATAATTACCATGTAATGGGTACTTGGATATGTAAACTACGTTAGAAGACCCAGTGAAGTTGTCAGATGTGTGTGTAAATAGAGTCACATCCAATATGACTTTTTTTTTTTTAAGATTTATTTATTCAGTCAGAGCCAGAGAGAGGCAGAGACACAGGCAGAGGGAGAAGCAGGCTCCATGCGGGAAGCCCAATGTGGGACTCAATCCTGGGTCTCCAGGATCACACCCTGGGCTGCAGGAGGCGCTAAACCGCTTCGCCACCAGGGCTGCCCCAATATGACATTTATAAATGCAGATTGTTACCGGTATGTGGAAGGAGTCATTCAGATACTACAAACAATGCTGCTTTTGGTGATGCAACTTTCTGAAATGATAAACAGCTCTTGTTAAAGCTCTAAAAGAAACAAAGTACAGTTTTCCTTCAGTCTACACAAGAGTTGCATCCTGGAAAAATCAGAGTATATTAAAATCCTGCAAAATATACCTTGTGTTGTTATAAGAGTTATATTTTATCAGGTAATTATGATTTTTTCATAATTGAATTATCTGGTAAGATAGTCAACATTTGCATGGGGATGCAAGACAGTTCTTTGTCACTGTGACAACCAAAAGCACCCCACAAATTGCTAAAGATGTAAGTGTGGTACTGCCCTCATGACAATCCTGGGCAAGTCCCAAGGAGATGAAGCAGCTGTGGCTTAAGCACGGTAAATGGAATATCCAAACCTCCAAGCCAGGTGGGATACTAGGAGAATGCTAGAAACCAAAGAGAAAACATCTGTCTGGGTTTCTGTTAAATCTTGCTGTGAATGATCCTAAAGTGATGCCCTATGAACAGTCTCAATTTATGGCCATGATGTGATGCTCTCTGCAGTACTGATGGCATCATTTCCAAAAGTCACCTCTTGTTTACAGAGGATCTGGAGACAGATCCTGCAGGTTAAAGGAAAAAGTACATTTCCATCTAACAATAGAAGGCTTTACTTGTAAATAATAACCAAGTGCTTGAATGACTGAAGGTTTACAGAAGCTAGAATCAAATTTCTGAAAGTCAAGAATAAAAAACACAGGGGAATGGATACTAAACAACTATCCTCTTGTTTTCAATGCTTTGTGCCAGTGTTGCCTTGTAATACTAGAAAGCACCATGCTTTGATCTCTATTTGAAATGCTTTTAATGAATTATGATTTGGTGCTAGCTTCTTAGCTTTAATTTAAGATCAATTTAATAATGATACCTCAAGCACAATTTTGCTTCTTCTGCTGAACCACAGCTTGACTAATTGTTTTCTTGGTCTATACCCTTTACATCTTGAGGAGGTCCTTCTCATCTTCCTTTGATTTATCAGAATGATATACATCACCTTGATTTTTTGTTTTGTTTCATTTTGTTTGGTTTTGCCTTAGCTACTAGGACAGTCAGAAATACATCCAATGCTCAAGTACAGTGACTGTTTCACTGCAGGTTCCTGGTAGAATGATCTCCCATTTCCACACTGACTGCTGACTTTAATTGTCCTGTATGTGCTTTTATCGTAAGCAACATTATAGTCTTGTTATACATGGGATAGAGTGTAAATCACCAGTTGAGTGATTTAAGTTTGAGTGATATTCTAAGCAGTTGAATAGCACTTGGAAGGTGCTCAATAAATGTTTACTGGATGGATGGATGGATGGATCTGAGAAACAAACTGAATTTTACTTTTCTGTAAGTAGGAGCGAATGGCCACTGAGGGGAGGATGAACTCTCTCTCATCCTTGAAAATGGCCCTTTCTACTGGAAGCCCACAGCCATGGATTTGATTTTACGTAATAATTGAATCCTGTATTCCTGTAAAACCCAGCTACCTGAATGAGTGAACATTTGCCTGTGCTGGGATTCCCCCAATGAGTCCACTTATTAACGTCATTTCCATCATTTCCAACCTCATACTGCATGACCAGAGCCAGAGGGCAGAGTGCAAAAACCACATCAAAAGAAAGCTCAGTGCATACAAATCTTCTGTTTTGAGCCAAGTGCAAAAATCTTCATTTCAAATATTTGAGAATCAGACCAACTGGATCGTTCTCGGTCCAGTAATAAATAAGAAGAAAGAAGATCCAAGGGGCAGGTTTAGAAGAAATAAGCTCATAAAGTTGATGACATATTGGCCAATTTGCACCTTACCACTTATTACTTGATTATACGTTATTCTGTATTGCTATCCTCTTTTCCAGAGACTCAGAGCCTTGGGAACTAAGATCTGTGAGTTCCATCTGTTCATCCAGAAACTGGGGACCAAGACAAGTCAAGGCTTTGCACCAGTCATATAGTGATTACCAGCCAGCCTGGGCCAAAGCCCGGCATCCTGTTGCTTTGTGCCACCTTCTAGATAGGAAGCCTTTTGAGGGCAGGCACAGGTGAGTACTTCCCTGAAGCCTACAGGCCAAGAGTGCCCCTTTCAGAGCTCTGTGTCTTTCTGTTCTTCTATTCATGCAACCTGTGCAGTTGGGTGAGCCATGCATTTTAACTTTGTCCCACAGTAGAGGAACTGACAAATCTAGAATCCCTTAAGCCTTGAATCCTTAGTTGATAGGGCTGTGTACTTGGATGGGGAAAAGATTAGATCTTTGTCTACCTCTAACTCAAATATAGCATTTCTTTCCATTATGAATATAGGCATCAAACCACAGTAGAATTAGCAGGACTGGTTAACTAATAGAAATCACTAATGGAAATCACATTACCACAATGCATGTTACAGCTATCTCAAGACGTTATTTATAATCACTACTTTGAAACTATAATAGTTGTTAGATCACTGCTAGATCATGCATCAGTGAACATATATATATTACTATATTAAAATGTTTTGGTATATGATTTCCTTTGTAATTAAATATATTTTATTTTATGCATTTAAATACACAGGCTTCACCAGACTACCAAAGATTAAGAAAAAAAAAAAAGTTTAAGAATCTCTGCTTAATGAAAATGATCGCTTAGGGCTCTATTAACCTCTTATTTAATGATTTGTTATGGATCATAAATTAATATAATGTGGATTTCTGTTGAAGCCCAACAAAAGTTTAGCTTCTAAAGCATTGAAAGGAAATCTTATTACTAAAGAATTCATGTCCATTTGATAACAAAATGGCATTACAGAAAGTATATTGCTTTGATCTACACTTTCTGTATTTCATTGATATGCATCTAGCCAGTGTTTTATAAATTCAACACCATCTTCTTGGTTGGGGGGAGGAGCAAATTGAAGGTTATGTGAGCCCAATGTCACCAATGAGGGGGACAAAAGCAGGGAGAATGGATGAAGAACCATTCAACCAGCATTAAACAGAAACAAGACCCCATGCAAAAGACATCCTTGAAAACCATTAAAAACCATAAATAATTGATAGATAGAGGTTGTGGGATGATCCTTCAGACATCCCCAACTGATTAAATTTCTTTTGAGTTTTGAAATGAATTGTAAAACTAATAGCTAAGCATTGAGCACATTGAGTTCTCTTAATGTATTTCCAATTAGGATGATGGGTGTTAAACATGGACCTTTATGGCTCTAATCACTGGAGATACTGGATTCATTCTAGAAGAGTTCAAGTTTAGAAGTTTGTGGCTTTTAGAAACATGAGAAGGCCAATTTAATAAAATTTAAAATCTTACATTATCACGATGGCAGAAGGTGCAAAGGTCCATGTGGAACATTTTGTGTGTTCTGAAGTAATGCTGCCAACACACACAAGTCAGGAAAATGATGCCATTTCGTTGTTGTCTTTCCTACAGGCATTGAACTGGCTGGGCTTCTAATTACCACTGCTGCTGACCCGAAAGCACTGGAGGGGAAAGTTAGCTTCTAAATATCCTCGATACTCTTCTAACTGCCATTTGTAAATTCCCTCAGATTGGGGCTCACTTCTGCTTTGCAGAAATTATCTGCTTGGAGCCATGCCTGATTTATAACCCTCTCTGGCAAAAACCTCAGAAAAAAGATATGCTTTTGTCTTAGACAGCCATCAGAGGCAGCAGTAGGGCCCAGTGGAAAGGATCCCCTGGGTGGCATGAGACTCTGGGAGCCACAAGTCCAGCTGACAGACAGCCTCTTGGGACTTTCTTCTCCTGGGGAGTGTGACGCAGTTAAAAAGGAAAAAAAAGAGCCACGAGCCAAACAGTTGCCAATGAAATAGGAGAAGGAGCGCTTTCAAGCACACGGGGCTGCTCCTGGACGCTCTGAGCTCACCCATAGCACAGGGGTGCGTGTCCAGGTCATGGAGTGACCCTCAACTCGGGTCTACACACGAGAGAAGGAATGGCTCGGGAAGTCAGTCTGAATTCCCTCCAGGAATTGGAACGTGAGGTCATCCTCCAGGTCCTGTACCGAGACCAGGCGGTTCAAAACATCGAGGAGGAAAGGATCCGGTATGTTGTCATCCACACGGGTGCCTGGCTCTGGGATTGGGCTTTGCCTCCTTGCAGCCTGCTGCCACCTGGCTTGCTGCCACCTGCTTGCTCACTGCTGCTTGCTGACCAATGGGTGTCCTGGCGTCCCCTCTGCAAGTGGCCCTGTGAGGGGTGGGGGCCAGGTAGCCCTGCCCTATAACTCAGCTCCCCACATTAGGGAAAAGGGAGGCTGCTTTTGTCGTTCACTTAAAATAATGCCTTTGGTGCTAAGTTTGTTGTCTGTTGCTTGTCCCTTTGCTACTTTGTGGGACTAATTCAAAGGAAGATTTTCAGGGGCACCTGGGTGGCTCAGGCTGTGATCCTGGGGTCCCGGGTTGAAGTCCCACATTGGGCTCCCTCCCAGGGAGCCTGCTTCTCCCTCTGCCTCTGTCTCTCTCTCTGTCTGTGTGCCTCTAATGAATAAATAAATAAAAATACTTTAAAAAAAAAGAGAAAGAAAAGGAAGATTTTCAGGCTTCTACTATGCTTCACAAGGGAAAGACCTCCAGTGATAGGTTGCCTAAATTGTTTTTTTTGGGGGGGAGGGTCACCAAAGACCCACAGAAAAGCCAAGAAAGCAACGTAGAAATAGCAGGTCCACTGCAATCCGTTCCTGTCTTTTCCTTTGTGTGCTTTTGCTTCCAAGTTGGCTTTGAGGACAGGGGGAGCATAAAATATGAACCTGCTCAGCCTGTTCTCTGACCGATCTGTCAATAGGAAGTTTCTTTCCTTGTCTGTCTGGAAGCCACATGCCATGCGATATTTGATAATAGTTTACACTTAATAAAGCAGGACTAGACCAGATCAAAACTGCTGATGTTAGCGGTCAAGTTTCACCTTTATAAATGGTGATGCCTCGTTTATCGATGTTTGAAAAATAAGTACATGGAATAGGCTTTTTGATTTTGTTTTTAATGACAAAACTCTTTCAGAGTCTGTCGAGAAAAATACATATAAAATAAAATTTGGGGCAACCAAATGCTTGAGGAATGAGAGAAATTTGTGGGTTATCTGAAAGAGTGATTTCTTTTCCTTTTTTTTAAGATTTTATTTATTTACTTGAGAGAGAGTAAACGAGCAAGAGAGAGGGAGCACAAGCAGGGGAAGGAGCAGAGGGAGAGGGAGAGGTAGGCTCCCCACTGAGCAGGGCCCACAACAGGTCTTGATCTCAGGACCCCGGGATCACGACCTGAGCTGAAGGCAGATGCTTAACCAACTGAGCCCCCCTCAGGCGCCCCTACAGTGTTTTTTCTGTCCTCTCCTGTCATTCCAAAGCTCTCTAAATGCACTTATACTTTCTTCCACTAAAAAAAATAATACACTGAACAAAATGGATTGTCTTTGATGATTGGAGGCCTTTCAGTGATTTAGAAGTATGATTTTGAATAGAAACAAAGTAATATGGACACTGTGGTAAGGAAATTTTTTTCCAGAGGGAACTGACTAGAGCAAATCCTGTAAGTTGAATGAACATAAACTTGCGTCTCAAGACTGACTTCTCTCTTCTAAAAATAGCTAGCAGAGATGTTTCAAAAAAGAGTATTCTGGTTAATAACACCTCTTTGGGGTCCAGTCTAAGGTCCCCTGGCACTTGGGGTATTGTCTCGGGGAAATAGGGACTGGAAGTGAACTGACCACCCGTTAAAAAAAAGAATCCAGTAGCAAAAACATAGCATTAGTTAAATAATTTTACTGAGACTTAATGACAGCAGCAGGTGTGCATATCATTATAGATCTTTCCATGCCTTCTATATTAAAATTGATGGCATTTTCTGCGTGTGTTTTGTCCTCTGTTCTTGCTAACCCTTATGATGCTCTTTGGGCATGGAGGGATGAGCCTAGAACAAAACTAGCCCCTAACTTCTCCATGCCTGACACTTTTTAGGCTTTGCCATTTAATCTTCCCAGCATCCCTGGGAGGTAGGCTTTTTTCCATCTCTGTTTCACAGTGGAGAAAAATCTCAGAGCCCCCTTCTGGAGAGATTGCATGAGATCCATAGTCACACAGCCATCCATGTTTTACCCGGGAGTGTTGGATGCCAAAGCCCCTTCTTTATTCTTGTGCTATGGCGTTGGTGTTGGGGCCTTTGCCATGTAGGAGCATGTCTGGGGTCTGTCCTTCCATTTAGTCATATCTTATTATCTGACTCTTTGGGCCACAGGAAACTGAAAACACACCTGCAGCATCTCCGGTGGAAAGGAGCAAAGAGCGTGAGCCAGGAGTACAGAGAGAACTCCTGTGCACGCTGCCATCAGGAGCTGGGGCTCCTGCTGAACCGCGGGGCCGTGTGCCAGGGCTGCAGCCATCGTGTGTGTTCTGAGTGCCGAGTGTTCCTGAGGAAGACCCGTGCCTGGAAGTGTACTGTGTGCTTTGAGGACAGGTAAGATTCCTCCTATGGACTCGGGTCTCAGAGATGGTCCCTCACAAACTGCTGACAAAGAGAGCTGTCACTTCTCAAATTCGAGTGATGAATGTTGACAGAGGGCTTAATATGAAGCTCCCTTTCTAGACTTGGAAGCTATAGTGTTTAGAAATAAATATTAGGGCACCTGGGTGGCTCAGTTGATTAAGCATCTGCCTTCGGCTCAGGTAATGATCCCAGGGTCCTGGGATAGAGTCCCCAGTCAGGCTCTCTGCTCAGTGGGGAGCCTGCTTCTCCATCTTCCTCTGCTGCTTCCCCTGCTCATGCTCGCTCTCTCTCTCTCTCTCTCTCTCTGTCAAGTGAATAAGTAAAGATAGAACTTTTTTTTTTAAGATAGAACTTTTTTAAAAATAATACATTTTGGGCAGCCCAGGCAGCTCAGCAGTTTAGCACCACCTTCGGCCCAGGGTGTGATCCTGGGGACCCGAGATTGAGTCCCATGTCGGGCTCCCCACATGGAAGCCTGCTTCTCCCTCTGCCTGTGCCTCTGCCTCTTTTTCTCTCTGTGTCTCTCATGATTAAATAAATAAAATCTTTTTTAAAAAATAATACATTTTTACCACATAAAAAGTTTTTTTTAATTTAAAAAATATTTGTTTGTAATGGCTAAGGACAGGCTAACCCAGAAATTAAGATTCATTTGGATTTTGTAACTAGGTGCCTAAGTTCTCTTAGAGCTTAATTTATCTCATTCAGAGAATGTCAACATAAGGAATATTAGGGTGAGCCTGTGTAGAGCTATTTACTTATTTTTAAAGATTATTTATTTATTTATTGAGCATGAGTAGGGGGAGAGGCAGTGGGAGAGGGAGAGAGAAAGAGAGAGAGAATCCCAAGCATAGTGGAGAGTCCCATGTGGGGCTCAATCCCAGGACCCTGAGATCATGATCTGAACTGAAATCAGAAGTCAGACACTTAACTGACTCAGTCACTCAGGTGCCCTGCATTATTTATTTAAAAAAAATATTTCATTGAGGTATAATTGACATATGTCATTATATTGGCCTCAGGGGTGCAGTATAATGACTTGATATTTGTATATATCGCAAAGTGATCAGCACATAGATCTTGTTACCATCCTCCTGATTTGTACTTCAGTTCTGAATGATAACCTTGTTGGGTAGAGTATTCTTGGTTGGCAGCTTTTTTTCCGTTCAGTGCTTTGGATTCGTCATCCCACTCCCTTCTGGCTGCAAATTTCTGATGAAAAATCTGCTGATTATCTTATGGGGTTCCCTTGTATGTAGCAAGTTGTTTTTCTCTTGTTGCTTTTAAAATTATCTTTTTATCTTTAACTTTTGACATTTAATTAGAATGTGCTTGGTATGATCTCTTTGGGTTCATCTTATTTGGAATTCTCTGGGCTTCCTGGACCTGGATGTCTGTTTCTCTTCCTAGGTGAGGGCACTTTTCAGCCATTATTTTATTTTGTCAAATAACTTTCTGCTCCTTTCTCTCTCTCTTCTCCTCCTGGCCCTTGTAAGGTGAATGTCATTCCACTTGATGTTGTCCCATTGGCCTGTGAGGCTGTCGTCGTCGTCGTCGTCTTCTTTTTCTTCTTCTTCTTCTTCTTCTTCTTCATCTTCATCTTCATCTTCTTCTCCTCCTCCTCCTTCTCCTTCTTCTTCCTTCTCTTTCTTCTTCTTCTTCTGACTTCTTTTTTTCCTTTATGTTCCTCTGTTTGGGTGAGCTCCACTGCCCTGCCTTCCAGATGGCTGATCTGTTTTTCTTCATCTGGTCTGCTGGGGATCCCTTCCATTGTGTGCTTCAGCTCCATGACTAATGCTTGGCACTTGCCGACGTGTCCCGTTTCTTTGTTGAAGTTCTCACTGTGCATTCATCTGAGCTTCTCCCGAGTCTGGTCAGCATCTTTATGACCATTACTTTGATTTCTTTATCAGCTAGATTACTTACCCTGTTAAATTAAGGTATTTTTCTGAGATTTTACCTTGTTCTTTCATTTGGAACATACTTCTCTGTGTCTTCATTTTTGCTTGACACTCTCTGTTTCTACATGTTAGGCCAAAAAGCAACCTCTCCCCATCTTGAAGGAGTGGCCTCGTGTGGGTGATGAACCTTGTCATTCAACCTCACCCTAGCTCTTTCCAACCTTTGCGATTGCCCAGGAAGCCTGATTTAATCTCTCTCTCTCTCTCTCTCTTTTAAAGATTTTATTTTTTTATTCATGAAAGACACACAGAGAGAGGCAGAGACATGGGCAAAGAGAGAAGCAGGCTCCCCACAGGGAGCTTGATGTGGGACTTGATTCCAGAACCCCAGGATCATGCCCTGAGCCAAAGGCAGATGCTCAACCACTGAGCCACTCAGGGATCCCTAGCCTGATTTATTCTTGACAGGGCTCTGCTGGGGTGCCAAGACATATGGATATTCCAAAGGGAAGGATCTGTTAGAATGTAGTTTAAGGCTGATAGGAAGCTAGACCCATAGGCAGCAGCTTTTAAAGTATGCAAATAAACACAGTCCTGTGGGACCACAGTCATAAACTCTGTTGGTCTCCAGACTAGGAGGTCCACAGGTGTCCTTTGGGTGAAGGTTGCAAAATACAGGGCTCTAGACATGTTTAAGCTCCTTCCTGGGAGATTGAGGAGAGTTGAGGCAAGGCCAGGGCTGAGTGCAAGGATGCTGTCTCTCTGCCTGTGTTCCCTGAGAAACACCTTCATAATCTCTGGTTGTGTGGCAAGCAGGAAGTCTGTCCCTCAGGCAAAAGCTCCAGGACAAGTAAATAGGACTTCTTCATGGTGAGATTGGGGATGTGCTTCGGTCTGCTGTCTGTGCAGCACCCTGGGGGTTGTATCCTGCCAGGAACTGTCTTTGCAATTATTATAGTCCTGTGGGGCCCAGGAACACAAGCCCCCTGGCCACCAGGGCTAGGTGATCAATGGGTGTCCACTGTTTGGGCTGCAGGTACCTGCTGGCTTTGCAATGCAGCTGGAGAGTACAGGGATAGGGCATGCCCACCAGCTTTAGAAAGGCAGTGGGCAAATGCCTTGGCCGTCCATGGCCCCTGGCTTCGGTGATGCTGCAGGAGAGTGCTGTCTCTGCATCCCGTTGGCAGCAACAAGGCGGTGGGAGAATGCTGTGACCACTTGTACCCTCCAGCCCCAGGAAGGCACATGCCCGCCAGCTTCAGCAAGGCAGTGGGAAAATATCATGGACCACTCACCCCACTGGCCCTAGCAAGGCAGCAGGAGAGTTCCATGTCTCTGTGTACCTGCCCATGCCAGTAGGATAGAGGGAGACTGCAGAAATGGTGTTCATCTCTGGAGAGAGTCCCACCTGTCCCCCACCCCTCAAGCAGATGCCTTAAGATTAGAAAATGAATGTCCTTCACACAGAGTCTAGATGCTTTTCATCTAGGCTCAAGAGTCTAGATTGCTTTTGTCCCGGGTCTCCATGTGAGTGAGACCACATGCTCCTTGGATATAAATCCCATTGTTCTAAGCCAGACTTTTTGGGGGCACATCTCTCTGGTGCAGGTCCCAAGGGTTGGGGTGCCTGGCATGGGGCATAAACCCTTCACTCCTCTGGGAGAAACTGCACTTGTGAAATCCCTCCCTGTTCTGGGTCTCCATACTGGGGGGCCAGGGGGCTTCTGGCAAGACCATGTCTCTGCCTCTCCTGCCCATCTGGGTGTGGTCTTCCATCATTCCTTGTGGAAGGTCAGTTCAGCTGGTTTTCAGTTCTTCTTCAGAGGGAGTTTCTCCATATGAGGCTGCAGATTTGGTGTCAGTGGGAAGAGGTGCATTCAGGGCCCTCCTATGCCACATCATCCCACGCAGCTTTACGTAAGGCTGCTTGGAAAGACGTAAGCTGACTTGCACTGAATACTCGGATAAAGAAATGAGTGTGCTCTCTATCAGGGCTGGCCTGAATCTTCACATATTTCAATCATTTGGTGTTGTGATGTTTTTAAAACAATTTATAACGTGGAATTGATATATTGAACTACCCATTTCAAAAATGATAAACAGCATGTTTGGCTTGGGCTCCCACTTTCCAACGCAAGGATGTGCTGGTCATGGATTTCTTGAAAACACAAGAACGGGTGTTTCTGTTTGTTGGGGACAGCGTGCACAAGGGCACTGCAGAACTTAGGGGAAGGGAGGAATGTTCATCTGGTGTGAGTCTAGGAGAATAGTCAGAGACTTTGGGATTTGAAAACAGCTTCTAAGTGTTGCTGCAGATGTCTGAGCGCCCTTGGACAGAGATCCCGAGAGCCACTCACGTGGTGCGGGTCCACTGGCTGGGCTTCCTCTCCCCCTAAATTGGGAGAGTTGTGTTTCATGGGATCCTGACATTAAAGTCCTCAGGTTTCCTCCTTTGCAAGGCCTAATTTCAATCCTTCATCCAAGGAGAAGTGAAGTTGTTCAACCAGATTTCTTTGCTCCTGAACAACACACCTATTTCCACGGCAGCATGCCAAGTCACACTGACTTCAGAGCTAACTCACGTCCCTTTGGTTGGTTGAGGCTTTGTCCTTCAGGCTTTGCTTTTTTCTTTTTCTTTCTTTCTTTCTTTCTTTCTTTCTTTCTTTCTTTCTTTCTTTCTTTCTTTCTTTCTTTCTTTCTTTCTTTCCTTCCTTCCTTCCTTCCTTCCTTCCTTCCTTCCTTCCTTCCTTCCTTTTCTTTCTTTCCCTCCCTTCCTTCCTTCCTTCCTTTTCTTTCTTTCCCTCCCTTCCTTCCTTCCTTCCTTTCTTTCTTTCCCTCCCTTCCTTTCTTTTTTTCTCTTTCTTTCTTTTCCTTCCTTCCTTCCTTCCTTCCTTCCTTCCTTCCTTCCTCCCTCCCTCCCTCCCTCCCTCCTCTCTCTCTCTCTCTCTCTCTCTCTCTCTCTCTCTCTCTCTCTCTTCTCTTTCTTTCTTTCTTTCTTTCTTTCTTTCTTTCTTTCTTTCTTTCTTTCTTTCTTTCTTTCTTTCTTTCTTTCTTTCTCTTTCCTCCATGCTCAATCCCTTGAGAAGGAAAGACTGGGAGTTGCTAAGAGCTGCACCACCACCAGGGCTCTTGAGAGAGGAGATAACAATTCCAAATAACATCTAGAAAGGTCTTCAGCTTTTCTTCCCTCCTTTCAATCAACTGTATTCGAACTCTAATAGTAAACATTGCCTGGTAAGGGGTCAAATGCTTGGCATATTTTTGTCTTCTAATAGTTTATTGTAAGCTAAAAATCACAACAGGAGGACGGGTGAGGCCGAGGCAGTCTCCCAGGAAGGCGATGCAAGAGGGCATCGTGCCCTGGCTATTGTAACTCTACCCTCCAAGTACACACAGTGTGATTTCTAAAATCCCAACTTCCTTGTTTTGAAATAAGGATGCTTTTCAAAATACCAAAGATAATTGCATTATGAGGAGTAAATTGCTTCAGGAAATTGTATGGGGACAGAAGGCAATAACTTATAACAACACATATTCCCTCTCCCCTTTCTTTGCAGCCTCTCTGTTCCCTGTCTGGTTTGGTCCACCCTGGCCTCCCCCATCCTAGAGAAAAGGCTGGTTAAACTTTAGAATATTTGACAATCATAACTGAGTGAGTTCCTGGATGGGGGGTGGGCCTTTCTGGCTTTTCTCTCTCTGTAGCTTTGTCAGCCTCAGATCCAGTCCTTGGGAAGAAGTGGATCCATTGTGGGATCAGGAAGAAGGAAGGCGGTTTTCTAAGTCAGGAAAGGTAAAGCTGTAGGATAGCAATTTTAAAAAAGCAAAACCCATTGACAGAGCAATCAGAGCAAAAGGCCTGTGGAACGTCCTGGCCTCGGGGTTCTGTCAAGGTTCCAGGAGACCTATGAGGTTTCTGCTTCAAGGCACATTTTCTCTTGGAGCTGCTAAGAGTCCTTGGGAACTCAGAGGAGGGAGGGCTGAGCTGGCTCTAGGTGACTTTCAAGCATGTGTGTTTGGAGTATTTCTCGAAGAGTCAGGAAGAGAGGGAGACAGGCATCAGTTGGGGAAGGAGGATACAGTGTGGGGATGAGCATGTTTCATCTAAACCTTAACGAAACAGTCTTATGCGGGGGGGCATCTGGGTGGCTCAGTGGCTGAGCATCAGTCTTTGGCTCAGGTCATGATCCTGGGGTCCTGGGATCGGGGCCCACATCGGGCTCTCTGTGTCTCTCATAAATAAATAAAAATCTAAAAAAAAAAAAAAACTAAAGTCTTATGGGGCAGCTACAATTATTATCCTAATTTTATAGGTGAGAAACAAGAGGCTAAGAGGCATAAGGTACTTAGCCCGAGGCCAGCGAGTCAGTTAGACTAGAGCCCTGGTCTTCTGAATCCCACCCCTTCTAGATCTCTGCCCTCTCCCACCTGTGGGGAGAAAAGCCACTCAGAAGACCCTGGATCTCGAACTCATAGGAAACGGGGTGTGAGCATAGGTGCTTCCCCAAAAGAAAGCAGTACCAGAATATGCCAGTGTTCCACAGGGAGGACCCAGGGGCAGGGAAGGTGAAGGCCACCTATCCACAGGAAACTCTTTGCAGTGAAGGGGGCAAGAAGTGATAAGGCTGGAGGCAAAAAGAAATTGAGAGCAAAAGAGAAGCAGCAGAAAGACCTCAGAAAACAAAGACATAAAAAATATAAAAAAAATAAAGAGTCTTTATGTTTTGTCTCCCTTTCTGATATTTCCTACCCATTTCTTCTCTCCTAACTGTGGGAAATGAACTAGGGGTGGTGGAAGGGGAGGAGGGCGGGGGGTGGGGGTGAATGGGTGACGGGCACTGAGGGGGGCACTTGACGGGATGAGCACTGGGTTTTATTCTGTATGTTGGCAAATTGAACACCAATAAAAAATAATTATTAAAAAATAAATAAAAATAAATTAAAAATAAAATAAAATTAAATTAAAAATATTTTTTTAAGAAAAGGGCAACCCCGGTGGCCCAGCAGTTTAGCGCCACCTTCAGTGCCGTTGTGCTCTTGGAGACCTGGGATCGAGTCCCACGTCAGGCTCCCTGCATGGAGTCTGCTTCTCCCTCGGCCTGTGTCTCTGCCTCTCTCTCTCTCTCTCTCTCTCTCTCTCTCTCTCTCTCTCTCTCTCATGAATAAATAAATAAAATTTTAAAAAGAAAAAAAAACTGAAAAGGACTTGGAAGAACAAAGTTGGTTGAAAGTTGCTTCCAGTCATGGGGGGCCCTATGTTGTCCTTAGCGGGAGCCATCAAAAGAGGGTGATTTGGGTGAAGGAAAGAAGACAAAGAGGTATAAATGTGTCCTTGCTTCTTTGCTTAATGCCCCCTGCCCCCCTGCAGCGTACTGACAATTTCCATGATGAAATGGCACGAGGTAACAACCATGATGAAATGTCAAAGAGACTAAACTTTATACTTGCATCCCTAGAACAGAGATTTTAGAGTTAGGGTTTCATATAGTGGGAGGCAGTACTCTTGATTTCAGGGCTGCTCACATGTCTCGGATGTACTAGGCCTGAGGCTAATGGAGAGAAACTTGAGTGGTTGCAGATTGATATACAGACCTCGGCATTTATTATCACATTCTTAGTTCTCTGTTTGGGATTTGAATTATTGCACAGAGCAGTAAAGGTTAAAATAAAATTTTGGAATTTATTAAAGGGGATTTTTTGTTATTGTTGCCCAAATAGATTTTAGATTAGGAATTAGATGCAAAGCTATCGTTACAGGAGGGTGTATCTTTTGCCTTGTGTGAAATAATTTTTGTTGAAAATCAAGTGACATTATGAGACAAGTTTTATAGCAATTTTGTTTTCTCCTTAAAGTAAAACTTCCCAGAGCTTGGAAAATATAATCTTTGAAATTTCAGACTGATAGTCCCAGCATTTTCCTAATCCCATGTTTTGGTAAAATACTGAATCCCCATTTCATATCCACCAAGGCAAATAGTTAATGTATGAGAATGGAATAATTTGCAGTCACTGTTGTAAATACTTCTGCTCTTTAAATGACTAAAAGTTCTAGCTCCATGAAATGTTGAAACCCAAGTGAATGCTGGGTATGGTAGAGGAGAGCTGGCGAATAAGGATTTTAGCTTGGTGCCAGGGTCAAAGTGACATGTCTTTGCTGCCTATCTTCTATTTCAAAACCTGACTTTTTTTCTAATCTGATTTTTTAACATTATTGATAGTGACTGTGTTCATGTGCTTCACATGAAAAAGTATAAACGAGTTGACTATATTGAGTCAAATATTTCACATAGTTATACATCTGCACGTTTTCAAGAGATTAGCCACTAAAAACCAATTTTACAAGGGAAAAGCCTTTTGGTCTTTGAAATAAAGTTTTTCTCTTCTTAGTTGTCACCTAGCGATGGCATCTGTTTTGTTCCTCACAGTATAGCTTGGCTATTTCATGAGGTATATGTACCTTGCTTTCTGTAGGAATATGAAAGATAATAATTATATGTAGGATCATGACATTCTTTTTTAATCCATTGGCCAAATGGGAGTAATGAACATTTAATATTCTTTGAAGCCTTGTGCTACTAAAACATATAGTAAAAAAGTGGAGATGTATAGAACATTTTGGGAAAAAGTTTATTTTTGAAAAGGTTATTTTGTACTTACTAAAGGGAATGCTTTCACAATAATTTGAATAACATTCCTTTTGTTGAAGCTGAAATTTCTTCTGTGATGAGTACTTGATTAGTTACACAGGCCTTGGCTGTTAAAACCTTTCTTGGAGAAAAGTAAACCTTCTGTAGCATTAATTCTCTTGTTCATACTTGACATTGTCACTGCACTCAGCTCAGCTGAAACTTTTGCCCTGTAGGGAAGGTCAGCACAAGGAGGCTGCTTTCCTGGGCTGGCGCCTTTGTGGGGTAGTGAGGTCCTGCTTTGGTTAACTGTGAGCTAGAGTTAAGGGTTCTGGAAGATATAGGGATCCCAGACAGGCATGTAGTTCCTTTGAAGTCATGTTTTCATAGGAATTTCCACAATAGCATACCCATATCCATAGAGCAGACCAAAATACATTCTGATGCCAAAGAGAAGTCATGTGTGAATTTAGGGGTTTTAGGTGATTCAACTCTGTACTGTTCCCTCACTGCAGATAGTTTAGAATTGATATTTTCATTCAAAGAAAGTTGCCCATGGATTTCTAGCTAATGTTAAAGCTGGCCACAGTATGTTACACTCTTCTGAAATCCTGTTTTTGAGATGCTTTGGTGATGATGGAATTAGGTGTTGTGATATCTTTGTCAGATTCAAACTTAATTTCTTTAAAAAAATCATTAAATTTAACAAAGCTGGGACACCTGGGTGGCTCAGCAGTTGAGCGTCTGTCTTCAGCTCAGGACGTGATCCCATGGTCCAGGGATCGAGTCCCACATCGGGCTCCCTGCATGGAGCCTGCTTCTCCCTCTGCCTCTGTCCCTGCCTCTTTTTCTCTGTTTCTCATGAATAAATAAATAAAATCTAAAAAAAAGAAAATAAATTAGCAAAACTGCTTCTTTAGAAGGAAAGAGATGTCTGCCTAATTTTATGTGCTTTGCTATCCGTATGAACAGTACTTTTATAACTACAGAAATGAAGTCATTGGATAAGAAATCAGTTATTCCTTCCACTTTTATAATTATAAAAACTTGCCAACAAGGCAGTGAAGCTGTTACCATGAACAGAATCCTCAAAGCCTAACCTAGATTTTGCCACCTCTGAAACGGTTACTTTGTGTGTAAACCTCCATAATCTAGGGGCATAAATTTATGTTGCCTTATGCTTGGAAAAGGAGGTATGATGCACATAACCTCCTATGTAACATATAATCTTACATGTTAAATGCATCTGGGTTAATTTTCAGTTTGATTGCGGAAATGTGAGTATTTAAAATGTGAATCTTCTTATAAATGCTGATAGAGGGACACCTGGGTGGCTCAGCGGTTGGGTGTCTGCCTTTGGCTCAGGGCATGATCCCAGAATGCCTGGATCGAGTCCTGCATTGGGCTCCCTGGGTGGAGCCTGCTTCTCCCTCTGCGTATGTCTCTGCCTCTCTCTTTCTGTGTCTCGTGAATAAATAAGATCTTAAAAATAATAATAATAAATAATAATATAAAATAAAAAAAATAATATAAAATAAAAATAAATGCTGATAGATCCTGGGGCCAATCAGTAGAGCATGTGACTCTCAATCTCAGGATCGTGAGCTCAAGCTCCACATTGGGCCTGAAGCCTACTCAAAATTTAAAAATAAGAAAATTTTAAAATGTTGACAGATCCTAAGAACTAGTATATTGGAAAACCTTCTGCTACCTGAAATAACAAAATGAAACTATTAATGCTGGGTTTTTTTAAAAAAAGACTTGTTTATTTATTTTAGAGAAAGCATGAGTAGGAGAGGGAGAGGGAGAAAGAGAGAGAATCCCAAGCAGATTCCATGCTGAGCATGGAGCTAGATGTGGGACTCAGTCCCAGGACCCTGAGATCGTGGCCTGAACCAAAATCAAGAGTTAGATACTTAATTAACTGAACCACCCAGCCACCCTTTAATGTTGGTTTTGACAACAACCCTGTAGCTTTCAAAAAAAAAAAAAAAACAACCCTGTAGCTTTCAAATATTAAATAATAAGCCAGTGATCATAGCAGCATTATTATAATAGTCAAAAGGTGGAAATAACCAGTGTCCATCAATGGATGAATGGATAAACAATGTCGTATATACGTGTTATGGAATATTATTCAACTAAAAAAAAGAATGAAATTTTAATACATGCTAAAACACAGATAAACTTTACAAATATTATGATAAGTGAAGCCAGAAGGAAAAATGTATGATTCTACTTACAGGAGGTACCCAGAGTAGAGACAGAAATTCATAGAGACAAATGTTTTATAAATGCTATTCATGTCATCATTTTGAAATATTTACATTATTACAAATTATTACTTTTATGTCCTGTGATATCTCTCTCAATAAGTATTTTTGTCATCTGCATAATTTTATAATTATATTTACAATTATTAAGCCAACTCTAAGTTTTAACACATTCAAGCACTCATTGCCAATCTTTTGAGACCATGATTTCCCAATTTGCAAGTTCTTTATTTTGATTCATTTTTCAATCAACTGAAGTGCCTCTTGAAGGATTTTTTGCCCTAGAAGAGCATGTGGGTGGCATATGATCTGAGTCATTGCAGATTTGAGGTTGCCCTCTGTAGCCTTCCATCATGAGCTATGACTTCACTGGGTTTTAAAATCTTAGGTCCTACCCTTTTTATCTCAAAGCTCCAGAAATGTGTTCTCATTGTCTTTTGGAATTTAATATGACAGAGACATCTGAAGCTATTTTTATTTTTATTTCTTTATTGATCATCTGGTTTTTATGTGTTACAAACATTGCATGGGTTTTTTTTTTCTGTGTACTTATAATTAAAACCAGTTTCTCATCCATGTCTGGGTATGAGCTCCTCTATGTTGTTTTTATGGAATAAAGTTCCTTTGAGCTGCCTATCCCTTGGATTTGCTTGTTTAAAAAAACTATATATAGTTTTATAGTTTTATATTTATATATAGTATATATACATATATAGTTTAAATATATATTATATATATATATATATATATATATATATATATATATATATTTTTTTTTTTTTTTTTTTTTAGGGGCACCTGGTTAGTACAGTTGGTTAAGTATCCAGCTTCTTCTCAGGTCATGATCTCATGGTCATGGGCTTGGCCCTGTATGGGGCTCTGTGCTCAGTGTGGAGTCTGCTTGAGACTTTCTCTCTGTTTCCCTCTGCCCCTCCCCACTGAGCACCCCACATCTCTCAAATAATAAAAAAATCTTTTAAAAGATTAAAATATTTTTAATTGTGGTAAAATATATATAACATGAAACTTAATATCTTAGCTATTTTTCAATCTACAGTTTAGTGGCACTAAGTCTGTTCACATCTTTGTGCAACCATCACCAGCATCCATCTCCAGAACTTTTCCATCTCACAAAACTGAAACTTTGTAACTGGGTGATGGGCATTAAGGAGGGCATGGATGGAATGAGCATTAGGTATTATGTAAGACTGATGAATCACTGAACTCTACCTCTGAAACTAATAATATACTATATGTTAACTAGTTGAATTTAAATTTTAAAAAGTCCTATCAATTCTTAAAAGCAAAAAGCCGTAATCGGGTCCAGCATTGGGCTCCCTGCATGGAGCCTGCTTCTCCCTCTGCCTGTTTTTCTGCCTCCCTCTCTCTCTCTCTCTCTCTCTCTCTCTCTCTGTCTCTCATGAATAAATAAATAAAATCTTAAAAAAAAGCAAAAAGCCCTAAAACTTTATAGCCATTAAACAAAGACTCCCTATTTCTTTCTCCCACTGGAAACCAGCATTCTATTTTCTTTCTCTATGAATTTGCAGGTTCTAGGTGCACATATAAGTAGAATCATACAGTGTTTGTCTTTTTATGACTGGCTCATTTCACTCATCGAATATCCTCAAGCTTCATCTGTGTTGTAGCTTATTGCAAGTTTCCATCCATTTTAAGATTTTGTATTCCAAGGTGCATATTCCATAGTGTGTATATGTCACATTTTGTTCATTTGTTGATGGACACTTGGGTTTGCTTTTACCTTTTAGCTTTTATGAATGGTGCTGCTGTGAACGCAGGTGTACAAGCATCTCTAGGAGTCTGTACTTTGATTTCTTTTGGAGATACACCCAGGAGTGGAATTACTGGTTTGTAGGGTACTTACATGTTTAATTTTTTTAATACTATTTCCCATAATAGCTGCACCATTTTATAATCCTACCAACAGTGCATAAGGGTCCTGTTTCTTCACATCTTCATCAACACTTACTATTTTTAGGTTGCTTTGTTTGGTTTTGTTTTTCATAGTAGCCACTCTAATGGGTGTGAGGTGAAGGTTTGCTTGGTTTTTGCCTCGGTAACATTTTTTTCAGTCGGGTATGATTACTCTGATCATCTCTTATGCCACTTGCCCTTGCTTCTTGGGAAGTAACTTTTATTTATTTATTTTTTTTGGCGGGGAAGTAACTTTTAATATGTAGGTTGGCTTTGTTCTCTGTTCCTCCAACATCTAATGTCTTTTTCTTTTCATGTTCTGGAAAAGCACGTCTACTGAGTCAGCATCACCAGTTCAGCTTTCCAGGCTCTCAATTCTGCTCCTGCTTGTTGGTAAACAGTTTGCTCTGCTTTTGTGTTCTTAGTTTCCTAGATTTGTCTTTGTTCTAGTCTGATGTTAAGGTAGCTGGGTGGCTCAGTGGTTGAGCATCTACCTTCAGCTCAGGTTGTGATCTGGGGGTCCTGGGATCAAGTCCAGTATCGAGCTCCCTGCAGGGAGCCTGCTTCTCCCTCTGCCTATGTCTCTGCTTCTCTGTGTCTCTCATGTATAAATAAATAAAATCTTTTTTTTTTTTTTTTTAAGAGAGATTGTTCTAGTCTGATGTCTCTTGGCGTCAGCCTGGTTTCTCCTTCTATCTTCTGGTCTCCTTCTCCTAGAAGCAGGTCTTAAATGTTTTTGAAGCCTAAGTGCTTCAAAATGTGCCCTGGTTTTCCCACTGTTGTGTGCTCCGAGAAGTTGTTGGAACTCTATTTCTCCTGCCGGGTGGCATTGTGTTGTCAGAAGTTCTCGGTTGTGTCTTCAGGTTGAACAATTACCAATGAGTATGTCTTCCTTGTTTCTCCCCTTCCTGTGGCTCTGTTGGTGGTGGTGGGCCCTTCTTAGATCTCTGGGAAGATAGGGTGATACACAACATCTAACCCGATTTTTCTTGTCAAGGCCTCAAGCGCAGCTCTGTCCAGCTACAGTGGGATTTTTCTCACTCTTGTCGACTAAGTTAACTGATGTCACAAACCAAGAATCACAAACTTGTGACCAACAGGCTGCAGATAGCCCACGGGCCTTGTGTGTTTGGCCTGCATGAAGTCTAACACTGATCATTTTAATGCCTTAAAATGAGCCACAGGTTCTCCAGCTCATGACAGTCCCCACCCGACCTTATTGTCTCACACCCAGCTTGCTTCCATCATTTACGCCTGGTGCCTGAGTCTGTGGCCCCTGCTGCATGTGCTTAGAGAGGCCGACACACGTTAGACCATGCACACTGCCTGCAGGATCCCAGCTTATTTCTTCAGTTCTCAGGGTGTTCCCACAGAGCTGAGAATTTTTCTTCATTCACCAATCCACATGTCTTCGCTGGCCCCTACCATGTGCCCTAGGCACACTTGAGGGATGTGAATACAGGACTGAGTATGACAGGGGGCTCCTGTCTTCTCTCTGAGGTCAAGTGAAAGGGAGGGTTACTAATGTTTTGCAAGAAGTGGTGGTAGCAGCTTGATACAATCATTTCCTTATCTTCATCTTGATTCTCTGAGTCCTCCCCAAGTTACCTAGGATTTAATCACTGTAATCAGTCTTTTTTTTTTTTTCCTGTAAAAAGCAGATCAACAGAGCTAGCAGGAAAAAAACTCACTGTTTTGCTTTGTAACTAAAAACTATCTTAGACGTGAGATTATTTGAAGTAAAGAAAAAAAAATTCAACTGTATAGTTGCACAAGACTACTTCAGCTGGGAATTACCAAACAGGTGGACAAGCTAGCACAAAGCAGTGAGGTTGCTCAGTTTTACAGTATTTGGCTTCTTCATCTGGACTTTTTGCAGCTTATTCGTCTGATGAGCCACCAGGGCCCTCCTGAGGCTTCCTGGCTATCAGGACATTGGGTGGAGAGCAGATCTGCCCAGGGAAATGTGCTTCTGTAGACATTCCCAAAATCCTGACTCTGCAGACCAATTTTCCGCCTCTTCTTGTCCATTGCGTGGTGGAAAATACATTAAGCAACTCTTGGGACATCGTGCTGACTTTTTGAAGAATATTAAGCGTGGATGGGACAGTTAACCATCTGCAGATGCAAGTAATTTAGATGCAAAATAAAACTGCTTTCCAACAGGCCTGTTTGGCTCACTACTTGCTGATAGTAACAGGTCAAACGATCTTTCCATTCGGGTCATCCATTCATTGTATCATAGAACATTTGTATACTGGAATTTGCCAAGTGCTTTTCAACAGTTATTTCTTGTTTGCTGATGAAATGACGGTGTTAGCAGAGTTCAAGGCTATGGAAATGGACGCTGGAACCTCCAGAAGGGTAGTTAGAGCTGGCTCTGCACCATGTGCTTGGCATTTATGCCAGTGATCCTCATGCAGAGTCAGGGGCAAGGTCAGATGCCAGCTTCAGCTCTCGTAGTACTGTGGCTTCTGTTGTCTCCACCAACCCTAGGCTTTTGCCTTTGAGATGTATTTGTCAATTGATTGAGCAAGTTTTAAAGAAGTCTTGATTCTGAGGAATGCAAAAGCATTAGCCTATTGCTGAGCTCAGAAAAATGTTCCAAGAAGCTTTCATAGCCAGATTTTGATCAAACATCTGGGAGAAATAATACACACTTCCTCTGGTTACTGTGAGTCAGTCTACCCTGTGTTAGCCCTGACAAGGACGGAGATGTATGGGTTCGCTGTTGCAAGGTCTGCTCGCCTCTTAGATAAGAGCAACAAATGGTCCCCTTTTTTGCATCTTGGGATTGGTGTGGACAGGCAGCATCATAAAGGGTATTTGGGAATCATTGCTTAGGCTGGCCTAAGGAATGGCTAGCCTTGGCTGGCCATAGGGGATTGTGGTTTGACTCACTGCTGGATTCTTAGCTCTGACCTCCTTCAAGTGCGAGCCCTGCCCCATCCCCAGCCCTGTCTGATACGTGGATGCTTTTAGTCCCAAGAGTAACAGGCTGAAGCATGTGACCGGGTAGATTGGCCGAAAGGGTCACTTACCACCAGCAGAAAAGTCCAGAAGTGGAGTTCATTTATTAGATGGAGGTCTCCTGCTTCCACTTTTGATTTGGCTCCTCAACTCTCCTCATCTCACGGTTAGTTCTTGTCCTGCAGGTAAAGATGGAAGAGTTGCCCACAGGCAGGTGTGCAGGTGTGCTCCCTTCCAAGGAGTGTGAATTCACCTCCCGCCCCATTCATCTCTCCACACCTGGCCTGAGCTTTCATCCCATTTGCCTTCACATGCCAGAGGGAAGCTTCCTAGGAGCTGAGTTCCCAAAGTGTTTTGTGTTGATTTAGTAGATTAGATTTTTGATTTTATGGTGCAAAATTTCCCTGTCTCTCTACAGACATATCACAGTTGAATATTTTATATATTTTGGCTCTGAATGGCAGCGACTGGTTATCAAAATTCTGTTATCACAATATATAAATGCCCTGTGTATTTTTCCCTTGTTCTAGTCACTAAGCATTGGGAATCACAATTTATTTACTCATTGTCGAACACAGCAGTTTCTCACCAGATGAAGGGGAGAAGCTGGTTGATGTCTTCTAACAGTTACTAGAGCTGCATAGAGAAAGAGGATATTTCTTTTAGAAACGGGTAGTTGAACATATATTTGTGAATTGACTTACATTTACAGCAGTTGTAAGCATTAATTAAGAAAACTGCATTTGAGTTTATATATAGCCTAAAATAACCTTATGGAGAACTTATTTTGATGAATACTTAATAGACAAGAATTTATAAAGTTTTAATTTTTCTTAAAGTCTCAACATCCGGGAATTGGCAAGTTTTGTGGCACATTATTTTAAGGGTGTGAATAACTTGTAACACCTGCGTGGTTTTTTTTTTGTTTTGTTTTGTTTTTTACATCCTAATGGATGTCAACAATTCTACATTTCCAAGGTTTTTTGAAGTTGAGGGTGGCTTCTCCAGAAATTTGGGAATTGTCAAGAGCACAAGGTATTTTGGGATTTGGCTTCCAGTAATGAGCAAACAAAGGGCCCTGTTCCTCACATGACCAAGCCTGGAGGAGATGCAGGGATGCAGATGAGCCCTGGCAGCAGCTGCATGAAGAGGTCATTTCTCAGGTGGTCCACTTGGACCCAGGTTCCGGATCACCATGAAGCACACTTCAGGTCCTTCCAGGAAACTTCTCAGCTAGTCTGTTAGCTCTTAGTAAACCTTGTGGTTAACACAAACTAACCTTAACATATCCTAGGGATGGTCTCCCCCTAGCTAAATAGACAGCATCGGGTTTTTTGTTGACTATCCTTCCTGCCATTATTTACTGCCATAAACATAATTAATCGATCATTTTGATGGTAATTCTGTCTCTCATTATATATTTATTCAGAAAACACTTATGTACATACTATGTGTTGATCACACACCCATGTTAGTATGTATACATCGCATGTACCTGTTACATATAGGGTAAAATGGACCCAAGCAGAGACTCCCAGGTTTGCTGCTAACTGGTCGGATCACTTAACCTCTATAGGAGGTCTGTAAAGTAGGGGATGGGGCCAGAAATTTGAACACTGAGGACCCTTGCAAGACTAATCTTATGGGATACTATGTACCTACCTCTTATGAGCCAAATACAGTACCAATCACGTCTCTATCTGAGGCTCCCTTTCTGCTTGTTTTCCAGAAATGTGAAAATAAAAACTGGAGAATGGTTCTTTGAGGAACGAGCCAAGAAATTTCCAACAGAAGGTAAATGCTCTGAAGATTTTTTTCTAAAGTAAAGTGATATATTCCTAGTTTTAAAATATTTGGTGTTAAGACTTTGTATATAAAAAATACTTTACAGGGATCCCTGGGTGGCGCAGCGGTTTGGCACCTGCCTTTGGCCCAGGGCGTGATCCTGGGGACCCGGGATCGAATCCCACGTCGGGCTCCCGGTGCATGGAGCCTGCTTCTCCCTCTGCCTGTGTCTCTGCCTCTCTCTCTCTCTCTCTCTCTCTCTCTCTCTCTCTCTGTGACTATCATAAATAAATAAAAATTAATAAAAATATACTTTACAGGTTGGGGCAGCTGGGTGGCTTGGTCGGTTAAGTGTTGGACTCTTGGTCTCAGCTCAGGTCTTAATCTCAGGGTCATGGGTTCAAGCCCCACATTGGGCTCCACACTGGGCATGGAGTTTGTTTAAACAGACAAACAAAAACTTTACAGGTCATGGTAGACAGGCCTTTCCCTTTGACCTTCTGCTCTGGTTGGTGGTTTTCCTGCACCTGCCCCCTGGCCCACACTGCTCAGCATCTTTGTTGGTGGTATTCCCCTCTATATCCCAGTTCTAACCTCTCCATGGAGTCTCCCCGACTTCCTGCCTGTGGGAGTGGGGTTTTCCTCCTCTGAAACACCAGCAGCTCTTGTTTGTTCATCTTTTCCATAATTGTGCAAAGTGCCATATGTTATATTATTTGGATACTTCTCTTTCTTTCCATTAGTGGAAACTGTGCTTTTTAAATCATGTTAGCCCCTTATGGCACAAAGCACAAAACCTTGCCCATGATATTTGATTAAAATGATTGAATAACTGAAGGTTACAGGCAGTGAATGGTATTAGGATTTAGCAGATATCGATGATTAGGAAGTGAGGGCCTGTCATGACTCTACAAGTGCAAGCACGCACATGGTCTGGGCACCTCGATTATCTTGTAAAGTGTTTGCAAAGCTGATGTAACTGTGTAATTGGTAGCTAGGACTGGAAACCATGAGGGAAACTAGTTGTGCTTTGGTAACAGCAGTGCCAAATCAGGATGTGAACGGCACAGACAAGAGAGTAATGTATCTGACAAAGGTGCACACATGTGTCCTCAAGATAAAGTGGAGTCTGCATGCTCTGTGAATCACATTCATCCACAGTGGTAACACACATCCCCTGCGATGTAGGACAGCAGGGACTGCACGCAAGGAGCCAAGACTGACCTAGAGGGAACAGGGTGACTTGAAACCCCCCCCCCTTTTTTTTTTATGGAAAAAGTGATCATTTGAGATAAAGGAAGAAGCTATTTAGCCACAACCCAAAATGTGTTGGCAAGGAAAGGAAGCCATTTGTTTGAGCATTGACGCTCAGCTCTTATAAAAGGCACTGTTGAGAAGAACTCAGGCAACACCCTTTTTAAACTTGGCCACAGTAACCGGAGAAGGACAAACAGTGTATGTTCTCATTCATTTGGGGAATATGAATAATAGCGAAAGGGAATATAAGGGAAGGGAGAAGAAATGTGTGAGAAATATCAGAAAGGGAGACAGAACATAAAGACTTCTAACTCTGGGAAATGAACTAGGGGTGGTGGAGGGGGAGGAGGGCGGGGGGTGGGGGTGAATGGGTGACGGGCACTGAGGGGTACACTTGACGGGATGAGCACTGGGTGTTATTCTGTATGTTGGTAAATCGAACACCAATAAAAATTAATTTATAAAAAAAATAAAAATAAAAAAATAAAAGGCACTGTTAACTAAGGTTGATACTCAGTCGGCATTAAATTCTCTCCTGGATTATAGTCCTGATTCTTCTTACTCAAGAAAGGATGATGTCTCTGCAGAGCTTATTACAAATCTGGAAGGAGGTAAGGTGCTAATGGGCATGCTCAAGCAAAAGAGTGAGCAAGTGTGTATGGTCTCACCTAGGACAGTGAGATACTGCTCTCTCTCCTGTCCCAGCCTTGTTAACACTTTTTCCTAAATGCTGCCTGTCCATGAGAGTTGACTATCCCAGGTATTTTTCTGTTCATGTACTGAGGCCTTTTGGAGCACACTAGGATTTGTTTCCTTCACTAATCACCTTTTTTTTTTGCCTCCCTGGGGCTGTCGTTTAGGGCATAATCTAGGCAAGCATGGCAGCATGAGGTCTAAGTTTTATTGCTTTGTTTTGGGTTTTTATTTTTTATTTTATTTTATTTTTATTTATGATAGTCATACAGAGAGAGAGAGAGAGGCAAAGACACAGGCAGAGGGAGAAGCAGGCTCCACGCATCGGGAGCCCGACGTGGGATTCGATCCCGGGTCTCCAGGATCGCGCCCTGGGCCAAAGGCAGGCGCCAAACTGCTGCGCCACCCAGGGATCCCTGTTTTGGGTTTTTAAAATACTTTTTTGTTGGGGTGCTTGGCTGGCTCAGTCTGTAGACATGTGGCTCTAGATCATGGGGTTGTGAGTTCGAGCCCCATGTTGGGGAGTAGATTGTACTTAAAACTTTTTTGTCGGGGGCTGAGGTTTTCTTCAGGTGGTAGTGTCTCCTTTTTCACCTGGTTCATACACGGTAAGACTGTAGGGAGTGAAATTTCTATAATTCCTCAATAACAACTCCACTCCCAGGGACCTATCCTGGACCTTTTCAACACTGTTGAAAGTTTTAGTATCACTATTTTAATTAGGGAAATTAATTTGCAGGCCACAACATGGCTGTGTATGCATGCATGCATGTGCACACGTGTGCGTGCATGTATCTGCATGCTCCCTACCTTCTCATCATCTTTCTGGCACTCTTCCCTTTTTGTTTTTTATAAGATTTTTCTTTATTTACTCATGGGACACAGAGAGAGAGAGAGGCAGAGGGAGAAGCAGGATCCCTGCTCAGTCCCAGGGCCCCGGGATCACCACCTGAGCCAAAGGCAGATGCTCAACCACTGAGCCACCCAGGTGCTCCTGGTTGCTCTTCTGGTGAGTAGAAGTGAGTGGAAGCAGTAGGCTGGCATGGTGGCCACCTGACATAAGAGGAATAGGATAAGAATGAACCTGAACTCCCAGGTTTTTCTTATTTTGTCCAGTGACTTTCCACCAGAATGAAAATATCAAGAAAAAAAAAAAAAGCAGACAATGAAAGTCAACCTGAGAATAAATTACCCTTTTATTGTTTCTCCCAAGGTATAAAAGAAACAACCAGCACAAAAGAAAACACCAAATTCTTGACCCTTCTACAATTGCTTCCAAATGCTGAGGTGTCTCATTTTCTTACTATCTGATTGTAGGCGAGGTGGGCTCAGAAGGCATGGGGAGACCAAGAAAAATGCTGTGCTGGGCCCAGTATTCAAGCAGTCTCGTGAGCACAGGTGGGTGGAGGTTGGGAGGCGACGAGTAGGGAAAGGCCACCAGGGTGAGATGATGGCTCATGCGGACAGGTGGCTCTGCACCTTACTGACATCTGTGCTCTACAGACAAGGTGGCACAGAACTGAGCTGACTCGAGTCCATGCGCTGTATCTGCCGAGGGCCAGTTAGGAAAATAGAAACCACGTGGGGATTTGAGCAGGGAGGATCTAATTTAGGGAATCAGTGAAGCAGGTGTTACTGGAGGAAAGAAGGCAAAAAAGGAGGCCTGTGGGCCCCCAGCGGTGGTTTAACTGCAGGAAGCTGACCCTGGGTCACGGGGTGATGCACTGGGTCACCGCCGCCCTCCTGCTCTCTGGCATCTCTGGTGGGGAGCCCACTGCAACCCCTGCTCTCCCATGTGTTTGAGACCGAGATTCTGCGTATTACCTAGTGTTTGCTCTAACAGTGTGAACGCTGCTCTTTCCACCTTCAATATCCTGATTGGAAGTTGGAAAACGAGATGGTTGTTTGAGATACAAAAGGTGCAAGGCGGCCCAAATCTGTGCCTCTTTCCATTGCTGGACCACAAATTTGTCCAAAATGTGGTGGGTTAAAATAATCAGTATTATTCTATAGGGTCTTTATATGGCCTTCAGCTGAAGACAGAAACCGGGGCTGGAGGATCTGCTTTCTCCAGGGCTCATGCACATACCAGGTGTGCTCGTGCTGCCGATGGCAGGATCCCCTGGTCCTCCACCCCTGGGGCCTCTGGGCAGGGCTGCTTGGGTGTGTTCACCGTGGTGGCCGGCTTCCCCCAGGGCAGGAGGGCCAGAGAGACAAAGGCAGAGCCTGACCTTTTTATATTGAATTATTTTTAATTATGGTCAAATATACACAACATAAAATTTACCATCTTAACCATTTTTAACCATACAGTTCAATGGCATCTGCATTTACTTTGTTGTATAACCATCAGCACCGTTCATCCTCGGGACTTCTTCCTCCTCCCATATCTCCCCTTTCCTCACCTCTGCAGAACTCCTAGGAACTTCTACTTTTTGGATTAAAATACTTTATTTACTTGAGAGAGAGAGCACAAGCAGATGGATGGGCAGAGGGAGGGAGAGAAGCAAACTCCTCACTGAGAGGGAGCCCTCCACGGGACTTGATCCCAGGACCCCAGATCATGACCTGAGCCAAACATTGACACTTAACAGACTGAGCCACCCAGGTGCCCCTCTATTCTACTTTCTACTTTCTGTCTCTGTCAATCTCTTTTATGGCCTTGCTTCAGAAAGCACATGCTGTCATTTCTGCTGTGTCCTGTGGTGACATAGGTCTGCTCTGTTCAGGGTGGGAGGGATGGCATAGGATACATCAGGAGACCAGGGGCCCTGCAACCCACCAGGAAGCTGGCCACCCTAGCCTGTATGCCGTATCCTGATCCACACACCTGAGACTCATACCCGATTCCCTCCCCCTACCAGTCAGCAGATCCTGACATTTCTGCCTCCCCAGTCTCTTGAATCTTTGCCCCACTCTTCATCCCCACTTCTAATGCAGTAGCTCCTAGCTGGTCCCCAAGACTCCACCTGCCCTGTCCACATTCCAGCCTCCACTTTGCAAAGAGGGAGCTTTCTTTTCCTTTTAGAATAAATTGTTCATTATCCAATTATAGAAGTAATGTATTTCAGAATATTTCAGAAATTCAGAACGGTATACAGAAGTCAATAAAAATCCACTACTCAACAAACTACTGTTAATTACATACACACTCTCTCTGTCTTCCAGACTTCTTTCTAGGTGATGTTGTGCATGTGTGTGTGCACATACAGACTTAAATTTTTTAAAAAAAATTTTATTTATTCATGAGAGAGAGAGAGAGAGAGAGAGAGAGAGAGAGGCAGAGACACAGGCAGAGGGAGAAGCAGGCTCCATGCAGGGTGCCCAATGTGGGACTCGATCCTGGGTCTCCAGGATTCGCCCTGGGCTGAAGGCAGGTGCTAAACCGCTGAGCCACTTGAGGTTCCCCCAGACTTAAATTTTTTAAATGAAGATTTTCTTTTTAAATAATCTCTACTCCCAAAACATGGGGCTCAAAGTCATAACCCTAAGATCAAGGGTTGCATGCTCCACCGACTGAGCCAACCAAGCACCCTTAGACTTACTTTTAAACAGATTTATGATCAGACCATATGTAGATTTTAATCTTCCTTTTAACATTCAATATAGCACAAACATTTTCTTATGCTACTAAGAGCTGTCCCAATGCATATTTAAAATATATCAGATGGATGCACTATCTTGTCAGTGAGTTTATCATTGTATTCAAAATTTTGTATCACAGATAACTCTGTGATGAACATCCTGTACAGGTATCTTGGTATCTCTGTTTATTTCGTTTGGATAGATTCTAAGAAAAAGAATGACTGTCAAATGTGTGAACACTTGAAAGGCTTAGCTATGTTCTGCCAAATTGCCTTCCGGGAAGCGTGTGCTCATTTACACCACCCTGGCAGAGTACATGAGCTGTCCTGCCATGCTCTGGCCACCACAAACTCCTATCCCTTGAAACAGGATTCCAAATTACATTGACTCTGAATGTAAAAGTAACATATATTCATTTAAAAAAATTGAGAAGTAAAGAAAAGCATAACAAATAATATTAAAAATACAATGACTTCACCCTGAAAACGTTTGTTAACATTTTGGTGTACATCATTTCTGTTCTTTGGTGAATATATGTATCTATGTCTGTGAGGGTATATGTGTGTGTGTGAATATATATACAAATATACACATATATACACATGCACACACACTTTTAAAAGTATTGAGATTAAACTATTAAAAATTGATGTTTTTAGGTAAAAATGATTGAATACAGGCAATTTTATATGAACCAAGCTAATAGATTTATATAATTGGGACCCAATTGTATATATAGTTTTATATTATTTCTTCACATAATTTATGAAGAACATTATTCCATTTCTTTATCCATCGTCAACAGTATAATTTCAGATGACTACATCTTACCCCAATGTTGGAATATGACTTTATTTACTTATCATTCATTCATTCATTCATTCATTCATGAGAGAGAGAGAGAGAGAGAAAGGCAGAGACACAGGCAGAGGGAGAAGCAAGCTCCACTCAGGGAGTCCCATGCAGGACTGGATCCTGGGACTCCAGGACCACGCCCTGGGCCGAAGGCAGGGGCTAAACCACTGAGCCACCCAGGCATCCCCATGACTTCATTTATTGAACCAAATCACTATTGTTATACAGTGAGGACACTTCCAGTTTTGAATTATGTTTTTGGGAGTTTATAATATCAAAATAATAAAAGTGCAATGGACATCTTTGTAGGTAAATCTTTGGTACATCTCTGAACATTTCTAGAAAAAGGGTAAAATGAGAGGTTAGGAACATTGCCTCTGGGAAGGGTGTACCCTCCTTACCTGTAGGGATTATTCTTAAAACAATCCAAACTTTATCAGTTTGATTAAAAAAAAAAGTTAGGGTAATCTGAAACAAGTTGCTGTTGTTTTCATTTGGATTAATCTAATTACTAGGAGAGTTGAATATTTCCTACTTGTTTGAACTTCTGGCATTCTTTATATGTTAAGGCTCTTAGCTCTCTATCCTGTTAGCTGCACCTAATCATTATGTTTTTTGACATAAGTTTTTTTCTTGGATGTATTCAGTCAACTCTAATTTTTCTGCTATAATCATTTGAGGTTTGGAGCTATGAGTAAATAAGTGAGTGAGTGAGTGAATGAAGTAAGGATGGAGCTACTTGCAGACCCAAGGCGATGTTCTCTGTAATAGTACCCAATACTAGAACTTAGCTTGGAGAAGATACCTATGGCTACAGAGAGCTCTGTTCCTCTTTAGCATCCAGAAACTTAGAGCCAAATTTCATGTCCCATCAAAGGAATTCCAGGAATCATTCTGCCCTCTGTCACCCCGCTTCCTTTTTATATGCCTATTTTAAGGGTTCTATTGGACATATGCCTTTTAAGGTAAATGCTCCCCAAATTTCCTTGAAAGTAGACAAAGGGGATCCCTGGGTGGCGCAGCGGTTTGGCGCCTGCCTTTGGCCCAGGGCGCGATCCTGGAGACCCGGGATCGAATCCCACATCGGGCTTCCGGTGCATGGAGCCTGCTTCTCCCTCTGCCTGTGTCTCTGCCTCTCTCTCTCTCTCTGTGACTATCATAAATAAATAAAAAAATAAAAATAAAAATAAAAAAAAGAAAGTAGACAAAGGATAAGTAATAATCCAATAAAGAATAACTGATATTAACTGTAGCAGTTTGTTGTGTTACTTTTCCAATCCTTAAAAAGATTTAAAAGCAAGAAAAGATGAACTCCAATTTTTCATTTTGCAGCTAGATGGTACAAAAAATATTTTAAATGTTTTGTTTTTCTTAATTTTTTTTTCTGATTATAAACTGGCTTCTTCCCCCCCTCTAAGATTTTATAATTTGATATTTGGTTTCATTGTCTTAAAATAATTCCTTGTATACCGTAGTTGCAGTTCATCTGGGGTGCATCAGAATGATCAGAACATAGAGACCTTTGTAGGGTCTGAGTGTTCCGTAGGCAGCTAGCTACTCAGCCATCTGGTATCATCACCTCCTGCCTCTCCACCCTCGGGCAGTTGGCCATCTCTGCACTGAGGGTTTTTACTGTGGCTTCTGGGAACCCTGCTTCAGGATCAGCAGCAAGCTGTTTCAAATTCAAAGTTCCTGATCCCATGGGACCAGGTGTGACTCAAGAATGTGTATTTAACAAGTCCCCAAATAAGTTTTTATGCATGTTAAGTTTGAGAGCCACTGGTGAAGTAGCAAATATAATAAACAATTATGATGACACTTTTCTAGATCACTAATAACAGAACTGAAACTGAAAACTGATCTTATTTTGGAGGGCATCTGCTAAACCTATAAAGACAGCGCCCTCTTCTGGTTCCCTGCTGTGAATGTGTGTTTTATTTTCTTTGGGTCTCTTGGGTTTTGTTTTTTAACAACCGTGACATTTTATTACTTGATCTTTGAGTTTAAGGGCAGAAAGATGACAATACTATTTTTTTTAAGTTTCTATATTTTTTAGAGTTACTATATTTTTTCAAGTTTCAGAATGGTTAAATATTATATATAAACAATTTGTTGTGACTTTCACTTCATTGTTAGTATTTGGGAAATAAAATAGTTTGGGAAGGTCGTACCTTGGTATAGCCTCTCATAAGGGTGCCAATGATCCATTATCTAGCTAACCAGGGCCATATTGTGTCTCATAACCATTAAGAAGAAGAAGTTTTATCATCCCCTCCCAGTAGTAAATGTGATTTAATTCTTCATGTAACTTTTTAGAGTATTATACTTCTAGTGGGCAGCTTGGATATGGCCCATCTGATTGTAGGACTATGAGAACAGCTAGCAGGACTGGCTGTATGGGGGCTGGAGCACTCGGGCTCACGAATTAAAAGAAGTAGGTATGAGTAAATAGGGGTGACCATACCATAAAGCCCTGCCTTCATTGCCTCTCTGCTTGCTGGCTCAGTAAAGACCTCCCACCCATGCAATTCAACAGGTGGATTTTGCCAGGATGATTAAGTAAAGCTTTCTGGAGGTTACAGATCAAGTGCCTAGTTGTGTACTTACTTCATGAGAGGGTGTCTTTATGAAATCATGTTTATTTCCTGTATACATAATTTTGAATATACCTTTGTCTTATTTTAAAGAAACGGTGGCATGTTATCTCCTGAATATTTCCTTCTTACTACTCTCCTTCAGGGGAAAGACAAAATGAACACATACAGGAGGGAGTGTGGGCCCTAGAAGTGATTTTTCTCAACTGATTGGATTGCTCCTCATATTCCTGACAGATTTGCAGAGTGGTCCATTTAAATCAGTTAGAACAGAGACTGTCAAGTCAGATTTTATGATTACCGTGTGAAGTAAGCCCTTGACCTTCAAACCATTCGTTCTCATCCAGTGTTTCTAGGTAAGAATCTTCTGAAAGCAAGTTCTTGAGTTTAGCCATCTTTGATTTCATGATGTCTTTGGCTTTGTTCATAGTAGCAACTCAAAAATTGAATTGCTTAGATTGTCCAAGGTGCTTTGAATAATACATCAACGCAACCCAGATGTTTGCCCCCTATATTCAAATATCTCAAATACCTCCCCAAGCCTTTAGAATATCCTTGCTGCTTTCTGAGCACCAGCATTCCCTACCAGGACCATTTCTGTGTCTCTGCCTCCACCACTGTCCCCCACCTCTTGATGATGAGGCCACCCTCAGCAGTTTACATTTTTGGTCTTGACTTGTCATGACTACCTCCCTATCTGCTGTTGGATTTTGATCTGTTGCTTCTAACATGGAGGGAAAGCATGATTACATGGGCTAGTTATTGGGCTAGTCAATATTTTATTTTACTTACTACTACTTTCTCTGTTGGGGGTTAGCAAGCTAACACACACAAGCCACATGTGGCCCATTGGCTGTTTATGTAAAGTTTTATTGGAACACAACCATGCTCGATCCTTTCTATTTGTGGCTGGCTTTGCAATACAATGTGGTTGAGTGGTTGCAGCAGAGATTGTATGCTGGCAAAGCCTACACTTTTTTAAAACTGACTCTGTGCAGAAAGTGTGCTGCCCTCAGCTCTATGTGATAGGCCGGTAATGGAACTGCATTTTAGTGACCATCATTACTTCCCTGTTTATGAACAGAATGGGCAACCAAGATGAAATCATCTCTAGTTAAGAATTCATGTGTTCATAGGTTGAGATAAGATTATTGATTAGGGTAGTTTCTAGAGAATATCTTGACCATTGAACATTAAGTTATCTCCTTATGTGAATATGTTTTTTTGGAAGACCAGACACATACATACTTAAATGAGAAATCATTTTGTGTTTAAGAACTCCATGCTTATTGTTTTATTGCAGTAGAATAGACATAACATAAAATTTCCCATTTTAACTGTTTTTAAGTGTAGAGTTCAGTGGCATCAAGCACATTCACATCATTGTGCAACCATCACCACCATCCATCTCCAGGACTTTTTCATCTTGCAAAACCAACACTCTTTCCCATTAAACACATACTGTCTGGGCTTCCTCCTAGCCAGCCCCTGGCGACTACATTCTGCTCTCTGACTCTATGAGTTTGACTACAGCAGGTCCTCATGTAAGTAGAAGCATAGTATATTTGTCCTTTGTGTCTTTCTTATTTCACTTATGATGTCTTCAAGGTCAATCTGTGTTGTAGCATGTGCCAGAATTTTCTTCCTTTTAAGACTAAAAGAAATTCCATTGTGTGTATATACTGCATTTTGTTTATCCATTCATCCTGAAGCGTACTGGGGTAGCTCCCACATTTTGGCTGTCGTGAACAGTGTTGCTATGAACATGGGTGTGCAAATACCTGTTCAACTTCTTGCTTTCAGTTCTTTTGTGTTTATACCCAGAAGTGGCATTGCTGGATCAAATGGTAATTCTACATTTAATTTTTTGAGTGACCACCATACTATTCCCTACAGTGGCTGCCCCTTTTATGATCCCACTAGCAATGCATAGGGTTCCAGTTTCTCCATATCCATGTGGATACTTGTTATTTTCTGGTTTTTTTTTTAAATAATAGCCATTACAATGGGTATGAAGTAGTATTTCATTGTGTTTGTGGGTTTTAAAAAATATTTTATTTATTTATTCATGAGAGACACAGAGAGAGAGAGGCAGAGACACAGGCAGTGGGAGAAGCAGGCTCCATGCAGGGAGCCCGATGTGGGACTTGATCCCAGGACTCCAGGATCACACCCTGAGCCAAAGGCAGATGCTCAACTGCTGAGCCACCCAGGCATCCTGATGTGTTTGTGTTTTTGTAACTCATTCCCTCAGTATTTATTAGGTATCTACTAACCTGACACTTATTTTATTCTCTGTATGAATTTTGTTTTGATGATTTGATACAAAATTGCAAAAAAATTACCACATAAGGTTTGTTAACACATCCTTCACATCACATAATTATCATTTTGCCATCATTATGGTGAGAACACTCTGCTCTCATAGCAACTTACAGTATTGTTAACTGTGATCACCATGGTGACTATATATTAGATTCCCAGAACTTATTCATTTTAGAGAAGAGAGAGTGCTGGGGAAGGGGCAGAGGGAGAGAGAGAGGGAGAGAAGCCCAAGAAGACTCCACATCAAGCGTGGAGCCCCACACAAGGCTCGATCTCACGACCCTGAGATCATGACCTGAGATGAAACCAAGAGTTTGACATTCAACCGACTGTGCCACCCAGGTCCCCAGTATTCCATTTTAATATATACCACATTTTCTTTAACCATTAATCAGTTAAAGGACACTTAGTTTGTTTCCATATCTTGGCTAGTGTGAACAGAGTTGTAAAGAACATGGGAGTACAACTATCTCTTTGAGATAGTGATTGCATCTTCAGATATATGCCCCGTGTGGGATTGCTAGATCATATAATAGTTCCATTCTTAATTTTTTTTGAAGGAATCTCCACACTGTTTTTTTTTTAGATTTATTTATTTATTCATGAGACACACACAGAAAGAGGCAGATACATAGACAGAGGGAGAAGCGGGTTCCCCACAGGGAGCCTGATGTGGGACTCGATCCAGCATCCTGGGATCACACTATGAACAGAAGGCAGACGCTCAACCACTGAGCACCTAAATGTCACTCCACACTGTTTTCCATATGGTTGTATCATTAGTGTTTTGATTTGCATTTCCCTAATGATTAGTGTTGTCGAACATCTTTTCATGTGCTGATTGGCCATTTGTATATTGTCTATTGAACGAAGTCCCATGCCCTTGTATAAAATTGGGTTATTTGGTCTGTTTCTTGAAAAAGAAGAAGTGTGCTGTAGGGATCCATACCAACCACACTTCCCAATTTCAAAACTTACTATGAAGGTACAGTAATCCAAATAGTGTGGCCCTGGCATAAGGGCAGGCAAAGAGACCAATGGAAATATCTAGAGCACCCCTAAGAAACTCTTGAATATGTAGTCAAATGACTCTAAACGTATCATTCAAGATGGAAAGATCAGCCTTGTTAGTAAATGGTGCTGGGAAAACTGAGATCACTGTGAGACGATTGGACCCCTACCTAACACCCTACAAAAATTAACTCAAGATGGACAACAGACCTAAAACTATAAAGCTCTTAGAAGAAAAACTCAGAGGGAAGGAAGACATTGACTTTGGCGGTGATTTCAAGATGTGATGCCAAAGCCACAGGCAACAGAAAGAAAATGGACAAATGAGGCTACAGAAAAATGAAAAACTTGTATTTCAAAGGATGTTGTCAACAGAGCATAAAGGTGACCCATGGAATGGAAGGAAATAATTGCAAATCACATATCTGATAAGGGATTAATATCTAAATTCTTTAGCTTAGAGGACTCCTAAAATCTACATTCAATTTTCAGAGAAAATCAAAGAACACCAGAAAGCAATCTGTTGTCCCCAGGTCCTCAACAAACCTGCACCAGTTGCTATAACTAGCAGCCTTAAGCTTGTCTTCGTGGAAGAGTTACTGCTCAGCTCCTGGTGATTGTTATTAACACGGAAGCCATCCAGAATTTCTGTTGATAGAATATTGGAAGCTTAATTAAGAGAAAAAATTATTTTTTCTCTCTTGTGACTAAGCAGAAGAGTAATGTCTAATAGCAAAAGGACACCGGATGAGAGATGTTTTCTGCCAGCAGGATTATAAATCTACTATTATTAATTTTTGTTCTCCTGGAAGGCATTAGTTGCTGATTCATGGTTGTGCACTTTGTCTTCTTTCATCCTGGGGTAGTGGCTTGGCTCCAGTGCTGTTTCAGCTCAAAGCTTCTCTAAGGACTAAAATATATTTAAAAATGGCTCTGGAGTCCAGCTCCAAAACCATCTATGATGGGATATCATGATTCTTCATATATTGAGGGATTTCTAGGTCAAAATTTTTAAGACATTTTCCATTTTGCACATGTGAGCCAAAAATTAGTTTGAAACTTTGTTGTTTTAGGGACTTTTTGTTTCCTATTAAGGAAAATGTCCTAAAACACACTGTAATTGTCTAACACCCCTCTGAAACCCTGCTTTTATTTGCCTCTCCTAGAATTTAGAATACTCAAGCTCTAGTGTGGACCAACTATCAGAACTGCCATATACAGTTGTGTGGGTTGAACATTGTATTAAGGAGCCACATCTAAGTGGGAGTACAGTTCACATCGTAGACATCTGAGATTTGTGTGCTTAATGTGATGATTTTTCTGGAAGAATCAGCAAAATAAGTTGTTTTAACAAAATCCATAGGTTGCAACCAACTCCTAGGGGTCAGACAAAAGTATTTTGAGGAAGGGGCACATTTGCATTGTTTCCAGGGAGGCTCCATGTAGAGTAGCCCCACCTGTCTTTTGCTTTGGGTCACACCTGGAATTCCAGGGTGTGGTTTCCTACCTAGGATGCTATTGCGCCCTGCATAGGCAGCAGCAAAGAGGTGGTTATGGGCCAGGCCACCCTCCTCCACAGCTGGATCCCACACAACTGTATGGTCATGTATGACTTTTCTAACAAAGGGTAGCTGTGGGGATCCTTCGGTGTAGTAGGGGAAGTTCATGGTAATGTCTTGGAAGAAGAAGAACCCACACAGATCCCACAGTTCAGAACATGAGGCCACTTGGCCACTGGACATGATTTGCTGGGTTGGCTGAGTTGCCCTGGATCGTTCCACAGAGTCTATTCTGTGCCTTCTTTCCCATGAACCATGTCACCTAAGTGCCAAGTGTTAGGGGAGCAGGGCATGGCAGCTGCTGCAGGGCCAGTGGTCCAGGGCACTGGCAGCTTGGCAGTTAGTGTGCTTGACCAGCATGACAATGGAGCCCAGCTGAGATGGGCATCCATTCTATAAGAGTTTTCATGAGCAGTTGATATAAGGTGCCTTATCTCATTTTTTTTTTTTTAGATCAAGAAGTAGTGCATAGGTAGATAATGACTTGTCACACACATGCTTGTGCCAGCTGCAGGACTGGCATTAGATCTAGAAACCACAGGTGCTCTGTGGTTGGTATGGATCCCTACAGCACTGTGAGCTCCTGTGTGTGAGCAGAGCTTGTGTCTTCCTTACCTCTGTAAAGTGCTCCTGTGTTTTCTATTCAGTGAATGTGAGTGAATGGGTGAGTCACATGTAAGCCAAGTTGTGAAAAAAAAAATGATGGCTGCCTCTTTTTAAAAAAAGATTTATTTATTTATTGGAGAGAGAGAGAGAGAGAGCACATGCAAACTCAAGTTGGGGGGAGGGGCAGATGGAGGGGGGTGGTGGGGAACATCTCAAGCAGACTCTATGCTGAGCTCAGAACCAACCTGGGACTTTATCTCCCAGCCCTGAGATCATGACCTGAGCTGAAATCAATCAAGAGTCGGATGCTTAACCAACTGAACCACCAAGCGCCCCGGTGACCTTCTTTTCATACGTGTTTGGTCATATGGCTCAAATGAGGAGCTAACGCTTATTGTTAAGATAGTTCTGGTTGCTGCTGTTGTATTTATAACCACCCCACACAAGAAACCCTCTGCTGGTGCTGGCGACACCAAGATATGTAAGACGAGACCTGTATCCTCGAAGTGTTCACTGTCCAGTTGGGGTGACCGACACAGATGCTCATAATCACAGTGCAGTCGGAGGAATGTTAGTGAAGTGTGCGTGGCAACCGTGAAGGGGCCAGCCGGGTGAGGACAGGCTCAGGATCCTGGAGAGGAAGCACCAGCTGAGGTGGGAAGGTATGTGAGCGAGGAGCATGGAAGAACAGTCTAGTGGACACCAGGCATCTTCCCCATGACCTACAGATGGGACAGGTGATACATACTCTAAATAGTGGAAGGTGACCCTGGAGAGGCAGGGAGGGACTCAATCACAAAGGACCTCTATAGGTCTTTTCCTCTGGCTACTAGAACAAGCGTTGGTGGCTTCAAACAGCAGAAATGTGTTGTCTCACTATTCTGGGGGCTGGAAGGCCAAAACTCAGATGTCAAGGGGCCACTCCCTTGGCCAGCTCCAGGGTAGGGTCTCTCCCTGCCTCTCATAGCTCCAGCTGCCTCCTGCCTGTCCTTGACAACCATTGGCTTGTAGACACATGACTCCAGTCTCTGCTTCTGTTGTCACGTGGCTGTTTTCACATTGTCTTCCCTGTGTGCCCATCCACCTCTGTGTCCATGTTTTCCCTTTTTATAAGAACATTAGTCATATTGGATTAGGGCCTATCCTAATGACCTCCCCTTAGCTTGCTCTGCATAGACTATCTCCAAATAAGGTCATGGTCACAGGTGCTAAAGATTAAGACTTTGGGGAGCCTGGGTAGCTCCGTCAGTTAAGCATCCAGCTCTTGATTCCAACTCAGATCATGATCTCACGGTTGTGGAATGGAGCCCTGTGTCTGGGTCCCCACTGAGCGGGGAGTCTGATCGAGATTCTCTCTCTCTCCTTCTCCCTCTGCCCCTCTCCCACCTCAAAAATAAATCAATAAACCTTAAAAAAAAAAAAGGTGAGGACTTCAACATGTCTTTTTAAGTGATACAACTCAACCTATAGCAGCCTTGGCTGCTGGTCAAGGATGTTCATTCATTATCTGTTGTATTCACCTAGACAGTGAGCTGTAAGCAAAGGACAGCACTTCCTGTGCTCTGGAGTGGGGTTGGAGGGGGAAGGGGGCAGGGCTAGGAGAGACGTGGGAGCCTGAGGAGGGGGCGAGGAGGCACTGCTGGCACCCTCCCAGCCTGGCCCCTCTGTCCCCGAGGGCCCTCACACCCCAGGCTGGATGCCCCAACCCAGGGGCACAGGCTTCATTTCTTGGTTTAAGCAGGGTGAGATACCTGTGACAAATAGAAAGCATTTCTCAATCAAGAAATCTCAGAGTTTCCAGGGAGTTGGCCATTGGTTTATAAGTGGTTGTTTTCCCCCTCGCTTTTTTTTTTTTTTAAGATGTTAGTTATTCATGAGAGACACACAGAGAGAGGCAGAGACACAGGCAGAGGGAGAAGCAGGCTCCCTGCAGGGAGCCCGACCTGGTCTCCAGGATCGTGCCCCAGGCTGAAGGAGGCACTAAACTGCTGAGCCAGGATCCCTGGGTGGCTGGGCGGTTTGGTGCCTGCCTTTGGCCCAGGGCACGATCCTGGAGTCCTGAGATCGAGTCCCGCGTCGGGCTCCCGGCATGGAGCCTGCTTCTCCCTCTGCCCGTGTCTCTGCCTCTCTCTCTCTCTCTCTCTCTCTATGTCTAATAAATAAAAAAATCTAATTCTTTAAAAACAAAAACCAAACAAACAAAAAAAAAAACTGCTGAGCCACCTGGGCTGCCCTCCTCTTTGCTTTTTATCATGAAAATTTTCACACTTGAGAAAAGTGGAGAGAATGGTAACCCCCCCCCCCCCGCCCCATGTACCAGTCACTGGTCTGCTCTTCCCTAACTTGTTTGTATCCCCCTTGGTAGGCAAGTTATGGTGCAAAAGGCAGTTTTGTCATTTGTAGACGGTGACTTTGGGCCTATTGCAGAATGTCCCTAAGTCTTAGTTTTCACTGATGACATTGAAATGACACCCAGTGACCACTCAAGAAGCACATGCATGTGGAGTGTGGCACACAGCACAGGGCACACAGTCAGCTGCTAGGGGATGGCAGCTGTGCCTTCGAGAATGTGTCCTGGAAGCCTAGGCTCCCCACCCTGACCCACAGCTGCTCCTTTGCAAAGCCTCTGGCCTAATGAGGCAGCCTGAGCAGCACAGCAGGGCCGCTGCTTCCAGGCACCCCACCTCTCAGGACACCTTAGAGGGCACCCTTTTATCAGCATTTCCTCCCTGAAGTTATGTGTGTTGTTATTTTATTACCTTTTTTTTTTTTGAGAGAGAAATCCTGTGCAAGAGAGGGAGCAGGGGGAGGAGGGACAGAGGGAGAGAGAGAATCTCAAGCAGACTCCTTGCTGAGTGTGGAGCCCAGTGTGGGGCTCAGTCCCTCAACCCTGAGATCATGACATGAGACGAAACCAAGAGTTGGACACCAATGGGCTGAGCCACCCAGGTGCCTGTTAGATGCATTTTTATATTAGCAGAAAGTAAATAGTGCTTTTTAAGGAAGCCTCTGGTAAGAAACAACTGAGGGAATAGAGGAGAAAATTACCATGGAAATAAACAGTGAACCAGACCCAGCCACAGAGCAGCGCTTCCCAAACTTCAGTGAACAGACTGTGGTTGTGCGCAGTGCACCTGGGCCTCTGCATCACTGACGGGCAACACGGGGGTGCGGTGGGACCTAAGGGCCAAACCTGTCCCTCTGCCTGTCTTTGTATGTCCTGTGAGTTAAGAATGAGTTTTACATTTTTGAATGGCCAAAAGAATGTTTGTAACCCATTAAAAAGCCATGAAATTCAAATTTCAGTGTCCACCAAGTTTAACTGGGGCACAGACACTCTGTATTTTTAAAAATTTATTTTTAAATTTTATTTAAATTCAAGTAATTAATGTGTAGTGTCTTATATTAGTGTCAGGGGTAGACTTCAGTGATTCATCAGTTGCACATCACACCGCGTGCCCTTCTTCATGCCCATCCCGCCCCCCCCCCCCCGGCCTCGTCCCCTCCAACAACCCTAATATTGTGTACGCCTGCTGTCCCAGGGGCAGAGGAAGAGACTGCAGAGAGCCTAGAATGCTTCTTGGTCTTTACTGGGAGAGGTTGCAGAGCCCAGTGTGGCCGGCCAGGCCCGATGCAGCCAGCAGGGGGCAGCAGAGAGCCGTCTGTGGCCAGGCCTGCCCGGGGCCCTGGGGTGAGGGGTATTTGGCAATGGGGTGTAGGGGACTAGGCTTAAGTCCAGGACGGAGACAGGGGTCTCAGGTAGAAATGCCCAGGCAGTGGGCACCAGGAGATGAGAGGGGGGTAAGTGGGAGTAAGTAGACGATGTCTGGGGAGGGGCTGTGAGAAGAGGAGCTGCTGGAGTCTGCAGGGAGGGAAGCCAGCAGGAGAGCTGGGCCCACAGGGGTTGTGGAGGTCCAGGGACGCTGTGTGGGGCTTGGACTTTGGGCAGTGACAGTGGGGAGTCACTGAAGGGCTTTAGGCAGTAGATCCATAGCATCGATGGGGGTGGGAGGGGTTGTAGCTGGTGGCTGTGCCTTGGGGACACTGGCACCACAACCCAGGGACAGATGATGAGGGTCTGCAGAAGGCAGGCAGTGGGAAGGGAGCCAGCCGCCACAGTGAGCGAGCCGGCCAACCCACAACAGGGCTCGGAACTCCCCATCCCTTTGGTGTTCTGTGTTTTCACCCGGGACACCGTGGATAAACAGTGTCACTAATTTTTCTTTTTCTTTGCCTTGTTTTGCTCTGCTTTCATGACAACCACCCGGCCGCGATGCAGTTAGGGTGGTTCTCTTTTTCTTCTGGCCTGGATGTTTTCTTCCCAGTGGCTCCTGTGGATGTGGGCTCTCATCCACTACCAGCTGATTCTACTGGGGCAGCTCTCGGCCTTTGGGGCGACCTCTCTGATCTGCCTTAGACAAGCATTTCTTCATGGGGGAGGGCTCACAGGCTCCTTTGAGAATCTGGTGAACACCATCATGAACCCCCTCCCCACCGCAAGGCACACAGACCGGTAGACTCAGACTTTGACTTACGAGTTCAGAGCTCAAGCACTCCCTGAGGCCAGTTCCAGTTAAGAACCCCCGCCCTGGGGCCTGCACCACTTAGGGATCAGCTGGGGGTCAGCTCCTCCTGGTTTTAAGATTTGGGCCTTGATGTCAAAGATCCTTGCCTTCCCCCTTCCGAAGCCCTCCCCTACTCTTCTTCCTGACTTATGGAGATACAAATGTATATGTAAGTTTTTCTTTGGAATGGATTAAAACCTTCAAAGCCACAACACGGGAGCTAGAGGGACCTCTTAGGATGGCAGGTCTGGTGGTTCTCAGCCGTGTGTTGGGCAGTGTGGAGCCCGGTGGGAGACTCCCCTGGGCAAGACAGTCCGCCTTCCAGCTTGGCTGAAGAACCTCTTCCTAAGCGCTGGGCCAGGAAACATTGTGTTCACAGGACTATGGACATGTAGAGTTCTATTTTGGGGCTCTTAGTACATCATAAAATCCCCTTTCCTTGAAACAAAAAGAGTACTATATGAGACATAGTCTTCTTTAGGAAATTATTAGCCTCTATAACTAGAAATAAGTAGATTACATTCTTTAACAGATTAATTTAATCTCCATAACAAGGACTGTTCAAAGGAATATAGTCATTCAATTATTAAATGTTTCCAAAGGACAGATGGAAGCTTGGAAGCTTCGACTACTTTTCAAATTTTCCAGATTTAGAAAATCTAGCCCAACGTCAACTTCTAATAAAAGGAGTCATTCCCAGAATTTATGGTCTCTCCGCCTGTGTGTATGCAGGCATTTTTAACAGCCGCTTTCGTGGGACGTAGTTTATAGAACATAAACTTTATCCATTCTTTAAGTATATAATTTAATTATTTTTAGCAAATTTGCAGAGTTGTGTGACCACCATCACAATCGAACTTCAGAGCATTTTGATCACCTCAAAATGGTCTTTTACTTTTTAACTGCAAGAAGTGATGTTAGATGCTGAATCGCTGAGCCACTCAGGTGGGTGCGATCCTGGAGTCCTGGGGTCGAGTCCCACGTGGGGCTCCCTGCATGGATCCTGCTTCTCCCTCTGCCTGTGCCTCTGCTGCTCTGTGTCTCTCATGAATAAATAAATAAAATCTTAAAAGAAGAAGAAGAAGAAATGACATTAGAAAAAGCTGCTAATTTTAATTGATTGCTTCCTGTGTTTGCACCACCAAGGTTGTCTTCTTACTAATGAATGACCTTTACTGGTATCTCTTCCAGGCAAACACGGGACAGCCGGAGCAAAGCTCTTGCAATCTTATCAGGAGCTGAGGTGAGTGCTGTACTAGGGCAGACTGTCCTGGTCCCTCCAGGGCTGAAGAACAAAAGACCCTGAAAGAACTTTTAGATCTCTTGACTTTCAGACGTGGCTGCTTTGGAATGTGACTTTTTTTTTTTTTAATGATAAAGTGCCTGGAAAAGATTGAAACAGAAATATTTCCAGATTCTTAGGAAGAGCCTTTTTTGGGAGCTAGCAGAGCATTTTCTCACTAAAGGTTTTACTTCTTAAATTCTCCTGAAATGTGGTTAAGAAAATGAGATATTATTTTTTATGGCATTTTAAGTGAAATTCTAAACCAAGCATTTGCTTTGAAGAGTCATTCATATCTCCAACATCATGCCCGGTGCCTGACATCTCAGACATCCGTGGAATAAAATTGGCAGCAGTGAGGAATGGTCTGCAAGATGCTAATTTCTTGATACAAAATCCTAAACACCTAGCGCTCTGGAAGCTGGCAACAATTCACACACCTGATTGCACCAAATATATTAAAGTATTACTGAAAGCTCCCCATCCAGTTCTTTTTTCTTGTCCCAGAATGAGACTTTGCAGTCTTCGGACTCCTCCTCCTCCTCCTCCTCCTCCTCCTCCTCCTCCTCCTCCTTTTCCTCCTCCTTTTCCTCCTCCTCCTCCTTTTCCTCCTCCTCCTCCTCCTTCTCCTTTTCCTCCTCCTCCTCCTTCTCCTTCTTTTCCTCCTCCTTCTCCATCACCAACTGCCACAGGGGACGACGCAAGGAGTCTCAGCTCCAGAGCAGCCAGGCTGCTTTAGACAACACAGGTGGAGCACCAGGGCTAGAGCAGGGGCAGCTCAGTGCTCATTTGCCACATTCTGATACCAGGAATGCCCTGCCCAGAGGAACAGATCCAGGCAGGGCTGCCGGGATCCTCTTCTAAAATGTGAAGAAGTAAGAAACAAAACAAAATAAAAAGGCAGGGATCCCTGGGTGGCACAGCGGTTTAGCGCCTGCCTTTGGACCAGGGTGCGATCCTGGAGACCCGGGATCAAATCCCACATTGGGCTCCCGGTGCATGGAGCCTGCTTCTCCCTCTGCCTGTGTCTCTGCCTCTCTCTCTCTCTCTCTCTCTGTGTGACTATCATAAATAAATTAAAAAAAAAAAGGCAGAGAACTTGAACTATGGGATAATGGCGAATCCTGTGTGTTTGCAAGACTAATGGTTGGATCATTCATAACCCATTTCTTATTCCTGTATTTTTCCTTGGCAGCAAAATTTCTGTGGTTCCTCCCACCCCACCTCCTCTGAGCGAGAGCCAGTGCAGTGGCAGCTCTCACAGGGTAATGTGTCTGTTCTGTGTGCTTCCCTGGGGAAGGGGAAGTGGGAGAGAAGTGGAAGAAGAAGGGGGTCTTAAGGTTGGACAAAGACCTTCAGAGCAAAGGGATCCACCTGTGGCTGAAGCAGGCCATGGAGGGAGCAGAGAATGGAGGCCGGAAGTGCTGGGTCCTGCCTGGTATCTGTGCTTCTGGCATACTTTGGGGGTCATGTGATCATCTGCATTAACAATGACTCACCTCTGCACCCCACTTCCTCTCCTGCACCCCAACATCCCCACTTGCATCCCACATCCTGACCCTACCCCACATCACCACCTGTACCCCACATCTCAACCTGTACCCCATGTCCTCACCTGTATCCCACACCATCTGTACCCCACTTCCCCACTTATACCCCACACCCTCACCTGCACCCCACTTCCCCACCTGCATCCCATATCCTTACCTGTATCCACATCTTCACCTGTATCCCATGTCCTCATCTGTGCCTGCATCCCTATCTGTACCCCATATCTTCACCTGCATCCCACATCCTTGCCATACCCCACATTCCTACCATTTTATTTTTGTCATTTTGTTGGCTGTCTTCCCTATCTGTGCCCTGTGCCCTTGAGTGTGGTGTTCTGAATAGGCTGCAGTGTGTCAGGGGTCTCTGGGGATATAAGAGAAGTAAATACAGGTTGATCCACAGGTGTATGATTCATAGGTGTGGGAGTGCCTGGGGTGTGTATATCTTTTGAGTATTTATAGATTCTAACATAAAATAGACCAGGACCATTTCTGTCCACAGAAATTAGCGGTGTCATCTTAGGGGAGTTATCTGGGTTCCCACTTGGGAGGTAGAAATGATTATACTCCTCTGGCTTGCTTCCCATGGCTGGTGTGAGAAATTAATGAAATAATGTCTGTGCTGGTACTTGGAAACTATAAAGTGCCATGAAAATACATGGTCTTGATTATTTTCATTATCGTTAGTCTGTGAATTAAAGAGAGTAACTATATCTGTACATAGAAGGGCATATTCATATGCTAGTGAGAGAGAGGGTATATTTATTCTTTTTCCAGTTTCAAACTGAGACCCTGGAATGATCTTCAAAATTCTGTTCCACTTTCTCCTTGAGATTCTGAATCCTCCAAAGTTCCAGCATAGATGTGCTCAAGACATATTTCCTGGATGGATGGGTGGAAGGATGGAGGGAAGGAGGCACTGAAGGTGGGAGGAGTGGGAAGAGGGAGGGAGGGATGGAGGGAGGGATGAATAGATGGATGGAGGGATGGATAGAGAGGTGGATGGAGGAAGGATGGATGGATGGATGGATAGGTAAATGGATGGATGGATGAATGGATGGTTGGAGGGATGGAGGAATGGGACTTGAAGGGGAAAGTGACCCCCTTTCTGTCATTTTAGCTTCCTTTTTCTTCTTTCTCCTGCTTAGAGGGGTGGAATGAACTCCTTGGCTCCAGGCTGGTGCCCTGAGCCTGGTACCACCGATGGCCACCATGTCATGTGCCTTCTGCTGTGGTGGATCCTCTCTGTGTGGAGTTGGGGTGGGGTCATGCAAGAGCAGGTTAAAGGAGCAGGAGTCTAGCTGAGTACAGTGTGAGCCAGTGAAATGTTGCTCATTATTCCCGAGGTGATAGTTGTCATGTCAACACCCCCCTGCTGACGCCCCTTCCTTAAACCCAGGTGTCAGACCTCAGAGGAAAGCAGCTGAGTAAGACAGTCCCTACCTCTTGAAAGGACAGTGTCCTCTCCTCTGCAGACATGCATGCACACACACCTGCACACATCCTGAGCCCCCGCACTCCGCTCACACCTGCCCGTGGTTGGGGGTTGGCAGCCTGAAGGCTGCTGGGGCAGACACGCATCTTCAAATATAACTCTCATCCTCTCTCCTCTGTCTCTGTTTTAGTTACAGGAACTTGGTCAGTTTAAAGGATTTAATAAGTCCGTGGAAAATTTGTTTCTGTCTGTTACCACCCACATGAAAAGTAAGTGGATGCCTTTCCATATGTTCTTCCCACCGCCAGCCAGGCCAGCCAAGCCCACGGGCGGGGCCTGGCCCGGGACCTCGGTCTCCAGCTCCTGGGGGGACCACAGCCCCGGCCCTTCACCCCTCCTCCCGCAGAGCAGGCCTCCGGTCTCCTGGGGGAAGAGGAGACCCTCAGCCCCCCATGTAGCCCGACGGTGGCCCGAACCTGCCAGAGCTCAGTGCTACTGGGGAGGAGCTGGCACGGACCTGGTGGCCCATCTGGGCACCCCCACAGCCTCTCCCCAGGACCAAGGAAGACAGTGGGGTGGGTGAAGTCCGGGCGCTTTCCGGCCAGGCAGGGCCCAGAGCCTGTCATTCGCATGGAACCACTTGTCCGTTCTTTTGGCCTTGGTCAATTTATCTTCTTCAATGAGCCGCAATCATGTGATTTGCAGATGCCAGGAACCCAAACCCGTCACTGCTTAGAATCTTGCCTCTTTCAATGTTCTTTCTGCTCGGATATTCTTTCCTGTTTATCTTAAGCTGCAAACCCCAGAGAAGAGCCCCCCCACACACACTCAGGCCTGTGAAGGTGCCTGGAGCAGGCCGGGCACTAGGAGGGATTGGGGGTTATCAGGCATCCACTCCCTTTCTCGGTGCTTCTGATTGGCTTCTACCCACGCTGGTGCATTTGGATGGGCTCAGCGTTGTCCCTTAGCCTTGAGACAGTCTCATTATTGGATTTGAATTAGTCCTCTGTGTTCCACTCGAGCCCTTCCGAGCTGCGTCATGACAACTGAAATCAAAGCATCACTTTTCAGACAAGCAGAAAGGTGACCATCCCACCAGACAGTCTGTCTCGAATTTCGTGCCACTTGCTTGCTAATAGAGCAGGGAGGGTCCAAGTCACCCTGCTAGTCTGCCGGGCGTTCGGACGACGCCTGCCCTCTGTGTGCACCAGCCTGGGACGTGGGTTTCCAACAGTTAACAGCTGCCCGAACTCTGAGCAGCTGGCTCTGTTCCTGTTGCCACTCTTCCTGTCGAAGCTTCTCAGCGTCTCTTTCTAGAAGCACAGCCTTCCCCAAATCCACGCGGCTTATGTGAATTCCCTCCCACCACTGTATTCCGGAATCCTGCCTCAGCATTAACTCTGACCTGGTAATCCCTCTGCCAGACACCCAGTGAGGCAGGACACAGGTTTCATCTTGTCCCATGTCACGCTCGCCCTCTTGCACATGCTGGGACCCACACGTGGGAATGCTTGGGTGTGCTTACGTACCCAGAGCCTCACCAGGACACAGGCTCACATGTTTGAGACTCGCCAGTTTAATACTTTGAGTGGTATGATGATGCCATCAGTATAAATCAGCAGACCCAGGTGGACAGCCGGGCTAGTCCCCGGGGGTGGGAGATTCAAAAGATTCAAAAGAACAAAGCAGTCTCTGCCATGGGGTATGGATTGGACCCCTTAACCTGCATCCCCGTCCCGCTTGCTCAGGCTCTGGTGTTTCATGGGATGCCGAGTCCTCAGCCCAGAGGCAGGGATGAAAAGACACAGCTTTCTGGGCCCCCGGGTGGGGGAAGTGGTCTGCCCACCACCTCTTCCAGGTGCTCCCGCTGCTTCCACAGGGAAGGGCACAGGCTGCATGTGCTGCACCCCGCCTCTGCCTCTGGGCACATAGCGGGGCTGGGGCTGATTCCTGTTTCTTCAGGTCCCGAGCTATTGTGCACCTGTCCCTCTTGATTCCTTCTGCTGCCTGTTTCTTACAGAAGTGGTACAGCGGACAGCCTCTTTCTGGTGTCACCTGGGATCTGTGGGGGACGGCTGGAGGGGACCTTGCCCTAAAGAGTTTGGGAAGCTGCCGCAGAGCTACGACCTCTGGTAGCTGATGTTGCCTGGTGGAGCCAATCCGTTTGGAATAAATGAACAATTCCAGCCCTTTTTATTATGGCTGCATTTCTAGAAGATTCCAGCACTCTAGCCCCCCTTAGAAGGGGAAAAGGAAATAAGAATGTTGATTTTCGCTTCAGGATCATTCTGGGCTGTTACCTTTCCTTTTCACCTGATTCCAGGCCTACTTGTTAGAAGCAGAATTGCTTAGGAGGCACCCCCACCTGCCTTGTCTGTGAACATAAATGGACCAGATAAAGACACAGGCTTTGGGGTGAGTGCCCAACAGAGGGCAGGGGGATGACCCCATCCCCCAAGGTGGGAGGTCTTCACCTCCTGGGGGCTCTCACACCCTTCATAGCTGGGCTGGAATTTGGCCATTCGAGGAGTTCAGGTCCACTGTCAACATTGAGGGCCTGGTGTGCGCTGGGACCCTGCTAGCTTCTGGGCACAGAAAGATGCCCCAAGGTTCCCAGATGCTAGACTTGAGGACAGTGTGGACAGCAGTGCTCTCAGAGAGGAGAGGTTGCACACATCCTGGTGGGAAAGAAGATGCCCCAGGGCTTTGGGGGGCAGGTGAGGTTCTCCTCTAGAGAAGAGAGATGCTCTGCAGACATATGCCCGGGAGCACATGTGGGGGATGCCTAATAAATAGCATCTCGAGGAGCGGATCAGAGGACAGGATGCTCTGGGGCCAGGCTGTCCAATATGCTAACTGCAGATGGCTCTGGAAATGTGGCCTGCCCGAATAAAGGGTAAAATACACACCAGATTCCAGAAATTTACTGCTTAAAAAAAGAAGTTAAAAATCAGTTGTACAGCACAGTAATGTTGAAACAGTCTTACATGGTGGTGGGTGGTAACTAGACGTAGGGTGGTGATCATCTCGTAAGGTACCCCAGAAACTAGTATTATGTGTCAGTTGCCGATTAAACATTTTGTTAATTTTGATATTGATTATATATTTTAACAGTATTTTGGATATATTGTGTTAAGTGAAATATAGTGTTAAAATTAATTTTTACCTCTTTTTAAAATGTGGCTACTGGAAAATTTGAAATGGCATATATAAGCCACATTATATCCATCAGAGGGCTCTGCTCTAAAGATAGTTTCAGGGTCATCTTTGAGACAGACAAGGACCCCATGGAAAAGGAAAGACATTTTTGGAGGACAAAATCATTTTTGAGGTGGTTGCTTGCTTCTGTGTGTGGATTCCTTCCTTCTCACTTTATTCACCTTTATTCTCAACCGGTATTACATTACAAGAAAAGTTGTATTTTCAGGGTTTGCTTATTAAAATAATTATAAGGGTACCCTGAATTTGCCTCCACCTCTCCTCAAAAGGTCCCAAGCAATGGTATTTAGTTATAAATCTTTATAAGAAACCCCTAAGACGTTGGCTGATTTGTTAGGCTGCCTTTTTGGTGCTTGGACAACTGGGTACTCATGGCGTGTGCCCAGGATACAGAGTAACCCGGCTGGATGACCTCCCCTGCACTCCCGCCCTGATGCTGGCTGTCTGCCCACAGAGGCAAGTGGCCACACCATCACCCCTGAGAATCCAGCTCCTCTGTGCTGTGCATAGCAGTGTGCTCCGTGTCCAGCACACGGTGTCTGGGGACACATCCCTGGACCCCAGAGCTCAGGGTCATCCTCCCCATGCTGTAAGCCTAGCCTACAGAGACCTTGGGGTTTCTCAGAGTGTGGTTGCAGGGAGTCTCAGAGGAGGGCCCTAGGAGTCTGTCAAAGCTGTGTGCTCCCACCTGTCATCCCTTGTATTTGTTTTCTAGAGCTTTCCAAGTCCCAGAATGACATGACCTCTGACAAGCAACTCCTAGCCACGGGTCCCAGGCAATGTGCTAGCCGGACAGAGAGAAGGAGCCAGTCTGACACTGCCATCAACGTCACCACCAGGGTATTCCCCAAGGCCACCAGGCCACCACGAGAGCTACTTCTAGCCCATTTCTCTATAGATTTCGTTTGCCTTTTATCTTAAGCAGTCCGAAAAATGTAATTATGAACCCCTCTCTCTTGGGAAGGCCTGGCCAAATGATGATCAAATTTCAGGGTCTATTTGGAAAATAGTTGAGAGCAGGGAAAAGATTCTGCCTAATGCCAAGCCCCCAGGGCTTCCAGGTGTCCACTGGGACTCCTTGCCGGCTTCAAGACCGTGCCAAAGGCAAAGGGCCCACCTGCAGGGCCGAAATGTGCCAGGTGGTTCCTGAGGTTGAAGACCCTCATGGAGAGTCAAGAGGCTTTCCTACTCCCAACACCCTCCGGTTAGAATCTCTCCTGGTCTCTGCTAGAAACCACTAAAAACGCAACTGCTGCATGACCACGGGCAATCACGAGGGAGGCTCTCTCCAGGTATCTAAACCACAAGAGAGCGCACCTAATAAAGGCTTTTAAGTAAATAATTAGTCTGGCTTTCCACCAGGATTAACCAAGTCTGAAGCAGATGCTCTGGCCCAGGACAGAAAGCGCCTTTAGAATCAGAACACCTGGGTTGTAGTCCAGCTGAGGTGACCTGGCTAGGGCAGGTGTCCTATATGGGTCAATATGGGGTCAATATGACCGCTCTGGTGGGCTGAACAGGACAGGTGCCCCTTCCCTGCAGCTGTGGGCTCTACTCAGGATGTCCCCAGACTGCTTGAGCCAAGTGGATTAGATTAGCCCCACCTCCTGCTGGAACTTCCACACACAAGCTCAAGGTTTCAAATTCTGCCTCCGTTGGGGACCCCTCTACCTTGGGTGTGTCACATGAAGGCCCTGAGCATCAATATGCTCTTGGTGAAATGAGAACTCGTTCTGCCCAAGGCCACAGGCCGCTTGTAAAGATCCCCAGAGATAATACAGCATCTAAATTGCTACCTAAGCCATCTAAATATACTATCTAAATTGCCAGTCTTTCTTACTGTGTGCCAGACTCCACTCAAGGCTTTCCTCGGATCATCTCGTTTTATCCTCACACTACCCCACACTATTGCGTTTGGCCTTGTTTTACATTTAGGGAAACTGAGGCTTACGGAGATCAAGTCACATGGCCTTGGTTACACAACCAGAAAGTGGTGGGCGGTCTTGGTTTGGAGGCCGAACTCTGGAGCAGCTATTTGCAAGTTGAATGCCTGTGTGAGTCACTCGGAAATGTTGAAATGTGGAGTCTGAATCAGTAGATCTGGGGCAGGTGTGAGATGCAGAGTCTCCGATGAGTCTCTGAGGAGCTGCTGGGTGAGCAGGTGAGGCTGCTGCTGCCCTTGGGACCTAGATTTAGGACAAGGCATCTAGAGTGTGTGAGATGTATTTGGAAGGCCTTTGAAATGCCGAAGTGCAAACAAGTGTTCGCTCCTCTCGGCTCCCGTGGTCTGCACAGACACCATCCCGGCCACCGTCTCTGGGTCAACAGGTCGAGGAGACGTCAGCACACATTTAGGAGACACTGTGTTCTGGGCATGATGGCAGTGTTACATACTAGTCACACTTAATTCTTACAAAAGTACTGGGATAGATATTGTTAGTCCTGTGATAAAGATCTAGAACCTGAGGGACACCTGGGTGGCTCAGTGGTTGAGTGTCTGCCTTCCACTCAAGGTGTGATCCCAGGATCCAGGATCGAGTCCCACGTCAGGCTCTCTGTCTCTCATGAATAAATAAATAAATCTTTTAAAAAATAAAAGATCTAGAACCTGAGCTTTAGCGAAAGGGTAACCGTCTTGTCTAATATATATACAGCTAATAAAATGTAGAGCCAGGAGTAGAGTCCAGGTTTTTTTTTTTTTTAAGATTTTATTTATTTATTCATGAGACAGAGAGAGAGAGAGAGAGAGACAGAGAGGTAGAGACACAGGCAGAGGGAGAAGCAGGCTCCACACAGGGATCCCAATGTGGGACTTGATCCCAGGATACAGGGATCACACCCTGGGCCGAAGGCAGGAGCTCAGCCGCTGAGCCACCCAGGCGTCCCTAGAGTCCAGGCTTGTATGGTTCTAAATTCTATCCTCATAACCTCCTCTTTATATGCCACATCAGGAGGACAAATGAGGGCCCAAAGAATTGGGATGAAGCCCCTCTGATGCTAACACTCATAAGGTTACCAGGCACTGTTATTGATGTAAACCCCTTTAGATATTTGACTTTTTAAATCCTTAAAACAACCCTGTGTGGCCTGTGCCATTGCTTTTGCTATGAAAGATGAGGGCATAGGAGCAAAGAGATGCCCAAGGGGGGTGGTCAGCCAAAGCCTGCTCCAGACACCACTCCTGTGATGCCTGCAGGAAGAGGTGCCCACAAAATTTGTGGACAGCACGTTTCCTGTTTCTGATGTCATGTGCCATGTGATGGGGCTTAGCTTTTGGCATTCAGAAGCTGACCTATAACATGACATCCGCAGCATTTGGCCTCCCCCACTGTATGTCCACGTGGAACCAGCCTGCTGGGCAATTGCCAGCTTGTCTGATGGAACAAGGGAGCTCCAGAGTAGAGGCGAGGAAGGCTATGAGGGCCAAGACTAAGGACCCCCACCATGTAGACACTCTGTCATGTGTGTCCAGTTCACTGCCAGGCTCTTGGCAGGACGTGCTTCCTCCCTTTTACAGGCCTTCTCTCTCCCCACCTTTCTTAAGGATATGGCTGTTTTAAAGGAGCAATTTAGCCAAATGTTTATAAAGTGCTCAGCAATCATGGCATGCTCTATAAATGCTAAATAATTACGGGGTTGAAATATAAAGAGTACATCTTTAAATAGGACATTTGTCAGACTGCAATTACACATGCCCTAGCTGGTGAGCTCATAAAAGTCACACTCACATTTCCATTGGGGCACTTTGGAACGTTTTGCCAACATCAAGCACCCAACGCGGTGCCCTTCGGGAGTAGGGGACGTCAGTGCCCACTTTGCAGGTGGCTACACTGAAGCACAGAAATAGTAGATAGCTTTCTTGAGACCACATGGTGACTCTGGGATGGTCATTGAAAAAGGAGCTCAGGATCGCTTCCCACGCTGCTGCTTTGCCCATTAAGTGTGAGCAGTGTGTTCTGAAAATGCTCCCTCACTGCAGCATCTGGGCCAGGACTCTTTAAAAAAAACAAAAAACAAAAAACAAAAAAAAAAACCCTGATTTATTCATGAGAGACACACAGAGAGAGGCAGAGATATAGGCAGAGGGAGAAGCAGGCTCCTTGCAGGAAGCCCAATGTGGGACTCGATCCCAGGACCTGAGTGGAAGGCAGATGCTGGACCACTGAGCCACCCAGGTACCCCTGGGCCAGGACTCTTTGAGAAGTGTCCTCTCTCCCCTGTCCTCTGAGAGCTCTGTGCATCCGGTGGGGTTTTAGTGTGCATCTCATTAACGTGCGTGGCTCTCTATTGGCCGTAAGGACATGCACCTGTTAACCAGGAAGGAAACACAAGAAGGCGTTGGGAGGAGCTACCTCTGAGGAGAGGGAACAGGATGCAGGCGGGGAAGAAACCTCTCTTTCATTCTGCACCCCTTATGTGAAGTTTTCCCACGTAGGTCTGAAATCTGAAGAAAGCACCTGCCCCGGGGCGTGGCGCTCCCCGCATACTTCTCTCTCCCTCCCTGCTGCCCACACCAAGGCTGAGCAGCCAGCCAGAGGGGAAGGGAGGCAGAGGCCTTGGGTTCAACTGTGAAAACCCTGGATCCTCAGACTGGAGGGCCCTTGACCCCCCTGAGCGGTCCCAGGAGAGGGGGCCTGACTTTCAGCTGGGATTTGTCCTGGCTCGGAGCGTGTCCTGTTGGCTGAGCCCAACCCCGGTGATTTTTTGATACCTCAGATGCTGTCTCAGCATGGCCATGGCTGTTCCCCCTTCTCTTATTTAAGATCAGGAAGAAAAAAGAAAGGGAGAAAAAGATGAAAGAAAGAATCCCAAATGCACAGACTGTGTGGTTTCAAGGAGTCCATAATTTGATCCAATCAAGCCTAATGTGTGTTGATCTTTCAGGATAGAATATTAAGATTATTAATTCTGTTTGGAGTAGAATTTGGGGCGATCTCATTTGGGGTGATCATTTTTCTCTGTAACCTGGCCCAAACTAGATGGTTATTGAAATACATTAAAAATTGCAGGGGCGGGGGGCAGAAACATGCCTGGACAAGGTCGATAAGTTGCTCTTTGAATCTTGATGCCCTTTAATGGGGCACAGAATGTGACAAAGTCATCCAGGTCCTTCCCAATTTACCAGGGAGGAGTTGGACACAATATTTCAGGTTGATTCCTTAGTCAAAACAGGCATGTTCTTCAGAAGAGTGTTTGCTGACTTTTCTAATAATTTCAAAATATTTATATTTGCACTTAAGCTTCACTAAAGGTTTTCCAGAATCCTAACATATTTAGAAACACAGTCTTCCCTGGCTATGAATTTGACATGCCACGTGATCGCTAATATAAAGATAATTCTCTTCATTCCTTTTCAGAACTTTCTGTCATCAATTTTTTTTAACGATTTGAGAACTATGTTGCTACAGAATATGGAATTAAGTGGTGATGTATTAAGCACCTAAGTGTCCCAAAGCTTTATATTAATATTGAGCCTCTATTATTCTTTGTATCCTGCTCTGATGGCTGCCTTGTGTGCTATTTCAGATGGGATTCTCCACATCCGCCAAGGCCATTGCCTGATGCGCTCAGAGGGTGGAGGCCTTGTGGTAGGAGAGCCCTCTGACTACTTCCTCCCACTCGGAGTTTCTCCGGATCATTAGCCATCCTTTCCTTCTGCCTCAGAGATGGACGTTCCTTCCCAAGGCGGAGCCCTCCCAGGCACTGGGCCCATCCTCCTCGTTTACTTCTGGGACCTTGCTTGCTCAGCTCAATGCTTTCCCCATCTTTGTTTCTCCTCAACCTGCAAATATGGCCCGATCTTCCCCACCTTAAAAAAAGTAAAAGGAGCATCTTTTGAAGGATTCCCTTCAAGCTGTTCTTCCATTTTTTCATCATGTCCAAAACCCATGAACACATCCTCCACTCTTGCTATCCCTGCCCTTGCCCTGCTTTGGCCTCCTTCCTGTTCACTCTTAGCTTCCGTGCAGTGCATTCCCCCTGCCAATGTGACACTGTTCCCCAGGGTGCCCTTGGGCACCCCTGATTGAAGAGTGAGATGGCCAATTCGAACATCGTCTCATCAATGACTTTGTCCCCTTTGACACAGCTGACCAGAATTCCATTAATTACAAAAATGACTTTATTCCTTTTATATATACTAAACCCATGCCTACACACTAATGAGAGTTTAGAAAACAGACGAAGGAGAGGAGGAGGAGGGAAGAAAAAGCAAACAGCGTTGACCCAGGATGATCCCTTGGAGTACACATGTACATTCGTTTACAAAAATGGCATCATGGGGCATCTGGGTGGCTCAGATGGTTAAGTGGCTGACTCTTGGTTTCAGCCCAGGTCATGCTCTCAAGGTTGTCAGATCAAGCCCTGTGTCAGTCTCCACGCTCAGCAGGGAGTTGCTTGGGATCCTCTCCCTCTCCCTATGCCCCTCCCCCTGCTCACTCTCTCACTCTCAAATCTTTTTTTAAAAAATGGCATCATGCCACACATCCTTTTTTGTAATTTGCTTCAAAAATGTCTAACATTATATTCTAATTCCTTCCATATCAATACATATCATTTTTCACAGCTACTTTTTTTAGGGCTTATAATTCATTCTGCCAAACTGCCCTTCTGGGTTTGATTCAGTTTACCCGACCACTAAAAGTGGAGTAGCCCGCTTTTTAGCTCCCCTGTTGGCACTAAATGTTATGCCTTCTATTTTAATATTTGTTAATCTGATGGGCAATTTTTAAAAATCTGCATTTAATTTTAGGTGAGTCTTTTCTCGTATTCTTTTCTCTTTGAACATCTTTCATCCCCGAAATCTTCCCCTTGGTTCTACGACTCTCCTGGCCCTCTGTCTCCTCTCTTGGGCCTGCTCTTTCGTGTCCCCAAGCTATCTGTTTTCTGGACAACCTGACATGTCAGGAATCTGGCCTCTTGAGTCACTGTGGTTGCATGGATCGCTGGCAGGTGTAGGAACATGCTGCATATTTGACCGTCATGATGGGCCTTCCACTCGTGATGCCCCACCTTTGAGTCTCTCCCTAGCCTCCCACTCAGGTCATACTTCCCCTGAAGATCATCCCAACGCTCCCTCTGCATAAACTCTCCCCCTCCCCTTTCCTGTTGACTTGGCCTGTGCCTCCATTTCAATAGAGTATCTATTTCTGACCATCTAGATGAGCCCCTGGAGGCTGGACAGTGTGTCTTCTCCTCCTTCCCCTTCTCCTTCATCCCCATCTTTCCACCCCAGGACTTAGAACAGTGGGTCAGAGATAGCATTGCTAAACAAATGTCTGATGGAACCGAGCTGGCGTTCTGGGGATCAAGAGCATAATGAGTATGAGTAATCTGGAACTAATCACTTATTTCACTTGTTTACTAATATTCTCAGTCTTTCCTTCCTGAAAATTGCAACTATTTTGCAAATATTATATTTCCAAGTTCCACTTCCAACCTGGCATCAAAAAAAAAAAAAAAAACCTAAAGTCTGGATTCACAAACTTCCTATTTTCAACCAGGAAGAGGTTTCTGACCTGGTGCATTGTGTTTGTGGCTCTCTGCTAACACCGTGCAAGAGAAGTTTCTAACCACTGCCATGTGTTACTGAGCACTTGAAATGTGTCGAGTACAATGGAGGAGCTAAATTTATTAATTGTATTTGTTTTTAATTAATGGGAACTTAAATAGCCAGATGTAGCTGGTGACTGCCACATTGGAAAGCACAGCTGTATACATTATAGAAGAGGTACTGACTATTAAAGTTTTTTGATAAAATTGAGAGGCATTAATTTTTTTATAAGTGCATTAGAACTACAACTTATAGGCTAAATATTATGTTTCATGTGATTTAATACAGGGATCATTATTAAGGTCAAAATGTAGACTTCCTTAAGACTTTTTACTTCATAAGTGATCCGCCTACCACTGTTCATGAATATCCCAGTGCTTGCTGGGGCCTGCTGGGGCCCCACAGGTGTGTGTATATGCATTTATCCAAACAGAAGTGTGTGCTCTCTTACTCAGCACCCAGAAGTTTGCATATGAGTGCCATCAGGTCATAGATGCAGGCTCTGCTTAGTGTAGTTACCACACTTGAACAAAAATCACACTGGGATGCAGACTCCATCATTAATTCTGTGTTTCCTTTTCCAGAAGGCAAGTGCGCCAGATATTCTAAAAGCCCTCAATCAAGAGAGTCCCAAACGCCCTACTAACCCTGTTTTGAAGCAAGAAGATCTCTCATCCCGGCCAACGCCCAGTACTGTATTCTCAGGAGGCTTGAGACACGTGAGTGTCATCTAATTCCCTAAACACGTGAAGCATGGTTGTCACCATGATGCCGCATTGGGTTGGCAGGAACAGGTAGATGGGGACTGTTGTCTTGTGAGATGAACTGCAACAGGACAATAGAACTTAGAGGTAATATTTTACTTACCCTGGGAGCTGGGGAAACCTGGCTATACTTCGATGGTTTTTCTTTTATACACACAGATAGTAATTAATAATAAATAATGGTATCTTCAGATGAGAAGTTTTTACTTTTAATGACGTCTAATTTATCAAATATTTCTCTTACGATTATTTCTGGGTCGTGTCTACACACAAGTCATGAAGACCTCCTCCTGTTTTCTTCTAGAAGCTTTCTGAAAGTTTACTTTTTATGAGTAGGTCTGTGCTTTAACTCATTAATGTCGTGAATGGTGTAGGTTGAGGCTCCTTTTCCGGCACGAATACCCATTTGCCTAAAAAAAGACTCTCGTTTCCCCATGGACTTTGGTATCTTTGTTGAAAATCAAGTAACCGTGTGACTGTGGGTCTTTTTCTGGGCTCTCTGTTCTGCTTTGCTGATCTTTCCGCTGTGTCGTGGCAAGACCACCCGCGCTTGATTACTGAAGGAAGTCAGAAGTCAAGTAGCGTAGGTCCTCCAACTGTGCTCTTCTTTTTCAAGATATTTCAAAGGTTGGGCCTGTTGAGAGGCAGGCCTTTTAGTCATTCATTTGTTTATTCAAAAACATTGAAGGAAGGCTGACTTTATGCCCAAGACTGTGATACATGCTATGACAGAGGCTTGGATGATGGGTCAAGTCACTGTCATAGCTCTTTAACGTATTAAATAATCTTAGACAATCACAAAGACTCTCTAAACTTCAGAATCCTCATCAAGGAATGGGCATCAAGGTTGTTCTTTTTATTTCACTGGGTTGTTTGGAGAATCAAAATGTACTAATTTTGTGGTGTATTAGAGTGGTTAAGAACTCAGCTTCTAGGGGCACCTGGATGGCTCAGTGGTTGAGCATCTGCCTTTGGCTCAGGGCATGATCCAGGGGTACTGGGATTGAGTCCTGCCTCAAGCTCCCTGCAGGGAGCCTGCTTCTCCCTCTGCGTATGTCTCTGCCTCTCTCTCTCTGTGTCTCTCATGAATTAAAAAAACAAAATACAAAAAACTTGTGGGACCGTGACATGACTCCTTACCAGAGCTGCTGTTGATTGAAAGCCTACTGTGTGTGAACCACTGAGCCGGATGCTCCCCCATCAGTCATTTGCACAACGATCTTGCCTGGTGGAGATTATTACCCATTTCACAAATGGGAAGACAGGTTCACAGAGGTTGACGTAGCTTGCGGAGCCCTTACAGTAACATGGAGCTCTGACTCAACACCCAGGAGCCCCGTGAGTCAAAGCCCGGGCCTTCTGTGCTGTCCCACAGATTTGGTGACTCTCCAAGGGAGTGGGTTCCCTGACACCCATGGTTCGGCCACCCCCTGATTCTGCAAAACTTGCCTGGGGCGGACCCACACCTAGACAACCTTTAGGACTGCTGGGAAATGATTCTGGGGTGAGGAGAAGCAGGTGAGTGTGTTCCTCTTGCCCTGTTATTTCTTCAAACTACACTGCAAATTCAACAAGGCTCCCTCCTCCTCCTAGGGTGCTCTGACTTGTGCCCTTCAGGTTAGCCTCACGAGGTTGACTTTTTATGTGATTAATCCTCACCTGTTCCCTTTAGCTGAAGCAGTGTTTGTTTGGGGAAACCAAACTCCCACAAAGCAAACACTGATTATTGCTTCTAGCCCAGAGATGGTGCCTGTTCTGACAGACATTGACATCCTCTAGAAACAGGAAGTCGGAGCCGGAAGCAGCTTTCTAAATCTCTACTTATTACAAAAGGAGCAATACAAAGAGACAGTAAATTGGGGAAAAGCTTCAACCTCCCAGGTAGTTGAATCAGTGCAAAAGTGATAGCAAGTGGTATTTGGAGGTCATTTTAGCAAATTTTATATTTTAAAATTTTTAAAAATATTTTATTTATTTATTCATGAGAGACACAGAGAGAGAGAGAGGCAGAGACACAGGCAGAGGGAGAAGGAGGCTCCATGTAGGGAGCCCAATGTGGGACTCGATCCTGGGACTCCAGGACCATGCCCTGAGCCAAAGGCAGGTGATAAACCATTGAGCCACACAGGTGTCCCCATTTTAGCAAACTTTAGAAGTGATACAGGACAGAGTTGGCAAGGGTGTGGGGCTGCAGGCGTTCTTATAAACTGCTGGGGGGTCTGCTGGAGGGCAATTTACTATACCTATCAAAAGCCTTTAAAATGCATGTTCATGGCATCTGGGTGGCTCAGTGGTTGAGCCTCTGCATGGAGCCTCCTTCTCCTTCTGCCCATGTCTCTGCCTCTCTCTGTCTCTCATGAATAAATAGATAAAATATTTTTAAAAAATTGTTTCCTTCAATTATGCAATTTCAGTTATAGGAAATATTCTTTTTTTAAAAAAATGTATTATTATTTTTTAAGTAGGCTCCATGACCATCGTGGGGCCTGAACCCATGTCCCTGAGATCAAGAGCCACATGCTCCACCGACTGAGCCAGCCAGGTGCCCTGGAAAAGTTCTTAAAAAAATTATCATAAATGTTGCCCCAAAAATGCATACCTGGATGTCCAGGGAACATTGCTTTTAACTGTTTCCAGTTTGAAAAATTAGAAACAAGCAAAATGCTCAAAATAGGGCAATAGTTAAATAAGTTATGGTGCATTTATTCAGAGGAATATCTTGTAGCTATTAAAAATAATGTTGAAGAATATTAATGTAGAAAATACACATTGGTAAATGAAGATATAAGGTTATAAGATAGTATTACAGTAGCATATGTTTATAAAAACAAAATGGTTATACTATAGATATTGCAAAACAAGTGAAAGGAATACACCAAAATTTGACTCTGAATGATGGGATTTTTTTCTTAATTTTTTGGGGGGGTCTCATCTGTATTTTCTGTATTTTTTTCCATAAAAATGTAATGTTTGGGAAGGGAAAAAACAATTTGCTTTAAAAATAAAAAGTAAAAGTCCAATCATCAGAAGGAGTGGAACTTAGTGAAGGAATACATTCATTTTTTATACCTCCTCTAGGAGAAAACTTCCTATCAGAGTTTCTGTCTGGTTTTTAATTTTGTTTATACTTCTGTTTTAAAAAAATCTAAAAAGGAATGTATTCATATCAGTGTTTTCACACCGTTTACATTTTTCCTGCCAGAAGGTGTTGTGATGCAGGAGTGAGCACATGAAGTAGACATTGGAACTCCTCAGATATGGAGGTTGGCATAAGTTTGAGGGAGAGCAGATTTTTATTCAAAGAAGTAAAAACTCCCAACCTCCCAGACATTTTCTTTAAACATAAATTTGAGATGTGGGATATCACCATGGCATTTGGGTTACTCCTAAGTAGGGACTGCCTCAAAATACTCACTCTGTCCATCACACAGAGGTGCATGTGGGAATCCTTCATTTTCTGTCAATATTTCTGAACTTGTATGGCTCCACTGATTTTTTTTTATTATTATTTACTTGAGAGAGAGAGAGAGGGAGAGAGAGCAAGAACAAGAGATAAGGAGCACAAACGAGGTGAGGGACAGAGGAGAGTTCTGTCCTGAGATCATGACCTGAGCCAAAGGCAGATGAGAGATGCTTAACCAACTGAGTCACACAGGTGCCCCTGGCTCCGTTGATTTTTTTTTTAAAGAGTATTATGTTTAGCTACCTACCCATATTAATGTATTTTTATTTAAAAAAAACAAAAAGGATGAATATGACCTATTCATCCAATGGCATAGTGTTTGGGAGTGACAACAAATGAACCCAAACCACATCTGATGACATGGATGAATTTAGAAAATAGAACATCAGAGAGCCTGGGTGGCTCAGTGATTGAGCATCTCCCTTTGGCTCAGGTCATGATCCCAGGGTGCTGGGATCAAGTCCCACATCAGGCTCCCTGGAGGGAGCCTGCTTCTCTCTCTGCCTATGTCTCTGCCTCTCTCTGTGTGTCCCACATGAATAAATAAATTAAAATCTTAAAAAACAATATCAAGAGAAAGTCAATCATAGAGGAATATATATACACTAGGAATTCTAATTATATAAATTCCAAGACCAGGTGAAGCTAACCAATATACCGTTTAGGGGATATATATGTATGTACTAAAACCACAAAACTGAGCCTCATCCCAATCTTATGTTGTAGAACCCCATTTTACAGGTAAGGAAACTGAGTCTACAGTGGGTAAGAATATTGCTCAAGATCACACAACCACTAGGTGTCGGGACCTAGAGCTGAATGAAAGCCTCTGGCTCCATTGCCACCATCTTGACCACTCTACAACCATGCTCTCAGTGTGCTTCTGGTGATCAGGATTTTTTTTTTCTTTTTAAAGAATGCAGTTGACCTTTGAACAACGTGACGGGCAGGGGCACTGACCCGCTGTGCCATCGAAAATTTGTGTATAACTTTCAACTCCCCCAAAACTTAACTCATAGCCTACTGTTGGCTGGAAGCCTTACCAATACCATATATAATCAATTAACACATATGTTGAATGTTATATGTATAATGTACTGTATTCTTACAATAAAGCTAGAGAAAAGAAAATGTTAAGAAAATCATAAGGAAGGGGAAACACATCTGCAGAACTGTACTGTGCTTCCTGGGAAAATCTGCATGGTTCAAACCCATGTTGTTCAAGGGTGAACTGTGGCTGTGGTTTCTGTTGACCCCTCCTTCCTGCCTTTGTGAAAGAAAAGGGCATCGAGCCTTGCTTACAGCTGCAGAAGCTAACTTGTGCCCTTCGGAGAAAGTCACTGAATGCTCTCTGCCTGCCTTCACTTTTGCGAAGGTCGATCTCCTTCGCTTTTGCTCAGATTTATTTCTCTTTCAAACCCCACCAACACCAATGGTTCAAATCAAAGTCAGGCTGAGTTCTTAATTGCTCTTCTGGACCAGGACCTTTTGGTTGACTCCATGGGCTGCTGCTCAATGTTACAACTTGTTCCAAGATCCTGTTCTGGCTACAAGGAAAATAGAACTAGAAAACCCTCCCAAGGCAACAGTGGTAGAGACATAAATGATCTCAGGAATGCGGTTGACCAAAGGATGTGCTCTGCTGTCCTTTCATTATCTGAGGCTATACTTTCCCTGGCTCAGCGGGCACAGTAGCTGCATGACTCAGAGATGCTAGTGTAAGCTGATAGCCCAAGGACTTAGGCACCCTGGTCCCCTTCCAGTTCCGCTTCTGATTTACTGTGCAACTTTTGGGTGGATCCCAACCTACTTTGACGTCCGCTAATGTACTTATGAAATGAGAGATGAGTAATTCTAATGCTTTCTGGATGCATTATAATTCTTGCAGCAAGCTGGCTGCGCCAGGGGCAACCTTCTCCACCCCAGAACAGCTGTACACTCAGTAGGGAGGACCTCACCCCCCAATGTGAGTGTGTGGGGATCAGATCTGCCCCGTTTTGTCACCTATAGGCCAGCTGTCCCAGGCCTGATGCGTTTCTCTGGGCAGCTCAGTTTCCTGCTCTCAGATCATTTCACACCTTTTCCAGTTCTTTCAACACTCACTCAGATCTTTTACCCTGCTCCTCTTGCCATTTTCAACAAATATCCCTTTTCACCCCCCCCCGCCCCCCCAAAAAAGGAATCAGGTCAGAATTGTCTAATCCTCCGTAATACTAAAATTAACCTCACTGTGCCTACTCCTTCACCTACTCCACCTTCCCTCCCGCATGCAGCCAGTTGCCCCGGTGAGACACCCCAGTGCTGGGGACACATCCTCTCCCACCCTTTCTGTTTCCTCCATGAAAGATAGCATAGCTTTTCTTTCTGTGCCTTTACGGTTTTTTGTCTTTGATTTTCAGCAATTTTATTTTATTGTTATTGTAGTTCACTAAACTACTGCCTGCCTGTAGTTTTATTGAAAAATAGTTTCCATCTGGATTCTGCAGTTAAATGACTTAGGAAGTTGTCTAAGATGAGGACGACCTCCCGAGTGAGTCTTCTTACTTCATTCTGTAGCTCCTTGAGACCCAAGACCACATATCCCATCAGGCCATGATATTTACACAGAGCCCTGCTAAATCAGAGTACTTCAAGTGCTTTCTCTATTCCCTTCATAAATATTTACCGGGGATCTACCATGAGCCAGGCACGGAGCTGGGTGCTGGAGTTACAGAGGAGGGCAGGACCCAACAGAGCCCTGTGCTCTTTCAGCTTCCAGTGGCATGGGGAGGTGGGTGTGACCCTCTTTCAGAGAGAATGTTCTTTTGCTTTGAGCAGACAGCTAGAGTGAAGGTAAACAGTCTTCTCCCACCTGGTGTTGATTGAGCTCACTCCAAGCTGGGTGTCCATCTTTGTGAGGACCCCATTTGTAGTTGACTCTGACTCCTGGGAAGTAAGCTGGGGGGTGAGGGTAAGGGTCCCCAGTGAAAGTCTGGAGGTCACTAAGACCCTCCTCTGTAGTGGGCTTTCCCAGGAAGATGAACCTTGAAAGCATTTTTCAGCTGCTCAGTGAGAGCTTCCAAATCAGCAAATCCCTTGAATGGAAAAGGAGCACCTAGTGTGTCTCCCACTGGTGCGTTTCTGCTTTCTCTGTGAACTTAGCTCCTGAAGCTCAGCATGCCTTCAGGACCCTGGGACACTGGTTTTTGAGTCCCAGCCCTTGGCTTCTGAGCCCCATGGCTTGACTTCTCCATCCTCCAGGCCTGTCTGCTTGCACAGGGACAGATGCCTTAGAAGGAGACACAACTCAGAGCATCAGGCTCATGGCAATTCTCTCACTTGGGCCCTGTGTCCTGCCTGTCTTGGTAGCTCTATAACGCCTTGAAACTGCCTGTGATTTAATTCAGTTTTCTGTTCGTTCTAGGCAGAAACCTTGCTGTAATACAACTTAGTCTGACATGGCCCAAAGGGTGGGGGGTGTCCTGGGACAAATGCCATGTTAATGATTGGAACTGTTTGTTTCACCCCTGCATTCATCACCCCTGTTATGCTTGCAAAAAGTGCACACACCTTTTGCAAGCATCCCTTGCCATCCCCTCTTCACTGCATGTCAGGGATTCCTGCTGTCTTACCACTCCTTGCCTTCTTGAGTGGAAAATGTAAAGTAAAGATTGTTTTCCATTCTAACAGTGCATGGATGTTGGCAGATGACATTTATCAGAGCCCGTGACTGGATGCGGTGGAATTGGTTGTGTTCTTGGTGTTAGTTAATTCAGGTTCGGGTCCTGTGATAAGTTGTTGGTTTGGTTTGGTTTGGTTTGGCTCTCTCTCTAGTGAGAGAGAAAGCCTGAGACTTTCTTTTTAGTTTCTTCCCACAGTGTTTTGCAGCGTGGAGGAACTCACTGAAAATTAGAAGTGGAAATCATTCTGGCTTCCCTATTTTTATAGAATCAGCCCTGAGATTTTTGCATGGGAATGGGACAAATATTTAAGCAAATTTAATAGTGCTATAGGGGTTTGGTTGTGTTTTAGGCACGGGCATTCCACGCCACTTATCTACATCACCGAAGCTCACAGCATCCTAACTTATGGTGGCAGTTTTATTTTTTGTTTAAGCACCCATGAAAATTTAAACAGAATTTATTGTTGTCTTTGACTACATACTTTACACATTTTATTCATTTACTTCTTACCATAACCCTATGAGGCTGGTATTAATTTTTCCATTTAGACCTTGACACAGCTAATGAGTAGCAGAACAAAAAATGGAATCCAACTGTATCTGATTCCCAATCATGGTACTTAGCACCCCTGCTCTGCTGCTTTCCACATGGCTGTTCCTGCCACAGGTATTATCTGCCCTCCTGAGACTTATCTTTGCAGAATTGCACAGGAGATAATCCACTTCATCCCAACTGATTTATGTTAAAGAATGAGATTGTGTAACCTTTATTGCTAGGCAAACACCGTATCTGGGCAAGACCAGACTTTCTGAAGAATTCCCATCTCCTTAGGACAGAATATGTGGCAACTTATTTTGGCAAAGTACAAGCTGGTGTATTATTAACTTACTATGAGTCAGGATGTATGGTTTGTGTGAATTTTGATTAATTTGATATCTTGAAACCAGAACTGCAACAAATAAACTGTGAAGTAATTTATTATATCTCTTATTCTTGATTTCAGGCAAGTCTAATTAGCATTAACAGCACTTGTACAGAGATGGGCAATTTTGACAATGCTAATGTCAGTGGAGAAATAGAGTTTGCCATTCGCTATTGCTTCAAAACCTGTTCGTTAGAAATATGCATCAAGGCCTGTAAGAATCTTGCCTATGGAGAGGAAAAGAAGAAAAAGTGCAATCCGTAAGTTTCTTTTTCTAAGTTTTGACTTTAGATGATAAGCATACTGGGTCTAAAGTTTATACGGAAAGTTAGAGTCCCAAAATAACCAAGACAATTGTTTAAAAGAACAGAACTAAAAAGACCTATTGAGAATTATTTTGAAGCTGTCGTAATTCAAACAATGGGTTATTGATGCAAGGGTAGATAAGGAGGTCAGTCGAGCAGAATCAGGAGTCCAGATGCAGATCATAGCCTACTTGGGCACTTCTAGGATCAAGGGACTATTAGAAATCAGTGCAGAAAAAGATGAACTTCAGTGAATGGTGTTGGGAAATTTGACTTCTTATAGAGGAAAACTCAAGCCAAAAATCTATCTCACATAATCCTGAACAGATTAAAAATTTTTTCCAATTGATATGAACTGATACCTCCTCATTTTAGCTTGCATTTCCCTGATTACTAACAGAGATGAGCAACGTCTTATAGATGCATTAGACATGTAGGGTTCTCCTTCTGTGAACTTCCCATTTGTTTCTTTTGGCATTTTTCTATTGGGTTGTTTGTTGTTTTTGTGTTTATTTACAAGAATGTGGGTTTTTTTAGAAACCCATTTTGAATATGACTCTTCAGTGATTATATGTATTCTATATATATATATATGTATATATATACATATTCTAGTTGTTACTTGTTTTCTAACATTGTTTATGATGGCTTTTCTTGATGAGAATCTGATGTCAAATTTATCCATCTTTTCCTTTAAAATGTCTGTATTTTGAGTCTATAGAAAAATCCTACCTGAAGGTTATAAAGATATCCTTCTTTATTTTTGTCTATTAGAGTTTTTTTCATACTTAGATCCTTTCACATTAGAACTGGAATTGGTTTTCTGGGTATGGTTTCAAGTGAGGATCACATCTTTGCCTTTCTTTTTTCCTACACAGAAAACTTTGAGCACACTGTTTTTAATTACTAGCTTGGGAAAGGAAATGGATTGTTGGTCTCACCAAACTCTCCTCTGCTCTGAAACCTTCAGTAGCTCCTCAATGCAGTATAGATGGCATGTATTGCTGTAGCACTATGGTTCCCTGTAACAGGGTCCTTCTAGTCCTAGAAGTTTCTTAACTTCTTTTATTCCCCCAACTTATACCTTTTGCTCCAGAAAAGTTGGAATAGTCATTATTCCAAAGCTATCCCCTGACTTTCTCCAAAGAGAGGCTTTCCTCATTTTTGTGTTGTGACTACTTTCTCTACACGACTCCCACAAGTAGCAACCATAATTCTGTCCATTCTTCAGACTCCTGACCAGTAATATCAGAGACATTTATTCTGACTGTCACTGTTCACACATGCTGAGCCTTTCTTATAATTCTCTTTTAAAAAAATATTTATTCATTCAGTAAGACAAATGGAAAGAGGCAGAGACGTAGGCAGAGGGAGAATCAGGCTCTCTGTGGGGAGCCTGATGTGTTACTCAATCCCAGGACCCCTGGATCAGGCCCTGAGCCCAAGGCAGATACTCAACCACTGAGCCACCCAGGTGCCCCTCTTGTAATTCTCAAAAGGACTATAGTGAGGAAGTTGAGAGTATGGGCATTGAACCCTGGTCCACCATTTGTGTGGTTTGACTTTGTTAGGCAGGTCATTCGATCTCCTAATACCTCACAGTAACACGGGGATGATAATAGAACCTACTTCAAAGGATTGCTATGGTGTTCCCTTGAATTTGCCCATGGTGAGCCTTCAGAACAGTGTCTAGAACATGATAAACATTCAACAAATAGTAAGCAGATGAGTCACGAAGTAGGTCTGCAAATCCACATGGGGACCCTCCTGGAGCTTTGGCCAAATACTCAGGGCTCATATGCAGGACAAGATGTCATGAAGTCTATCACAGCCTGGTTACTGGGGGTGGTGAGCCACTGGGTGTGGCACAGTGCTGAGGGAGATGGGAGCTCTAACCAGCCAGACTGGGGACTGCTGGACAGCCAGGCATTCAGTGGGCTGCAGTGGTACGGCTGCTTGACCCCAGAGTGGGGGCTACTTCAACTCACCCTACCTAAGCAACACCAAGCCTTGACAGGGTCAGATTGAGTTTCCTGTCAGTGAAATGCCTCCTGGAACAAAACTCAATACTTTTTAAAGGAAAAACAGCCCAGAGAGGATTCTGGGAAGGTGGCAGGTGGGAAGTGCCAGGAAGCTGTCTCCCCTTGTAAGACATCAACTGCACTGGTAGAAGGTGTCTGATGGCACTGTTTTGGAACTGCAGTCTATTGAAGACTTGTAACTTCCAGTGGAAGTCTCGGATAGCACATTGGGTTAATTTCAGCTCTTAGCATAATAGTGGCTCTCCATCTCCCCCCTCCCAGCCACATGGCAGGCAACCGTGCCAGTGTTCCCAGAGCAGCTTACACACAGCTTACAGGAGTCAGCATGGGCAAAAAGAGGCTTTTGTCCTCCAGATATCAGAGATGTGTGCTCTGACAGCAGACTGCTGCTTCTAATCCTAGACATGCAGACCCAGAGGCAGGTGGCCATTGTGGCATCTCCGGTTGTTGGGATCCCTTCCCATCCAAGCCCTCAGGAGGACTTGCAGCAGACTTCTCATCAGATACTTTGCAGCCAGAGGGCAGTCAGTAGATATATTTAAAGTGCTAAAGGGGAAAAAAAAAAAACCCATGTCAACCAAGAATCCTATATCCAGCAAAACTATGCTTCAAAAGCAAGGGAGAAACTAAGACATTCTTAGATAATCAAAAGGTGAAGGACTTTGTTGTGTGAGAAATAAATGCTCGAGGGAGCCCTGCAGGGTGAAGTTAGTATAGGTGAAGCTAGTATTATTTAACAGTGCTATGTACTTCCACCTTTGTTTTCCATGTGACTTAAGAGACTAATATATTTTTAAAAACTATTTGTCTCTTATTATTGCTGTTACTTTGGTTTGTAATGCCACACTCTGTTTATTTTTTAAGATTTTATTTATTTATTCATGACAGACACACAGAGAGGGAGAGAGAGGCAGATACACAGGCAGAGGGAGAAGCAGGCTCCATGCCGGGAGCCGGACATGGGACTTGATCCCGGGTCTCCAGGATTAGGCCCTGGGCTGAAGACAGCACCAAACCGCTGAGCCACCCAGGCTGCCCACCACACTGTTTTTGACCTAATTTTAAAAGACTATTGCATTTAAAAGAATGACTAGTTTGTGATTTTGGTCACACCAGTGTAGAAAGGTATAATTCTGCAAACTTGGCATTGCAAAGAGATGAGGCTGGCACTATGAAGGAGCAGTTTTGTTTGCTGTTGAAGTTAAGATGATATAAATTAAAATTAGAGTGCTATACCTTGAGGATATGAAATTTAATCCCCTTGGTAAGCACAAAGAAAACAGAATATATATAAAAAGAAATGAGAATCAAAATTTAACATTTCATCACAAAATTCAGCTAAATACAAAAGAATGGGACACCTGGGTGACTCAGTTGGTTTAACAGCTGACTCTTGATTTTGGCTCAGGTCATGATCTCAGGGTGTGGGATCAAGCCCTGCATAGGGTTCTGTGCTCAGTGGGGAGTCTGCTTGAAATTCTCTCCCTCTCCTTCTGCTCCTTCCCCCTATTCATGAGAACGCTCAAGGTCAGTGTCTCTCTCAAATAAATAAATAAATCTTTCAAAGGTGAATAAATACAGAAGAATGAATACAGTACTGAAGTAAATGAGAGACACCAAACCTAGAAGGTGTACAGAAACAAATAACAAATGACGGAAACAAATCCTTCCTTATCAATAATTACTTCCAATGTAAATGATCTAGACTCTCCAGTTAAGAGGCAGACATTGTCAGAATGGATAAAAACACAGGATCCAACGGTTACCAGAATCAGTAATCACTGCCATCACTAAAGCTGCCGGAGGAGGGATGCTTGGGTGGCTCAGCGGTTGAGCCTCTGCCTTCGGCTCAGGGTGTGATCCTGGAGTCCCAGGATTGAGTCCCACATTGGGCTCCCTGCATGGAGCCTGCTTCTCCCTCTGCCTGTGTCTCTGCCTCTCTCTCTGTGTGTCTCTCATGAATAAATAAATAAAGATATTTAAAAAAAAAAAAGCTGCCAGAGGTGCCAGAAAGGGCAGTGTTAGGACCTCACTGGAGGGGTCGGTCTAGAACAGGATTTCAGGGGATAAGCAGAATGCAGGTAGAGAGTCCCCACAAGGGAACAGTAAAAGGTGAGGCATATACTTTCTAGTTCCACTTTTTTTTTTTTTTTTGGTGGGTTGGAGGAGGTGATAGGTGTAGGGAAGACAAGCTGGCCCAGGACCTCGGCATCCAGGCAGATTAGAGAATCTGCCACCTGTGGAACCTCAACAGCGCAGCCTCTGGTTCACCAAATGGCAGGTCATGAGCGATGTGGATGCTAGGCATAGGGCATGAAGAAAGCAAGGGAGCTTCACACCCCCAGCAACATTCCAGAGGATTATAGCCAAAGACCATGTAAACCAGAAGCTGTCATTGTTCCCTGTCAGGGGAGGCCTCCAAGCCCTGTCAACCCCAAATCTAGTGGGAAGCAGGGTAAAGAAAATGCTGATGTATGATTCTCCTCCTGAGCCCCTGTCTCCTTCCCCTCACCCCCTTCCTGAGCTATCACTTTGTTCCGTCTGTGTTTGGCCACTAGGTACGTAAAGACCTATCTGCTGCCTGACAGATCCTCCCAGGGAAAACGCAAGACTGGAATCCAAAAGAACACAGTGGACCCAACCTTTCAGGAGACCTTGAAGGTACTTGCTGGACAAATACCCATGTGCTAAGTCTCCCTATCCCAGGCTGGGCACACAGGGCCAGAGTTCAGCACAATGTTCTTCCAAAGTCTTGAGTCAGTTAAATATAAGTACAGACACTTATACGTTTCTGTAGGGCTCTGTCAATCAGTGGCAAGTTGGTGGAAAATAAATGTCAGTCTTTGTACAGGAAAAGTGCAGAGTCTGCCAGACTTGAGAATGGCTTTTGATTAATGATTTCTGAGAAAATGGTGAAAAAGGACCTGGCTGCCTCTCAATCTCTAAAATTGGTTTGTCCTGTTGAATTTTTACGACCCTCAGAGAGGTACTCTCAAGCAGACCACCCTGAACTACTGAGTTACTACTTTCATGAAAGTGCTGCTTTATTGTAATCATCTGGCACACCTAGGTTTCTTCTTATTTTATGAGAAAAGTAGTCCTCTTTATTTTGTGAAGATTTTATTTGTTTGAGATGAGACGGCACGAGTGTGCACATGTACAGGGGGAGGGGCAGAGGCAGAGGGAGAAGCAAGCTCCCTGCTGAGCAGGGGACCCCATGCTGGGCTTGGGATCACAGGACCCTAGGATCACAACCTGAGCTAAAGGCAGATGCCTAACTGACTGAGCCACCCCGGCACCCCTGAAAGAAAAGTAGTCATCTTATGAAAAACATTTTGTAGAGGAATTGTTTGGTTTTTCACTTTCTTTGGTGCTAAGAAATATGATTTGTGATATGGGGCAGAGATAGGGAGGGACTATGGCAATTTAGGGTGGACAGTTGGAGACAATGTCTGGCAGAGATGTAGGAGGCTGCATGCTGGAAGAACAGTCCAGATGCACAGGGACGTACCCAGTCAAGGCTGGTTAGCCCAGGGATTCCATGTATCAAGTCTGCACAAGGAGAGGGCTTGGTTTGCCTTCCTTGGCAAGTAGGGGTATTTCTGAACTCCCAGTCAGGGACTGTCTGGCCATCTGGCAGGAGTCCCATTGGTTAATAATAAAAGCCATTGTTTTCTGTGTCTCTGCTGTGGCCAAGTGCTTTAAATACCCCTGAGCTAGGTATTAGAATCTTTGCTTACCAACAAGGAAACTGAGGCTTATGGTGTAATCAGAATTACAGGTCCAACTCACGGTGGACTAGCGGTCCTTCACCAGATTTATGGTCATAGGACTTCCCTCAAAGGATTTTTCAAAAAAAAAAAAATATACTATGATTCAGCGATTCCCAGGGCATCGCTGTCAGAGACCCCTCTGGTAGCAAGTCAGTAGACCCTGGTCGTGGTGTGGTTTTGCTCACGTACCTGCTGAAAGAGCTTTAAAAAGCTATGTGTCCCCTCTCACATTTTAAGTTATATCTAAAATCACCCGTTGTAAGTTGAATGAAGGTGTTGTGTACTAAACAGGTAAACAAATAGTTCACATTTTATGAAATGAGATGAAGGAGAGGATTGAGTTTGTTTTAGATATTATTCAGTTTGATTTTTAAAGTTTTAACCACTTTATTTAAAATACATGCAGAATCTCAAGGAAATCTCCTAAACTTTTAATTCATTGATTTTACCCAATATCTTGTGGATTTTTAGGTTGTTCTGGGACACTCTCCAGGTACATTGAAGAGAATCCATGTCTCTCATTTATTCTAAAGTCTAGATACCAATCCTCAAGATTTTCTAAGCAGAGCACTCCATGGGAAGCCTTCCTGCACTCCAAGGGGGTGCTGGCACCCCCCTCGAAGGCCCCTTAGGAGGCCTCGGAAGGAGGAAACCCAACACTTGACCTGGAGACTTTGGGTGCTTCCATATAGCTGTTGTCTGTGTTCCTGGGGCTGGGTAGCGAGCCCACGGCCTGCAGGGACTGCCTTGTGGGCATAACAGGGTGATGGGGGAAAGGTCTGCTTAAAAGGCAGTTCACTCAATCAAAAGGAATAGCCCTGTTTGTCAGAGGAGGGCCACTTGTGTGTGAGGACCCCTGAGAAGCAGGGCTGCCCCATACATGGGGTGGATGGAGATCACACAGCTGCCACAGGAGGGCGGGCGTGGGGGCCGGGCAGCTGCCCTCCCGGGGACAGCTTGTTCTCCGAGGGAGCAGGTGCAGTGCCAGGAGCTGTCAGCCTGGGCAACAGGGTGGAGGGAACAACCGGGTGAGTTTTGAGTTTAAAGACAGACTAAGGAATGCAGGGCAGAGTCAGAAAGGGCCACGGATGCCTGGCTGGCTCAGAGGGTAGAGCGCAGAAATTTGATCTCAGGGTTGTGAGTTTGAGCTCCATGTTGGGTATAGAGATTACTTTAAAAAAATCTTTTTAAGAAAAAGATTAGGGATACCTGGGTGGCTCAGTGGTTGAGCATCTGCCTTTGGCTCAGGAAGTGATCCCAGGGTCCTGGGATCAAGTCCCCCATCGGGCCCTCTGCAGGGAGCCTGCTTCTCCCTCTGCCTATGTCTCTGCCTCTCTCTCTCTGTGTCTCTTATGAATAAATAAATAAACATTTTTTAAAAAGAAAGAAAAAGACTGAAAAAAAAAAAGAAATGGGCAATGGACTTCAGGGAAACCCACTAAAAATCAGGCCAAGGCGATAGAGGGATGTGGTTTCTGAGCACAATGGGTACAGATAATCCCAGAGGGAAGAAGAGGAGGGGCAGGTGGGGAAGGCAGCCTGGCCACCCAGGGTTTGCTGGCCTGGGTGGTGGTGGGGGGGTGTAGCAGGGCAGACAGGGCTGTTTGGGAGACCGAGGGAGACAGGTTACAGCTTCTCCACACACCTATCTCTTCCCCCTCGTCCATCAGCTGGAAGGGCACTAACCTAACAGCGCTCAGTGAGGTTCACGCAAACCAATGCAGCCGTTCTGAGTGGGTGCGAGGTTCTCAGCCTGCAGTGTGACAGGCAGGTACCTGGAGGAGCCAGGACGCAGTGCCCCAGGAGAGCTACAAGCTCTGAGCCTGGTGTTTCCCCTGCAAACTGGTGATTGCTCACACTGCCCTCTGGGGATGCTTCTGGAAGCTAAGGAGCAATGTAACTAAAAGCCTGGTACAAAACAAGGGCTCAGTAAAGTGTAACTTTTGTTCATTGTTGAGAAAATCCAAGGAACAACTTGGAACAGGCTCTTGGGAAGCCTGGCTGAGATGCTGGCCTTTGGGGTGGGGGGCACTCTCACTTGGGGCCTTTGGCCTCTAGTCCTCCTCAGCTGGAGGGAGATGGGGACCAGCTTTCTTGTTTCTCTGGCTATGCTGAGGCTCCTGGGGTGGGGGAGGGTGTCGTGCAGGGATGGTGAAGAAACAGCTCCCTGTGACCCTGAGCGTAGGCCCAGGCCCCGCATGCCCTCCAAGGGCCTTGTCCTTCTAGGCAAATAAATGCCCACACTAATAACTCATGTTTTACATTAAACAAAACAAAAAAAATCCTAGCTTTCAGTATTTTTGGACAACCCTGGCCAGGCAAGTTCAGATCCTGAGGAGGGACAGATCTTGGCCCCAGCTGGTTGAGGACTTTCATCCTTGCCTTGGGGACAGATCTTGACTGTGGGAGGGGACTTTGCCCCTGCCCACCCTTTCCCCCTAGCCAGGCTAGTGGAGAGGTTGTTCTGAGTTGGAGAACGCAGGGACCGCCCACCCACCCCTCCAATTGGCTCAGCTCGCCCTGACCACACCAAGACGCTGTCACCAGCCTGCAGGAGGAAGGCTCCGAGTGGGTCCGGTGGGGAGGGGGCTGTGGGTTCCCAGAGGCTGTGGGTGCAGGGGGCCGTGGGCCAGGGACCCAGACTCACTGGCGCTGCTCTGCCTTTGCAGTACCAGGTGGAGCCTGCCCAGCTGGCGACACGGTGGCTGCAGGTCTCTGTATGGCACCTGGGCACTCTCACCCGGAGGGTGTTTCTTGGAGAGGTGACCATCCCTCTGGCCACATGGGACTTTGAAGATAGCACGACACAGTGTTTCTGCTGGTATCCGCTGAGGGCCAAGGTGACTGCACTACCCCACCCCCACCGTGAAAACAAAACTCACTTTTCAAAGGGATTGGAGCCAAGACAACCTACCAGGGGAGCCTTGGCCCCGGGACACAGCGTGCTTGCCTGGCTGGGACTCCCCAGTGGGCAGGCTGGGCCAGCTAGGGGAGCGGCAGGGCGCTGGGAGGCCAGGGCGAGGGGCGGCTGATTGAGGGCCTGTGAGTCACAGGCGCAGGGGAGGGGAGAGCCTGGGGGGAAAGTTCGCATTTCTTGGGGCAAAGTGCTTTGTGCTTTCTGTGCCAAGATCCAAGATTGGGAGAGAGGACGTGTGCGGTAGTGGGGGAAGCGTGGGCTCCGTCATTCCCTAGAAATGACAAATGTCTCTGATCTCCCGCTACTGTCTCCTCCTGGAAGCCCTCCTGGCCCCCCTCTCCTGCCACCTTCCCTCTAGGTTCCTCTGCACGGCCTCCGCATCCATACCCTGCACCCTGTGCTCCCCCTTCTCAAGCCTAGTCTGTCCTCACTCGTCACTTGGGATGTCGGCTGTGAACACTTTCTTCTATCCAAGTTCCCCCCAAGACTTAGCAGAGACCCCACCTCCTCCATGAGGGCTTTTCTGGTTTTCCTTCTTCATGATTTTCCCTGACAGATGTACTTTCCCCCAGGATCCTGTACTTGGGTGCCCTGCCCATCTTCTCCCTGTAGGACCCCCTGCTTAGCTCAAGACTAGCTGCTGCCGAGGCTGGTGGCAAGAGGAAGAGGAGCAGAGGTGCCAGGCTATAAGACATCTTCCTAACACCAGCTAGTAGACAGTGACCACCCCTCCCACCAACACCCGGATGGGAGCCTCCTGCTTACAGGCCTGCCCTTTTGGTGACAGGAGGGGCCCAGGGGGTTAGCACAGGTTTTCCAGAAGCTGAGGGTAGAGGCAGCTTTATCTCCTCTGAGTGCCAGCCTCCTTCCTGGGAGGCAGCAGGGAGACCAAGAAGAGACACGATGGTGTAGACAGGGGCCAGCCGCACCCTCTTCTGGGGCTTCTTGATGAGTCCACTGACCTGGAGGGGCTCAATTTTATTTTACTTTCTTCAGACTTGGGCTGTGTGCAGGTTTTCTCAGGACCATCCTATGGGAATGTGCCAGGGCCTTTGAGCCCCCCCACTGGCCCAAGCAGCCGAGTGGGCAGCTGGGGTGGGAATGGAGTCACCACAAATGGAAGACAGGCCAGTCCTGCCATGGGCATGTCCACTCCACCCCAGGCTACTCCCCAGCCTGCAGAGGCTTTGCAGGGGTGAATGGGTGGATTGGGTTGGGGAATGGGGCAATCAGAGGAGCCCAGAAGGTTCTGGAGGCTGAGGAATCTTGCCTCTGAGTTCTGTCTCTTGCCCCCAGGCAGAGAAAGTAGATGACGGCATTCTTCCGAATAATGGAGAACTAGCAGTCCGGGCCAAACTGGTCTTCCCTGCAGGGCCCAGAAAGTTCCAGGAGGCCCTAGAAGGTAGGTGGCCTCCAGTCCTGAGAATGTGCATCTGTTATTATGTCACTGTCTCCAAAGCCTCGAGCAGCAGGTGGGCTGAGCATTCCCTTTCTGCAACCCACTAATGCTGCAACACTCCAGCAACTTTCCAAGATCTGTTGACACTCAGCCTGGACAGTGGGTTCGTAGAACATATGGTCTATAAGGGATATGAGGGACCCAAGCAGGCCAGGCCTTTGGTGCCCACTTTGCAGGGCTCTTAGGACACCAGTTCTGGGGCTTTCCTCCTGGGTGGGTGGGGGGAGGGGGCGCAGCTTGGACTGCCTCTCTGGAGCAAACCCTTCCGCTGCCACCCCTCTGGAAGAGGGTGCTCCCATGGCCACCAGTGTTAGTTGGGAGTGTGGCTCAAGAGTGCACCTCATAGCCCTGGGGCCTGCAGGGCTCTGAGTGAGTGCATCTTTGATCCCAGGTTACATGAGCTGTTGCCCAGCAAGAGAAGGGATCAAGGACAGGCTCTCAGGGACTTTATGGAACATTTCATAAGGTTAAATACAATGGAGTGTATGGAGGAGATGAAGGTGAAGAAAGCACACACAATTCCATGATGTGTTTAGTGATCTCTTGTTTGCTTGGAAAAGGAAAAGTTTCCTGCCAGAGCTCACGGGGCCACCAGCAGGCCAGCAGCCTCTGTGGTCACTGCCACTCCCTAATACAGAGGTCTTGGGGCCCCTACTTTGCCAAAAACCATCCTTGCACTAGACTAGAACCTCTATCCTTCCTCTTCTTGGATCCCTTATTATCTCTGCAGCTTCCCAGGATTCTAGTGACCCCTCCATTCTGTCACCACACTGGCCTTGTTGTGGGACAGCACGTGAGCAGGGCCAGCAGAGCCTCCCCAAAGCGGATACATTCCTCTTCCTCTCTGTCTTACAGCTCAGAGCTGTACCACACCCTCTCTGAGCTCTCACTTTTAGGGTGGTGGCATTGCATGCATGCCATGTGCAGATGTAGAGCTCGCAGCAAATGCCAGCTTTCCTTCCAGGGACAGATTGGCCATCCCCCAACGGTCAGCTTTGTTTGGTCGTGCTGGGAGCCAAGAATTTGCCTGTGCGGTCAGATGGTACCCTCAACTCCTTTGTTAAGGGGTAAGTATTCTATTCAATCAACTATTTACTGATAAACTGTATATATGTAGCATTCCACCTTATATAAAGTATAGCGAGCATAAGCCATATCAAACTTGTATTTTAGCTTTCCTATGAAAATCCCACATAATGGGTTAAAGACTCCAATTTTCAAGAATTCATGGGAGTTGGACCTGCCAAGGCTAGATTTGGAACACTGCATTTTAACCCGAAACCCAGATCTTATCGGTCCTTGTTATTACATCAGCATTTTCTGACTCAGAGCTCAGAGCAGCGTGGTTGGTACATATGTCCTTGCCTTAGCATCTCCTCCTGGATTAACAGGAAGACGGACTCCACTTATTCCATTCTTATTGGCTACATGTGTGTTCATCTCCAGACGTAAAGCAAGTATCATTAATTATTACACAGAATTGCCGTGTCCTCCGTCAGTGACATAATGAGAAATGATGGCTTACTATGCCAAGCTCTGAGTTCCTGTCCTCATGCCGCCACTTATCAGAGGGCCTTGGGCAAGTCCTGTGGCCCTTCTGAACTTATTTCCTGAGAACAGAGTTAAAATGAGAGATGTGTGTTCAGAGTCCTGGTCCCTGGGTAGCAGGTGTAAGCTATGTGTTGCCTGGTGGTCGGCATCCCAAGGAGGGCGATTAAGACAAGAACATTGTCCGGACCACCATGATCTAGAATCCCAAATGACCCTTAACATCTGGGGCGGAATTTAGCCCTAAATCCGAAACATCCTTGCCAGAGGTCACATGGCCAATCTGGCGATTTGCATTCTCCCTCCGGGCTTGGGATTTTTCTTTTGAATGTAGCCCTGGGTCTCACCGATGGCAAGCGCTGCCAGGGGAGGGTGCCGGGCTGGGCACTCGAAGACTGTGGTCTGTCTCCCTCCTGCAGCTGTCTCACTCTGCCAGACCAACACAAACTGAAGCTAAAGTCCCCAGTGGCGAAGAAGCAGGCTTGTCCCCGGTGGCAGCACTCCTTCGTGTTCAATGGCGTGAGCCCTTCCCAGCTGAGACAGTCAAGCCTGGAATTAACCGTCTGGGACCAGGCCATCTTTGGTGTGAGCGACCGCCTGCTGGGGGAAGCCAGGCTGGGTTCTAGTAAGTCTGAGATACTTCGTGGGCCCAAGTAGCATGGTTTATACTCCACGAGTATCTTTCGTGGTGGTGGACACAGAAAGGACTTAAGGCTTCCGTGACGGCTGGTGATTTAACTGGTGTGGAAATGGCCTAACTTGCCGTAAATAGGAGATTGCCACATCTAGCTCTTGCTCTACAATTGAGCAGTAATACGGCCAAGTATTTAAACAATTTAGATCAGATTTAGATCTGCTAAAGAAACAAAAACTACAGGCCTCAGAATGGGCCAGGTACAGTATTTGCTTTTGTTTCTGGTGTCAATCATAAAAGGATTAATTTCTTAAAGGAAAATAGCTTCTTAATCCAAACACATGGCAATTCAGAAAGTATTTCAGTAAGAGTGGGACAGAGGGACACTGCCTTTTCAGCACTGCTCAACTGGGTGCTGCTGGCCTTGTGTAGGGGACAGCCTTCTGTGGGGAGGGCCTGCCCACTAGGGGTGCCCCTCAAATACTGTGCTAACCAGAAAGACCCACACACATCTCCAGAACCTCCAACTGTGAGAACCTCTGAACAGTGTCCAGGGGCACCTGGGAGGGCTCATGTGCTTGAGCGTCCAACTCTTGATTTCAGCTCAGGTCATGATGTCAGGCTCTCTGCTCAGCAGGAGTCTGCTTGTTGCCCTCTCCCTCTGCCCTCCCTTCATTCTCAAATAGAAGAAATACTGTCCAAGGCACAACACAACCCCCCTTTCTATAACAGATTTGTCTGCAAACCTGGCCCTAGGTCTCAGACCACCCTACCAATCCATAGCCACTGTAATGTGTTAAGATCGTCCAGTCCCCTTGAAGAGCCAACCCACAAGATAGGTCTTCTCCTTTCAACCTATATGAAAGGCAGCAGCTTTGTACTCTTGAGGCTACACAGTATTTAGGAATGAATGCCTGCTGTGTACTGTTGTGAGCATGGCGTTGGGGTGGAAGGTCTTGCTCATCCTCATCAGTGGTTGGCATTTTCGAATGGTCCTAAGCCAAGGTTAAAAACACTTTTAAACAGTTGGTCATTTTAAAAAGAAGAGGGTGGGTAAGGTGGCCCGCACATCACCCATCACACTAATTTGTCACTTCACTCCCATCATCACAGAGGAAAACGTAGCTGGTGGCAGGGACATGTGCTCACAGTCCGAGCTCCAGTGGCAGAAAGTTCTTTCTAGCCCCAATCTGTGGACAGACATGACACTCGTCCTGCACTGAAGCCAGAGTTCCAGTCTGCAGCAAGAAGGTTGGCTGAAGGCATGGACGTGGACACATGGCTGCAGGCCCTGTGGAGCATGGACACTCACTGTCTGCAGCTCTGGCACGGGGCACAGACCCTCTTCCATAGCCCTGTCTGTATTTATGTTAAATAAGACTGTCTGGTTTCTGTGCTTTGAATAAAGGTTTGTTACCTCTGTCCTCCTGTGCTTATCAAATAGCGAAAATTATGGCCTTGTTCTATGCATTTGAAGGAGAACTACTGGTAGGTATTTGGTCCCTCTTGTTCTGCTTGCTGGAGGGACTCCCATTTTGGGTTGGTCAGCACCCAGGATCCCACGGAGCACTGCCCCCCCCCAGCTGTATAGAGTCAGAGGGGCCCTCCCGCCCCAATACGCAAGGACACACCCACTGCCACCTCTTGCCTTGCACATCTTTTATTTCTCAAATCTGTGGTGTGGGGTTCATCTGAACACAGCTCTTACCCAAAAAGGACACAGCTGAGCATGAAGAGTGAGCCGAGTGAGAGCTGACATTTCAGCAGGTTCGCAGGGATGAGGGAGACAAGTGGCTAGGTCAGAATGGGTTCTTCTTGTGGAGACAACACCAGGTTGGAAGAGTCCCTTCATAGCTGGAGTCTGAATTATCCACACAGCATGTGTATATTTTGCAAATAAGCTCAGATAGGAAACTGAAATGTGCACAATTACATGCACACAGAACACTCAAAGACAAGTCATTTTTACAGATGTGATTACAGCAGTTAATCCCCCTCATTACCACTTCAGGTCACATCAGATCAAGTGCCATGGTTACATGGTTTTTAATACGTAATTCTTTTATTCTGTAAAAGGTAACAAAATATACAGAATGAAACTTTCCCTTTTTTAAACTAATGTTACAAACCCATATTGTCACATATATAAATACTATTCTCTACGGCTGATCATTAATTAGGTGTGAGTCCAACAATGTAGCCCTCTAACTGTTAAGCAAATGAACAAAAAACCCAAAAAGCCAACAAGTTTGTCCAAGGCTGGAGTGTCCTCCGTGTACAAAGGAACACAAGAAAAATCACCACGTGTGCATGTGTGTGAGTGCTTTAGAGTCTGTTTTCAAAATTTTCACCTCTCAAAAAACAAATATACAAAGGAATTCTTCCTAGAAATCAAAAAATCAATTTGAGCTAATTCCAAACAAAGTAGTATGGCACGGAGTCTAAGCCACGGTGTGGTTTAAACACACTGCATATCTCGCATCACACATGTCAGCATGGGGTTTGTTAACTCAGACTTGACAGCATCTTCCCTACTTCAGTCCATCCTGCTGCAAGCACAGAACAGGAAGTGATTGACAAGTGATAATAAAATCAGGCCTGTTTGGCACTATGATACAATTGGGAAAAAGAAACCATGGAAGCGCCCATCGATCCCAGCGCCAGAACATTCCCACTGAAACACAACTACTGTCTTGTTAAAGGACCTGGAACACGACGGGGGAGGAGGGGGGGTTCCCTAGATTTACAAAACTACCCATACCGGCTCCAGAGCCTGACAGCGAGCCCCTGCACCCTGGCCTTACAGGGCCTCGAACTCATCGATCCGCTGCTTGGTGTTCCCCTGACGGATCTGCCGTAGCGTCTTGTACTTGTCCCGACCTTGCCTCATATTCTCATTGTGGATGATGTCATTGTGGGTCCTCTTGTTCTCATCTCTGGCCTGGGACAGCTCACTGGTCAGGGTCTGCAAGCGGAGGTGGCAAAGTTCAGGGGGACCCAGGAGCAGCGGGAGCTGGGGGAAATGGTTTCCCCCCACCCCACCCTGTCTACACCCCCACTGCCCCCTCACCATCAGCTGCCGCTGCACCCGCTCATTCTTCTCAGCCTCGGTGATCCGCTTCTCCTCGTTGCGGTCATCCAAGATGCCCTCGCTGGACAGCTCAGCGCTGTAGCCCGTGTACTCCGTGCCCTCCTCCTGCAGGTTGTCTTGCACGTGGTAGCTCACTGGCTCATAGACGGGGGGCGGTGGGGGTGGAGGGGCAGTCATCACCAGGTGCAGCTCCTCCTTGGTCTTTACCAGGTCATCCTGGGCTTCCTTGGCCTTGGAAAGCAACCAGTACAGAGGTGACAACTTGTCACACAGAGCAGAGCGCGCATAAACCATTTTTGGAAGAATCCCCTTTTCTGTAAGTGAAGGCTTCTGCACCTTCTCTCACCACTCCTCTCACCTCCCCTGGTGGGCTGGGTACTAGGGTCCAAACAGCCCAGAGCGGAGGCCAGTGGTGGGGAGGGCATGGCTGGGGACAAGCAACCCCGTGCAGGGCCTGCCCAGCCTCTTCCAAGTCTGGGGCTCTGGATCCTGGGAGTGGTTCTCAATCGTGCCCATGGCACCAAGAGAAAAACTCATGCCAGGCTTTTTTTTTTTTTTAAGAACCAGAATTTCTTTTGGTCTCAAATTCTAATATATATTCATTGTATTAATTTTGAAACAAACCAAAATCCTCTAGCCTCTGGAAAATGCCACCATCACATTGCAGAGTGCAGTTTTATCCTCTTCCCTTGTGTGGCCACTATTTATGACGCTCCTCACTGCCTGTGGGCACTGTGCTCAAGGACCCTCCTACCTGCTGTTACCCCTAAATCTTCCAGTAACCTCTCCTAGGTACACATCCCCAATCATGCCCACCTCATTACCACTCCATCCCTGGAGGTGAGCTTAGTTTGAACCTCTTCTGCAACCAGCTTTTTCTCACTCCATACTTTATAATGAACACTTTCTCTGAAAACCTAAGGATCCAACTTGCATGGGGGTGGGGCGGGGGGATGGAGCTTAAGAGGAGATGTGAGGGAGGAACCAGGTGTCCCCAGAAGGAGCCACTACAGATGGAGAAGCACAGGTAAGGACAGTGGGGTGGGGCAGGTGGCTGCCACAGCTTGGTAGATGTCTACACTGAATATATCCAAAGCTCCCCTGGGGATCATTTTTCCTGGCAGGCATGGGGGGCTCAGCTGGAGAGGCAGGCTCTCTGGACACTGCAGTGGAATGTGGTTCTTCCTATTACAGCTGCAATTTTTAAACCTCTCTGCGGGGTGGTCCTCGGAGCAACCTTACAGGCTGGCTATTACTCCCTATCTGCAGTAAGGAAACGGAGGCGTGGAGAGGTCAGGCCACGTGCCCCATCACACACTGCGTAAGAGCAGAGCTGCGACCCTTGCCCTGTTTTGGGACCTCCAAGTCCAAATCTTTCCATGGTGACATGGTGTATGCACCAGCGGTTAGGAGAGACAGGAGGTCTAGTTTCAGGCCCTGTGGCCTGTTGCTAGGGGCACCCACATGACCAGATTTAGAGCTAGTCCTGATGGGGGCTGCCTGATGGGGCTGAACAGTTTGAGATGACCAGAGCAGAGGGGTGGAAGTGAACAAGAGGCCCCTTGTTCCCTGCTAATCCAACAGCGGCCTCCCCAGTGCACAGGGCAAGCCCATTCCTACGGGGATTCTGGCCTAAGAAGCCCGACTGGGACTGGTAAAGCATCGCAAAACATCCTGAGGCTCGCTACGCCACCCAACAGCCTGGCCCTGGCCGCCTTCTGGCCGCGTGCCCCCACAAGGACTCTGGCCTGCAGACTCACCCGGTGCTGCCACTCCTCGACCTCGTCCTCCTTGCGCCGCCGCGCCTCCTCCAAGAGGGCGATCTTGGCTGTGTACTCTGCTAGTTCTGCGGCCTAGTGAAGCACACGAAGCTCAAATTATTTCTGGGGCCTTTTGGGAGAGCCCTTTTGCAAATGGACAGCCACACAGTTTCGTGACTGGCCTCGTTCCCCCACCCTCCTCCCCAGCCGGCAGTGCCCCCTGCTGCCCACCGTGTCCTCAAGGCCATGCCTCACCCAGACCACCACGTCCAGCTCCCCAGATGCCTGCAGCAGGGCCGTGGAGGCCCAAACAGCAGCACAGCCCCTCCCACCAGGCTTTACTCTCTCAAGCAGATCGTTTTACAGCCCCAGACACAATCATAAGGCAGGTGTCACTCCTGCATCCCCAGAGGCAGCCTCTCCATAATTCAGCATCATGAAAACTCAGGGAGCTCCTACCAGCTGCTCCTGGCTCTTTATCTGATCTGCTGCCTGCCTCTCCAGCTCCTCCTTGGCCCGCAGGGCAGCCACGCGGTCAGCCTCCAGACGCTCTGCCTCCTCCTGGGCACGCTTCCTCTCCTCCTCCAGCTGCAGGGCTCTCTGAATCTGGTCTGACAGTTCTGGAGAGAACACAAGGGGAAAAATAAACCATGGAAGCGCCCATTGATCCCATTGCCAGAACATTCCCAATGAAACAACTACGGTCTTGTTAAAGGACCTGGAACACGATGGGGAGGAGGGGGGGTTCCCTAGATTTACACAACTACCCACACTGGCTCCAGAGCCTGACAGCAACACCCCAGCCTTACAGGGCCTTGAACTCGTCGATCCCTTGCTTGGTGTTGGCGGACACGCAGAAACTGCACCACTCGCCAAGTTTTTGGTTTGTAAGACGGGGCAATGTACCATGGTTTGGGCACTCACTAGCCACGTGACCTGGGGCAAATTACTTTACCTGCTAGCCCTTAACACTGTCATCAGGAAAATGGGGAGGACTCAGTATTAGCCTCAAAGGAGTAAGGGAAAATAAAAAAAGATAATGTGCATAAAAGCAGTTAGCACATCATCAATAGTACAGGATTATCTTTAACACAAAGACCCATCATCGTGTTCTCTCAGCCACTAGTCTCTGCTGTGGATCTTGTTTTAACCTGCGAAGTTCCTGGCGGTGGGCAAGCTGACGGTCCATCTGCCCCTTGCTGTGGAATACACCCCTGCGAACACAACCACTGGGCACAAACCCACCTTTCTCTGCTTTCTTGGTTTTCTCCTCATAGTCCTGCAGCCTGAGCATCAGCTCTTCCTTCTCCCGCATCATCTGCTCCTTCTCTCTCTCCACGGTTTCTCGCCTCTTCTTCTCAGTTTCCAGCTGCTGCCTGTTACAGGGTGAGGGACAACACAGCAATGTCCAGGTGCTGGCAGGCACTTGCCATGTCAACACACATCACCAGTGCCCAGTCCAGGCCCCAGGCCCATCCTCTGGATGGTACCGACTTAGGAGGCGGCAGCATCAACACTGAGCACACCCCTCCTGGGCTGATCCTTGGGACCCACGCGGTAACTTCCAAAGGCCATCACCCCCCCCGAAGCTCCGTTGTGCTTGCTAGGTGATGTCACCCTGGCTCCTCCCCTGGGGAATGGTGCGGGCCCTACGAGGCTGCCTGCTCTGGGAGAACACCACCCCGTCCTGCTGGCCTCCACCCTGCTCACCGCTCCAGCTGCTTCTGGTGCTTCTCCTCCCGGGCCTGGGCCTTCATCTGCTGTACCTCAATGGTGTCGGGCTTCCTGCGGCGCATGTACAGCTCATGATTCCCCATGCAGAGCTGCAGGATCCGCTTGTTAATTCGAAGGCGGGGGGCATAGAACACGAAGTCCTACAGAATAGAACAGGATAGACTATAAGGAGGAGGAACTCCTTCCTTTGGCTTTCTTCTTCCAAACCAACTTCACAAAGCTCTAGACAACCTTCTCCAAAAGAACAAACGAAACAGAGTATGGGGTCAGAAAGAGACCTCAAAAAGTCATGGACTCCAGGTGACCAGTCAGAAAGTTCCTGCTGCCATGGGATTTGGATTCCCTGGGACAGAGCAACTGCATGTCTTTGTGGGTGTGCATGCACACGGGCACAGGAACCTCTCTGGACTGCAAAGCCTCTCCAGGTCAAGAGGTCTTGCGGCCTTGAGAAACCCCCAGTACTGAGACCCAGAGATTGCCCGGTCTTCAAGCTGATGCCCTCCGGCCCCACCCAGCCCTAGAACCACTGCCCCCTAGAACCAAGACACCCAGGTCTTCCCTGGGGTGCAGCAACTTCTATTTGAGCTTCTGGTCTCCTCTACCTCAAACTTTGCCTCCCACACAGCTATTAGTGCATCTACTGAGTCACTACTGGATGCCTGACACCAGCCGTTTAGCTCCAGGACCAGGTACAAACACCGTGGCCAGGCACGTGTGCATCCAGAGCTTCTGGCCCAGCAGCCCCAGCCTACCCCTTGTTCACCTAAATTGCACTTTATGCCCGCAAACCTATTTGCTCAAAGCAGCCCTGCTACTTGGGATGTCATGTCCAACCTCATAGACCCAAGGACCCCGGCACTTCAGAAGGCAGCATTAAGGCATCGTCTCCTGTCTTCATGACCTCTCCTTCTCCCGTGGGTAACTGGCACACCTCCTATGCCCCCTGCACTCGATGGGGGTGCCAGCACTTTCCTTGACTTGTTTTGGTCTCTATCTTCCACTGCATGGGCAGCAATCTTGACAGCAAGGCTGCGTTTGTTAGTCTGTATCCCTGGGACCCAACTAATACCCTATATTTACTGTGTGCTAGAGATTACACAGCACTGCCATGTCTGAGCCTGTGACCTTGAGTGAGTCACTTCCTCTCTGAGTCTACACCGTAAGCTGCACAGTGGGGAGAACAGTAATCTAACAGGACTGTTGAGAGGATTAACTCAGACACTGTCAGGACAGGAGTTGCCTGGAACACAGAGACTCACTCACGGATTGCTGGTTGTTTTATGAAACTGCTAGTTTAAGAGCTTTCTGGAACAGAAGAGATGAAGGCACCCAAAAACATTATGACTAGGAGTGCAGAAGTCTGTAGTGTGGGGCAAGGACGACACATAACCTTGCCTCCTAGCTCTTACTACTGCTGCCATTAATGTAGGGAATGGGTGGGGAGAGAGGGCTTAGAAACTTTTATTTTAAAACATCAGTCTGTGGACTGATCCTGGAGACCCGGGATCAAGTCCCACATAGGGCTCCCTGCATGGGGCCTGCTTCTCCCTACCCTCTCCCTCTCTCTCTCTCTGTCGGGCTCCCTGTATGGGGCCCTTCTCCCTCTCCCTCTCTCTTGAATAAATAAAATCTTAAAAAAAAAAAAAAAAAAAACCATACCAGTCTGCTTCCTCTTTTTCCCCTTTCCCTCCCCAACTTGAGACTTCTAGCATTTAGATTCTGACCTCTGTCACAGGGGGAGGATGGCTCAAACAAAGAAACAGTGTGATGTGTTCCACAGTGACTTCTGAAACCAGAAGGACATGCCAGTGAGCTAATCGACACACCCCAGAAAGCCCTATGTAGCTTCTCAGTATTTTCATCAGTTCCAGAAATGCTGGAAAGACAGCACTGTCGAACCCAAAGCCCACGGAATTCCTGGGTGGAGCTTTCGCACACTTATTAAGTCATCGGGTTTCCCAGGGAGTGTCTGCGGAGCTGGGAGAAACACCATCTCTATTACACAAGAGAAAAAACAATTGTTATGGCCACACAGGCATGCTACCCAAGTAGGTGTTGACTGTGGTTCCTAAGCATTGCAAAGGAACTCTGTTGAGCACCAACTTCTCCTTAGAACAAGGTCAGTTTAAGAAACATCAAAGGGCAGAAACTGCAAGTGACACCACTGTAGCCAGTGGCCCAAAGACAAGCCCTGTCCTGAGCTGGGGACAGAAGAGGAAGAGGCAGGAGCAGAGGAAATTTCCTGTGCTGCCTTTGAATGAGGCTTTCTGACTGCAACTTAAAAAGAAAAACTGAAACCAGTATTTATTCAAGGATTTCCAAATCCAAGGACCTAGCCCATGCTTCCTAATGCAAAACCACAACAGCAAGAGATCTGGGGCAGGCTTTCTAAACTCTGGCAGAGAACAGACTTCCTAAAAACTGAAACTCTAAAGCTCAAGGAAATGAACCCAAGTCCCTAATACAAGAGAAAAGGAGATCTAAAAGCAGCCATGAAGTTGTCAAACAAGGGGCCTCAAGAGACTCTAGGACGGCCTCCACCAGGCCCCACCCCAGGGCTCCCCACAGCTGAGGGCAAAGCTGCTCCCAGGCAAATAATAGTTTTCATAAGCCGTTCAACAGGTAGCTAGTTGCCCAAGGGCCTTTTCTCTCTTCCATGAGGCCATAGGAACAAAAGGTTCTTTTCTGAAGGAGCTGGTTTTAACCCCACACAGGACTGTGGGGCAGCCTTTGAGCATTCCCGGTGTTACAGGTCCCATCCCCACAGTATCCAAGCTGGCAGGAGGAGAAGCTGGCTTTTACACGGGAAATGCCTGGTCATCGAGAACATGACAGGACAATGGTTCATTTGTGAGCTTGCCATGGAAACTGCCCAGGGTCAGGGGCGCCCTCCCCAAGCCTGCCTCACTAGTGAGCCAACTTGGACCTTTGGAGTTTCCTTGTCTATCTTCTGAGGAAAGTTTAAACTTGGAAATGTGATTTTCTGTTGCCCCAAGAGCAAAGCCTGAAGCTGGGCAATGCTGTAGAGGAAGGAAGGAGCAGAGCAAGGCTGGCGAGGCACACAGGAGCAGGAACTCCCTCCCTCCAACCAGCTCCTCCTGTGAAACCCCCACCGCAATCACAGGAGTCTGACAACCTCTGCCTCCTTGGTTAGGCCTTCCCGTTCCAACCATCTGAACTGGCCACAGTGGCCCCACCTCTCATCTCTTCATCCTGACCTGTTACTAACTACAGCTGCACCGAGTGTTCACACGTATCTTCCACTATCATGTGGACTCTGTGAGAGCGGGAACCTCGCTCTGTTCACACTGTGTACATAGTCCTAGGAAAGAGCCTAACTCACAGTATGTAACAAATGCTTCTCTCTTCTGATTTTCTCTTTAATCTGTGGTTCCATGTAAAACTAGTATATAATAAATGTATGCTCAACTAATTCACCCAGAAGCACTACAATTGCTTTTGCTTAGAATTTTAAGATTAAGAAATATTCTGCAGCTTTTCAAAAGCTAAATTTATGCCAACACACACAACTTAATCCTTCAATAGTCCAGTCCAATCCAGTCTTGCTGCTTATGACAGTCACACATCTAAAGCCAGTTCTGAAAACTCAGCACCACCCTATGAGGAGATGACAGCCTAGCCAAGGCCTTCAGAATCTTCTTGCTCTCATCTCACAGCCCACGTTAACATGGGCACACTGTGACCCCCGGGCTGTGCGGCTGACTGTTAATGTGGTGTGTTTCCATGGAGCTTGAGAGTCTGTACTAAATGCTGCTTTAATTATAAATAACTGGGCAACTACCCACGGAGTAGGAGTCAAGAATTTACAAACAGCAGGAAACGGTTTCAATAAAGGAGAAAATAATATTGAGAAGAGTGTTAAGACCTCTGATTTTCACTTATCCTGAACTAACCAATCTGTGGGGAGGAGCCGCTGGATAATAATGCCACTTGCTCTTCCACGTGGGTTACCCACTGCCCTGTGGGGGCCCCAGTCCCAGAAGGCTCAGGCCCAGGCTGGATCACAGCCTATGCTGGCCTAAGCCCTACACCGTAACCAAGACACAAAGTTCCTTCCAATCTATAATTCTGGTGAAAACCAGAGCAGGCTCTAAGGAAAAAGAGATAATTTTTTTTAAAATCAGATTTCTGATTAGAAAACAAAATCCTCACCCATTTCATCACACTACAGTATGTTTGTACATATGTCTCAAATTTTCTGAGCAAACAGTTGAAAATTTAAATGTTAGCAGAATCAGCAATAGAACAGAAATGAGTTTCTGTAACACATCAGTCTTTGCAGTTCCTAGTTCACAGTCAATATTCTTCGAACTCCAGAAATTGAAGTCCCTTTCCTAGCGAAGTCCTCCCTAGAGGACTGCCCCACCAGCCTCATCTTTATGAGAAGTCACTTTCCTCATTAGTACCAATGAGAAAGCATCAGCAGAAAGAGTGCCAGAGGGCCCACAAGGGGGTCAGAAAAAAGCAGAGATGCCCATTCACATAGGAAAAGGTGAGGCAGTGAGGGACCCTGGGGACCGGTGATATCTGGACACAGGTCTGACTTTTCCTAACTCAGGTAAGCTGCAGAGACCATTCTGAAAGTCAATGCTGGCCCGAGGCTTGTAGCAATCCTGTCTGTGCCACAGCTGGTGTTCAGGGAGGTACAGAGAGGGTTCCCACACCCCGGAAACACCCTCTGAGGTAGGATGGTTTTCCACAGGAACAGGAACATTTCACAAGCCCAGAAATGCAACATTTTGTGAGATGCTCATCATTTGGCAAAGGTCAGTGACTCAGAACTGCCCCTCTCTTCCCAAGGAAGGGAGACCACTTGAAAGCCAAGGGACACAGCTAGCTGTTGAGGACACCTGGGTCCCCATGTGAACCTCTACTTCAAGGCTCAGTCACACAGCCCAAGGGGTCCTTGACCTTCAACATAACCTGCTAGCAGGTTCCCCAACCCCTCCCATGGAAGTGCTTATCTTAGAGAGAAATTTGTTATCCTGAAGACATGTTTGGCTGTAAGAATGAAAAACTGCAATTCTTTCCTGGAATCCACAGAAACTTACGGGTGCCTTCTTGTCAATGGGCTTAATGACAAACTTTTTGTCATTGAAAGAGATGTTCCTGATTTCACTCCATGGAAAGCCAATCTTTGGGGTCAACCTGAGGATTAAAAAAAAAGAAAAGAAGGGGGAGAGTTAGATGTATGCTTGCATCACAAATCTATTCTTAATTTTTTTTTTTTAACCTCAGGTTGAGACAATATAAAGCTAACCCAGGAAGCATAGTACATGATATACTGTGACATATGATATAACTGTGCTGAGTGTGGTCAGGTCCAAGCTCTAAGAAACCTCAACAAGCTCCGGGTTAAATTAGTCTTCTCAACTGTGGGCATCTCCCTGGGCCTGGTCCACCCCAGCCAGTAATCTCAAAGTCTCCAATGCCTGACACAGCACACTCCTGCACCCTGTGACAGCTCACATGCCATCTCCCATAGGCTCACCGGGTTCTTATCCCTAGAACCCGAACCCTACTTCTAGTCATTGGTCTCTCTGCCTTGTAGGCAATCCATTCTCCTTTTCCCAACTGCTAACACCAGGTTCCATAGGTTGGAACACAGGGGCCTCGACTTAGCATCTAAGACCTTCTAGTCCAGCCTCAGCATTCTGATGGACACCTAGGCTCCCCCAAGCCCACCTTGCCTGAGGTGCTCATTCTCCTCCCTCCCCACCATGAGCCTGCAGCCTTCGGAACAGCTCAACCTCCTCTAACACCCTTGCCCCTCGACCTGAGGGCTCTTGTGACTATGTGAACTGGTCTTTGAAGACCAGGCAGGTAAGCTTTTTGATAGCAAAGATCATGCCTTAGATTTTCTATGCTACGGTCAGAGCAGCTGCTCACTGATGGGGATAGAAACTCCCCTGGTGTGGTTCCAGTCCAGCACTGCCATGCTCATTTTCTGTTGGGATGTCTGCCCACTGCTGGAAGAGGGGCAATGAAGTCCCCTCCTCTTATCTCTCCTGGTCTATTTCCCTTTCACATCTGTTAGATCTGCTTACGATACTTAGGTGCTCTGATGTTGGGTGGCATATATTTTACAGCTGTTCGATGTCCTTGATGAGCTACCAACATATTTAATTAAAAAGTGGTGGGCAACATAGGTCTTGCTATGACAACCTAAGCCAGGTCAAGTAGGTGGGTTGGCTTTGGAAGGCTAAGAAAGGACACCCAAGACCCACAGATGGCTCTTCTGGGACATAGTGGTTAGGCACACCTGGAGGAATGATGTCAGGGCACTGGTCAGGCTGTGGTTTTAAATCTCAATCCTTTTTGGCACACACCTTTTATAGCTCTGTCCTACAGGATCACCAATGACTGCCGAGACACATCTGGCCAACATGCTTCATAGCCAAACATGCAAGGTGCTTGCTTTGCTACTTATCAAAGAGGTCATTATGTTTGCAGGCCTCTGAGCACTGGAAAGAACTCAGGATACCACCTAGTTCCATTATCGACTTTAACTTGCATCCTTATGCGGGATGGCTATCAGAGTGACAGCAGGTAGGCATCTATCTGCTGCTTTAGGGCACCTGTCTCCCTAACACAGGAGCACTTTGCTGCTCATTTCTCAGCTGTGTGGTCACCATTGCAGCCAGATCCCCAACTCTCAAAATGCCCAGGAGACAAATATCTAGTCTTGGGCTCCTTGCTTTATATGGGGTTCTCAAAATACTGGTGATCCTAGAAAACCTGGACCTTCAGGCTAGACAGGCATCTTTCTTTCAAGGGTTGGGCATCCTGTCGCCATAGCCTCCAGCCCTCTGCTTCATGGAGTGTCTGTAAAGTTTGTCTTTTTAAGACTCTGGAAACTCATAGCAATTTACAGCCATTCAGAAGCATTAATGCAGGATCAGAGATGAGGCCACGCATTTTTTTTTTTTTAAGTCCAGAACTCTTTGGAGAAATCGCAGATTCCAGAGCTGGAGCAAGGAAAGTGCAAGATGATCCTCAAACATCTTCAGGTACCAAAAGTAAAGAAGCACTCAAAAACTAATGAGGTCATAGGAAAAGGGCACAGGAGCCAACCTGAAAGGGATCCACAAGGTAAATCTCAACAATTTGAACAGAATAATAATAGTAATAGATTATAACCCATAGAATAAAATATCCATGAGTCCATATTAATATAAATAACTGAATAAATGAAGAGAAGCTGGCTGTGTTTAGTAGATGGGTATGTGTGAAATAAAGTTTAAAAAAAAAAACAGGTTCTTAAAAACCATAGTAGCAACTGTTTCATGCAAAACTCCTGAATGGATACTAGAATAGATGAAGTAGAAGAAATAGAAATATTTCCACAGCTTCAAAGCGTCTCCTTGAAATAGACTTATTGACTACATGGGAAGGATAGTAACTCCAGAGCAGTCTGGCATAGATCGTGCCTTGACCAGTAACCAAAGTCACCACCAGCAGTAGTAGATATTCTGACAGAACACGCTGCCTCAGGAGAGGCCCCAGGAGCCTGTGGCAGACTGCTGTGGGATTCGTGCTCCGAGCGCAAAACTCCTATCTAACCATGAGAAAACATGACACAGATCCAACCAAGTTCAAGGACCTCCTAGAGAGTTAATGGCCGGTATGTCCTTCTAAAAGGTCAAGGTACATGACAGACAGACTGGGGAGGAGGTGTCTAAGTCCAGGTATGAGTCTGGGCGGGATCCTGGGGCAGGAAAAGGTCATCAGCGACAAATAGTTAAAATGGAAACTGGGTCTGGATATTTTTTTAGGATTATTTATTCATGAGGGACACACATAGAGAGGCAGAGACATAGGCAGAGGGAGGAGCAGGCCCACTTTGGAGAGCCCGACTCAGAACTTGATCCCAGGACTCCAGGATCACCACCTGAGCCAAAGACAGACGCTCAACCACTGAACCACCAAGGTGCCCCAGGTCTGTATATTGTTAAGAGGGTTGTATTAACGTTACCTTCCCAACTGATACATGGACTGTGGTTCTCTAAGATGCTACCACATGGGGAAGCTGGGCAAAGGACATCTAGGCATTCTAGAACATTTTTAAAGTCTGAAATGGTTTCAAAATGAAAGGATAAATGGCTAAAAAAATTTAAATTCAAAGTATGATGCTGGGGTTGATGATAATGTTCTTCAATCTCGACAGGATTCTAGATTTTACAGGCACGTGTCTGTCACTTAAGAATTGTCCATTTCACCGTACTTAAATTTTACATCAAAAGATATATTGAGCTCTAGTAAATAATATGCATTTTGGGGACAGTACACAGATGTCTGTGATATACTTTGAATCAGGCCTGAAAAAGAGAGGGCCAGAGGGTAGTGGCATGCAGCTGGGCAGAGACAAAAAAAAAAGTAGTGAAATGCCAAGGATAGAATCTTTGTAGGCATGCGGGCAGTGATGATAAAAATCATCTCCATTTCGTAGTCTGAAATTTTTCATTTAAAAAGTTTAGAAAAGGTCTGGGGTGGTGGGATGGGCTGAAGCACACTGCAGGCTAGCCTCCATTTTCATAATGAAAGCAAAGTGACGACTCAGTCTTGGCAGGGGGCAATCCATGGCCTGCCCCCCACCCCTCTGCAGGGCAGGCACAAGGGACTCTGCCCGCGCACCCCCAGTGGGCGCCGCTGCCGGCCATGCATAACCAGCACCACACCTCTCCCCACCCTTGCACACATCTAAGCACATGGAAGCAAAACTCTCCTCTGCCAGTCTGGAGGGAACTTTTAAATTGCTACTTTCAGTGAAATAACCTCAGTCCCTGTAACAGTCTCTGTAAGAGACTAGGCTTTTTTGAAAATTCCATTCCATGTTCAAGTTAGGGTACCAAAGACCAGAAAGGAGAGAAGGAGCTGACAACTGTGATCTTGGTATAGCTGATAAAAGAAAATTCACTCAAATTAAAAGAACTACCTTTTGCTCTCCTCTCTTAGATAGGTAACCAACCCACTGCCACTATGGCAGAGATGTCACATGCGTACGAGAAGAGGGTGAAATTAACATTCTGCCTAGGAGCATAACTTGAGAAAGTGGAAGCTATTTTACATGATTAGATTATATTAAAGTATAGAATATATCAAATAACTATATATCATATAGTTCACTATGTTGTACTATATATATTACAGTGCGTACTGTACATGCCACATACATACTATGCTGATATATACACCGTACTATAATAACCACTGTAACAACTGCCTTATTACATACGTAGTAAGGCTAATAAGACAACTATAAATCAAAAGTAGGTGATTTACAACTCTGCATGAGAAATTTAAAGGAAAGAGACACTGGTCCTTGTTTTGGCTCCAGCTTGTCTGCAGTCTCTCCAGCATTCTTTCCCTTACAGGGCCCACTGATGTACCTGCTCTGGGAGGACCAGGAAGACTGTGGAAGGGGTGGGCCCGAGGATGGCAGGAGTGTTCTCGCAGGACTGCAGAACTTGGCGGCAGGGGCGCATGCTTCTGTTTTGTCTTTGTAGGTTTGGGTTTTGGACTGATGATGCCACCTAACACAGCTGATCTGAACTTTTTGTTTCTAAGCTGACTACATCTTTCAGGGAAGGGGTCTGCCTATTACTTCCTCCTCTCATCTATGGATTTATAGAAAGAAAAAGAAATGCTTTCACGCCCACATGCTCTCAAACTTAGTTATTATGTATACAGTAAAAAGGGACCTCAGGAGCTATTTCCCAACCAGGATATATTTAATTGTAAAATAGAATAATAAAGGTATATTTGTTTATTTGCAGGTGCACTAAGTCTTTTATCGCCCAACTGACATACACAAGGGATCTGATTTCTCACTTGAGCAATGCTCCACGAACACCAAATTGTCCATTGTTAGCTCTACTGCTGAGGGTAGTGATCCAATACTTAACATAGCTAAGAGTCATCTCAGCATTCCTCAGGCTTGAGTCAGCCTCCTGTTCACACTGGTAACCAAGCTGTCAATATTTGCTTAAAAGGAGAACAACTTAGGCCTGCTGATTGATTAAATGTCTGGTTAGGTCTTTCTTCCTAAATGAAAAGGAGGCTGCCTTCACGGGCAGAGGAGAAGGCAGGAAGTGAGGATTGCCCAACACCCCACTGTTTTCTTGGGGAGAAGACCCCTTTGAGAGGACTACCAGTTTCAGTGGTAAACGGAGGGAATGGGAGGAGAACAGGAAGAGACTGAATGTCACTGCTCAAATTTGCACTTGGAAAAAATTAGCAATTTACATGGGCTGGAGAGGTAGTTATAAACTGACATCATCAAGTTCCTGCCTATGGCTATTTCCTGCAGCTAGAAAAACCTGTTGGGACAGCCCTGGCTATGGCTGTTACAAAATCTGGTCATTCAAGAAATGAGTTCAGAGACAAAGGTGGTTTCCCACATCTCTTCCCACGAGGGTACTGCAGCATTCTCACTATGGGTACCGCCTGCTGACCAGCCACCGTCCTCCAACTGCGGGGCCATCAGAAGGACCAGACACTGGTTTCTTGAGTCTCCCAAGACTACTCATGTTTGTCTACAACTGGGTCCAGCACACATGGGGAGGCAGCAAACCAAGCAAGAGTCCTCCATAACTCACTCCTAGGTTCTCGGAGGAGTTCCCATGATTCTCTGTACTGTAACCAGTCTTTCCCAACTGGAACCATGACTTCCAGCAGAGAGTGATTCTCCTCCATCCAATTCTGAAACTAGGTGAAGGGTCTAGGAAGGCCTGACACAGGGCCCCGTCCCACCCAAGTGAAAGATATCTGTACCCTGGATTCTGGCAAGAAGACACGCGGCTAAGACTGAAGGAAGAGTCTTTATGTGACATCATCTGTCACCAAGGAGTGGCCCACCCTTCACGAAGGCCAGAGCAAGGGTTCTGGGGGTGGTCTGAGAGCATTACCATCTGAGGGGATGTTCAATGAGAGGAAATGTGGGAGAGGCATTACTCAAAGGCACAGGGAACCACCATGGAAAAAGCCGGCCCTCACTGAAGGAGAACAATCCTTTCTCTGTATCTAGCTGCCTGGCAGAAAATAGGCACATTTGCAGTGTTTGTAACCACAGGGACGGGCAAGAGAAGCCAGCAAGGCCTGGCTTGCTCTCCACTGCTCTTGCAGACCTTACTCAACCCACACATACAAACATGTGGCAATTAAATACTTCTCGCAGGTTCAGAGGATTTAGCTAAATTGTCTGTACATAAGCCACTGTTTACAGAATCTTAAGGTCCTCTGATAGCAATGTAACTATCCTTGGTTGGATGAGCAGAACCTCTAAGCCACCAGCATGGTGAGGGCTGCCTGGGTGGTCCCTGCAGGTGTGCTGGGCCCTCAGGCAGTGGGTGGCAGGGCCTCGGTGGAAGGGCAGGGCAGGCCCTCCAGCTCCAGGCTGAGGGGTCATGGGTCAACAAAAGGCCCCATGCTGGTGGACAGGTTGTGGTGACAGGAGAGAAGCAGTGCACACCTTAGGCCAACCTCTGACACAATGTGGCCACATCACAGTTGAAAAGCCCTTGGATATTCACATGCTGGGGCAGTAAGCCACTAGATAAATACTTCAAAATAAACCACATGCATGGTGGCCATTTTTCTGTTTCCAACCCCAGCACCCCACCAACTGAGGAGAATTACAAAGTTCAACTCACTTATCGTCTTTCTCATAAATGTTTAGTCCGAGGGCATCAACCCCAAGCCAGAGGTCTGTTCCTTTCTTATTTTTTATCTCAAAATAGTTGATTCCGTACATTTCCAGGTCCTGAGCAATCTTCAGATACTCCAACATGGCGCTGTCTCTAGCAGGGAGAACAAGAACATGGTCATTAGTGTGCGCTGTGTCCTGAACCGAGTATTGTTAATCTCAGGCACATCCGGCAGGACAGGCTGACGGCTGTGGCTTTGCTGCTGTCCCTCTGCTGGCCATTCACACCTGTGCCCTAGCTGTCCTGCACGCTGACCACTGATGTCCTTCAGACATTCTGGAAGAACTGAACTGACTCATGCTGGTTTCTCCAGACACAGAAGATTTTCCTTCTAATTATTATTAGTAGGCACCATCTTTGTCTTGCCCACATGCTGCTGCAAGGGACTCCCCCACTGTCTGCTTTACCAGGAGCCACCATTTAGGCTCTGGGTGATTTCCCTCCACAAGATGCTCAGGACAGACGAAGCTGCAGGACACAATGTCTGTGAGGCCCAATCTGCAAATGAACTTTGAGGCTGGGGGATCGTAGAGAATTGCTGCTAATGCCGCACATGAGAATTTAGGGCAAGAGAGAATCTGGCCATTTCTTATATCTAACAGCCTCATGTCACGTCATGTTCCTCCTTCGTGACTCCTTTGTGTTTAATATTAATAGCAAGGGTTTCTCACTTGGGATCAATTTTCCTCATGCTGAACGATGCTTATGCCCCCTTTACTAAAAAACAAAGTATTTAGACACAAGACCTTCTCTCCTCTAAAACAAACAAGGGAGAAGGCTTTGGGGCCTGAGGCTTAAACTAAACTGCTTCTTACCTCCAGGCATGAACACCTGCCTTTATGTAAGAAAAACCTCCCGTGCATTTTACCTTTCACTGCTCTGCCCCACTGGGGCTGAAGGCCTATGAGGCAGCTCCTGAAACTAATCACCTCGAGAGCCCTATCTGGAGTCAATGAGAAGGAGACAAGTTTGAGAGGCAGGAGCTGCCCAGCACTCACTTGAGCATCCCGCGATGCTCCGCATGCCACACCTGGATCCGGTCCTCCCACTGGTCCCTGGTGAGCTTGTGCTGGTCCATGACTCTGGATTGCAAAGGAAGAAGACAGAGGACTGTCACCACAAAGAGCCATGAGAGGAAGCAGCAGGCCATTGCCCATCTGCAGACCTCAAGTTTTTTTTCAAATAAAACCACCACAAAAAGTGTTACTACTTCCTAATATGTAGCATTTCAGACAGTTAACAACCTGAAAGGTTTAGAATCTAGAAAGAGACAAATCCAGTCTTGTGGGAAAAATTTTAAAAAGGTATTTTATATCTTAAAGGGACCCTTCTTCCAAAAGGGGTAAATTATTTAACCATTAATGAATAAAGATTTATTTAATGGGGCCAAATCATTATACCCTAGGGAAAGCCAATAAGTGTGATTATGTATATAACACAGCCACTTTTCCATTCCATGAAGAATGGTCCCCCTCCTGCTACATTTGTCACAAAGCCTGCAGAAGTGGATCAGCACCTAGGGGAAGGTGATGGTGGGTCAGTCTCCACTGCAGGCCAGAGCAGTGCTGGCACACACACAGATTAGATTAGGAAGTGCTGAATCCCAGCCTCACAAAGGGCTTAACCCTTGTGCTCACTGACTGCTTCTGCTAACATACATCACTCACACCCTTTACGGACGCAACCACTGCTCTCATCCGGGCCCGGCCACCCCTTGCTCACCTTTGTGGGATCAGCCGCTCAGAGCTGAGGTACCCAGACTTATGCGTTTCCTTATTATAGTCTCCAAACTTGGCCTGCACTGCATACGAGCCCAGGAGCACTGCCGTCTCAGGAGGGCAGTAAATCTCATCGCTGAGAATTCCCTCCTTCACTTGGAGGAAGAAAAGCTTCTGCGTGATGTCCTGGATGAGCTCCTCAGACACATCTTCGGGATAGAACTTGGCCCGGAACTTAAACTGGAGAGGATTCTCCTTTCTGACCTCCTGTGCTGACACCTGGACAATAGAAACCAAATGCCCTTCGCAAGCCTGACAGACAAGACCTACCTCCCAAACGTGGTGCCTAATCATTGGCTCAAAAGGGTCGTGCAGGCCAGTTTTCAGAAGATAACATTTACTCTGAAAGTTATCTTTTAGACATAAGGCCAAAAAAGGCCACTTAAAGTCCTATTACCCTGACATGTAGCCGGAAGCCTAGCAGCAGCCAGTTAGAGCCCCACCAAGCCACTAGCGCTGGCTGCTACCCTCTGGGGAGATGCTGCCCATTCCAGAGAACTCAAATCTAGAAGCAGGAGGCCTAGAGACCTACCTGTGAACCTGGTGTCTGTCCTTGTGGCCGGTCAAGCCGTGGGCCATGGCCCTTCCATTTAAAAACTACTACTGTGCCCTCCCTTCCCATCGCTAATTAATCCTCAGACTTGCTACTGTAACATGGGAGGGCTCAGGGTCGGGAAAGGGAACATTTTCAAACTGTGTGGAGAAAACACATTTAAAGTTTTTGCTTTGCTTTTACAGTTGTTAATAGCATTATTCAGTCTTTGGAGCTGGAAGATAATCTACCACAGGTTCAAACAAAACAATAACAGGTTCTTACAAAACAGTGAATGATTCATGGTTTAGAAGATTAACAATCTCATCGGGGGGAAAAAAACACTAAGGTCAACTAAAAGCTAAGCAATTAACCATCATATGCCTCAATGAGTGAGCAGTAAGGAGAAAAAACAGGATCTAATTTCCCACCAATATCCCCCATTTACTGGAAACCTGCAACCTTTTTTTGTCTATAAAAACTTTTACACAAATAACAAGAACAAAAAACAAAAGACAGAGTGAGGTACTCTGGTTTCAGAGTTAACAGAGCAGACCAACAACCAAGCAACAGCCTGTAAATAGTTAACTCTGACTTACCTTTTTATCAAGTTTCAGCCAGGTAGGAAATCCTTTATTATCCACATACTGGAGGCCAAAGTACCACACTTCCCTAAGGCCGATGGTCTTCACCACCTGTGTGAGACAGGCAGACGGGGAGGGGCTGAAGCAGCCAGGAGAGCATGCCTCTCCTAGGCTGCCCCAACAGGAGCCTGCTCCTAACAGATGCTATTCTCCCCAGAGCCACGGACAATTTATTGTTAACAGACAATTTGAGCAGATTCAGAATTAACCTTAAATCTCACAAAATCTTAAGATCTTAAAAACTCTCATCCCTCCTCCTCTGTGCTCCGTCACGCTTTCCCAAGTAAAGATAACCAGCTGAGTAAGCACACTACCAGCCACCATCACCCAGGTGTGAAGGTCTCCTGTCAGGTGTGCCTATGGGAAAAATGGGGCTGAAAGTCACCAAAGTGAAGCATGGCAACGCTGGGGTCTCCTCTGGTTGCCTACCCCTGCTTTCCAGTGAGCCCATTCTCAAATAAATGAATAAATCTTTAAATAATAAAATTCTAAAGCAGCCCAGGTGGCTTAGCGGTGTGGCGCCACCTTCAGCCCAGGGCCTGATCCTGGAGAGCTGGGATAGAGTCCCACCACCAGGCTCCATGCAGGAGCCTGTGCCTGTGTCTCTGCCTCTCTCTCTCTCTCTCATAAATTAAAAAAGAAAAATCTTTAAAAAAAATAAAATAAAATAAATAATAAAATTCTCCACAGTACCAGATAAAGTCTCCTGTGGTCCGTTATACACAGAATCCCACACTGGTTATTCTTGTGTCTTAGAAACAGAAAAGCAACTTGCTGGGGACACTTATTAGACATCATCACAACTGAATCCCAGAGCTTTGCTTGCATTGCTTAAATCCCATGATATGCAATGCTACGCCTTTATAAAAAGGTTGTCATTCTTCAAATATATGGTTTCTATCACATTTAAAGGGCAAGAGGTCTGAACACATGAGAAATGACAAATCTGGGGCACCTGGGTGCCTCAGTGGTTGAGCATCTGCCTTCGGCTCAGAGTGTGATCCCAGAGTTCTGGGATCAAGTCCCACATCGGGCTCCTGCATGGAGCCTGCTTCACCCTCTGCCTGAGTCTCTGCCTCTCTCTGTGTCTCAGATAGATAGATAGATAGATAGATAGATAGATAGATAGATAGATAGATAGATAGATAGATAGATAAAACCTTTTAAAAAATGACTAATCAGGTATCTGGAACACTTGCTTAAAATAAAATCTGAAATTCCAAATAAACTCCAGCTCTGAACCTATGCTCTCATCTGCTGGGGGAACAATACTTGTTGGAACTCCAGGAGTCTGTTCACCATACACCAGGGAGGGACCACCCTCCCCATTTACTGCCCCTCCACCCCAAAGAGGGGAGACAGGGCTCCATCATGCAACAATGTGAAGAACTTGGACTGTGTGGTGCAAGCTCCCAAGTCTCCTGTGAACCCTGCCTAGGTCTTTTTAGGGTAGCTGATGGCAAGTCCAGGTTTTCTAGAACCAATCCTAATTTCTCACTCCCTGGAAACCTCCATTTCAACATTGGATATAAAACCCTGCCTTGCCTTCCTCCTTGGGGTGTTTCACAATTGTACAGGCAAGCCCCACCTGCATAAGCAATCTAGTCTTTGTACTCCATCCACCAACCTTAGCCTAAGCCTGGCTCCTAACCAGTTTGAAATGACTTCCCGTCTGCTTGATTCCCCTTCCCATCCCAGTCGGACCTTCGCTGATTTCCATGGCCACAGCTCAGATTCCTCCTTTTCCTCTGCTATGATGTGGCCAGCCCCCTTCAAGCAGCGGATCACAGACTCTGGAACTATGCCATGGACATAATCCAGGACCTTCACTCACTCAGTGAAAAGCCTGTCCCTGCATGCCCCAATCTGCCAAATGTCTCCACGGAATCTTCCACCTAATTATTCCAGGGTAACTGTCTACAGCACGTTTCAAAGCCTTACTTCTCTTCCTATGGCTTCCTCAAAATGGCACAATTGAATTAACCTAATCTGCTTTCCTTCAGTCCGTTCTAAAAATCAAACTGTAAGTCCTTACAAGGGAAATCCAATATTCCTGGGAAAACACACCTCTAACGTCCTTAGCTTACCCAAAAGCTGATAAACATCATGGAATCAGAATGTGAACAAGTGTACAGTCTGTTCCTTTATCTCTGCCTCGGTGGTGTTTTAAATGGTAGTTTTAGAAAAAAATGCAGGGACAGGTCCACTTAATCTCAAGTGACAGGTGGAACGTATGCTTTGATGATGGAAAACAATGGGCATGCCAAGTCATACTTTTCTCATCACCTCAGGAACTTTGGTAGCAGAATGGCATTGTTCGGCTGTCAGGAAGGCTGCCTATGTGGCATCTTGCCTGTGAGGTCCTCCGTCAGGTCAGATCCCTGGACTAGAATCTAGGCACAGATAAAGCAAGCGTGCTGGGGTGGGGTCGGGCCAGTTTGTGCAGAAGAGACTGAAGGAACTCATAGGGTAGGAGAGAAGGCTTCGGACCAACCTCTAAAGTCTCTTTCAATCTATTCCATTCAAGGACCATATTCTAGCGACTGGTAGTTTGGCCCAAGAACAACCTTTGCAGACCTCGAAGGTCATCAAGTGAGCAAAAGAGAAAGGACATACTCTAAAGACATTAAGAAGAAAACATGCCCAACCTGGTTGGGGTGTGGGGAAGGAGCACCAGGAAACACCTAGGGCTCCTCTGAGGAACCATCCTGACCACCTACCCACAGGAAGGTGGGATGTTCTGTGTACATGCTACCTTGGAAGGCTTTGGAAGGATGGACAAATCATCTTCAAAAAGACAAGTAGGGTTAAGACACCATGGAGCCAACCTCTGCCCCAGCAACCCCAGCATGCTATAGGACCTTGGGCAATTCTCTTCTCTCTGGGCCTTCATGTCCTCACTTATACAGCCTTAGTACTCTCAGGTTATGTGGTATTTTTCATGACAGATACACCAAAGTGTAAAGAAATTAAATGTGAACTCTGTCAGAGAACTTTGTATTAACAGTTGTTGTTGCTGAAGACGAAGTTCAGGATCCATCTCCCATTACTTCTCTTTCTGGTAATTGATCGGTGGTGGAATCTCATTACCTGTTGTGGGGGTTGGTGGAGATTCAGGCAGGAAACATGGCTTGGTAACAGAGGTCAAAATGGGATGTGGCCTTGCTTTTTGTTTAGCACATGGATTCAGGGGCTTGACTTTCTGGGATAGGAAATAACAACAGGTGCTTGAACAGGATGGTTGATGGGGCTAATGAGCTTTGGAATAATTTAGATACAGAGCTTATCAAAACTTGGCATGTTGACTGGATTTATGTGGTTAGCACTTTTTAAATAACCCATATCTACTGATTGAGTTCAGGGTCCATTTTTTGTATGCCTGCCTGTTAATCCACAGCTCCATGCTACTGATAAGCAGATCATCTAATATTAGAAAAATGCCTGGCTTAAAACCAATCCGAACGCCAAACTAGATGTAATTATTCAGCATTTAGCCACATGTAGAGTTCTGTCAACATGGCACCCTGGATCAAGAAGTGGAAATAATCCTATGCAATATGAAGCTCCGTGCCCAGCACATGAGTGTGCAGTTAAAACTGAATCACTGAATGAAGTATTTGAAGGAACAGGGCAGGCCTCTCCCACTCTCTCCACTCCCTCCCCTTCCAAAGGACTGCAAGGAGACAAAGATCTTCTAATAAACAGCAGTAGTTCTATCTTGCAGAAGGACCAGACTCTTTTAATGGCCTCTTCACAAAGTTTCTGAGAAGCAACACGTGAATGGAAGCAAGGGCAGCTAAATGGCTGAGACATACCCAATCCAACCTAGAGTTTCTATCTGCTCTAAAAATTGTTTGAGGACAACCCAGCACTCATTTACAGACAAGGACTCTGGGGTGACTAAGGGCCTCCTACCCATTTCTGTTCTAACCACTGACCCATATGGCACTCAGCTGGCTCTATTTAACTTACTTCTGGTTATCTTTCAGGAGAAACCTTTAGATTTTTGCCCCAAGTCCAGCCTCACCCAGAACAGTAAATGCCTTTATCCTTATCGGGTAAGGCAGAGCCAGGGATGACCTCATCAGAGCAGCACAGGGCGAGTCGAGATGTCCCTGTCCACCCGGGGAAAGCCTGGCGTGCACACCCCAGCACCACTGCTGGCTCCTGCGGCTGCTCTAGAGCTGGCTGACACATGAGGGGCCGAGGCGGCGGGGAATATATTAACCTACTGGGTGCTCACTTTTGGGGGTAAGGAGGTACAATGAAGCATCGGAAGGAGTCACTGATACCTTCTAAATGTGCTAGAATTCTACCTCCCATATTTCCCAATCAGCACCCAATCCAATTTCCAGGTTTGGTGCTAGGGTACAGAACATCACTTCTATCAGTGGGGCCTCTCAGGGAGGCAGGTTATCGCTCAAGGGAATGCAAACTCATGTCTGCTCCTGTTGCCCTCTTGGATCCTTGGCCCCAGAGCAGAATTTACTCAGCTCAGAGAAGCAGATTGTGTTCTCAAACTTGGAACTGTTCCATGGAAGAGTTATCACAGCTTTCTAGCTTGCTCACGATTATCAAAACTCTGCATTCACCTCAGGTCTCAAGAAGAAATACAGAAGTATATACATGTGATCTGTTGCCCTAGCTCAAGCTAGGGAGGATCATCTGCTGACTCCTGAGTGTGCTCACAGATGCCACACTTGGAGATGGAACCTGTGGCCTACTTGATTCCAGGCAGTGTCAGGCCCTCACTGCACCCTGACCTGCTGACCAGATGGCAGGACATCAACATCGCTGGGTGACCGTGAACACCCCTGTGGGTGGGTGGATGGGAGCTAGAGCTTTTGAATGTGGCACTGTGCTGGAGAAGACTTCAGAGAATTCTGTATGTTTCTTTTCATAAGGGTGTGAACAGGAACTCCTGCAGAGTGTTTAGGATGGGTGAACCCCCTGGATGGAGGGGAAATGTCCTCCTCCACAAAGAGAAGCAAGCTAACCAATACATTCTGCAAAATGTCCAGATTTGAAAAAAAAAAAATTTCCTAAATGGGAATTCTCTCCTAAGCTCATAGAGACCAACCTGATCAAAAAGCTGTTTTCCTGTTGTATTTGGCTGGATGGCGAACTCCAGCTCCGCATCCATGGTGGTAACTCGGACGTTGATCTAAAAACAAAAAACAGAACAAAACGAATTACACTTAACTAAGTGTTCCTTCCTAATAAGTTTTCTGAACCTTCCACAAAAACTCAAAGCTACTTAGCAACACAGCAAGAGTAAATTCCCCCACTGACATCCATTTTCATGCTGTCACGACATGCACACACTTACACACATTCATGCACACACACACTGTAGCCGGCGGTAGATGGGTGCGGAGTCTCAGCACATTCACAGCTTGGACTCAAGGGTATACCAAATTTGTTTTAATAAAAGCACACTCACACTTTGGTCTAAGCTGTTTTTCTACAAAAATACACTGATAACCATTAATGTAGTTTTCTGTGTACCAGCTGTTTTTTTTTTTTTTTTAACCAGCTCGTATTGACCCTCATGACAGCCAAGGAAGGCACCGTGGGGTGGTATGCTGCCTTGAGGATTCAGAGAAGGAGCGATATATACCAGCATGTTCAGAAACACTGGCAACTAAATAGTGAAAAGGGAAATGGTCAGACGACTAAAGACCCATCAGAGAGAACGTCCCGCCGCAATTTAAAATGCCAGTTATGAAGATGGTTAAAACGTGGAAAATTGCTTCAGAAATGAAAGACATGACAAGCAAAATGGTACACACCCCCTCGCTGCAAACCTGCAAGCCTCTAGGCAGAGGACGGAAGTAAAATGTGGGGACGGATGTATCATGGGATGGCCAGGTCACAAGGTGACCACACTGAGACGTGGGTGAGGAGGAAGCAGCCTTAAAGAAGTCTCTAACTTGCACTAAGTTTAAAAAATTCACTTGAAGGTAATTTTCAAATCACTTGAGAAAACTCAAAACTGACAAATCTTTGTATCACTGTCCCAAAGGAAAACACCACAGCCACACAGCAACGGTAATCCTCAAGATTAAGAAACGTTTTTCAAGAGAAATATGTAAGTAGCTGGATACACATATACCCTAAATTCTTCCTGACTTGGAGGTAAACATCACGAGGACATAATAACAGGGCCAAGACTTTGCTGACAGAGGTCCACAGGTCCAGCTAGTGCGCAACACACATTCAGCACACACTGCTATGTTAGGAACAAAATCCATCTTCATGGATTGTTTCTTCTAACCTTCAAGACTGATAAGAAATATTCTGACACAAATCCACTGTATTTTAAAGGTTCTCTGACAGCAAAGACAAATGAGGCATAATTTTCCAGGATTTCAAGAAAAGTCTCCTCTCCAATATCAAGTCTACAAATTAAAGAATTCAAGCTTACACAGAAGATGAGGCATATTTTAAATTCTCCGATTAAGATATAAAAACTTAAGTTTCTTTCTTTTCCTGCTGGCAATAATTTTTTTTAAATCACAAAATGGCTGTTATGAAGTATAAAAGATATTTCTTAATTATGGTCGTCCTAAATGCACATATTATTAGAGATGAAAAAACAGCCCCAAAGTCAAATATTCCAGGAGACAAATGCAGCTCCAGTTACACATTCATAAGCCTACAAAAATATATCACACCCAAAACCGGGTTGGTTGGGTGGGGGGTGGGGGTTGCTCACAAATACAGGACCTTAGATTCGCTTTGCTGATTAACTGACTGCAAACTGATTAACAGGAATATAGAAAAAGACTATTTCTAAGGTTTGGATCAGGTTCACATTTGACTCAAAGTTGATATAACTCCTTAAAAAACCAAAGAGGATGGATGTAACAAGCCAGTAGTAAGTAAACCTCTTGAAAATTAAGCATGATGAGACGGTTTCCCTAACCTCTATAAACCACACCTGCCACCATGAAGACCCCATCTGCCATCTGCTGCTCCAACATGGCCATGCTGCCAAGTTCTGGTTGGTCTGGCCTTCTCAGAGAATCCTTTCTGTGAGCTCCAACACCCACAGGCTACCATGAAGCCTGATACATAGCTTCAAATGGAGATGGGAAGCCTGACGATCAGGTTAAGTTTTTCTGGCATTGCAATAATAAACACAATTCAGACAAATAGGAAGTAGGTTTTTCTCCATTGTTTGGTCCCTTGGCCTTGTCAAAAGGAATAATTCCCAGATCTGATCTGGGGACACATCAGGACTTTCCTTATTTGCAAAAATGCCCCTAAAATTAAAAGTCTAGTCAATTTTATTGATGTATATGTATATTCACATAGAGTGCATGCTCTACCACTCCGAGCTAAAAGGCTGAGAGGAGAGGACTCATGAATCTACCCAACACGTGAGGAACAATGTGTTGGCAGCTGTGAGGAACAATGTGTTGGCAGCCTGTGGCGCAACTGCTCCACATCATGGGTACACATGTACCTGCACTAGTCCCGATGTCCTAGTCTCAAGTGAGACTAGTCCCTGCACAGAGGGTGTGACTGGCACGCTGGGCGCAGGCATTCCTTCTACAAGACTATCGAGGACATCCATGACCCCACCTCCTCCTAAACACAGGTGTCCCCAGTCGCTGGGGGAATCTAAAAGTGCCCCCCCACACCATTTCCACATGCTGAGGAGAGGGGAGGATGCTACCCAGACTAAGGACCACAACAGGGCACTGCCTTCATCAGGTCAAAGAGTTGAGTTTACAAAGCCTGCTAAGATTATTTTCAACTTTAAAGATATTTAAAAATGAAATACTGAAATATAACATAAACCTCTATCAGTGTTTAAAATGAAGCATTCACAAGGGCACCTAGGTGGTTCCATCAGTTAAGCATCTGTCTTCAGCTCAGGTCATGATCCCAGGGTCCTGGGATCAAGCCCCAGGTCAGGATCCTCACTCAATGGAGAGTCTGCTTCTCCCTCTGCCTCTCCCCCTGCTCGTGCTCACTCTCTCTCACAAATACATAAAATCTTAAAAAAAATAAAATAAAATGAAGCATTTACTCAGATGGACCATTTATATACATTTTGATCCACTTATCCAGGAGCTTTCAAAGAAATCAGACCTTTAGCAACTAAGAAAATGTATCTAAAACCCAACTCTCCTTTTCTGAGAGAGAGAGAGGGATCGCACACACACAAACATAACAAGCTCTCACAAGAGCAAACAGGTGGCAGGGGCAGGAGAGGGAAAGGAGTTCACAAACAGGCTCCACGCCCAGCAGAGGTTGACAGGACACTGGGCTTGATCTCAGGACCCAGATCATGACCTGAGCCAAAATGAAGAGTCGGGTATTTAACTGACTGAGCCACCCAGGCGCCCCCCAACTCTCCTTTTTAATTATCTTTGTCTTAAATTTCCATAGTAAGTGGGACGCCTGGGTGGCTCAATGGTTGAGCATCTACCTTCGGCCCAGGGCATGATCCTGGGGTCCTAGGATTGAGTCCCGCATTGGGCTCCCCGCGGGGAGCCTGCTTCTCCCTCTGCCTGCCTCTTATGAATAAATAAAATCTCTCTAAAAAAAAAAAAAGTTAAATTTCCATAGTAAGCAATCTTTTTAGAACTTGGATGGAAGCTGACGCCCATTATCTGCAACGCTGCCACAGAAATCAAGTGGGTTTGTAGGGTCCTGCATGATGAATGTGAGGATGGTCCCACAAAGACCCCAGAGGTCCACAGGCTTAAAACATACCACCACACACATCCAAACCACATGCAAAGGCGAGGGGGGGGGGAAGAATGTGTGGTTTGCAATTTTTATTGTCTTGGTAATTACCCCCACTTCTTATCAAAGGCAACATCTGCTGAAGACAACAAAATCCCGTAGTAATAGAGTACCCAGTTAGTCACTGAAAATGTAACCCCAAAAGGCAGTGTTTCTCTCAGGTCCGACAAAATATTGAAAACCTGTTAAACATTCTGCTTTGTTTGGGGATGATGATGGTTAAAGTTCAGTTTTGCTCACATACCTCCACTGAATACACAGGCATTCACATACACAAGCGTGCGTGCACGTACACACACACATCATGCAGATGACAGTGTAGGGTAGTTTAATAATTCAGTTTTCTTCCACATGCTGAGACAAAGCCATGCTGAAAGTTCTACTAAAAGTTCTAAAATGTTAGAACACAGAAGGAACCAGACTTAACTGCATCCTGCTGTGTGTAATGGGAATTCATAAATAAGTTTAGATAATGGAGTTAACGATAGGTTTTTAAACTCCACAGATTAAAAATAATGAGGTCTTCCTCTGGCTATATACTGTATCAGAATTTTAGAGTAAGAGGACTTGTCTTAGACCCAAGTCAAGAAAACACACTAATGAAGATACCTGAACCATCCAGGGAAATGAGGTTCTAATGAATCTAATGCCTATTTTCCACACTGGTCACATTTCGCGCAAAAAAAAAAAAAAATCTTTCTTCTTTTTGCCCCAGTAGCCTTAGTAGGGAAATTGTGCTTTCATTTCAGTAAGACAGGTGAGTTTTTGATTATCAGAGTGTCAGTATATCTGCTGGGATCTGAAAGAAATGTTTTAGAAACAAAAATCTAAATGAACTTAAGTTCATTTCTAAAATATGAATAAACTACCAGCAAAAATTCTTAGAACTAAGCAAAATGCCACGTGTGCTTTCTTTGCATGACTGTGACTACTGTCCCCCAGGTATATGCACCGCGCCTCTAGAGAATGCACAGGATATGCGATGCAGGAATTTAACACAAAAACCTACCTTTGCCTTAGTTAATGAAGTTAATGCAAATCTAATTGTAATGTTGTCTCTGTCCTCCCTCTGCTTAATAATCTACTCTAAAAAATTCTATTTGCTGTTCTTACGGGTTAGCTCAGCTCAAGACTGTGACACCATACGCCGAAGAATTTCACTGTTCCCAGCCAGCCCTAGCTAGCAGGCACCTGGCATGCCCTTGGAGCTCACTCACTCCACAAGGACCAATCAAATACCTACTGGGTGCCCCGGGCACCTTGAGGGCCCTGGGACAGAGGGAGTCAGACTTCCTCTGACCTTCAGTCACTTACAACATAAGAGAGACATGTTTTGAATAGCTCTCATTCACCATAGTTGTTTCCAAATGGGCCCAAGTACTAGAATCCCCAGAGCAGCCTTACAAACACCCAAAAGTTTCTGGGCCTTAGCCCAAGAACCTATATTTTTTAAAGCCAAACAAAAGATTCTGAGGACCCACTGCACTCAGGGATCACTGAAACAGTGAAGAGAATGCAGCCAAAGGGACCTGGGTTTGAGAGCTGGTGCTGCAGCCTGAGGACTTCCTCCCACTGGGCCTCACCCCCTGAACTGCAAGCCAAGGGTCTGGACTAGAAGTCCTGAGGTCCTTCTGCCTCTGAAATGCTTGGTCTAAAGTCCAACAGCACAAGGGGACATGTCGGGGTGCAACCAAATGTAGCACTGTGAGAATAGGTGGGTAGACTCCTTCTTAAGGAAGGTGTGTGGATGGACTGCGAAGATTCCTAAGAAAAATAGCTGTGTGATACTACTAAAAGCTGGCTAGGGGAGTGTTTTCATAGGTAAAAAGAAAAGCTCACACCTATTTTCACATTTCCAGGAGGCAAAATGCAGTTCTCTGGCTGGACACAGAGTAGTACAGGTTTTATTGCTCCAATGCAACTGACCTCTTTTTTTCCAATAAGAGAATGTAAAGGTGTTAAACTACAATCTGGTTTTTAATAAACTCAGTAACAATTTACACTTTTAAAACAAATCAACTGTCCCCTCTGCTAACTCCCCCCCCAAAATTGAGCAATCATGAGCACAGGCCTGAGCACAGGTAGGCGGCCAAGACCTACCTCCCTAAGCAATCCCTGCCCAGTGGGCCACATCCGGAAGAAAGCACTTCCCCTCATTTGTAAAATGAAGTACTGTAACTAAAAATGTTTTATCTGTAAGGATTCTCCCAACTCTAACATTCTGGAACTTAAAAATCATCTGAGTGGCTTCTCACACCATCCAAGTCCATGGCTGTGCTGGTCTCTGGAATGTCATCTGACCTTCAGAGAAGAGAGGGGGCAAAGAGGTGACACAAAGGGGGCTATTTTGAGGTCACATAAGTTAAGGCTGGTTCTGTTTCCTTCTTTAACAGAAAGAATTTTGAGTGTCTTTGCTATGTTAATGTCTTTGTCACAAAATCCCTGGATGGCGGCCTCGTCAGGATCCTCCAAACTAGTCTACCCACAGAATATCCCAAAGGACCAGGAGGGTTTAGAATACAGTTTGGAAAACATGATTTCTGAATCTTCCCAGTTTAATTTTATCAAAATAATACCCAAAATGCATTCTAAGAGTCTGAGAGATGTAAAACAGAGCTGATGATGAAATACTGTTTCACTTTCTAACCTATGTATGACTGCTGGATTTGGTGCTGCCAAAGGACCTCCTGGTTCTTTCCCTTGTTTGAGTAAATAAATCCAGTCTTAGGAAATGCCCATTTCCTTCTGAAATACTTTAAAGAAAGTTGATTTAAAATTACCTCTCTAATCACACTTTTTGCAGAATAAACTCATACCATACTAAAGACCAAGACAAGAAGGAAACATTCAAAAGACCAATTCCTCCACAAACTTTATAGGCCAACAAGCAGGTATGTCTGCTTGGACAAGGCAATCCAATCTCATTTTAGGAGCCAAAATGCTACAGGGGGGAAAGAAAGTTTACAGAGATTTTCCTATATACTTAAGAATCAGGAAAACTATTTAAAATAGAAAGGGAAATACAAATGATTGCATTCTAATGTTTGAATTTCAGGCAGTGGATTCAGTGATAACAGATTAGTCTCAATACTATCGCACCTGCATTTACTAAAAAATTAGTCTGAGTAGAACTATCCAAAGCACCACCAAGATTACACTGAGAGCTTGACCTTTCATAATCACTTCAAAATGTCAACACTGTTTTCCAACATTCCAGCCCTCTCCCAAAGGTGCCCCTTCAGCAATTTCCAACAGCTTTCAAATATTTGGATAAGACCTTTCAAATACTTAGAAATGCTCTGATAGGAAGTAGATAGAGTAAACATTCTCCTACAAATGGGGGAAGCAGGGGAGTGGGTCAAGGAGAAATTCTCACAACAGATAATTAATGAGTCATAACAATTTTCTGAGATACTATTTTGGTTCACATAACTGAATAGAGACTATTGTATTTTGATTTTCATTTGAGTCATTATGTGCTTTTTAATAACAGCTTTGTTGAAATATACCTTACACATAATTCACCCATTTGAAACGTGCAATTCAGTGGTTTTCAGTAGAGTTATGCAACCAGCACCACTATCTAATTTTAGAGCATTTCATTTCCCTCAAAGAAACCTGGTGCCCATTAGCAGTCACCCCTCCCAATACTCTTCCTCCCTCGCCCTGAGAACCACCCATCTACAGTTTGTCTCCATGGATTACCCTGTTCTTGACACTACTCATAAACATGTGGCCTTTTGCCACTGCCTTCCATCACTTAGCCTGTTTTCCAGATTCATTCATATTATATAGGCTGTACCAGTGCTCCATTCCTTTTTTATTGCCAAATATTCCACTGCACAGATACATCACTTTTATTTATCCATTCATCAGCTGATGGACATTCAGGTTGAGTATCTTAGTAACTAGCTCATGTTGCTTCAGTGATGTAAAATATGAAACAGCTAGAAAACAAGGTGTTTGACATAATGTGGTATTCAATTGATATGAATAAAAATTCTTTGGTGGGAAACAAAGAAAAGAAAATGAATTTATTTTAAAAGTTTTATTTTTATTTTTTTGTAAAGATTTTATTTATTCATGAGAGACCCACACTGAGAGAGAGACAGAGACACAAGAGACAGAGACACAGGCAGAGGAAGAAGCAGGCTCCATGCAGGTAGCCTGATGTGGGACTCGATCCCAGGTCTCCAGGATCATCAGGCCCTGGGCTGAAGGCAGCGCTGAACTGCTGAGCCACCTGGGCTGCCCTAAAAGGTTTTACTTTTTAAGTTAATTTCCACAGACCCAATGTGAGGCTTGAACCCACAACCAAGATCAAGAGTCTGATCTTGGACTGGCTCCAGTGACTGAGCCAGTCAGGCAACTCAGGAAAACTAATTTTAAAAAATATTTAAATTTAAATTTACTGTTTTTAGTTGTAAATGAAAATACTGTCTTCAGGAAGAAGATCCCAGTTGTCAAACAAACTAATGTGAACACAGTAGAAAACACTCTGAATCCTTTCCCAGGCTTATTTTCCTGAAGCCAGCAGTCTTTCTAGCCATCACAAATTCTAGGTGATTACTTCACCCCACAAATGAGGAAAGGGCACTGAGAGCTGTCCCACCGAGGAGCAGAGGTGAGAACCCAGGCTCTTGCTCAGGGTTCTCCCAAGTAAATCATGTTCTTTTCCTAATTTTAAGCAGGGGCTGAGTCTTCCGTTCCACACTGAACTTCAATGGTGCCAAGCATGCTACAGGTAGCTACTCAATTTAGGTACCAATATACATGATATTAAATGATTTTATGATTTTAAATGAACATTACCTTTATATTTTAGACTTTCCTGGATTAACAAACGCCTCCAGAGCCCTGTCCATTACTACACCGAGAGACGTGGCAATAGCAGACATGTTTTACAAAGTCTTGTGTCTCTTAGTAATCGTTTGGGAAATACAGCCAGCTGCCCCTTATAAACTATTCCCTGGGCCCTCAGTGCTCCTTGGAGGCAGTGGTTCTCAAACCTGAACATGCAGAAGAATCACCTGAAGAGCTTGTTGACTCAGTTTTTTGGGCCCCAGGCCCAGAGAGTCTCTGACTCAGTAAGTTGGGATGGAGCCCATAAGTCTACAGCTCTACCAAGCTCACAGGTAAGGCCACCCCAGGAGAGCCACTGCTCTCATCAGGGAAAGAGATTACTATCCCAAACATACAAAAAGCCACAGCACCTTTTGGCAAAATTAATGCATTTACGGTTACTATTTATATATAATCCATCATATGAAAATCTTTGTTAAATTTTCATTCACTAAAACTGGAGTACAGTTACAGACCTGTGCCTGCATATCCCATAGACTCCATATCCCAGCAGTACCCTATTTGGTGGTCTCTCTGGATCTTAATCTTATCTTTAAGATAAAAATCAGGGGATCCCTGGGTGGCGCAGCGGTTTGGCGCCTGCCTTTGGCCCAGGGCGCGATCCTGGAGACCCGGGATCGAATCCCACGTCAGGCTCCCAGTGCATGGAGCCTGCTTCTCCCTCTGCCTGTGTCTCTGCCTCTCTCTCTCTCTCTCTCTCTCTCTCTCTCTCTGTGACTATCATAAATAAATTTTAAAAAAAAATTAAAAAAAAATAAGATAAAAATCAGGTCATTATGAACAATACTCCAACTCAATAAATCCTAATATCAGCTATGACACGCAGCGGTTCTCTCTCACATTTGCTGGCTAACAAATAGAGAGCTTCTGTAAAACATTACCATTAACTTAGCAAACCTGCATCAGCTTAGTGCAGAAATGCAGACACATGAATTCAGCCAAAGAAAGCAAAGTCAGAAAGCCATTAGGGCAAGTGGATTTTATTTTTTAGTTTTTCTCTCTCCTAGTCACCAGCCCTTTTTAGGAGGTCAAAGTAAAGGCTACTATTTGAAAAGGTAACTTTGTTTCCTCCTATGATGTAAAATGTTTCTCTTAGTTAAAATGGGCATTGCTGCTCCCAGTAACAATGTTTATATAAACAACAAAACTATACAGAACTAGCTGCCCCTGAAAATTCATTGACCATATTTTACATTGTTATAGTTTCTAATAAGCATAATTAGACCCCAACTTTTATTCAAGAAAGGCAGTCCAGAAACCACCCTGTTGTACACCATTCCTTTAAGAATAGAGAGGCCAAAGGAAAACCAACAGGTTGCTATGGGGAGGTATTTTCCAAAATAGCAAAACACTGCAGTACAGAGAGAGGACAAGTAAAATAGAAGTGAGGTCTTTAAAATATGATTTTGCATTAAATGAAGTAAAGGCCATAGTGACCTGACACTGCACTGGCAAAAGCACCACCACCATCATCCTGGGTTCCCTCCTCTCCTTCAACATTCCCACTACCAGAGGGAGCCACAGGTCACCACATGCCCAGAGCAGGCTGGACTCAAAGTTTAAAATTCCAGAGATAGATGTTTAAGTGTTAGTTCCTAATACCAGACTTCTTGAGGTTTACTGACCTTTAGATAATGTGAAAATAATAGTAAAAATACACCTCACTAATAAGATACTGCTAATGACAAATCTGTAAATCCATGGATAATGACTTACAATATTGCTGTTTTCTTTCAAGCGCCTGTTTCTTACACCTAAACTGTACCAAACTGCATCATTGTATAATCTCTTTCAAGATGAAAGAGACAGAGTAGCAGTGAACAAACTGGCTTGATTGTTAGGCGTTGGAAAATTTTCAGATGCCAAAGAAAACTGGTCACCTAGCTTTGCAAATGCAAAAAGTCTGGAACTAATGAGAACAAAAATGGTCAGGCAGTTCAGTAAAAATTCTGTGCATCGTAGTTTTGTCTGTAGCACAGCAACCACTGAAGACAGATGGGTAGAATAGATCTAAAGCTCACCTTTTTTTTTTTAAAGCTTACCTTTTGATAAAAGTTCTCAAATAGTTATACAAAACTAGGACAATAAACTAGCCTTTTATTGCCTAGTAATAATAATAAAATCATCAAATGTTAGGGCTGACAAGAGTACACTTGTGACAACTCTAATAACCACTATCTAGTACTTCCACAGAGGTCAAAGTGCTGGCCCACAGTTCACAGTAATTCCTATAACCTTCCTAGGAATCACAGATGGGTGGTCCCACTATTCCTGGAAATATGAACCACTGAGTCACAGAGAAGGACTGGGTGACATGGCTGGTGCCCAGCACAGGGCTCCAGATACTCTATCCTGCTGATGGTGGTCACCTCCCCAGCAAGACAATTCAAAATTGGCTGATGCTAACAGTTAATGGAAGACTGAGAATGGGCGGGGGGGGGGGGGGGGGGGGGGGGGCGGGGATCTATCAAGAAACCAAATTAACTGCCACAATCTAGTGCCTCAGGCTGGATTAAAGCAAACCCCTGCCCTCCTCTCCTATTCCTTCTAGATAGGGTGTAAAAAAGCAGTAACTGGTCAGCATTTGCCTAGGTGCTAATTACTAATGAAAAGTATGGTCATAATCACAGAGTTAAATGACAAAAGAGCAAGCTCAACTCCATTACAAACCAAGTCGCTGTAAGTCGACTTTCTCAGTTCAGTTATCCAGTCCTTAGTTTTAGGAAATTTAAGCTTAAATTTTAACATGAAAATATGGGGGAGGCCCCTGCCTCCCACCCCAAGAGCGTCGTAACACCATGAGGTGGGCACCTACCTCATTTTAACAAAGAACTCAGTACCACTTTAAGGAATTTTGAGGGCAACTTAATCATAAAAGTGCCACATATCTATCCCTCACCTCCTTTCTTAACTTTCCTAAAGTTACATTCATCTACATGTTATATTTGATATATTTTTGTTTTATAAACGTACATGTTGTTAAGGACAACTAAACTAGTGACAAGGTCCAACTATTTTGTGGGCTGATTCTAAGTGGGTACTACTTGGTGAGGGGAAAAGTTATCCTTGTCCAACCTCTTTTCTCCCCTCTTTTAAAAATTTAAATTCAATTGGCCAACATAAAGTACATGGTTTCTGATGTAGCGTGCAATGATTTATCAGTTGCATATAAAACCCAGTGCTCATCACATCACTTTCTTTTAAAGGCTGAGGAAACAGGCCCAGAAAGGTGTATGCAACTGCCTCAACTTCTGATAATCAGCTACTAAAAATGTTTATATGTATATGGCTCTTAAATGTTATCCCTGAAACGTTGCATCTTTCAATACAAGTCAATGGTTTTTAATTCTGAAAAGTTTGTTCCAAATTCCAGGGTGAAAATTATATAAAAGTATAGATACACAGGGAAGAGCCCAGATCAACTGATATCCATCACATAATTTTAGGAGCAGGTAATGAAACCCTAGGTCTTTCTAAATGGCTCCTTCTGCCTTGGAAAGTGAGCCACTTCCTGCCCCCAGACCCACTTCCTGTCTCGCAGTGCAGCGGACAAAAAGCAGACAAACCAGTCCTGTTTGTACTCATTATAACTAGAGAAAAATCACAACCTCAGTTAGAAAGGAACTCTCTGAGCAGCCCCATTAAAAAGAAGGTCAGTTCCCTCTAACTTGAAAACTGGGCTGGGAACATTTCGTGCTGAGTCCTCGCCACCGTCCGTGGACTCAGGCTTTGACAAGTTGAAGGGTCCTCACTGTCACCCAAGCTCCACTCACCTGTGGTACAGATGACTACTGGGGCTTCCTCCTATGGGCTGAGGGCTTTTAAATCCTATTCCTCGAACCTACTAGCTCTCTAGTGAGAGTCTAAAAGCAGGAACCACCCTGACACCAGGAAAGACATGCACTCTCTGTGCAGATTCAATATGGGCACTGGACTGGGCCGTCAGGCTTCAACACCTAGCCTAGGAAAGGGGAAGAAACAATTTCTTTCCAAGACACAGATTACATCCTTCTTTTCTCCCTACTCCAAGGTCACTTTCTCTTGAGCTAATAGGCGTGTGAAGTCTTGATTCTGTAACATGTGATTTCAGTTTTGCCTGATGTGTCATACATACTTCACCAATTTAGTTCACTGAAAACGGAGGTTAATTATATCCACCAACTTAGGATCCCATAAAAGACAAAAGGGACAGGACCAACATGGCTATCACCTACTGCCTACTGCAATGATGTTTCATTCTAGGCTCATAAAATACAGGAAATTAAAGGCCTATAGATTAGACTTCACTACCCACTTGGAATGTACTGTTTTCTTTGTAAAGTTAGAAGTCTCTCAAGGGTTTTACCTTTCTAACCTGGTTGGGAGTAACTATCAAAAAATGGTAATGTCCGAGCAGTGGAATTCCTTCACTAACCTGTTGTTTTAGTGAAGGACATGTAAGCTAAATCATATTTACATCTTGTGCCATTTCCTTTATAAATCTTTGCCCCTGGTTAAGATCACATATGCAATAGGAGCACCTGACTGGCTCAGTCTGTAAAGCGTGCAACTCAATCTCGGGGTTGGGAGTTCAAGCCCACACTGGGTATAGAGATTATTTTAAAATACAAAATCTTTTTAAAAATCCCATGTGCAGTAATATTTTGTTACAGATGTGTCATACATACTTCACCAATGTAAGAAGCTTAGGCAAAATATATTTAAACCTGACCAAGAAGGCTTTACTTTGGCCATCTTTGAAAATACAGAGCAAGACTCCAATAGCTTTTTTTTAAAAAAAATCCTACTAAATCAGTAAGTTTACAAAATTCACACAGAAACAAATTTCAACAAAACTTATTTAAACTGCCCAGTGTTTCTGAAATTATACTAAAAAACAAAAACAAAATTCTCAATTTATACTTGGTTGAGATCCAGTACGTCAGGTCCAAGACAGATCACAACTACACACATAATTAATTAATGGGAGTAAGGGCCAGAGGCCCACTCAAGAGCTCCCCGCCCCCACACAAGCTCAGGTCTGCTGTGCTTGTGGCCATATCCCTCCCACCTGCCTGAGGCCCCAGTGGGGATGGCAAGCCAGCCTTCAAATTGGCTGCACAAAATCCTGTTCCAGAATGCCCCAAACTTTGCTATGCTCACTTCCAATTTTCATCTCTGCAAAAGCTGCCATTGAGGCGATGACCTATTTCCAGTCGGGGCACGGAGGGCACTGCACAACCTCCTCCCGCCAAGATCGTGGGAAACAGTGGAACTAGCTAGGAATAAACAGCTCTGTGTTTTCAAATGAACTGCAATTGTGACTGGAGGTTCCCTTGAGTAAAATATGTATGTGGGAGGTGAGACAGTCCAGATGGGGTAAAATCAGGCACTCATCTAATCAGAACACCAAAGCTCTCAAGAAAAGGGGCGTCAAGAAAAAAAAAAGAAAAGGGGCGTCTACTCAAGGATCCTCCTAGAGCAGCTCAGTAGGAGCTCGAAGGGTTCTCAGGCTCCCTCCAGGGGACTCCAGATCCCAAAGCAGAGATGTCCCTTCCCACTTGCCCTCCCACCACACTCAAACGTTTGTCCATTTGGAAAAGTGACAACATCTTTTCACCCCTATAATGTGCCTTTATAAAACAAACTTTACTTTGTAAAATTTGGAACATTCACAAAAGTAGAGAGAATGGACACCATTCCCTCTTCACGTACTTTCACGCAGCTGGACACCATTAACTTCCTAACATTCTTGATTCATCAATTCTTCCCACCAGTTTAAAATAATTTTTGCTGGCTTATTTTAGGCTGCCACAGCACCATTTCAATTGCAAAAACTTCAATACATAGCCCTAAAGAACTGAGTACGTAAGTTACTCACTGTACTTCTATCATTTTAATATTTAAAATTCAATCAATATTCAATTATCCCCCATTGTCTCAAAAAATCTTTTTAGGAACACCTGGGTGGTTCAGTGGTTGAGCGTCTGCCTTTGGTTCTGGGGACCCAGTCCCACATCGGGCCCCCTTCAAGGAGCCTGCTTCTCCCTCTGCCTATGTCTCTGCCTCTGTCTCTCATGAATAAATAAAACCTTAAAAAATATATATTTTTACAGTTGAATTGTTCAAATTGTCTTATGCCCTCTGCAGCCTTGTCATCACCCTGTATTTCCAAACTGCCCTGTTTGGCCAGTTTCTTAACAAACATCAAGTTTTCCCCACCCTATCTCCCCATCTAAGTCCCACTTAAAAGTCTCACCCAAATAGCAATGTATTATGTAAGCATATACTTGAACAACAAGAAGCAATATCCCTAATTATTTAACCAAGACAATGAGACACCTCAACAAGAATACTTTACTATTATACATGATGCCTTTCATAAATAAGAGGTGGTTCCAATATAATATTTACCTTCTAAGTTTTTACGCAGTGGTTTGTGGTTCAATTTTCTCCTTAAAAACATAATAAACATGGCTGGATCTCCTTCTAAGAAATATTTTTCATGAAATCTATACATGCAGTAATGATCCAAGACCCATAATACCATTCAAAAATTAAATTTAATTCAAAAAATTCAAAAAATTAAATTTCCCTGAATCTCAATATCTGAGAAATGATGATAGAATCTATGTGGGTATGACAAAGGATGACATGCTTATCATCAAACCTACTTGAAAACAAGTTCTTAGAGAAGTATCCTGGCTCACTGTCCAGTGCATGAGTGACTTACCAAACAACAGACAAAAGTAAACCACACTCTGTCCAGTCACAAGGTCAGTCTGTCCAGTGGTTTTAACTCTTCACTCAACAAAGAGTGAGAATTAAAAGCATCTCTACCTTTTGGCAAAGCCTGGATGAAAAAAACCAACAGCAGTGTTGCTATCACTCCCTGACTTTATGTTAAGGATTTGGAAGCAGGGGTTTACCCCTTTTTGTCAACCAGTGTACCTCCGGGAACTAAGAACCTGGCACACAGCAGGTACTCTAATTGTTAATGAACAAGTGAATGTTAGGGATGGGGCTGATGTTCATTGAGGGAGTAAAGGGACAAAAATGCAAGGTAAATTCTATTGCAATACCAGGCTACATGAGAAAAAAGAATGCCCATCATGAAATACAAAAGTTTTTAATCAGATAAGAATTTAGTAGTGACAAGTTGAGTCCCTCTTATACTGTCCTCGGCGCTAGGCACAGGGCCAGGAGCTTCCGGTGCCGGGATGTCCTGCCTGGCCTCAGCATAACCTCTGTGCTAGATCCCCTGGACAGTGTTTCACAGGTAAGGGGGACGGGCACAGGGACGTGAGAAGCTCACCCAGAATAGCTTCTAAGAGACAGGCATGTTTACGTACCAATAAGAAATAATTTAATAAGGCCAATAAAGAACTCAAAAGTTTGTTCCTGAAGCCAGTAATGATGGTTTTCTTTTTTAACCACTTTGCATCTTGCTTTGTGGCCAGCAAAGAAAATCACAAAAAACAAAACATAAACAACCCACAAACACACACACCCAACAAAACCAAACCCAAGTATCTAACACTGTTATAGATAGAACTAAGTTCTAGTAAGTAAAATAAAACTTACTAAAGGGTGGACAGTTGAAAGGGGTTCTATTTTAGATAGAGCTGTCTAACGAATGAATTATAAAACTATGTACAGTCAGAAATTCATACATAGACTATAGTGAGTCAAGTTAATTTCAAATTGCCAGTAATTAAAAAAACAACTCATTTATATAATCTTCTCCTTTCAACTCAGATATCAGATACAAATTGCTTTCTTTTGCTGTCCGCCAGAAGTCTGTCATCATACAATGGCTTAGCCAGTGTGACACAAGATACTACCACTTTGTCTATACAACAAAGATCTGTTGGAGCACCAGCCTTGTTTAAAATATTCCCTCAACACCACCCGTGCCTGCTCCTAGGTGACAGCAGCCTTCTCAATACCTGCCAGGCTCACAGCCTGTGATGCACCTAATATTGGCTAACAGATTATTTGCTCTTTGATTAGAAATTTTTAAAAATTGGAACAGCTGGTGTCGATCTGCTTGGAAATATTATTAGCTTTGTCATAAAATATATACAAGAACAATATATTTAAGTAATTATTTTTATCCTAAAGCAGAGGTTACCAAATTTTTCTGTGAAGGGCCAGATAAGTATTTTAGGCTTTGGGGGGCCATTGTGGTATCTGTCGCATGTTACTGTACTTTTGTTCTAAACAACTCTTTAAAAGTGTAAAAACCAGGCACCTGGGTGGCTCAGTGGTTGGGCGTCTGCCTTCAGCTCAGGTCGTGATCCCGGGAACTGGGATCCAGTCCCGCATCAGGCTCCCTGCATGGAGCCTGCTTCTCCCTCTACCTGTGTCTCAGCCTCTCTCTCTGTGTGTGCCTCTCATGAATAAATAAATATTTTTTAAAATGTGAAAACCATTCCTAGTGTGTGGCCCCTACAAAAACCAGTCACAGTCATATTTAGTCTTGACCTATACTATCCTAAAGTAAAAACAATTATTTATGATAATATCTGATTACAATTTTTTGACATAGGAACTGACTTTCAGGCAAATATAGGAAAAAATAGGATGTGGAAAGTATCTTTAAAGTTAACAAAAAGGTAAGCATAATCTGCTATACTTGCTATTACAGTTTGATCCTCATGTCCAATTGATCCCCACGATCCAATAAAAGTTGGGTCAAGGTCATTTTGCTTTTAAGGTTTGATTTTATCAAATATATTACACATTAAAAAGATAATCAATGCAGTCCTCCATGTTCTTTGAACCAGTATTACCATTTATCTATAGGTATTAAGAAGAGCCTAGAGGGAAGCCTGGGTGGCTCAGTGGTTGAATGTCTGCCTTTGGCTCTGGTTGTGATCCCAGGGTCCTGGGATTGAGTCCCACACTGGGTTCCCTGCAGGGAGCCTGCATCTCTCTCTGCCTATGTCTCTGCCTCTCCTCTCTGTGTCATTCATGAATAAATGAAATCTTAAAAAGAGAGAGAGAGAGAGAGAGAGAGAGAGAGAGAGAAGAGCCTAGAGAATGGACTGTGACTCACAACACAAGATAGAACCATCACTGACTGCTGCTGCCTTAAATGCCCTTCTGCTCTGATGCACTGGTGAGCTCCTATGCACCCCTCAACACCCACCTAAGCATCTCACTGGCTGGGAAGCTTTCCCTAGCTCTCCAAGGCACACTTCATCTTCTTCCCTATGTAGCTCCATTATCATACTTATTATACTGCATTGTAATTCTTTGCTTACATATCTGACTCCCCTATTAACTAAAAATTCCTTAATGGCAACAATCTACCTTAATTTTATAATACTACCACCTAGGATGTAATGGCATAAAACAGGACTTCAATGAATCAGGAAGGAGCCCATATGACCTCCCAGGGAATTCTGACAACTAGAAGACATAGAGGATGAGAAAGAGAGGTAAGAGTGTTCCCTTTCACTAAATAACCCATACATTTCACATTGCTGTTTTTCTTAGAAAGGCCTACTGACAAACTTTACCTGGCTAATAGCAACTAGGAAACTAAAACCCTTAGTTTTGGCTATGCGTTCCATTAAAAAATTTGTGAAGTTTTCAGAAAAAAACGTACACAAGACATACACAGAGCAGATGGCATCTGGAGACATATTTGGATTTCACAGACACAAGCTTTGTTTATTTTATGTAGATTTCTTTTCATTTAAAAATGTTACTCCCATTTTACAGATGACAAAATTGAGGTTCCTAGAAGCTAGATAGCTTGCCAAAGTACAGGTTAAATACTAAATTATGAAACTATTCTTTATATGGCTTTGCATTTTTATTTGGAAAAATTATGTTCATTAACTATATATTAAGCTTTTTTAAAAAAAGATTTTATTTACTTATGAAAGACAGAGAAAGAGGCAGAGACACATGCAGAGGGAGAAGCAGGCTCCATGCAGGGAGCCCAACATGGGACCCGATCCCGGGTCTCCAGGATCACACCCCCGGCTGAAGGTGGCGCTAAAAAGCTGGGCCATGGGGGCTGCTGGGCCACGGGGGCTAAGCATTTTTAGCCAAAAGTTTCTAAGTCGGACACACCGGTGGCTTAGGATCACCCTCGTCAGGCTCCCTGCATGGGGCCTCTTCTTCCTCTGCCTCTCTCTGTGTTGTCTCTAATAAATAAAAATCTTAAAAAAAAAAAAAGTCTCCAAGTCACATTATAGCATCATTTCTCTTCTAAAACAGAAAACAAAACAACTAGGAGTGCCTGGCTGGCTTAGTTGAAGAGTACATGACTCCTGATCTCAGGGTCCCACATCAGATGTAGAGATTACTAAATAAACTACTGAAGTCTACAATAAGATCTTCATTCTTTATGCCACAGACATGAATGGTAAGACTCTTAGAAGGAAAATAATGCAATCTTTTAGTCTCTTCAGTAAATATTCTCTAATTAGTAGTGGCAACCATACACTTAGTGCTTAACTTAAAAACTAATTGGAGCTGGGGTGCCTGGCTGGCTCTTGGTTTTGGCTCAAGTTGTGATCTTAGGGTCGTAAGACAGAGTCCCAGGTTGGGCTCCACCCTGGGCATGGAGCCTACTTAAAACACAACAACAAAAAAAGCAAAGCAAAACAAAACAAAACCAACTGGAGTAACTGGGGATTCCCCTAAGTGTAGCTACCACTGAAATGAAATAAAATATTAGGAATAACTCAAAATGCATTCACCGATTTTAAAAGCAGGCTGTGAATTTTATTGCTTCAGATTAGAGGTGAAGCAGGCATATACTGAATCAGCCTAAGAATCTTCAAAATGTCAAAGAAGCCCAGAAGTTTAAGTAAAATAGAGTAATCATAATTCAATAAGAATAGCAATATTGTTTTCCTTTCCCAAACTTTAAGTATTCATAAACTGATTAAAGTTTTTGTTAGAAATCACATTACTACTTAGGACAGTGACTAACCAGAGAAGCCAGTGTGGAAGACCAGGAGAGAAAAAGAGGAATGAGGAATGGGATCGCTCTTCCCTGCTATTTAATGAACAATGGCTGCCTCTATTTCCCCTTTAAAAACAAGAAAACCAAAATTTGAGAGAGCCCACTAGTCACTGCCAAATTAAGCTGTGCAACTGGACTCCTGCAGAGATAAGTTTGAATCAGAGATCCAATTAGACATCTTAGCTCCTGTCTTTCTGGAGTTTGAGATCCATCCAGTTATCTTCTTCATCCCCACCCCAGCCACATTCCAAATACCAGTGATGGCACCCATGGCATTTAAGTTGCAACTTCAAGAAGGCGACTCAATATCCACTCCCAAGCCTGCATGAACATTTGCCTGAATGGATGCTTTGGAATCACACTGGGTTTTGCTGTCCCCCTAAACATACCATGGGTTCTGGTCTCTGCTCACACGCAACCATCGGCATCAACCCCACCCATCAAGAGGGCCTCCCTGCATCGCAGGGATTCTGAGGGAATGAATATATAAACTACCTTTTCCTTATGAAATCAGCAGTTCCCAAAGTCTAGGGGGCCCATCAGATCCATCTGGGGAGAGCTTACTGAAAGCACCTGGCCCTAGAGATGGGGATTCAGTAGTACTGTGAGGGACCTGGGAATCTTTAGATGTCCAGAGAATTACATATGCCAAAGTTTGAAAATAAAGCATGAAAACCTAACTTTTAACTTTATGTGCGGGCAGTGTATGCACGTGTGATGAAGCTGGATTAGTTTTAGTCTATGTGAATTTAAAACACACTGTAGTTTTAAGGAAAATACTGACATTTGTATATATTTTAGGAGATTGCAATTATAAACATGGAAGAAGGCAAGGACTCCTTTCATTGATCACAGTCACAAATTTGTCAGCAAGTACAAACCAAACTCTCAACCCTCCCTCCCACACCTGGTCTTCTTCCAGGTTCCTTATCTCGGTGAATGGCACTACCATCCAACCAGTTATGCAAGCCAGACACCAGAAGTCAGCTACACTCTGCCCTCTGCACCCAATTTACCCACCAAGTCCTATCAAAGAGCTCCCAAACACATCCACTTCTCTCCATTTCCATCACACTCCCATGGTCCACGCTATTCCAAGAGTCTACCCTTGCACCTTCACCTCCTCCCTCCTACTGATATCTCTTAGTGCAGCTGAAATGACCTTTCAAAAGCCAAATCTGATCAGGTCACTTCCTTCCAATCAAAACCCTTGAGTGTTTCCCCCTGAGTTAAGTCCTGAAAATGCCCTCTTATGGCCTGCTAGGCTCTGCACAGCTGGCCTGATATTCCTCTCTAGCCATACACATTCTCATCTAGAACCCTGAACTCATCCTACTCCCCTCCCACCACAGGACCTTTGTACAAGTATCTAGTTGTTCCCTCTAGCTGTTTTGCTCTGGCCTCCCTCCTTCACCTAGTAAAGACCCCTCCATTCCTCACATTGCTTGAACAGTCATTACCTCCTGGGGTGCCTTCCTGTCTTCCCTAACGCTTCTGCCAATAACCACCACACAAACGCCATTATATGCACTCAAGTTATTCTAGGATTACTGTCTGTTCCAATCACCAGACTGTAAATCCACGACGCCAGGGAATATTTCTGTGTCTGCTCATCTTGGTAGCCTCAACTTCTAGCAGAATAATGCATAAATGCCTGAACTAATGGATGAACGTACAAATAGACTCACTGTGCCTTACAGACAGTGTGATGATAAATGACTAATCCTAGCCAGCACTTCTCACCACATGGGAAAATCTTAGCTATCTAATTCACCATCTGCCCGCGGTGAAGGAGGGATACACAGAAAACACATCCCATGTGTCCTCCTCAATTGATTGGGGGGGGGGGTGTGGTTTGCTGGAAAATGAACCAGTAGATTCAGTAAATCCTGTGTCTGTTAAAATATTTAATGGACATTAATTGTCTCATGTACCATTATGAATTAGGTACTGCCAGCAGCCCCATTTTATAGACCAGGAACCTGCAACATGAAGCTAAGAAACAAGGACTTATTCCACAGTGGGTACAGAAAAAAAATTTAGTGGAAAAGGCTATATATTCCCAGAGAGGCAAAGTAATCTCAGAAATTATCTTAACATTTTGGCACAGGGTGGAATCTTGAACATGCTTTCAGTTTTCCTACGGAAAGGAAAAATCTTTTATATTAAAAACTTTCACATCAAAACTTTAGAAATGAAGTTACAGCATCTGCCAGTACCCCTTAAGCTCAGAAAAGATTTGAGAGAGCTTGGCTTGCATCATTCCTAAACTTGACTGCTGTGGTTTTCCTTTCTACCGCCCTATGCCTCCTTCCTATCACAATGAAGAAAGCAAGTGTGATGGTTAAGAAGAGGAAGGAGGACCCCAGGTCACTCGTGGCTGAACCACTGGCACAAGGCTTGCTTCCTGAGCCAGATCCTTGGACACAACCCCCCGCCCCTCTCCCCAGATGAGAGGGGCCCACAAGGTCAAACAATCAGCTGAGCAGAGGGTGTGGTGTCCTCTGGACCTCAAACCCTCCTCCTTGGAAGTCTACATGAGTAGAGCCCCAAAACAGTTGTGGGAAAAGCAAAACCAGATAATAGTGCCTCCCGTGGAGTACCCACGCTGATCAAATCCTACCCACAGCGCTCGAGCAAGACTTAGCTGAAGGGTAACTTCTCAACTGAAAGATAACTTCAATAAAGTCTACACATTTCCCCATGGGATGGTTTTCCTCCTAACGGTGTTGCACTTGACCTAAGCCTCTCCCCCTCTTTGGTGGTACTCAGTATTCCAGCTTCTACTTCAGCATTCGTGCGTGTCCTGGCTTGGGTTCTAGACTATAAGCTCCCCGGAGACAAGCTTGGTCTCACCTATCCATGCCTTGTGCACGCAGCTTGCAGGACAGATGCTTGCTAAATGAGTGAACACCCAATCTAACAAGTGGTGATTCGAAAATACTGAGAAAAAACAGCAAATAAATATTATTTCATTCATACTGTTTTAGTTGTCTACTGACAGTTTAGATATCAATCAAAATTACTGTGCCTGCTGAATTCAAGGATTCAGGTAGAAGCCCAAAACCCCAACCATTCAAATGTATCTATCTTTATACAATTAAAATATACCTGCCGTAAGTAAAAAAAAAAAAAAAAAAAAAAAAAAGCCTTAAAAAGTGAGGAAATTCTAACACATGCTACGACATGGATGAACCTTGAAGACAGTATACTTAGTGAAGTGAGCCAGTCTCAAAAGGACCATATTGTGTGATTCCACTTATATGAGGGACCTAAGGGTAGTCAAAGTGGTAGAGACAGGAAGTACAAGGGTGGGTACCAGGGGCTGGGGGAGAGGATGGGGAATTAGTATTTAATGGTTAGAGAGTTTCAGTTTCAAAAGATGAAAAAATTGTAGAGATGGATGGTGGTGGCGAATATACCTATGCCACTGAACTATACACTTAAGAATGGTTAAGATAACAAATTGTATTTTTACATATATTTACTGCAATAAAAAGAATAAAAGAAATTACAGATCATTTTGAGAAATGAGAAAGATAAGCAGTGACAGGAAACTGGTTTACTGCCTTTTTTCAGAGTGATATCTTAAAAGCTAAACTCTGCCTCTTTTCAGTGAAATAAAGAAAACCAATACCTACGGTAACGTCTTGACGGCTGCTCTGCAAAAGGCTGCATGGGGCCGTGCCCTGGGTAACTGGTTGAGTTTACATCAGTTTTACATCATAGGCATTGTAAAGCCTGGGTGCCATGTGCCAAGTGTGAAACAAAAAGAAGAGTTTTGCGTAGGAAAAACATTTTCTGCAGCACGAATCAATCATCTTAATTATGTAATTTAGACAAAAACTGAATTTGGTTTCTGAAGCTGATAGCATATTAACATAGTAATTTATTTAATCTAACAGTAAACCCTTGGGATCCCTGGGTGGCGCAGCGGTTTGGCGCCTGCCTTTGGCCCAGGGCGCGATCCTGGAGACCCGGGATCGAATCCCACATCGGGCTCCCGGTGCATGGAGCCTGCTTCTCCCTCTGCCTGTGTCTCTGCCTCTCTCTCTCTCTCTGTGACTATCATAAATAAATAAAAAATTAAAAAAAAAAAACAGTAAACCCTTGATTAATAAAGAACTCCTTTTAGAGACTCTACGACTTGCTGCTGGAAAACGCATTAGCATGAACTACAGAACGAACTCGTTTGAAAAACTAGAATTCTGTATCTTTAAGTGCAATTTTTAATGAATCCACGTATCTTCTCCATCCTGAGTCAAAACGTTTAAAAAAAATGTCAAATCCTCTCCCCAACATCTAGCCACAGTCCCCCTGTGTTAAAGCAGGTAGATACAGCTTTCCAAGAAATGCTGGTCACAAAGAACCTGCCTCGCTCCCCCCACTTAAATGAACGCCCCCCCCCCCCCGGCCTGGGCGGCGGATCTAACCCCGGGAGCAACACAATCAGATTCAGGGGACAGGGGTGCGGATGTTTACGGGGTGGCCCAGGGCGCACGACCGGAGAGCAGGGCGGCCCTCCTCCTTCGGCGACTCAGGTCACTACCCAACCTCTTCCAGGGACAGGAATCCTGCTGCCACCAGCTCACCCCGGGGTGGCGGAGCGCGAGCCGGGCCGCTCGGGCCGCAGAGGAAGGCGTGGGGCGGGTCCCGTCCCGACCCACCCAGGGACTCGAGCCGACGGGCGTCGTCGGAAGCCACCGGACCCTCCGCCACTTGGACAACTTCTTATTGAGAAACTTCCGAGCGGCGTTAGAATGGAGTTCTCAAGCAGGTCGAACTTTCTTTTACAAAAGAGCATAAACTCCCGGGGCGGGGGGGGGGGGGGGGCTCCCGAACAGAAGGACCGCGGGGAGCGCGGCCCCGGCGAGCTCCCGCCCGACGCCCACAAAGGCCCGCAGACGACGCCCCGCGCCCGCCCACAAAGGAGCGGCGCCCCGCGCCCGCCCCGGGGTCCCGGCCGCTTACTGGCTTCGGCATCTTGGGTTCCTCGCGGGCTTTCCTCACTCCGCTGGAAACTCGACTCTGCCGCAGCAGCTGAGACCGCTCCCGGGACCTGCAGGCAGAGGGACGCCCTTGAGCGCGCGCAGCCGCCGCCTCGCCCGACTCTCCGCGCCCGCCCCGCGCTGCCGCTTAAGAACCGGCCGGGCGGGCGCCCGCCTGAGTCACCGCCCAACCTGCAATTACGGCGGGCCGGGCGGGCCCCGCGGGGGCGGGGGGAGGGGGGCGGGGGGAGGGGCCCGGCGGGAAGGGGGCGGGGGGGAGGGAGAGGGGACGGCGGGGAGGGGACCGGGGGAAGGCGGAGGGGGCCCGGCGGAGGGGACCTAGTGGGGAGGGGACCTAGTGGGGCGGGGGCCCCGGGGCAGGGGACCTAGTGGGGAGGGGGCCCGGGGGGGGGACCTAGTGGGGAGGGGGCCCGGGGGGGTGGGGACCTAGTGGGGAGAGGGCCCGGCGGAGGGGACCTAGTGGGGAGGGGGCCCCGGGGGGTGGGGACCTAGTAGGGAGGGGGCCCGGGGGGGGGGGACCTAGTGGGGAGGGGGCCCGGGGGGGTGGGGACCTAGTGGGGCGGGAGCCCCGGGGGGTGGGGACCTAGTGGGGCGGGAGCCCCGGGGGGTGGGGACCTAGTGGGGCGGGAGCCCCGGGGGGTGGGGACCTAGTGGGGAGGGGGCCTCGGGGCAGGGGACCTAGTGGGGAGGAGACCCCGAGGGAGGGGGCCCGGGTGGAGGGGAACTGGTGGGGAGGGGGCCCGGGGGGTTGAGACTTAGTGGGGAGGGGACCTAGTGGGGAGGGGGCCCGGGGGGTGTGGGGACCTAGTGGGGAGAGGGCCCGGGGGGGTGGGGACCTAGTGGGGAGGGGGCCCGGGGGGGTGGGGACCTAGTGGGGAGAGGGCCCGGGGGGGGGTGGAGACCTAGTGGGGACGGGGCCCGGGGGGTGGGGACCTAGTGGGGAGGGGGCCCGGGGGGGGGGTGGAGACCTAGTGGGGACGGGGCCCGGGGGGTGGGGACCTAGTGGGGAGGGGGCCCGGGGGGGTGGGGACCTAGTGGGGACGGGGCCCGGGGGGTGGGGACCTAGTGGGGAGGGGGCCCGGGGGGGTGGGGACCTAGTGGGGACGGGGCCCGGGGGGGGTGGGGACCTAGTGGGGAGGGGCCCCACTAGGGGACGCAGAAGCGGGCGGGGCGTCCTCCGAGGTGCTCCCCGGACTTCCAGGAAGCCAGCCCCGAGCCCAGCAGACACCAAGTTTCACTTTGTGAAGCAACCGTTTGCCCCACGGCTGAAACCGCAACCGTCAAGCCTTTGAGAAACACTTTTTTAAAAATGGTCCCCGCCCCGGAGGGGCCGGAGGGCCGCGGCGGGAGGGGCCGGGCAGGACGCGCGCCCACGCGGCCGGGGCTCGGCGGGCACTTGGGGGACGGAGCCGACGGCGGACGGGCCGGAGCAGCGGGGGCGGCCACACCTGGAGGCTCAGCTCCACCTGCCGCTTGCTCGCGCCCGGAGACAGAACCGAGGGCCCCCGAGCCCGGCAGGCGGCGGGGCGAGCCCGGCTCTTCCCAGGACCACCGGCTCCGGGCCCGCGCACCCCCCCCCGGGCCGGCCGCGCCACACCTGCCCTCCGCGGGGCGCGAACCCCGCCGCCCCGCCGCCGCCCCCCCCGCCCCGGGCCGCGCGCCCGCTCACCCGCGGCGCCTGCAGAGGACCGTGCGCTCCCCGCTGCCGGTGTGTCCGCGCCCTGCGCCCGCCGCCCGAGCTCCCGAGAGTCCTCGGCGGGGCGGGGTCCCGGGGCCGCGCCCCTAACCGCCCCGCCCGCCCTGCCAGGCGCTCCCGGCGCGCAACATGGCTGCGGCCGGGCCCCGGGGCGCCCCTCGCCGCCGGCTTCCCCCCAGGGCGGCGGGGACCCGGGTGGGCGCGCCCCGCCCGCCGAGCCCGCTGCCTGCCCCGTGCGCTCGCCGAGAGCGTTGCAGAGTCCGACCCCACTGCAGTCTCTCCGGCTGCAGATGTCTAAGGCGTGAGACCGCTTGCTCCAGGGAGGGCCAAGGGAGACCAAAATACTGTCAATGGAGCCGGGCGCGCGGGCGGCCGCGGTGGGGTGCCCGGGCAGGGCGCGGGCGGCGCTGGCGGGGCCGCTGCGTCGGGGCGCACGTGGGCCGCGCCCCTGCCCCCGGGTTGGGCTGGAAGGAAGGCGGCGGCGAAGACGCCCCGCGGCCGAGCGCTCTGCTTCGGGGACACGTCGTGGTCTCGTCTGACTTGACTAACCGCAAACCATGGTAAAGTCTCCGGGGGCAGAGATTCTGGGAACCATTTTAAATAATTTTTGCACACGCTCCCCAAGAGGAACTTTTAAAAACACGTGTGCTTCGGCGGCCACTGGGATTTGTTGCACAGTGAGTGACTAAGGCAGCGGACTCTAGGGCTGTGTCCTCAGACCAGCAGCTCCGACCTCACCTGTGAACCTGCAGAAGCGGAAATTCACAGGTGCCGCCCCCGGAATCCGAAACTGGGGCTGGGGCCCAGCAGTCTGCGTGCTCCTGCGTCCAGCCGGTTGTGATGCCGGCTCAGGCTCGAGACCAGAGCCTCAACTGAATTCCCTTCCTGGGCTCACCACTAACTTCTTGGGTGGAGAGAGTTCTTTAAGTTTGTGCTTTCACGTCTGTAAAATGGCATCATTGTGGCACCCATTTCACGGAGTCCTTATGGGGATTAGAGGTAATATATGTTAAGATGCCTAGAACAGGGCTTAAATCTGTCCTGGTACAAACAGTAGCCGGTAACTTTGGGCAAAGCACCAAATAAGACTCAGTTTCCTGCTGTGTAGAATGGAGATACTCAGTGGGCTTTAGGGATTGAATGAGATCATGCATGCAAAGTACTTAACACAGTGAGGGCTTCCTCCTAATGCCTAACCTGCCACGGGGACAGACCACTGATGGGGTAACCCTTATCAGTAGGCACCTGTGACCCTCTCTCAGCTGCAGGTCCATAGCAGGGCAGAGGCCCAGGTGAGGCCCGAGGCCTTTGTCCTGTATTCTGACAAGTGAGTTTATTCTGAGAGACTTTAATATTAAAATGGAGATAGAAGGGTAAATGCAGTAGGAAAAAGCTATGAAAAGATATTAAATAACCTACCGATTGGACAAGTCCTCCTCGCACACCCTGTCTCCCTCATCACTGCCTGGAGCCTTGGGAGCCATTTTTGGTCTCCAACTCTCCTGACACTGTGCTTCTAATCTATTGTTTTTTGTTTTTTGTTTTGTTTTGTTTTTACCCAGTTTATAGCACATAGGGGTTTTTTTTTTTTCATTTTTTTTTAAAGATTTTATTTATTTATTTATGAGAGACACAGAGAGATTAGCAGAGACCTAGGCAGAGACAGGCTTCCCGCAGGGAGCCTGATATGGGACTTGATCCCAGGACCCCAGGATCATGCCCAGGGCCAAAGGCAGATGCTCAACCACTGAGCCACCCAGGTGCCCCTAGCATATTGTCTTTTAAATTAGATGTTTAAAAGAGCAGTGGCCCAAGACCTTCTGAAGCATTTCTGAACTTTACCCTTCAGGGGAATGCTTAAAAATGAACTGGCCCTTGGGGCATCTGGGTGGTTTAGTGGGTTAAGAGTCTGCTCAGGTCATAATCCCGGGGTCCTGAGATTGAGTCCCACATTGAGCTCCCTGCTCAGTGGAGAGCCTGCTTCTCCCTCTGCCCCTTCCCCACCTCCGACTTGTGCACTCTCACTCTCCATCTCAAAGTCTTTAAAAAAAAAAAAAAAAAAAAGAACTGGCCTCTGGCAGTGTGATCAAAATGAAAAGATTGCATTCTTACAACATGTGAATCTACAGTTATCTCAAAAAGTTTAATGAAAAGAGCAAACAGAACTAAGTCTGAATCTTGGTTCCATTACTGACATGCCAATCATTTCGGGCAAATCTCTTTAAAGTGACTGAGCTCCCACCTCTTCATCCGTAGAATGGACTTAATAATATATATTTCATGGTGTTTTGGTGTCACTGAGTCATAAAATGGAGCATTTAATTTTGCTTTTTTTCTTTTTTTAAGCATTTTGACTTCTAGGCATACTTTTCTCCTGTAAGTTAGATAGAGAAGTTTTTCTCCTGTAAGTTAGAATTTAATTTTGCTTTTTTCTTTTTTTAAGCATTTTGACTTCTAGGCATACTTTTCTCCTGTAAGTAGAAAAGACATAGTTTGCATACGCATTCCTCATGTGTCTTACTGTCAGCATTATCCTTACGTGCTGCTCTACAGGGTTTTCTTCCTCTGCAAAAACATTCCTGCTGTATCTTATGAGTGTTTTAAGAGGATTTACCAGGGGTAATTTATTTTCATCTGACATTGGGACCTAAACTCCTTCCCTGCCCCCCCCCCACACACACACACAGAAGAACCAATTCCAAGTCATTTATGAGAATTGCTTAGGACAGGGGCACCTGGGTGGCTCAGTGATTGAGCATCTGCCTTTGGCTCAGGTCATGATCCCCAGGTGCTGGGATGAGTCCCACTTCGGGCTCCCCGCAGGGAGCTTGCTTCTCCCTCTACCAATGTCTCTGCTTCTCTCTGTCTCTCATGAATAAATAAATAATATTAAAAAAAGAGAGAGAGAGAATTGCTTAGGACAGTGGCCCTGAAGCTTCAGTTGCCTTGGAATCATTCAAGGAGCCCCCTCCAGGAATCACAAGCCAGTAAGGTTCAGGTGAACCCTGGGCTCTATGGCTTTAGCAAGCCCCCACGTGAATCTGATGCATACCAAAATTTCAGAACAGCTGACTTAAGATGTATCAGGATCCTGACAATATTATTTACCTTGTCTCTCTCTTCACAATTCTTCTGTGAAATTTTACCTCTGTCTTTTCTAAGCCATGGTTTTTGTTCACGTTTATTAATCAATATCATGGGAGGAAGTAAGAAAACCTGGAGCCAACAGTCTTAGATACCATTCCCTGATCTAGCTGAGGGCAGCCTTCCTATGAGATCACCCCCGAGCCAGTCTCCACACTGGTGCCAGGTTATCTCAACCAAAAAAAAAAAAAAAAAAAAAACAGTTCACAAATAGTATGACCATCTCTAGCTCCTTTCACTTCAACAGAGCCGTCAATAGGCAATAGAGAAATACGTAAGGTACCCTTAGCCAAACAACGATTGAGGTTATTTTTCAGGACTCAGTAACCTTGTGTGAAAATTCAGAAGCAAAGTTTGAGTAAGAACCCCGACGGTCTGACAGGTGGCTGCTGCCTTGTGTCTAGAAATAACGTTTAAGGGTCTTCCCAGGGCAATATACTAGGAGTCTCTTGATACTATCTTGATGGCACAGCTTCCATCATTTGGGTCCACTGAGAAATCTGGCCACTCGGTGTTCTATTTGAAAGTTTCCGTGGCTTATTTAAAAATTTATATAAATAACCCTACAAGTTTTATGTAGGAGAGTATTAGTGACCACACAACTTTTTGACTAATAAACTCTCTAAAAGCATAGCTTCTTTTATAATTTTTATTATCTCTGACCATTTTGAGATTTTTAAAAAATATTTTACTTATTTGTCGGAGAGAGAGAGCATGAGGGGGGACAGAGAGGGAGAAGCAGACTCTCTGCTGAGCAGGGAGCCTGCAATTTGGGGCTTAATCCCAGGACCTTGGCTGAGATTATGACCTAAACTGAAGGCAGATGCTCTTTTTTTGTTTTTGTTTTTTTTTGAAGATCTTATTTATTTGAGAAAGAGAAAGCACAAGCAGGAGGAGGGGCAGAGGGAGAGGTAGACTCCCTGCTGAGAAGGGAGCCCAATGTGGGGGCTCAATCCCAGGCCCCTGGGATCATGACCTGAGCCCAAGGCAGATGCTTAGCCAACTGAGGCACCCAGATGCCCCATTTTATGAGGATCTAAAAAAAAAATCCGGCTTAAAAATTGTACAGTATGTAACGGACAAGACCTCAAATATCATCTCTTCCATCACCCACATTTCACAGAGGAAGCAGCTCCACAGAAATTAAATTAATTGCACTCCTGCACCCAGACTTTTCTTGTCAGGATGCCAGTGACTTTCAACTTGCTAAATCCTGGAGCCAAACTTCTGTGCCTCATCTTCTCCTCCTAAGCAGCCTACCACGCATGAATCAGTCCCTGGGAGCATTCTGTTGTTAGGGTTTGTTTTTCCCCTCTGTCCTCTCCAGTGCCCTCTCCCCAACCTCCTACCTCAGGCTTAGCCCAGAGCCCATTCTTGGGCACTTACCTGTGCGCAGTCACTTCCTAGGTCATGTCAGCTGATCCCAAGGCTTACATAACATTTCCACATTTCCAGCCCTGACCTCTCCCCTGAGCAACAACTTTATACTTGGATATCTCCAGGACTCTTGATTTGTCGAAAACTGCCCTTCTCCCAAACTTCCCCTTCTCAGCAAACAGCAGGAGCAGCCAAACTCTGTTGCTTGGTCCCAAACCCAGAAGCCAGCCGGAATTCCTCTTTGTCCCTTGACCCCGCGTCATCCCTATCCCTCTGCGTCCAGTGTAGCAGAGGTACCAGACCCTTTGCAGAATGTATCAAATCGTGTCATACCCTAGCCAGTGGATTTTAGCATAACATTCACACCGTTTCCTAGGCCTTGTGAGATCCCCTCCTGCCTGCTTCTCCACCTGCATCTGAGGTCCATCTCCCTGGTGCTGTGCTCGCTCTGTTCCAGCTGCCTGGCATTTCTGTTCTGTGAATGCATCAACCCCATTCCTGCTTTAGGGACTTCACATGTGATACTCCCTCTGCCTGGAATGCCACTCTCCCATCTCTGCCAGCCTGGCCTTTATCCAAATACTGCCTTCCTTGAGGGCACAGCCCAACTTTCTCACATGAAGTGCCACCCCCAGGTCCCTTCTTGCTGCTTCACCTGGTTTGCTGTATTCAGAGCACTTCACACTCTCGGCTCTGTCGTGCTTGTTTAGGGCTTTATTTACTGTCACCCTCCCCTACAAGGACTGAAGCTCCTGTCTGTTCATCACTATGCCCTCAGTAGCTAGAACAGTGCCTGGCACCTAGTAGATGTTCAGTACATATTTGTTGAATAAACAAATGAATGAACAGAGCTGATTGGTACCAAAGCCAGTGTAGTCAGGTTAGTTTTCTTTCCAAGAAATAACCTTACTGCTATGCCCTGGATGGATAACCATGGAAACACATTACTTACCTAGATCCCAGGTGCCCAAAACACCATCAGAAACCAGATGATGGTAGGGGAAAGAAATGTTTAAAAATTTCATCTATTTAGAGGCACCTGGGTGGCTCAGGGGTTGAGCCTCTGTCTTTGGCTCAGGTCATGATCCCAGGTCCTGGGATTGAGTTCCACATCAGGTTCTCTGCAGAGACCCTGCTTCTCCCTCTTTGTATCTCTCTGATGTCTCTGCTCTCTCTGTATATCTCTCACGAATAAATAAAGTCTTTAAAAAAACTTCATCTATTTAGAATCTGTGTTTCCCTTAATTCCATTTTACTGGGGATTCTAACAAGTTTGATTAGCTCTTGCCCCAGGACACAGCAGATTAGAAGGCAGGGTGCAAGGTACAAGCAGATATTCTGACAGCCATAAGACAGTGCTTGACGGCAAAGAGGCAGAAATAATACACAGAACAGACAATGACACAAGTATAGCCAACTGGGGTCACATAGCTCAGAGACAGACCCATCGACACTCCTCAGGGGCCCTGAGGCCATGGGTTCATAATGACAGTTTTCTCAGGAAAGGGGCTTATTATGTCTGTTCTGCGTGTCATTTTATAATTTGTAAAAATTATAAAATAGTGTAATCTTCAGAAAACAATTCAATATACAACTATGTACCCACTGTCCGGATTTAACAAATGATAATATTTTATCACATTGTCTTCAGATTTGTTTTAAAAAAGGAAAGCAGGAAAGCCCACTGAGCCCTCCCCTGGAGAAGCCCGTGCTCTGAAGTTGATCTGTCTCCTCTCTGCATGGTTTAATGTTTTATATGGAAAAAAATCCACATAATATGAAAACTGACTAGCTCCCAAATAAATTAGTTATTAGTAATCAGGTGTTTGGTTGCGGAATATATAAACCATAAATATTTTTACATCATCATGAAATTCTTTTTCTTTCTTTTCAATTTTTCAAAAGCTAGCTTAACAAAGTGGTTAATGTGCTATAAATGCCCAGCATGATGGAGGTGATTTTAGCATCTTCCTGGAATGTTGTCTACTCAAACTGTGAGCTCCTTGAAGGTAAGGCCAATGTCTGCTGTCTTACTACCTCAAGTACTTGGAATGGAACTTTGCACATAATAGGAGCTCAGTTAATACTTATTGGGCTGAATCAAACACAGAGCTCTGTGTGTTTGTAGTAACTACATTCTCTCACTGAGCATTGAAATGTCTGGATCCTAGAGATTTGACATGTACACTGAAGATTTGGCACTTAAAATGAAAGTTAAAAAAAGCTGGGGCACCTGGGGGGCTCAGTTGGCTGAGCGCCTGCCTTTGTCTCTGTGCTCTCTCTTGCTATCTCTGTTTCACTCTCTCTTAAATAAATAAAATCTGGAAAAAAAAAAAAGACCATTTGCTAACAGGGCAAATTTTTGTGGCAAGTGATGAATGTTACCTGAACTGGCTGGATCTTACTGAATATCTAAAGGACTGAGTCCAGAATGAACTCATCTTTACAATATCTTGAACAATACAATGCTTTAGGATGAAACATGGATCACGTACGTCATTCGAGAAATATTTATTGAGATCCTGTTTCTTGTCGTGCAGTGGGTTACAGTGGAGAGCAAGACAGATGAAACCCCTAAAGTTCACACTTAATAAAACTTGGCCTTTGGCTGTTCGGGGTTTACCAGACTTCCCATGAATTTCCATGAACTTGGCATTGTCACTTGGCCAATCTGCAATTCCAAGCTGCCTCCGGGACTAGGTCCTCAACTGACCCCAATGATTTGATTCAGGAATGCGTGGATGGCTGGGTAGTAGAGTCCAAAGACAACTGTAAGACCTGGAGCTGGTCCCAACTCTGCCATGATCTGGGATTGTCAGCACACCATTTCAGACCATGCCACGGGCAAAAATGCTAGCAGGGCAGGCATCTCAGCTACAGGGGAAGCAGCCAGACTCACAGGAGGAGCAGGAGGGTCTGAAGGACCTAGCCACCACCCCTCAGTTTCTGCCTGTGGCTGTTGGCAAGATGGAATGTGGGCCTATCCCACGTCTAACTTTCAAGAAAAGCTTGAAATCCTGATTTTAACACAAGTTTTCCCAATTTTTAAATGTTGGCAGTTAGTTAAAAAATTGTTTTCCAAACACTCTGCAAGCCAAACAACACACGTCTGTAGGCTGGGTGGGTATGTCCACTGCCTTGGGCTCCATAGACTGGCTTTATTATCTGTGGAACATATGGGTTCAACCCGGTGCCGTGTAAGATCCCACTCAGCTCCAGAGTGCTGTCACTGCAGACATGCTCTTGCCCTGCAGGCGACGTTGCTAGCAGGGGCTGGTCTCTGTGTGTCTGGATGTGGTAGGAAACAAGCTGTCCCCAGGCCTTGCCACCCAATCTTTCCATTCCGCACATTCATAAAGACAGTTCTTGTGGTTATGCTTTCTGTTTTGGGCATTGTCTGTCACAGCTAATAACTTAAGGGATGTTCAGGGAAGGGGTCCCCTCCTTTGTGTGCACGTTGTCCCTGGCAGGCCCTCCCTGTGTAGATGGCTGTGGTGCCGACTGAGCTGTCTGCCCAGCCCCAGCTCTGTCCTTTCTTCATATATATTCCCACTTAACAAAAAGGAGGAGCTTCTGGTTTTCTGCATATTTCCTTGCCGCAATAGTCTGTCTTGCATCTGGACTGGCACTGTCCCACCACTTTGTCATTGACCAGCTCCTCTGATCTGTCATCGCTGTCGCCATAAAACCTGCTCTGAGAGGCCACAGAATCAACCTAGCACACCATGTGGGTATTGGGTGCAGATCTGCCGCCATTCCAAGCAGCTTTCTTTTTCTAAAGATGTCTGACCATCCTAGAACATGTTTCTCCTCCTGGACCCGCCTATCACAAAGCTGGGATGTCAGAGAGGCCTCTCCTGAGACTTGCATTTATTTTGAAATTGTTTTTACAAAAGAAAGCAAAACAGCCCAACCACAATCAAAAAGATATGTTAAGTCTTAGAGCAGAGTTCATTGAGGTTGTCAACCTGTCATCCCGTGTTTTGTAGACTTTAGGGTGGGCACTATCTAGCAGATAGGGATCAAACAGATTGTAATGCTGACAAACTAGGTATTGTGACTGTCCCAAAGCTCAGAATTCTGGTCTTATCTGTCCTCTTCCCTTTATCCCAAGGGTTGGCCGTAACCTTCTAGAACTTGCAACTGAAAGGATCTCATAACTGAGGAAGACCTCACTTTCAAATGGGAGGTAGACTACTTCTTCCCCTCTGAGGGAACTCCATGAGGGTAATGCATCTGCCTCCCTGGTTGCCTCAGTAGAGGAAGCCTGATGCATTCTGACTGGTGCACTTGGAAGAGGAATTTGGTCATGTGCTGGCTGTCCCTTAGTCTCTCTATCTCTTGGGAGATAGCCTGCCTATAAAGAGGACTGCTCTGCCCCTTCAGGCCACACTTGTGGTAGATGTGGTGGTGCAGAGCCACCTCCAGCAGGGCAGGACACTCATCGGATTCTGTGGTTCAGTTTTAAGATGTCTGCCTGCCCTTGGATCTAGGCTGCATTCCCAATAGTGGCTTTATTACAATAACACTCTCCATTGTTTCAAAACCAGGGTGGGAGAGAAGAGCACCTTCAAACTAATGGGTACCACCCGCACCCCCCCCCCCCCAAACCAGGCTGCTCCACACAAGCTGAAAACCATAGTCAACCCTCAAGTGCTGTTTCAGCACCGTGAACTTCCTGCTTGGACTCTCCCAAGATTTCCTGAGACAATGAAACCTCTTTTCATTAAAGATTTCAAGATGCTCAGCTAGTAGGGCTCCTTATCTGTCTCTTTCTGATCCCTGCAATATCAGAGTCTGGCCTCTTCCATCCCACCACTCCTCCAATATCCTCTCCAATATCTCCCACTGCCCTCAAGACACCTGCTCCCTCCTGGCTCCTCTCTCTTCTCCATCGAGAATACCCATTTCCAGCCACTATATCTCTCCCCTGTTTTAAAACACTACTCAGGAATCAAGTCTCCCCTAAATAGTGAATCGGACTCCATTCTAAGTACTATGCCAACTCTCAAAGCATTTAAGACTGGACTTACTTGGTCCGAATATTTATGTTTATGGTTAATTACATTAAAAGGAATTTTTTATTAGTAAAAATATTTTTTTAAAGATTTTATTTACTGGCGAGAGAGAAAGAGAGAAAGAAAGAGAGAGAGAGAGAGAGAGAGAGAAGCACGCATGTGCACAGCAGGGGGTAGGGGCCCGAGGGTGAAGCAGACTCCCTGCTGAGCAGAGAGCCTGATGCAGAGCTGGATCCCAGGACCCCAGGGTCACGACCTGAGCTGAAGGCAGATGCTTAACCAACTCAGCCACCTAGGTGCCACTAGTGGAAATGTTTTAATTTAAGTTAGGAACTTGGTTATGGCTCCTTGAAGACATTTTGTCCTTATTTCCAGGTATCCACTTCAGTGGATACACAGGGCAGAACTCAATCAATGTTTTTATTCTATCAATGTGTTTGGATGAACCAAAATGTTTTCCTTTCAACTTCAGGTAGCACTAAGAGTTCTTAGCAAACAGTAGCAACTAAGATGTAGCTATGGGTGACTCACTGAATATTTAACCTCAGAGATCTTTCACAGAAGATTCCACCTATTGGAATTGAATCCAGCTCTTTATGTTATAATTACCCCCTTTTTATTCCTATTTTCTGTTTCCTTATCCTAATGTGTTTAGTGCATATCTTCATTTATATATATATTCTGTAAAATGTATATTGTTTTGTGTACACATACTTTTAGTTTATATAAATGATATGAGTTTGGGGCACCTGGCTGGCTCAGTCAGTAGAGCATGCAACTCTTGACTCCATGTTGGGTATGGAGATTACTTAAACATAAAATCTTCTTTAAAAATGATATAGATTTTATATCTCCTTCTGATGTGTTGTTGTTATTATTATTATTTTGTCCACCTGTGCTGCTATGGGTTTCCTCACACTTACATCATCCTTCTGGTGAGTATCCACCATGTTACCTGCCCGGTCTCCCAGATTAGACATTCAAGTTACGCCCACACCATAAATATTGCATCCAGATTTCTATGAACCAGAGCGTTTCACTGGTATGTACAATCGCCAGTGAAATTGTTGGGTCCTAGGAAAGTGGTCGTGTCATTTATGATTTGAACAAGGACAATTTATTTTTTTATTTTTTAAAGATTTTATTTATTTATTCATGAGAGACACACACACACAGAGAGAGAGGCAAAGACACAGGCAGAGGGAGGAGCAGGCTCTATGCAGGGAGCCCAACGTGGGACTTGATTCCAAGTCTCCAGGCTTATGCCCTGGGCTGAAGGTGGTGCCAAACCGCTGAGCCACCCAGGCTGCCCGAACAAGGACAATGTAGAGAATGAAAGGGGGCACTATTAATAATTATACCAGGACAAGAGGCATAAACCAAGATTATCTGAGGCTAAGCAAGATGAGTGGTCCCCCCCAGTCAAATGTCTAAGTATGTAGGGGCACCTGGGTGGCTCAGTTGGTTAAATGTTCCACGCTAGGTTTCAGCCCAGGTCGTGAGATGGAGCCCGGAGAGAGCAAATCTGCACTCATTGGGGAATCTGCTTGAGATCGTCTCTCTCCCTTTGCCCCTCCCACTTGTGTCGGCTTGCTTTCTCCAAATAAATAAATAAATAAATAAATAAATAAATAAATATTTAGAAAAAAGTCTGAATATGTATAAATTGACTAGGGAATGACAGAATGGCTCTCACACCTGCACTCCCCAACAGGGCATGGGTGGGAGGGTCTCACATCTTCATCCGACCACACTTACTTGATGCCATGATGATAACTTCAAAATACCTTATTATTGCTTTAATCTGCATTCCTCTGATTACTAACATATTTGAGTGGTTCCACTATGCCTTGGACTTTTGGATTTCCTTATTCGGAAATTATTCCTTTCTTTTGCCTGTTTTTTTTTAATTTTTTTTAATGTTTATTTATTTATGATAGTCACATAGAATGAGAGAAAGAGAGGCAGAGACACAGGCAGAGGGAGAAGCAGGCTCCATGCACCGGGAGCCTGACGTGAGATTCGATCCTGGGTCTCCAGGATCGCGCCCTGGGCCAAAGGCAGGCACTAAACCGCTGCACCACCCAGGGATCCCTCTTTTGCCTGTTTTTTTGTAGGGGTTTCCTTGTCATTTGCAAGAGTTTCCTACGTTTTCCGGCTATTAATCCCCTGCCAGTTTTAGACGGTGCAAATACATTCACCATCAGCTAAACTAATTTTGCTCATGGTGTTCTTTGTTTTTGAATTCATTAACGTCTTGCCTGATAGTTTTATGTCCTTAACATTCGGTTTTAGAAGTATTTTCTTTCCTTATTTTGGAAAAACATTGTCTTCATTTTCTTTCATTAACTTTTTTAGTTTCACCCTTCCGCATGTAGGTCTCTACCCCCTCGGAAACATGGTCATCCTTACGGGCAGTTAAGTAGGGACGCGGTCTTATTTTTTTTGCACACAGAGGGGCAGTTTCCCCAGTTTATTCACTTTAAGGCCCATCCTTTCCCCATTGAATGGTGGCGTCACCTCTATCCTGCCTGAAGTTCCCGTGTGTACTGGGTCTGACTGCCAGGTGGTCTGTGTGTTCTGGCATCTCTGGGGATTTGTGGTCAGCATAACTTCACATCTGATAGGGCAGATTTCTCTCCGGTAGTCCTCTTTGTTAATGTGGATCTTTATGAGGTCTCATTATAAATAAATGGATCTCATAAAGATCTCTGCTGGGATATGTCCAGAACAGGCTGAGCTACTCCATTTGGATTTTTAAAAAATATTTATTTATTTGAGAGAGAGAGAGAAAAAGAGAGCAAGCAGGGAGAGGGGCAGGTGGAGCGTGAGAATCTTAAGCCTACTCCAGCTGGGCATAGACTCGGGGCTCCGTCTCCTAACTCTGAGATCAGGACTTGAGCCAAAATCAAGAGTCGAACACTTAACTGAGCCACCGGGGCATCCCGGATATATATTTTCTTAAATTTTTTTAATTCTTTAAGTAATCTCTACACCCAATGTGGGGTTCAAACTCACAACCCCAAGATCAAGGGGTACGGGCTTTGTGACTGAGTCAGCGAGGCACCCCTCCACCTGGGTATTTTATTCTAACTTTTGTCTCTAGCATGCACATTGTTTGATCACTAAATGTGATGGGTTCTTTACAAATTCAAAAGTTCCGTTGTAGAATTCAGAGTGGTAGTTCATTTCTACTCAATTATAGTTGTGGCGAAACTTTGCATCACAGACCTCTGAACAAGGGAAAGCAGCGCACTGTGTCATCTGAGAAGGTCCCTTTGCTGCTAAGAGACGTAGGCATGTGGCTGGGGTGGTGCGTGTCTGTTGTGCGGATAACTGGGAGAACATCCTGGCCGCCTCCACCCCAGGGGACTCTGGGAGTGAGCAGGACAAGAAGCCTTGCTTCCACTCCAAGGCTCTGCCAGCCAGGCCCCAGCTCAGATTACCCCTGAAGGCACTCCGGGCGGCTTGACAGTCAGACTGCTTGTAAACATCTTCATCATCCACAGCTCCGTTTCTCCTTCCCATCCACACCCTCCGGATTTATCCTGGATAGTTCCACTCAGATCCGCCTCTTCTTTTCTGGCCTGATTCCCCCTGCTATTTTCCAGCCTGGTTTCCAGCCCATTTCTCCCCCAGCTAGAGCCACTTGGACCACACTAGCCCTCTGCCAGCCCCAAGGGTCCGTGCTGACCCTGGGTCTTGGTACTACGACATGCGTCAGGGCAGCCCCGCTGGCTTTGGGCTTGTACTTTTCGTTTTCATGTCACACCCAGATCTGATAATTTGTGTAATTGGTCTGTGTTTTCCCAACTATCTTAGTAAGTGCCAATCCTCTGCAAGGCACTAGACTGGCCCTCATTTTATTTTCTGAGTCTGCATGCCTGCCAGGTAACCCCCTCTCCAGGTGTCCCAGGCCCTTGAGAACCTGAGTGATGCCTCAATTCTTTGATTTTTCCTTCAAGTAATTAGAGTCTGGCTGAGAGGGTCCACCACCCACTGACCCATTTCCCCATGTGCAGGCCACTGTGAACTTTAACTGTCCTGCACCCACATTCAGTCTCCCTAGTTGCTCTGAGAGGTGGGTGTGCACAGGTCAGTGCCATGGGGAGGAAGCTGAGGCATGGAGATGAAGTCACTTCTCCAAAGCAGGTGGCCAGAAGGCATGGGAGCTCCAGGACTGAAGCCAGACTATTGAACGGGAAAGCCCTCCCTCTCCCCTCTGCATCACACAGCCCATGACCTGCTGTCCTGCTGTCATCTGCATCTAAAACAGGACAAGACCACTTTGAGGTGCTCTGTACCTCTGTCCTGGACAATCATAATAATCTTCATATTGTTGCCTTTTTTATCTGTTCATTTAGCCTATAGATACTCATCAAGCACCCCGTTCCTGCCAGACACAGCTTCCACGTGGTCTGTTTTTCAGTTCAGCACTGACACAGCAGCTAGAGCTATGGCTTGGATCATGTCACACTCCTGCTCCCGGACCTTCAGGGCTCCAGCTCAAGGCAGGAAGAACTGGGACCTGGAATGAAGCCAGCTGTGGGGCCAGAGAGGCTGGCCCAGCTGGGCAGAGGACACAGCCAGGCAGCTCTGTGGGACTGATCATAGGTGGAGGGTCTTGGAAGGAGTCACTACACTCAAGGAAGATTCAAGACCTAGAGGTCAGAGGGAGGACTCAGTCCCCAGGGAGGGGCCAGCAAATGAATGGAGGGCCCTGCCCAGAAGACCTGACTCCTAGCCTGAGCAGGGCAAGTTGACTGGGAGCAGGGCAGGGCGGGGTCCTCATGTAAGCAAGCAGAAAAGGGGGTGTACCAGGGCTGGCTTGCTGTAGTGTCCAGCAGAGTAAATGTGCTTAGGGGCAACAGGGGTCCTGAGCCCAGAAGAGACACCTTGGATCTCTTCTGAAGGGGGCCGCCGGGCAAGGCTGGGGGCAGATGGCCTGATAATCTCTGCAGCCCTTGCCGCACCTACACAGGGCCTTCACCCCGCCCAAGGCTGGCCGGAGGCTCCTCTGTGCCCCGGGCTGCTGCCTTTCCAGGGCGTAGGCGTGCTCCTCAGCCCGTCTGCGTCTGCCCCACCTCTTCACTGCCTGAAGCCTACTTAACCTTCAAGACTAAGTGCAAAGACAGCATGCTTTTTTCTTTTCCCCTTTCTAGGCCTTCCCAGTCTGTTTTTGTATACAGCAGACTAAGTCTTGTAATACTTGCTGCATGCTCTATTAAAACACTCTTCATTTTACCTGGTGTATTAGTTTCCTGGAACTGCCATAACAAAGCATCACATGCTTGGTGCTTCAAACAACAGAAATTTATTATCTCACAGTTCTGGAGGCCAGAAGGCTAAAATCAAGGCTACCCTGGAAATCCTCTGGAGAAGATCCTTCCTCACCTTCTCTGGCTTCTGGCAGGCCCGGGCACTCCTTGGCCTGTGGCCACATCATCCAGGCCCTTCCTGCTCATCACATGGCTGCTTTCTCTTTGTGTCTCTTTTCTTCTTATAGGAACACCAGTCATGTTGGATTAAGGGTTCACCCTACTTCGAACTGACCTTATTTTACCTTAAATTATATCTGTAATTACCCTATTTCCAAATAAGCTCAAATTCTGAGGTACTGGGGATTAGGACTTCATTTTTTTTTTTTTTAAGATTTTATCCTTTTATTTGAGAGAGAGAAAGAAATCACACATGAGCAGGGGAGAGGCAGAGGGAGAGGGAGAAGTAGACTCCTTGCTAAGCAAGGAGCCTGGTGCGGGGCTCGATCCTGGGACCCTGGGATCATAACCTGAGCTGAAGTCAGACATTCAACCAACTTAGCCACCCAGGGAGCAAGAGATTAGGACTTCAACATGTCTTTTTGGGGGACACAATTCAACCCATCACACCTGGAATGAGAGCTATATACAGGCCACCATCCTTCACGATATCCCCAGCTCCTTGCCTACAGCTGGGCAATTCTGGAATGAAACAGACCCGGGTTTGTCACTCACCCTCTCATAAAACCTGAGCAAGGTCCTTAAGCCATGTGTCTTTTCTCGTCCATAAAATAACCACCACACCTAGAACTACTGTGATATTTATTAGAGTCCGTTCATAGACCTAGTGAGTGCCCTGGAAATTGTAATTAGTAGTAGTAGTATTGCACATTGAATAGAGTAGATACTCAATAAATAAATGTTAGTCACTTCCTCTAACAAATATTTACTAAATTGGCCGGCCTGCAGAACCCCTGAACTGATGAGCTTTTCCAGAGGGAGGGAGAAGTGGTGGCCACTAAGCCCCAGAGACTCTATCCTGTCCCCTGGCACCGTGGGAATTGCTGAGGTGTTGATGGCAGCTGCCCATCCCTGCTTGGATGGCAGGGGATTCTGGCCTCCATCCTCACAGCACGGAATCCTGACTGGCTCTGTGGGAATGTGAAGGTGGGGCAGGCAGGGACTCCACACCCTGTTCTTTGTTCTCTAGACGGGGTGTGTGTACACGTGGGTGTGTGCTGAGGGACAGTGGCCTGGAAGACAGAAGCCAGGGTGCCCAAGCCTCTTCCCGAGAGATTGTATTCAGGCTGGAATGAAAGACAGCAACCAGAGCCTGACCTCCAGCTCTCGGCCTCTTCCCGATTTCCGTGAAGAACCAGATTCTTCTCCTGAGCGAGAGTGGGTAGTGGGCATCACGCAAGAGATGGAATCAGAGACTTGGGTCTGAAATAGAACTCTACCTCGGAGTAGCTGGGATGACCTCGATGACTGCAGTTTTCTCTGGTATCCAGTGGAACTGATAAAATCTGTCCTATCAAATAAGAACATGATTCAAATGCCAGCTGTTAATATTTATGTCCCGTTGTTGCCAACCCTTGAAGATACATTTCCAGAGCACATCAAAATTCACAGAGTAAAGCTTTGCTTTGTTTTGACTTTCATTTTTACAACAAGAAGTGAAAAATCTATTACGTACTATTAGAAATAGGAAAATATGTCTAAGGCTCAGTGTCCATCTGCTATAGGATGAAATTTGGCATCCCTTATCTTCTCTAATTTCATTAACAACCAAAGTTGTATGCTTCTGTTTCAAGGAATTTCCTTTTCTTTTTCTTTCTTTCTTTCTTTCTTTCTTTCTTTCTTTCTTTCTTTCTTTCTTTTTTAAAGATCTTATTTATTTCTCTGAAGGGGGTGGGGGGAGCGAGTGAGCAAGCACAAGCGGGGGGAGGAGCAGAGGAAAAAGGAGCAGCAAAGGGAGAGGAAATAGCAGAGGGAGAAGGAGAAGCAGGCTCTCCACTGAACAGAGAGCCTTATGTAGGGCTCGATCCCAGGACTCTGGGATCATGACCTGAGCTGAAGGCAGATGCTTAACCAACTAAGCCACCCAGGTGCCCCAGGGATTTCCTTAAGAAAAAACGCTGACCTGGCATATGGCCTCCTTAGATTTTTTTTTAATATTTTATTTATTTATGATAGACATAGATAGAGAGAGAGGCAGAGACACAGGCAGAGGGAGAGACAGGCTCCATGCCGGGAGCCCGATGTGGGACTCGAGCCCGGGGCTCTAGGATCCCGCCCTGGGCCAAAGACAGGCGCTAAACTCCTGAGCCACCCAGGGATCCCCAGCCTCCTTAGATATTAAACAAGACGAATATTTCCACTGTGGAAACAAATCACCAGCTCCTTGAAATTTATCCAAAACTTTCTTAAAGAAGATGTATACCAAAGTGGGATGCACATTTTCAAGAAAGAAGATAATGATGGAATTTTATCCAGGAACCACACATTGAAGACTCAGACGTCATTGCATCAGACAACACGTGTGCTGCACAACACTGAGACACACTGCAAACATAAGAAGTTTTATGATGACATGTTCATCCCTCAGCCTAGCCAGTGAGGGCAAGGATAGGATGTGCATAGATAACCAGAACCACACAGATCTAGGGAACCACCGTGAGAGTTACAAAGTGTGATGAGGTCAAAGAATAAAGAGGTCACATTCTTTGGGGCAATAAGAAAGGTACCCAATGTCTTTTTTTTTTTTCTTATGTGAGAGAGATCAGGGCCAGATAAAGGGAAGGGAGAAAATCCATAGGAAGCAGGTGAGCCACGGATAGAAAAGCAAGCTCTAAAAAGTGTGGCCTGGATCCCAAATCATGTCAATTGCCACATTCAGTTTCCATTCCAGTTCTGTATTTATTTATTGCATTTGCATTTACCCAGGTAAGGCAACTATACAATACACAGAATGTTGTTGTCTTGTCTTGTGAAATCTGTGGTCTTAACAGAATGTTGTAAAAGTGCTGGATTCTAAACTGTGAAGCCTAGACAATTCTTAGCGAAAGCTGCTTGATAATTTCACCAATAAACCATATGACAAATGCAGAGGTTATTGGGAGAGCATTTAAATTGCAGTAAAAAGTACCTAAATGTTCACTGGGTAGTATCCAGGAAACTGATATTGCTGTTGGCACATGCCCATACCTATACACTTCACAGCACCAGAATGATACAATAAACATGGCAACTCCTTTCAGAAAAATACTCCAGTGTCCATAAGATATTTTCAGCATCAAGCCTCTATATTTGTTATTTATAACTCTGTGGTGTGCAATAAACTAAAACAAAAAACAAAAAAACAAAACCAGCTCAAATTGTGTAAATCCATAATTGTTTGAATAACATAACTGCCTGAGACTTTGAGAAAGTTGGGTTTCCCATTTGAGTTCCACACAGTGCATTAATGAGAGACTTCCAGCCAGGAATCTTTTGAGGAAGTGATGTTGTAAAGCTTCTTTGCAGAAATTTCCGGGCTCGAGGAGCTCTGCTTTCCAAAATAGGACATGCCACCGCAAGGTACCCCACTGGGCATAGTCCTGCCAAATGGTCACCATGAATGTGTCTTGGAGGATGTTATATTTTGATGGGGTTCTGTGCCATGCGATCAACAAGAGACATGCACTGAGGAGAAAACAATTTATTTGAGACCCTTTGCTGTTAGGTCTTTCTAAGACATAAAGATTGGGATTTACCTCTGCTAAATTCAGAGACTAGGTGTGGATCCACTAGGTGTGGATCCACACCTAGTCTCTTCTTCCAGAAAAAAATCCAAGAGACTAAAAGCACCCTGAAATGATTCAAGCTTAAAGGAAAAGATAGCAATTATTTAAAAAAAAAAAAAAGCCACGGGGTACCTGAGTGGCTCAGTCAGTTAAGTGCCTGACTCTTGACTTCAGCTGAGGTCTTAATCTCGGGGTTATGAGTTTGAGCTCCACGTTGAGTTCCATGCTGGGTATAGAGCTTACATAAAAAAAAAAAATTGTTTACAGCCATGAGAAAGAACAAAAACAAACCCAGAGGTTCTGAAATACCAGGACTTGGCCAGATTGAAATATATATATTATATATTTATATACATATACACATTTTCCTCTTAAATGAATGATTTGTATAGCAACACAAAGTCATATGAAAGTATAAAGTTCTCTGATTAGGGTAAATACATAGACAAATATAGAATCCCATAATATTGTAAAGGCAGTACATAAATCACTTTTAATTCTGGTGTGGGATTTAAAGGCTGAAAGCCTGAACTATACACAACACAATCATGGGGATCCCTGGGTGGCGCGGCGGTTTAGCGCCTGCCTTTGGCCCAGGGCGCGATCCTGGAGACCCGGGATCAAATCCCACGTCGGGCTCCCAGTGCATGGAGCCTGCTTCTCCCTCTGCCTGTGTCTCTGCCTCTCTCTCTCTCTCTCTCTATCTGTGACTATCATAAATAAATAAAAATTTAAAAAAAGAAAAAAGAAAAAATAAATAAACAACACAATCATGTTAATGGATTCAAAATATAACAAGATGTTATTTGAGACATCAATAATGAAATTAGTGTGTGCGGGGAGGTGTAAAAGAGTAGAGTTTCTGTATGTGATCTTGGACATTTCCTGATTTTACTTCCCCAACATCCTTTCCACCTTATTCTAGTAACAGAACCAGTGCTTGCCTTAGAGACCTGTTTACTCCCCATCCTCGGTCCATGTGGTTTGGTGGCTGCCTCAAGACCCCACCCTGAGCCTGGGCCTGTGCCTCAGAATGGCCAATGAGGAGATAGGGTCTCCCTGTCTACAGTCATTGGTTTCAGCAAACATCTTCAATTCCTCCAGTGGGACTCAATCCTGGGTTTGATTTGGTTTGGTTTTAACTCTTGGGAGACCTCCAGAGGGACTTCCAGCTATTTGGATATCTGCTTGGCTCAGCTGAAAATGAAGGAAAAAATGGGAGAAAGCGTTACCAAGTGAAGAAAGAGAGGTTGGGGTCCAGATGATGTTATTTGAACTCCTAGGTCCAGCTTGACCAACCCCTTCAAGTTTTCACTTAGGCAAAGTAGGAGATTCCTTTTCTTTCCTACACCTGTTTGGGTTGGGTTTTTTGTCTCTCACAACCAAGAACTCCAAGTAGTACGGCTTTAAAATGCAGCTAATTGCAGATCATTGTGACTGGTCTTAACCTGGATGTGCATTTGTATTATCACATAGTCACTGAAACGTCAGGACATACAGAACATTTCTACAGCCCTCATTTTAAATTCTAAACATTGGGGGCACCTGAGTGGCTCAGTGGTTGAGCGTCTGCCTTCAGCTTAGGTCATGATCCTGGGGTCCTAGGATCGAGTCCTGCATCGGGCTCCCCAGAGAGAGCCTGCTTCTCTCTCTGCCTGTGTCTCTGCCTCTCTCATGAAGAAATAAATAAAATCTTAAAAAGATAAAAAAATAAATTCTAAACTGTGACATGTCAGTAACAGGTCCCTTATATCAGCTCTCATCAGCTCTGACCCCTTCCTCTATGTTAATTTCTTCATACCAACTCATGCTACCAGACATTAGAATATATAGTTGCTTGTTTACATATTTATGGTCTGTTTCACTTGCTAGAACATAAACTCCTGCTGTGTTCTCTGCTGTTTCCCCAGGGGCCTAGAACAGTGCCTGGCACCAGAGGGCACTCAATAGATATTGGCTGAATAAATGAATGACTATTTGGCTTATCAAATCACTCTCCCTGTATGACTGGCTAAGGAATCATTGCTGGGGTCCAAGGAAACAGTGACCCAGAGAGCAAAAGAGGCTACTGTCCACCTTTATACCACCCACATAGCCACCCCTCTTCTCAGGACATGATGTCTCTTGTTGATTAATTACATAACAAGAAACTCTACTTTCTATAAATTATGACTGCAGATACTGTATAATAGCTTTACTTGCTAATATTCTCAGAACTTAATCGGACCTGACAGGTTAAAAATATGTATCAGTGGAAGATATTTGGACTAACCTGAGCCATTTCACCCAATGGGGTCAGAAGAGAAGCAGTTAGTAATAAATTATGTTGACAGCTAAAAGAAAGTTTAACAGTTCTAATTTGTATCCCAATTTCCATGCTGTTTAGATAGCTGCGTCATATAGCCTCCAAACTAATTGACAGATTGAACTTGTGTTTTAGGATTCGGACTTCCCCATCTATTCTGAGTTCTTAAATATTTAGATAGGGAATTGGTTTATTTGTATTTTTAAGAAAACCAGGAATCAAGAAGGATATACTGCAAAGTCGGGTGATTTAGGGACTAGAAGTTCCTGTCCTTAGGGAACTCAGTGCCAAAAGACCAACTACAAAGTAAAAACAAAATTATACCCTGGGGGAAAGGCACTAGCTGCGGGGAGGAAGCTAGGGGGGAATACAAGAAATGACAGGAGCGGAAGGGGCATTCACAGGAAAGTGACAAAGCAAGGAAGCAGTTAGCTTACTTTTTCTAAAAGGTGAGAAAGGATGAATGCCAACTATTTGTTCTGCTTACAGGCAAGCTGTAATCAAGTCTTATTTTATTCAGCATGTTTCTTTTTCCAATCATAATTCTTATTAAAATGTAAAGAGTTCGGGGAGCCTGGATGGTTCAGTGGGTTAAACAACCAACTCTTGATTTCAGCACAGGTCCTGATCTTGGGGTCCTGAGATAGAGCCCCTAATCAGCGCTGAGCAGGGAGTCTGTTTAAGGATTTTCTCCTTCTACCCCTTCCTTCTCTGCCTTGCCTCCCCTCCTACCCCCTTGCTCTCTCTCTCTCAAAATAAATAAATCTTAATTTTTTTTTTTTTAATGTAGAGAGCTTAGGTGATTGTGTCAAGTCCTACATTTTCCATCTGCCTCATGGGGTTGATAGCATTTTGAACATCCCTCTGGTAGCCCTTATCTTGCTGCACTGTAATATTTGTTTAAATCCACATGCTCACAGTAGATCACCAACTCCTCCAGGGCTGGGCTGCCGGGCTCATCGTAATGCTCTTTTACACCAGCACAAGCCAACGAACATTTGGTAGATCAGCGCTGGAGCAGATGCACCTTTGCCTTACAGTCCTTCAAACTCATTCTGTATTCAATTAATTTAAATTTATTCAGAAGGCCTGGGAAATTCTTATGTCTGGCAGTGAAATCGATTAACTTGTCACCAGTCAACTGCTATCTGACTGTTTCAAAAAGAGGGGATTAGAATTACTTGAAATTTCTCTGACACATAGGAGAGATTTGGTAGTGAATATAGACTAGTAAGTAAATGTTCAGAAAATGTATTCAAAATGGAATAGGAAAAAATTGATTTTCAGAGCTAAGGACCTTCTTGACAATAAATAGCTTGACAAAAAGTTTGTTTCTACAATAATGCTCATATTTGTACTGACTTTGTTCATATTCACTAATTCTTGACTATTTTTCAAATACTATAGCTTGCTTCCCATATTGGAAATTCTAGGCATCAGTACTCACTCATTGATACATTCAAACGATATTTATTGAGCCCCAACTATGTGTCCAAGCACTGAGAATATTATGGTGAGTGGATATAGATATGCCTTCATAGAGCTTAGAATTGCACAAATAAATAAAAAATATCAACTATGATGAGGAGGTAGATGTAGACGGTGCTAGCGAGGACCATAGGAGATTTGCCCTAAGTTGGGTGTTCAAAGAAAGCTGTTTAAGAGAAATGATGAATAAGCAAGATCTGGAAGGAGGTAGATTGACCAGGTCAAGAGAGGAGGGAAGGGGGATTCAGGCAGGAACAGCAAGTCCAGATTCTTGTGGAGGAGGAAGGTCAGCATGGCTGGCCCAGGATGCCACGTCAGGGTGTGGGCGTGTGCCATTTTAGGGAGTTACACTTATGACTAGAAAAGGGGAAATCACTGAAATGCTTTAAGCCAGAGAGGAGTGGGATGGTTTGAGCTGTGGCAAGACCTGATTTGCCTTTCCAAAGACTCTGATTCTGTGTTGGGGGAGGATTGGGGGGTGGCTGGGTCAGAGGCGGAGTTAGATGTGTAGGGCAGCAGGCAGGATACTTGAAGGAGGCCTATGTTCCCCCCACCACACACACACACACACACACACAGAGAATGACTCCTCCTTTGCAAAAGTCAGTGTTTTGACACCAAATTAGAATAAAAACTGCAAACCTATTTCCTGGCCAACAAGGAAATGGAACACTAGCCACATTAAACCCAAATGATTAAAGTTTGTTTTTTTTTTTTTTTTAAGCAAATTCTACCCCTGACATGGGGCTCAAAGTCACAATCTCTCACAACCCCAACTCATGAAGAGTCACATGCTCTACCCAGTAAGCCAGCACCAGCCAAACACCCCTGATTTTTTTTTTAAAGTAGACTCCACACTCAATGTGGGGCTTGACTCACAACCCCTGATGACCCCGAGATCAAGAGTCAAACGCTCTACAGACTGAGCCAGCCAGGTGCCCCAACCAAAATGATTTTTTAATGTGATTGTTTCCCCCTCCAAAGCCTGCAGGTTTCTTAAGGGTGGGAAATGTACATTATTCATCATGTATCTGAAGCCCTGGCACACCATAGAAACTGATTAGATAGCTGTCAGGCAAATGAAGGAAGTATGGTATGCTGAGTTGCTGGGGCTGCCATCACCAAGTACCTGCTTAACCACCTATTTTCCCACAATGCTGGAGGCTAGAAGTCTTAGCTCGAGGTGTCAGTGGGATTGGTTTCTTCAGAGGACTGCAGGAGGGACCTGTTCTATGCCTTCCTCACAGCTTATAAATGTGTCTTTATACCATCCTCGTGTGTGTCTTTGGGCCCAAATCTCCCCTTTTACAACATAGTGGTATCGGGTTAGAGCCCACCCTAAACACCTTATTTTAAACCTGATTACTTCTGTAAGGACCATATCAACTAAGGTAACATTTGGGAAAACATAATCCAACTGCTAACATGTGGGGCTGTGGATTTTGGTAGCTGGTTGGTGTTAGAGGACTCCATTTATCAAGGCGGGTTTCGCTTCTTCCTTTTATAGCTCTGACTCCTTCACCCGCTAGGCTTGGGAAAGCAGACCTCAGAGCGGGTAGAGCAGAGCAGAAAGATTTCCTTTTCCTGATCTCTTCAAAGCTTATGTCATTTCCCTGAAAAAAGCCCAACCAAACTAGATAGACTTTCCAAAGTGTTAAATTTTTTAAATTTTTATTTATTTATGATAGTCACACACACACACACACAGAGAGGCAGAGACATAGGCAGAGGGAGAAGCAGGCTCCATGCACCGGGAGCCGGTCGTGGGATTCGATCCCGGGTCTCCAGGATCGCGCCCTGGGCCAAAGGCAGGCGCTAAACCACTGCACCACCCAGGGATCCCCCAAAGTGTTATCAATTTACTTGTGCCCCCACCACCTCAAATTCATATATTAAAGTCCTAACCTCCAGGACCTCAGAATATGACTGTATTTGGAGATAGGGTCTTTGGAGAGGTAAGTTGTGATGAGGTCATTAGGGTGGGCTCTTATCCAATGTGACCCGTGTCCTTACAAGAAGAGGAAATTTGGATGCAAATACATACAGGACAACCATGTAAGACACAGGGAGAAGGTGGCCATCTGCAAGCCAGGAAGAGAAGCATCAGAAGAAACCAGCACTGCTGGGACTTTTATTTGGGGTTTCCATCCTCTAGAATGGTGAGAAAATACATTTCTGTTATTTAAGCCACCTAGTTTGTGGTATTTTGTTACAGCAGCCCTAGCAACTAGCACACACACCACCAAATTGGCCAACACTCCTATTCTCAAAACCCAGTTTCACTTGATAATGGCTTACCATGGTTCACTTCTTATTAAGAACAAGTACTGTTTCCTGAGCACTTACCTGATGTGTCAGGCACTAGGCTACAATGCTATCAATGTTATCTTATTTAATCTCTACAAACCCTTATATTATGATCTTAATTTGTATGGAAAAGAAACCTGAGCATAAGAGAAGTGAAGTAACTTGCCTGAGGTTTATCCAGCAGGAAGGGTACAGATCAGAGGTCCTCAAGACTGTGCCCTCAGCCTCTGAGCTCCCTGTGCCAGCCTCAGGATCCTTCTGGAAGGTGGAGCTTCATGATACCTTCATGGAGTTTACAGACACAGCTGACGCATCTGGGTGTTTAGCTGATGAAGATCGTGAATTACCCTTTAGAACTATTTTCCCTCATCCATAATAAATAAACAACCTTATTAAAAAATCAGCCAAAACCTTTATAAGACATTTCACCAGAGAGGATATAAATATGTGAAAAGATACTCTACATTATATGGCATCAGGAAAATGCAGATTAAAATAGCAATGAGAACCACTACACACCTATTAGAATGGCCCAAATCCAAAACAGTGACCACACCAGTGAAGGTGTGGGGCAACAGGAACTCTCATTCATTGCTGGTGGGCATGAAATATAGTACAAACCACTTTGGAAGACAGTTTGGCGGTTTCTTACCAAACTAAACATACCTTTACCATATGGTTCAGCAATTATACTTAATGGTATTTATCCAAATGAGTTGAAAACTTATGTCTATGCAAAGCCCTATACATGAACATTTCTAGCAGCTTTACTTAGAGTTGCCAACATTTGGAAGCAACCAAGATGTCCTTCAGTAGGTAAATGGATAAGGTGTGGTACAACCAGACAGTGGAATATTATTCAACACTAAAAAGAAACAGGCCATCAAACCATGAAAAGATGAGGAAAAGTGTTAAAGCAGATCACTAAGTGGAAGTAGATAATCTGAAAGGGCTCTACTTTGTAATTCAACTCTATGACATTCTGAAAAAGGCAAAACTATGGAGGCAGTAAAAAGATTAGTGGTTCCCTGGGGTGGGAGGGAGGGAGGGATGAATAAGTAGAGCATAGAGGATTTTTAGGGAGTGAACCTACTCTATATGATTCTATAATGGTGGATACATATCATTGTACACTTGTCCAAACCCATAAAATGTACACCACCAAGAATGAACCCGAATATAAACTATGGACTTTGGATGATGATGATGTGTCCATGTAGGTTTGTCTGTTAAAACAAATGGTCTTCTCTGGTAGGGGGTGCTGATAATCAGGAAGACTGTGCATGTGTGCAGGCAAAGGGTATATGGGAAATCTCTGCATGTTCATCTCAATCTTTCTGTAAGCCTAAAACGCTCTAATGTCTTTTAAAAAAAAAAGATTTTATTTATTTGAGAGAGAGAGACAGAGATAGTGAGAAAAAGCAATCTCATGGAGGGGAGGGAGAAGCAAGCTCATGAAAGAGTGGGAGAAGCACGCTCCCCACTGAGCAGGGAACCCAATGTGGGACTTGATCCCAGGACCCTGAGATCATGGCTTGAGCTGAACGCAAACACTTAACCAACTGAGCCTAGTGGCTCAGCCTACTGTCATAAAAGAGGATTGTCATAAAAGAGACATAAAAGTGTTTCTCCAGTCTCTTGGGTCATCTCGGGACTCTAGATTCTTCTTCATTCTTGCAGAAATTATCAACCCTCCATCAACAGTATTAAGACTCTACCAACACTTCAGAGCCTGGATTGAATATTTTGCCTTTGCGATTATCACAAGACGTTGAACTCCTGTTATGGATCTTAAGCACAGAAAAGAAGATTGGAAGAAAATGACAAGTCACTCAATCACAAACAAATTGGGAGAATATGTCCTTAATGACTGAGGCTGCATGCATTCATACTGATGCCACAATAGTGTCACTGTTTGTTTACAGTAGAGAACACTTACAATTAGGTGGGAGCATAAACAGAGTAAGGAATGCAGACCTCTCCCTCCTAGTCAGGCCTTCAGCTGGCATTAGAAATTTAAGACCTTGGATGCTGAAGAGAAAAATACATGTTAAATGTCTTTCAGAAAGGGCAATAAGTGGGATGGGGGTGGCAAGTCAAAGAATATCTAACTTTTCTTGATTGTAAAATTGCCAGTGTCGCTAGATAGGAGTTACTCCTATTTTTGCATCTGATTGCTGAACTGCTGGAATTTGCATTTTCCCATAACCAGTGCCCTTGCTGATAGCGGAAACAGATATTGAGAAACAAGTCATCATGCTCTGAGATGAGGTAGCTCTTGTGAACCCATCATGGCTTCCCAACAGTGTCTGCCACCATTTATAGGCGTTGGACGTCATGGGGGAAGAAGGCAAGTGGGATTTCTCCATACCTGGAAGGGTTAAGCCCTGAGTCAATCTGCAGCAAATGGCACACCCAGTTTGAGGTTCATGAGGGTGAAGTAATTTATCTATGAGTCATATCACTGAATACACTCTGTTCTATAGAATGTTGGTTAGCAACTGGCTCCCAAACATCGTGTCCAATGGTTCTGTTATACATGGCATTTGAAAAGAGGAGAGTTGCTCATTTGACTTAGCATTTGGCAATGAAATGAAGCTGGTATTGTAAAGGACATGGGTTTTCACCGACGGATTTAGGGTCTGAAGTGAAGTGCTGTGTTGCATGACTCCATTTTCATACTAATCCTAAAGGCCGGAGGAGGACCACCCTGGTGCCCCTGGCTCAGGGGCAAAAGAGCAACACTCCTGAGAAACTGTCAGTATTGGAAACAAAACAGAAAAGAAAACGAACCCAGCAGAATGGGCCTCTTGTTTTATTGTATGTGGCTTTTGCAAATGCTCTGACTCTATGATTAAATTCTTAGCAATTTTCAAAACTTCCATACTGATTGGTGCTAGAACCTTAAAACCCAGTCCTCCCAACTCCAGATCCTATCAAAAGAGCCCTGTAGTCGTTAGTCAGGAGGAATGAGCAGGCAAGAGGGTGAGGCTGTGTGTGTCCATGGCTGGAAGGAAGGTGTGATGAGTTGCTGTTTTGTTGCTAGGCAACAGGTTTTATGTGACAACAATTCCTTTTCTCTGAAGAATCAGAGAGCTCTTTTTTGTTTCATGAAAGCAGTGCATTTTCTTGATACAAGTACACGTGGAGTTTACACTAATTTGTCATATGATAGTAGAAGTGTTTATAGAAGGGAATGCTAATCTATTTTTGAATTCTTTGATTTGCTTTCCATTGCCACCTGAGAAATTATTTGCTTAAGGGAGACATGGTTCCTTCCTTTTCTCAGCAGATGACCCTGGTTTGGTTTGTCTGGCTGTGGTTTTTGTGACTGCCACTCTCTCCAAGCCTCTAAACTCCCCCAGGTGCTAAGTGAATGTGCTTTTGAGCTTCTCAAAAGAGAACATGTTTACATTTGGAAATGTTATTTGATTTGATGTTATAATTCCCAACTAGTTAGCTAATCCTGATGTAAACATGTCATGGTGTCTTCAATATTTCTTCTTCTTTTATTGATTCTATCCTAATATAGTACATATATGTTGGGAGCTAGTCTTCCCTAAATAGGACCCTAGATCTCTTGCATCCTTATAGCCTTCAGAGCATCTAACATAGAAATTGGCATGTAGTAGATGCTTAATAAATGCCCATTGACTAGAAAGATAAATGGACACACAAAGATTAATATGGGGCTGTGTTTTCTAATTACATGGATTTTATTTATTTATCTTTTTAAAAAAGCTTTTATTTATTTATTCATAAGAGACACAGAGAAAGAGGCTGAGACATAGGCAGAGGGAGAAGCAGTCTTCCTGTGAGGAGCCCAATGCGGGACTCGATCCTGGGACCCGGGGAGCATGACCTGAGCCAAAGGCAGACACTCAACCATGGAGCCACCCAGGTGCCCCTGATTACATGGATTTTAAAGAGATTGAAGCGGGCTCTGAAAATGAAGTGGGGATTGGCTTCACAGGTATTATAAAAAGAGACAAAGAGATCCCTGGGTGGCGCAGCGGTTCAGCGCCTGCCTTTGGCCCAGGGCGCGATCCTGGAGACCCGGGATCAAATCCCACATCGGGCTCCCGGTGCATGGAGCCTGCTTCTCCCTCTGCCTGTGTCTCTGCTTCTCTCTCTCTCTCTCTGTGTGACTATCATAAATAAATAAATTTAAAAAAAAAAGAGACAAACATCTAAATGCACTTAATTTAGAGATCTGTCCTTCCTTCAAACGTAAAAATCATATATTTAATGTAGAAAAAGCAATCAGAAACTCCTGGGTATAGATTCAGAATGCTGATACTCTCTTAATCTTAGGAACCCATCAAGTTACTTAGAAAAATGGAAAGTATGTAGGCTTGAGAACCAGCCCACAGATTTACTGTTTTTTCCTAAAATAATGTATTCTAGAGTGGAGTTAGGATTTTTGCTACCACACTACAACATCTTCTGAAAATGCTTCCCCGCTGATGGGAGGCGATGTGTCCCGGTCATTCTTTTCTTTTTGATTGTGTAGAAAAATCATTGGATGAACTTTGTCTCCTAGGTTGAGAAGATTAAAATGTTTGCCCTACTCCATCCCTGCCACCCTCTGGGACATTGATTTTTGTTCCCAAAGAATAATGGTTAATATTCATCAGGTACTTATTATGCGCTGGCCACTGCTCTAAGCTCTTTACGAGAATTAATCCCTTAATCCTCACAACAATCCTATGAAGTGGATGCTGTTATTGTCTCTTTTCTAGAGGAAGAAACTGAGATACAGAGAGGTTAAGTAGCTTGCCTGAGGACTCTGCATCCAGCATGTGACAGAACTAAGTTTGGAACCAGACAGGCTAGCTCCAGACTCTACTCTCCTGACCCTTCCATGGCACCACCTCTGAAACAGAGAAGGGGAAAAGCAAGTCCTAACACTCGAGTTGTCACCACGCCAGGTGTACACTCCCCAGCCAACTGCTGCCTCCCACACTGTACTCTCCTTAGCCTTGTTCTGGGCTGGGCTGGGGCTGATGGTTCACTCACACCAAGGCTCTCAAGGATCTTTGCAAATGCGGGTGAATGCAGGTGCGGCTCACCCCCAGAGCTCCCTTGTCCTTACCCTAGGCCTAGGCCTATCTATGCTGCGGTTGAGCCCAGCCTCCCTGGGCTTGCCTTAGAGCTTCCCCTGCCTGATCTGCACCCTGAAAACCTGGGACTGGCCTTCCTGGGGAGCCAGGAAGGCACTCAGACTACAAATGTATCTTCCGAGAGGAGGTTCATTTCCCACAAGGGCAAGCCTGGGGCTGCACCCAAGGAGAGGCATTGGCTCTCATGATGGAGAGAACATTCTGGTGCTCTGGCCTTGCCAAAGGCTGTCAGGACACAGGCTGCCATACACATACACACACACACACACACACACACACACACTCTAGTGCTTTTATATAACAAGTTTGCCTTCCACATCGCTCCTTCATCAGCAAACACTTCAGAAAGTACAGCCCTACCTGCATTCCAAAGACCACACGAATCACTTCCCTCCCTGCTGAAAGGCCCTCACTCCCAGAGTGAATCATAGCAACTGCTGAAGAGCAGCGGTAGGGCCCCACCCTTCCCACAGGAAGTGAGAAAGAGTAAATATATAGTTTTTCTCTAAGGGCTAGGACACATTAAATAGGTGATTTTAAAAAGCGAGAGCTGTTTAAGAGGTAGTGACAGCTCTGGAGAAGAACAATGAGTCAGGGGACATGGCTGTAGCCAGGCAGAGACCACAGGATTCCTGTAAACTCTTTTATAAACAGGGCTCTGAAATTCCAGAGCCCGCAGGAGGTGGCTCCTTCTCTGACTAAGCGCTGCTATGCCACCAAGAATGCATCCAGGATTGGGGCACTTGGGACACCTGAGATGTGGGGTCTGAGCCCTAGGGGAGAATATTCTTTTAGCATTAAAAGAAAAATCAAAGTGTCGATTCTTTCATGAAGCTCCTGGCAGGGCCCTATAAGCCCCTCTGTACATGAGTGCTTGTTTTTGCACCCCTAGGACCCCAACAAAGGTCAGGGGCAGGTGGGGTTTGAGAGGCCACTGGAGTCCTTGGGATAATACTGATGTCAGGCTGCCATTCAGCAGGGCTTATAAGGCGATCACTCTGGAGGCAAGGACCCCAGGTTACCAGTTGTATTCCCAGGATGCAGTTTGGACAGTCTGCAGTGATTGGGGCAAACCAACATTCCACTTCTAATTTCTCCAAAATGACAAAGGGGCCACCAACAAAGAGAACCAGAACCACTCAAAGCTATTGCTAATTGAGGAAGGCCTAAATTGCAAAGAGCTTAGGAGCATGGAGTCACCCAGAGCCTTGTTTAAATGTGGATTTGGGAGAAGATCTGAGAGTCTACATTTTTCTTGGTCGGATCACACTTCAAGCATTGGGGTGCTAGAGAACACGCGGGAAGGGTGGTCAGTAGAGATCAGCCCTGCCGGAGTTGGAGAGAGGCTTCCTGGGGCCTGGGGGTTTGAGACAGCTCTTAGTGTTGAGACTGGATGGGCAGGAGAGTAAAGACACCCCAGAACCACCTTGTAAGGCAGTGGGTGACCTGACGGATTCCACGGTGAATGGCAACTACCCCTTGTACAAGGACCAGGATCAGCTGGCCGGGTACCCTTGGGGAAAAGTTGAGGATTGGAGCAGTTAGGAGCTTGGAAACTGGACTCTGCCATTCAGTAGCTGGGAGACTGGGGGCAGGTCTTAGAAATGGGGAGAGTAGTACCAGTCTGTTAGGATTGGTGTGAAGATGAAATAAGATGATACATGAAGTGCTTAGTTCAGGACCGGGCATGGCATAAGCAACCACAAATAGAATACTTGATGATATTTATTATTATTATTATTATTATTATTATTATTATTATTATTATCAACAGCTGAAGTGAAGGAGTGGTGTGTCTCCTATTTATCTCTGAACCTTGGGCCAACATATCCCTGAACAGATGGCTCCTGGTTGAGGCAGGCACTCCCTTCTCTCCATTTGTATCCCAAGGTGCAGGTTGGCTCATGATGGATGGGCATGGCTCCCAATGGATGGGAGAAGTGAACAGCTTGACTGGAGGCAGAAAGACCTCATGCCCAGGGCCTAGGAAGAATGGAGACTCTCCCTGCTCCTAGGAGAAAGGATTCAGGGCACCCAAGACTAATTGATTGGTGGAAAGAAGTTTCTTGAAAGCTTGCCATGACATTGAAATGTCGCTACAGGGAAGATTCTATTTTAGCCACGGTCCAGCGGGACATGTTCTAATCTGAGGTGCACTAGATTCAGGCTGGGGATTCATTAGCTTCAAGTTTCCTGACACTGGGTACCCCAAGGGCCCACTACGCCAACTGCCCTGGCCGTCTATGACCAGCCAAGAGCTGTGCTGGAGACAGTCATTAAAGTTCTTTTCACAGAGGGTGGAGTTCCAAATATTTGTCCCAAATATTTCCCTTTGAGAGCTAATCCAAGAGATAAAGGAGAGGTACCAGCAATGCCACACCCAAGCTAGGCCAGACCTCTGGAAGAGCAACTGGGAACAGCCATGAAAATGGGCAGAGTCTGAACAGCAATGATTTATCTTCCAAAGTCTGGCAGCTTTTGATTCTAATTTTTCTTCTCTTCCCCTTCCCTTCAACAGGGAAGGACAATCTTAAGGCCAATCGACCATGCTTTGTGTTTTTCCTCAGATGGTTTGCATGTGAACCCATGAAGTTTTTGCATGGCCATTTGTGCCTCCTGCTACTCCAGCTCTTCCTCTGCTCTTTCAAGGACTGAGCCGACATGCAAAGATGTTGCCCAGTTTTAGAGGTAAAGAGATACAAGGCCTCCCGTCCTCACTAACCTGTATGTTCCCTCTCCTGCCTGGTACTAGGGCCGGCTCTCCTTGCCCCACCCTCCTGTGGGGCCCCATCCCCACCCCTACTCAGCCCCCAGCCCATCCCCACTCCCACTCCCACTCCCACCCAGAGAGGCTCCCACGATGGAGCCTTAGGTTGACCAAAGTTTACCAGCTGGGAGCCCCTCCCCCCCCGGACTTCCTCTTGCCAGGTCTTGGTTCAAGATGACAATTTAATTATCTCACATTTGCTGGAGGGAGGAAGTCTCCCAGAAGCCACCCCGCCCCTTGGATCATCTATGCATTTTAGCAGCTGCTTTTATTGGTTCATTTAGGAAAGGACCTGGGAGAGCATCCACAGTCAGTAAGTAGACCTTGTTAGAGTTTTGTTATTGTTAATAGCTGAGGCTTATTGAAACAATTTAGTGCCAACCCTGTGCTGGGCACAGTGTAAGGGCCCACACAGAATGTGGCCCCTGCCTCTGGCTGTTTCCAGGCCACTGAAGATGATTGACAAACTGAAGGCCATGGGCACTTGACAAACTGAAGGCCATGAAGGTAGAAGAGAGAACACAGTGCTCAGTGCCCCACACCATGTGAGGGACTGGCTGAGTCTACCTCTGAGAGGTGAGAAAACCTCACAGAGGAGGTGGCATTCGGGCTGTGCTGTGGTCTGAATGGGGCCCCCAATTCCTATGCTAAAATCTCAAACCCCAAAGATAATGGTACTAGGAGGTGGGGCCTGTGAGCCGTGATTAATTAGGTCTCCAGGGCAGAGCCTGATGAAGGCGACTAGTGGCCTTATAAAAGAGGCCCCAGAGAGCTCTGTCACTCCTTCCACCACGTGAGGACACAGTGAGAAGGCGCCAGCTGTGAACCTGGAAGTGGGCTCTCACCAGAATATGACGGCACGGGTGCTGGCGCCCTGACCTTGGACCTCCAGCCTCCAGAACTGTGAGAAATAGATGTTTGCTGTTGGCAAGCCACCCAATCTGTGGTATATTTTTGTTACAGCAGCCCGAATGGACGAAGGCAGGCTGTTTCTTCAGGGCTGAGTGGAAGTTTATCAGAGGGAGAGGAGGGAAGAGGACATGCCAGGCAGTGATAGAAGAGTGTGGAGGCAAACAGGTGGCCGTGAAGAAGGCCTGTGTCTTCTTCCAGGACAGCAGTCCAGTTTGGCTAAAGTGGGGGAGGGAACAGGGCTGAGGGGAGGAGAGGCTGGAGTGGATCTAAATGGAGAGTGACCTTTTTAGGACCATGGTGGTTCCACTGATGGGAGCCAGAGACTTGATGGGAGGTGGGTGGTGCTGTGGAGGATCCCGTGGAGAGGAGGCTTAGGGATCCCCTATTGGGAAGATCTGCAGTATCTAGTGAAGTACTTGCACATACACCAACACTTACTAGACTTTATGTTGGTGGTGCTTCTTTCAGGGTATAGGTGAGGAAACGATTGTGGTGAGTGGATATTAGGCTTAGCAAGCTTGTACCATCTTCCAGAGGGCCTAAACAAATCGCACTGTGGAGTCCCCATTGTTGTTCGGTAGGCCTCACTGTATGATCTTCGTATGTGAAGCATGGCCACAAATAAATGGGGATGCTTGGCTAATCTAACCACTGGCATTCTGGCATCCTACAGAGCATGTTCTCCTTCAAAAATAGAGGCACAGTCATTCTGTCGATACCAAGGGGGTGCCTAAAGGGATAGCCAAAATACAGCTTCAGTGTATCATGAGAGAAATCCTTCAATGGGAAGAATGAATGGATTGCATTCACTGTGCTGTAGATTTTGACTTTAATAGACTCTTGATCTCAAAAGTAAATTTTTGCTGCCAGGCCCAACTCTGCAGAATCCTTTTCTTCAGGGGAGCAGAGACCAGATGAGTAAGAGTGACTGGATATATGGTGTATCGCTCCTAGTGCCTAGTAGGTGCCTACTATAGGCTTAATGAATGAATGGTAGAATTTGCAGTAAAAACTTAATACACGCTTAAAGTCCTTGGGTTTTCATATATTTTAAATAATTTCAAAAATACAAAAATGTTGCAAGACTAATTCAAAGAACTTTTTGGTTCTTGAACAGTTTAGAGTAAGTTGCAGGCCTGATTTCCCCTTACTCCAAAAAATTATAGTACATATTGCCTACACACAAGAATGGTTTTCTATGTAACCACAACCTAACCATCAACACCAGGAGATCAGCTCTGGAACATCACAACATCCACCAACACCACTCAGGCTTCACCAACTGTATTCAGTTGTTCTTTACAGCCAAATGGTCAATGCCAGGAGTAGACATTTCTCTTAGCTGTCAAGTTTCTTTCATCTCCTTCAATCTGGAATGGTTGCTCAGTCTTTCCTTATCTCTCAAAACACTGACATTTTGAAGATTGCAGGCCAATTAATTTGTAGAATGTTCCTCAATTTGGGTGTGTCTAGTGTTTTCTCAGATTTTGGTTAGGCTTTTTTGATAGGGATTTTACAAAAATGATTCATATTCTCAGTGCATCCTATCAGGTGGGCACATAGTTTTATCTGCCCCATTATCAATGATATTAATTATTTTTTGACAGCTCCTGCTTCAGGTTATTTGTACAAATAGCACAGGAGGATAGCAGCCCAGGATGACACCAGGTCTTCTTTCTTCACACTGGTGCATGGAAGCATCTACTGCAGGGCCTTTTTTGGAGGGGGGAGGTGGAAGTGGGAGGGTAGGCACCTTTAGAGAGCCAGAGCTAGAGCCAGAAGTGGAACTGTAAGCCTGGTTTGAACCTTGGCCTTGGCCTTGGCCTTGGCCTCTCTTCAGCAGAGGTTGAGATCCTAGGTGCTATGGGCACCAGCATGCTTCCTGAGCTTAGGGTGGGCAGTATAGACAAGTTAGCTGAACTTGCAGCTGATGCCTTTTGGGATCTTGGGCTTTACAAAGACCTCAATAACCTTGGCATGCACACTCATGGCCTTGGCATTGTTGGTCTGCATTTTCCTCAAGCCTTTTTTGTGCAAATTTGGGGTCCACCCCACTAACAGATTCATTAGCTTTCTAGACTCTTTATGCCATCTCTGTGCTATTTTGGAGACTACCTGTGTGTGGTGAGGTTCTTGGACTTAGCTAGTCTGCACTATAGCCCATCATATGAGGTTAACTTTGATGACTTGATTCTGGTATCTGTCAGATATTTCTACTATTAATGGAACTTGTTTTTAATAAGAATTTATTTGAGACTATGCAAATATCTAATTTCTCATCAAACTCTCTTTTACTTGGTTTAGCAACATCGAAGTTTCTTGCTAAAATTATTATATGATGGTTACCAGAATCATACCAGAATTTTATCATTCCATCTACATTTGTTTGTTGGCATGCTACTATAATTTTGAACTGTCTCTTTCTTCCTATCTGTTTATCTATCTCAGAATAGAATCATGGCTTCCTATTTTATTCAGTGGATTTATAATTCTCTTACTACCATTACATATTTTGATACTTGAATTGTTTCCAGATTCAGTAGTGGGGCTAGTGGGGCCCTATTCAAGTTAGCTTCTGTGTCTTTTTTTTTACTTATATCCATCCTACTCTGAGTGCTTCTTTACTTTCTAGGTCAACAAAATGTTCCAGGTTCATCTTATACTTTTCCCTGACTCAACCCTGGAATTAGGGAAACCTGATTGCTTTTAGTGGTGAATGGGCTTTAGAAATCAAGATTTTTGGTGTTAGGGATGCTCATTGCTATTGGGGTCTCACTGCTTTAAGCTTTCTCCATCATCAGAGGTAGGAAATATCTGTATAATCTCTCTCTCTCTCTCTCTCTCTCTACTCTCTCACACACACACACACACACACACACACAAACGCACACACTATATATTGAAAACCACCAGTACATATTAATACTTCCAGTTCCAATGCAATACTATGTGGTTCATTCTAGCTTCTCCTCTTTCCACATCTGTAACTCCTCTTTTCAACAGTGAGAAACTTGATTCCCTTTATCCTTAATACATTTGCTTATTTGCTCAATCTCTTTGTATGAAGCCAATCTCCTGACTCTGCCAGGCCACTGCTCTTCCTGACACACCTTTTGTGTGGGCAACCAATCCCATGGGCTTTGGCACTGAGTTATTAAGGAAGGAGTGCTTTGCTTTGCTTTTATAATGGGAATACGATGGATTGTATATATTTTACATTTGAGAATAAGCAACATCAACAACAGGGATCAGCTTAAGAAGGTAACTTCAGAAATTCTGATTTTATGTCTTTCTTTCACTTTTTACAGATAAACTTCGTAACAAACTATCTATAGGGATGAAGTAGGACTTCCTAAAATTCCCATGCCCTACGTTAACTGAGATGATTATGTCCTGCTAGTTTAGCTATGCACCTAAACAGAAGTTTGTTTTATCTTATTCAGTATTTTTAGGTATTTTGTGGTGAAAGTATTTTCAAATTAATTGTCCAATTTACTACCAGAAACTTCAGTCTTGAATAGCTAGCTAGAAATTACTTTGAGTCATTACTCTGAAGGGTACCCTTCTACTGGCAAGTAAGTTGTCATGTGACCAGGTCTAGAATGTCTGTTACTGGCTCCCTCCTTGGAAACCTCCAGTTCTTGGAGAATGCCTAGGAAAACTCTAGACAACAGCCAGACATCAAGCTTTTTCAAAGTCTGCCCATCTCAAAAACCTGTTTCTAGTGGTATGAACTAGTTCCTTAAAAGGCCTTTCATGTACCTGATGAAGCTGTCCTATTTTTCATCTGTCCTCTTCATCTATCATCTATCTATCTATCATCTATCTATCATCAATCTATCTTCCTTTAGCCAAGAGTCCCATGGCAATCACCACAGTGTCTCAGCCATTGAAGTGAGCTTTGGAGAAGGAACTTGCAACCAAAGATTATGTGAGTATATCTAATGATTGCCAACTTTAGCCAGAGAAGGGATTATCTTGCTAGGTTCTAGGCATTTTTAGGATTCCTGCTATAAAATGCTATTGTCATGAACCATCTTGCCCAGCTCTGCTCAGTGTGGTATAATTCCTTAGTTTTGCCATCAAGAGAATAATCAATACTCCCCAATGCAAAGCACAGCAAATGACCAGGAATATTTCTATATTTCATTCTGCTGGATTTTGAGTTACATGGTCTTTGGACACAGCCATTCTTGTAGATCAGTAACCAGCACCTTTCCTAGCTCACACGTGCCTCTGAGCTGATGTCAGCTGTTCATTCCATGGTGCGCATTTCTTGTGCTCTACTGATTCTTTTGGCAGGAACACTTGGCCTTCATCTTACCAATGGTGTTTACATTAGAATGTGTCCCCTTAGTGACTGTTGCATTTTGTAGTACAGCCTTGCTGCCTAAGGCCTTGAATGAGCCATTTTAAACTCCCAAGTATGTGCCAGCGGAAAGCATCACCATGTAATTCACAGTAAAGTGAGCAATGTCACTGAGAAAGCCTCAAACTTGTAGTTTTTAAACAAAAGGCCACATCTAAATATATTATAATACTGCATGTAGGAAATGTGATAATTATCTCCCAGGCTACCGGAACCACTTTTTCACTATCAGAGGACAATAACTGAAGTCTGGCAAAACAATTTCCGTAATGACCTCAAAAGTTGCCCTGAAGTTGTAATCCTAGGTAAAACAGAGATAGTAAAATACCTTATGACAGCAGATATTAGGGGGAAGAGAACCATACATCAGATCTGAGTCCTCCATTTCTCTATCTTTAGTACAGCATGGAAAGCCAGTCAGCAGACTCTACGAGCCAGCTTTTCTGATATCTTCTTAACTTCCTTTAGGTCACACTACCTGCAAAATGGTGGTCAGATGCTTTTGTGTGGCTCTCAGGCTGTTGTGTTTTGACTTCCTTCATCTCTCAACGCCCCCACATCCTGAGCCCTTGTGCTTGGTGTTACTTACAATCTCCATCTCTACGCCCTTGCACACATACTTAAATTCCTCCATTGTAATTAGTTCTCAGCTGTTTATTCATCTCTCATCCCTTCTAGACTGCAAGCCAGTCAGAACAGGTACTATGACCTATTCAGATTTATTTGTATGCTTGGGATACATACAGAGATCAAGAATTATTTGTTGAATGAATAAATGAATGAATGACTGAATGCACACATGCTTCAAACGTGCCACTTGAAATGTAGATTCTCATGAGCTCAGGTTCCAGGGTGGAGGTTGTAATCACTCGTTTCACAATAGTAGAGAGCACTTTCATTGCCTGCCACTCTTTGGTTCCTCGGTTTTGTCAACAGAAGATGTTGTATTGGGGCAACAGTAAGAGTCAAGGGATAGACAGTTTTTCAAACACAGCCCTTTATTGAACCAAAAAACAATCCGAGTGAATCACACCTTAAATCACTCTTATTGGCAATGAAAGGAATTAAAATAATGAAGCAAAACTATTATATTGAGGTACATTAGCATCCAGCATTTACCACATCACATGCTCAGTTCATATGACTATTTTTGTAACTAATAACATCAGTTTTTTGCCATAACCAACCTTGTATATTACATGTTATATATTAATTTCTCATATCATATTACATATAATTGTACATCAATTTCTCATCATCAGAAAATACAAGTTCTGATTAAATAATATTTAATTATTTATAATTAAATAATATTTAATACAAATATTAAAGACCTTCTTAAAGTATAAGATAATGTAGTCTAACAAAGTGGGTTTGTCTAATTAGTTTTCTATTAAATTGGTTGCTCATTTGATCAAATCAAATAATCCAAACAATGTCAAGTACATGCTGCTTACTTAAGTCACATACTTTTTGAGTTAGATGAAAATAGCTCCACTTAAATCATTTAGTTAGATTTAATGCTTTGCAAGGCTCTAGAAACTCAGTTCACTTAAAACACCTAGGATGTGTAGTGGTTTGCAAAGTTTGCATTTTTGAGGTAATACCCACTGTTTCTTCATAGTGTAGCACACAATATGCACACACATACTCAGTACATTTTATAACCTTATACTTGAGAAGAGGATGTAAAAGTATTTCTTTCACTGGCAGTGATGAAAGTGATTATGCAAGATCAATTAACAAAATGAATGACTTTAAAAGGGAACAATATCCTTTCTCTCTATATTTTAAAAACTCTAATTTTTGTTAATGCCTATTTCTGTTCTTAGTTCTTTTTGTGTTTGTTTTCCATTTCTTTTTGGTGTTGCCAGACCAAATCATTTTCATTAAAAATTATAGTCAGAATTGGAGCTTGGGACCAGTTAGAAAGAACAGGTCTTACCATAAAAGTATGCCTAATGCCTATTTGTGAACCAGGCTATTTTGCTGAAATGTTTCAGAAGCTCTACTAAATAACAATTGATGTCTTTTACTTAACAGATTTCAGTAACTGTTAAATGAATGTCAAGCACAACTAAAGTTGAAGCTGATATTTGTTTTTTGTTTTTTTTTTAATTTTTTTTTATTTTTATTTATTTATGATAGTCAGAGAGAGAGAGAGAGAGAGAGAGAGACACAGGCAGAGGGAGAAGCAGGCTCCATGCACCGGGAGCCCGACGTGGGATTCGATCCCGGGTCTCCAGGATCGCGCCCCGGGCCAAAGGCAGGCGCCAAACCGCTGCGCCACCCAGGGATCCCCTGTTTTTTGTTTTTGAGAGAGTGTGCGCATGTGTGCACATGGTCACGAGGCAGGAGAGGCAGAGGGAGAGAAAGAGGGAATCCTAAGCAGAGTCCCTACTGATCGTGGAGCCTGACATGGGGTCAGTCTCATGACCTGAGCCGAAATCAAGAGACTGATGCTTAACTGACCAAGCCACCCACGTACTCCTGAAGCTAATATTTGGAAATGATGTTACTGAAGTTTCAATAAGGGTTATAAACGGTAAGATTGGTCTTAATGTAAATTACTACCTGACTGTAAAATTTAGTGTGGTAAATGTAGCTCTCTAAAAGGAACAATAAAGACATAATCATCACAGCTATGTGCTTTCCTTCTTAAACATTCAGAGAAAGGGCAAGAAAGAACTAATATTTTTGAATATCTATATCCACCACAAAAGGATCTCAGGGTTGTCAGGTTCTGTGGTTAGTACATTTGGCTTGGATTCTCTCTCTCCCTCTGGCCCTCCTGCTCATGCTCTCTCTCATAAATAAACAAACTCTTTCTTAAACAGTTCATATACACCACAAAAGAATACAGGAACTTCACATATCTAAACTTAATCCTTGCAGCAAAGTCAGCTACAGATAAGGAAAATGTGGTTCAGAGAAATCTGGGGGACGCCTGGGTGGCTCAGCAGTTGAGCGTCTGCCTTCGGCTAAGAGTGTGATAGAGTGCCACATCGAGCTTCCTGCATGGAACCTGCTTCTCCCTCTCCCTGTCCCTGCCTCTCTGCCTCACTCTCTCTGTCTCTCATGAATAAATAAATAAAACCTTAAAAAAAAAATTTGGAAACTCACATAGCATTAGGCATAGAGGGAGAGTGGTAGGCTGGGGATTACTCCTAGCAGTCAGCTGTCCTTAGGACTTCCATCAGGTAGTTCTGGTAGCTTTGGGTAAAGTGTAGAAAAATATCTGAAAGTTATTAAAGATTTTTTTTTAAAAAATATTTTATGTATTTACTTGAGTGAGAGAGAAGCAGGTTCCCACTGAGCAGGGAGACCGATGTGGGTCTCCCTCCCAGGACTCTGAGATCATGACCTGAGCTGAAGGCAGATACTTAACTGACTGAGCCACCCAGGTGTCCCGGAAAGTCATTCTTCTAACCAGTTTGTTTCTTGGTTCCTAACCAACCAAGTGGATCTAAGTGAGCCACTTTGTGAATAGTCCAGTCTCCATATTGACAAGCACAGTAGAATCCAGAACCTTTTCAAAAACTTTGTACTGCATGTTTCATACAATCTGAGGAAGTGGAGACTTTTAAGACACCTGGCACCATTATTTTCCCTCAGTATTAATCCTTTTCTGAAGCCAGCAGCAGGACAAACATCTCACTGAGGATTTGTAACACTTACTCACTGATCTCAATTCAATTTTGTGTCAGCCTAAGACTGAATTTCCAATTAGATAAGACAAGGTGAAAAGAAATGCAGAACTTAGTAATGAAGGGCACCAACACTGGAGTGGGACAACCTTGTGTAAAAATCCCGGCACTGCCATCCTACTGCCAAGTGACTTGGGTCAAGCTAGTCTAGCCCTCTGGGCCTTAAGTTTCCTTTTCTGTAAAATGGGTACAAGAATGGTATCTAAGTCACAGGTGAGGATTTCATGAGGATTAAAGGAAACACCTCTTGGGGGTTTGGGGGCTCAGGGTATGATCCCTGGGTCCCCAGGGAGCCTGCTTCTTCCTCTGACTCTGTTTCTCATGAATAAATCAATAAAACCTTTTTAAAAAGCAAACACCTGTTAAGCACTTGCAATGCCCAGCACACTGAAATTAATGATAGTTTAAGTGATGTTCGTGTTCAATTCTATGTCAGGTCCTTTCTACACCAACTGCAAATGATAATGCAGGCTGTGAGCTATGGAAATCACAGGGGCCTTTATGGCCTTTGCAGCCAGAGGCGACAATACGGGACTGGAAGGAGGCCCAGAACTCAGGAGCAGAACCCCTTTCAAGCTCAGTCACCGTCCGACAGGGAGCAGTAGCTCCCCCAAGGTCCTCTTTGCTCTGGGAGGATTAAAAGGGTTTTCCGTGAACCGCCCTTGGCGTTTATTCAGTAACTTTCACCCACGACGCAGCGAACCAGTCACCAAAAAGAAAACTGAAAAACCCCGAGGCTCAGAAAAGTAATGCAGCGCGACAGGGCGGGCAGCCAGACGGCAGGACAGGACAGACGTGGCTGCGTGCTCAGCATCTGGGACGAGGGCCCGGGAGCTCTGGCTTGGAGCCGGGCAGGACGCACCGCGGGGGCTCGGAGGTCGGCGGTGCAGAGCCGGGCCGCAGGAGCGCCGACGGGCGAGGCCCCGCACCAGACCACACCGGCGCGGCGCGGGCTGCCTGCAGCACGTGCTTCGTAAGACGCCGAACGCCGCCCGCCCGGCAACTCCGTCCCCGAAGCACGAGTCAGTTCGGCTCTCAGGCTCCTTCCCTGAGCTCTAACGTAACCGACAGACCGCGGAGCGGGCTTGGAGGGTCGGGGGGAGCGCCCCCGAGTCCCCCCGCAGCCTCGGCTCCGCGGAGCCCGCTCACGCACAGCCCCCTCCGCGCTCCCCAGTCCCGCCGGAAGCGCCCCTCCCCCCGTCTCGGCTCCGCCCCGCGGCGCGCGAGCGTGTCGTCACCCGCAACCCGCCAATCAGGCTGCGAGACCAAAATAGCGCCGTATAAAAGCGTGCGGGCCGGCGCCGCGGTCTCCGGGCCGCGCGCTGGGGCGGGGCTGCGCGCGCAGGTGAGCGGGGCGGGGCCGAGCGGGGCGGGGCCGAGCGGGGCGGGGCCGAGCGGGGGCCGGGGGCTGTGTCCCAGCGAGCGGCTGGGCTCTAGTTCGGCAGAAGTCGCCGCTCCTCTCCTAACTGGTTCCCAACTCGGAAAGGAGCGCCGGCCGCCACGCGCGGCTTGCGCAGTCACGGGGCGTGCGTGAGGAGCCGACCGCGACCGCGTGTGCGGCGGGCGCGCCTCGTCCCGCCCGAGACAGTGCCCGTGGGGGAGGGGCGCGGCCCTGCCCTCGGGGCGGGCTCCGGGGCCCTCCGGGGCGGGTGTCGAGGGGCGCGGCCCTGCCCTGGGGGCCGGCTCCCGGCCTCGGCGGGGGGTGGGAGGTCGACCTCCTCCCCGGACCGGACGGGGAGAAGGTTTCTCGAGGTCATCTTTCTAGGAGGAGGTGACTTTTGAGCAGTTTAGGTGGTTTGGAAAAAAAAAGACTCTGACGTCGTACCCACCGGGATTGAAGCCTCTGCCCGGGTCCCCGGCTGCTCTGTGAACCTGAGAGCGTCCCCATCTTTAAGACGCAGCGCAGGTGGCAGCAGAGCTGTGGTCTCGGTTTTGAGGCGCCCCTGGGTGATGGTGTTCATTTCTGCCTTTGTCCCTTCCCTCCCTTCTTTTCCCAATCTCTTCCTTTCATTCTCTGCATTCTCTTTCTTCTCCCCTTCATCCTTTCGTCTTTCTTCCCTTTTTGCTAGTTGAGGTGTAACCTGCGCACCGCCAGGTATAACCAGCTGCACACCTGAACAGACCTTAAGAGGACAGGGAGGTGAACGCTCACGTGTGTATGTGCACACCTTAACCAGCTCCCAGGGCAAGATGTAGGACATTTCAGTTACCCCAGATGCCCAACTGACTGAGCCCTTGAGGTACCCCCTCATCATGGTTTTATTTTGTTTTGTTTTTTTTTTATTATTTTGTTCTTTTTTAAAGATTCTATTTATTTACCCATGAGGGAGGTAGAGACACAGGCAGAGGGAGAAGCAGGCTCCCTGCAAGGAGCCGGATGTGGGACTCGATCCTGGACCCTGGGATCAGGCCCTGAGCAAAGGCAGTCTCGCAACCACTGAGCCACCCAGGCGTCCCTCATCATGGTTTTAATGTGCAATTTTATAAAAGCTTAATGATGTCGAACATCATTTAATGGGCTTCTTTGTGATAAATATTGACAAAAGATCTGGTCAAGGCTTTTTCCCATTAAAAAGAAAAAACAGGTTGGGGCACCTGGGTGGCTTAGTTGGTTAAGCAGCTGACCCTTGATTTTGCTTTGGGTTGTGATCTCAGGGTTGTGGAATCCCACCGGCCTTCAGACTCTCCGCAGGGAGTCTACTTGGGGTTCTCTCCCGCTTCCTCCTCAAATAAAGAAATAAAATATTTTTTTAAAAATTTATTATCTTACTGTTGAATTTTGAGAGCTCTTTATATATTCTGAAAGACTTTCTTCCACGGAATTGACTTTGCATCTTTGTGAAAGATGATTGGCCATATGGTGTGCTTATTGCTATTGTTCTTACATGTCTACTTTTTCCTTATAGACTTTAAAAATTCCCTGTGTGATAGTTCCAAACTCTGTGTCATTTCTGAGTCAGGTTCTGATGCTTTGTCTTTTCATACTGTAATTTTTCTTGTCTTTTAACATGCCTAGTAATTTTTTTTTTTTTTTTTGTTAAAAGCCAGACATAATGTATCAGGTAAGAGGAACTGGGGTAATCAGGCTTTTAGGGTAAAATTTTATGTTCATCGGGCCAGGAGTCGCCTGTGTTTAATGTTTGCTATAGCTGCAAGTACCAGAAATTTCCTCTAGTTTCCTCAATTTTTTTTTCATTTTTTTATAAATTAATTTTTATTGGTGTTCAATTTATTTTTATTTTTATTTTTTTCATTTTTTTTATAAATTAATTTTTATTGGTGTTCAATTTCGTTTCCTCAATTTTTAATGCTTTCCTGTTGTCTTAGGCTTTCCTAAGAATTTCTTAGAGTCTGTGTTTTGCAGCCAGCGCCCTGCATTGTAATCCCTATTACTGTATACCAGAGCCCTGTCGATATGGTGGTAAAGTGTGAGGGGAGGGAGATATTCTGTAATCATATCATTAAATTTGTTTTTAGTGGGCTTGAGTCCTGGGGCAGTGACCTTCAGAAGCAGTTTTTGGATTTTTTTTTCCCTCTCCGAAACAGCCTGGGGGGGGGGGCGTTAAATTGGCTAATTGCCATTCCTTCAAATCAGATAAGACTCCCTTAGAGGGAAGCCCTTTGTTATGGAGATCTCTTTGGGTGTTTTTCAAAATGGTTAATTTTCCTCTTCCCCTGCCTGAAAGCATGGTGGGGCTTCCAGAGCTAAAGCCCATGAAAATGTGGGGTCTCTCCAAGCCTGGAGAGCTGAAACTAGAAGTACTGTTGAGTAATTTTTAAGTTTGGAGATTTTCCAGCCCTCTTTCTCTTATTGATTTCTGATTTATTTCCATTGTGGTCACAGAACAAATTTTGTATTCTTTCGATTCTTTTAACTTTATCAAGGCTTGTTTTAGGACCTTGGATATGGTCTACTTTGGTGAGTGTTTCTCAGAATGAACGTTATTAAGTGAACTATTCACAAGTATCAATCATATTAATTGGTTGATAGTGTTTTTCAGTTTTGTGTCCTTGCTAATTTTCTACTTGTTCCATCGATCACGGAGAGGAGTAATGAACTCCCCACCTGTCATTTTGGATTTGTCCATTTCCCCTTCGTTTTATCATTTTTTGCTACAGGTATTTTGAAGCTCTGTTGTCACGTGCAGGCACATTTAGAATGACTGTGCCATCTTGGCAACCCTTTTATCCTTTGCAAGCACAGTAAAGGGTATGAGGTTTTACCCCACTTGCAAGCTTGTAGCCTGCCACAGTTTCATAGATGCTGGCAGAAGACACAGGATGTTAGTAGCCACAAAAGCAGTAGCCACACTGTCAGCCTTTTCACCACTTCCTTGAACCCCATTGCTCAGTGGCTGATGCAACCAGGGCCAGATGGCACCTGCCTGTGCAGTGGGCTGTAGCACAGCAGATGATCCCTGGGATTAGGGAACCCCAAATCTTTGATCATGGGTGGGAAATCTTCCTGACCTTTGCAGTTATTATACTGGACTGAAAGCAAACCAGCCGCTCTCTTGGGAGGGGAGTGGTTTCTGTGTCCAGTGCTGTTACTGCACAAACATCTTTGAAAAAATACTCAAGATCCAAGATAGTCATTTGCCTCTGCTCACAAGATGTTCAGAGATGTGAGGGCTTTTAGAGAATTGTCTTTCAGCCATTATGTCCCTCTTTATCCTGGGTCATTTTTCTTGCTCTGAAGTCTCCTTTGTCTGGTATCAACCTAACCACCCCAGCCTTCCCTTGGTTAGTGTTTGCGTGGCACATTGGTTTCCATCTTTTTCTTTGTAAGCTACTTCTATCGTTATACTTAAGATGAGTGTGTGTGTGTATGTATGTGTGTGTGTGTATTTTGCAGACAGCATATAGTCTGGTATTGTATTTTCATCTGTTCTGAAACTCATCTCTTAATTTGCATGTCGAGATCCTGGCCTGCGACTATGCCTGTGGGTTAGATCTGGTTAGTGGCCTGTTTTGGTTACTAAAGTTTTATTAAAACGTAGCCATGCTCATTCATTAATCTCTTTTCTTTGACAGCTTTTCCCTTACAAAAGCAGACTTGAGTAGTTGCAACATAGATCATATGACTGAGAAATCTCCAAATATTTACTATCTGGTACTTTATAGAAAAATTCGCAGACACTGGTTTAGATTATTTATATTTGGGCAGCCTGGGTGGCTCAGGGGTTTAGCGCTGCCTTGAGCCCAGGGTGTGATCCTGGAGACCTGGGATCGAGTCCCATGTCAGGCTCCCTGCATAGAGCCTGCTTCTCCCTCTGCCTGTGTCTCTGCCTCTCTCTGTGTGTGTGTGTGTCTCTCATGAATAAATAAATAAAATCTTAAAAAAAAAGATTATTTGTATTTAATGGAGTTATTGACATGTCTGGATTTAGGTTAGTTAAAAAAATTATTTCTTTTCTGCTTCTTCCCTGTTTTTCACCATTTACTTGTTCTGTCCTATCTTATTTTGGATTATCTGAATGTTTTTTAATGTTTTTATTTATTTATTTTTAAAGATTTTATTTATTTATTCATGAGAGACACAAAGAGAGAGGCAGAGACACAGGCAGAGAGAGAAGCAGGTTCCATGCAGGGAGCATGACATGGGACTCGACCCCGGGTTGCCAGGATCAGGCCCTGGGCTGAAGGTGACGCTAAACCACTGAGCCACCTGGGCTGCCCCTGTTTTTCTTTTTTTTTTTAAAAAAAAGATTTATTTATTTATGAGAGAGAGAGAAAGCAGGGGGAGGGGAAGAGGGAAAGAATCCAAATCAGACTTCCTGCAGAGCTTAGAGCCAGTGTGGGGCTCTATCCCACCACCCTGAGATCATGACTTGAAATCAAGAGTTGGACACTCAACCAACTGAGCGACTCAGGCAACCACTTCATTTTTATTTTCTATTGAATTTTTCATTGTATCTCTTTGTATGTTTTTAATGGTTGTTCTAGGGATTATAATGTACAGACTTAACATTTCATAGTCTAATTAAAACTAATATATATATATATACATATATATATATTTTATTCATGAGCAACAGAGAGAGAGAGAGAGAGAGAGGCAGAGACACAGGCAGAGGGAGAAGCAGGCTCCATCCAGGGAGCCCGACGTGGGACTCGACGTGGGACTCGATCCGGATCTCCAGGATCAGGCCCTGGGCCGAAGGCGAAGGTGGCGCTAAACCACTGAGCCACCCAGGCTGCCCAACTAATATATTTTTAAAAGATTTTATTTATTCATGAGAGACAGAGAGAGAGACAGAAACATAGGCAGAGGGAGAAGCAGGCTCCACACAAGGAGCCCGATGCGAGACTCAATCCCAGATCCCAGGATCACGCCCTGAGCGGAAGGCAGAGGCTTACCCAACAGAGCCACCCAGGTGTCCCTAGACCTAATACTTTATCACTTCAAGTCAGATGTAGCCACATTACCACTACATGGATCTCTTCCTTCTTCATGTTAGAATATCTATTTGGGTTTTCTTTAATTTCTTTTAGAAATGTTTTGCAGTTATCAGCATAGATATCTGGCACTTGTTATTAGATTTAGCCCTAGGTATTTATGTTTTTGATGCTATTATAAATGATATTCAATTTTTTTAATTTCCAAATTTTGGGTTGTAGATATATGGAAATATGACTGATTTTTGAGTATTGCCTTATAGACAGTGACTTTGATAAATTTATTTCTTCTATGCTTATAATCATGTTATCTACAAATATGATTTTACTTCTCCTTGTTTACTTTTTAAGCTTTTTATTTCTTTTTCTTGCCTTATTGCATTATTTGAGATGAATAGAAGTGGTGGCAATGGACAATTTTCAAGACACTTGGAGGCACGAGGGAAATTACTCTCCAATGTGTTCTTCTAAATTCAGTACTGTGTTTTGTTTGGCATGGTCTTGACATCGGCCCTGAAAGGGAGTGAAGTTACCTTACTTATTTACAAAGGCATCAGTTTAGTCTTCTGTAGTCTCCAGGGAGGCTAGAGATAGATAGGTAGTTATGCCTTTGTTCAAATTAGAAACAGACACTTCTTTAGTCAGATCACTAAAAGAAAAGGTACTTTTTACTCTGGACTGGTGTAGACGAGTCATGACGTAGGGCTTGGTGAGCTGAGCCTGAGCTGAATTTCAGCCTTTCTGTCCCCTTGGCTGGTCCTTGGTGCAGCAGAAACATTGTACTGTTTGGAGAGGAAATCAGGCCAGAGGCCCGGAGAACACAGTAAATCTGCCCTAGGAGGTGGGTCCTAGCTCATCAGTGTCAGCACTGGGAAGATAGGGCCCATCTTTTGATGCTTCCTGGGGTTTCTGACCCTACATCATTGATCTAAATCTCTGATATGCAACTGACATTACATACCTTACTTTGCTTATGAAATTATTTCAAATACCAATATTAGGGAAGAGGAATAGAGGATTATATCATTCCCGTCTTGTTTCTATGGTGTCCTCTTACCTTCATGATTGTTATCTCCCACCTGCCCTTGCTCCTGAGTAGATCATACATCCATCGGCTTGGTCCATGTGAGAAGAATTTGAATGTATTAGGTTAGCTTCATTCATAGAAAGCCAAGGAGGCAGCAAACTGGGTTTGGAAGGTGAAATTGGGGAAGCTCTCTCTCTCTTCTGCAGATAGCCCCCTTACCCTCTTATGCTCCTATCTGATTCTATCCATCTAGGGGCATATGTTTTTTTTTACTTGGCTTCACTGTTGTTAAGAGTATTGGAGAACTTTGTTATAAAATATATATGACCCTAGAAGGAAAAAGACATTAAGTCATTACCAGCTCATAACACCACTCTATGATTTATTAACACATTATTGTGTATTCATCACTTATCTTGCTAATGACCCAGAATAGTTAAGTTTGGTTGGTGAAAGCAAGGAGAGAGAGGTATGAAGAACACGGAAAATTGCCAGGGGAGTTTCTTCATCTACAAAATAAGGTTGTGTATATTAATTGTTTTTTTTCCAACTCCAACATCCAGAATTCTCAGCAGTATCTTTTTTTTTTTAATTTATTTATTTATGATAGTCACACACAGAGAGAGAGAGGCAGAGACACAGGCAGAGGGAGAAGCAGGCTCCATGCACCGGGAGCCCGATATGGGATTCGATCCCGGGTCTCCAGGATCGCGCCCTGAGCCAAAGGCAGGCGCCAAACCGCTGCACCACCCAGGGATTCCTCAGCAGTATCTTTAGGATAGTGGGAGAAAGGTAGGTGAGAAGGTAAGCAGGGATCTAACCAAATGTATAGCGACCTGGTATGGTTGGGATCAGGAAAAGAAGGCAGGTTTCTCGAGCTCCTTCCTCTTTACAGTGCTCTCCTTCACACAAGACCCCACCTCCAACCCCTTGGGAATTTTCACCTTTTGCTTCCATCTAAAGCCGTGGCAGGGGCAGCCTGGGTGGGTCATGGGTTCAGTGCCACCTTCAGCCTGGGATGTGATCCTGGAGTCGGGGATCGAGTCCCACATCAGGCTCCCTGCATGACGCCTGCTAATCCCTCTGCCTGTGTCTCTGCCTCTCTCTTTGTGTCTGTCATGAGTAAATAAATAAAATCTTAAAAAAAATTTTAACAAATAAATAAAATCTTAAAAAAAAAAAAAAAGCCAGGGCAGAGTCAACCAATGTGGGAGAAGGTGTTAACGTTGATGGTCCCCTATGTGTCATGAGGGATTAAAGACCCTCCTGCCTGGGCCAAGTGCCCATCCTGCATCTCCACATCATTTTTATAACTGCAGATTCTATCTATTCTTGCACTAGGCTATGAACTTCATGACACAGTCTCTCTTATCGATCTTTTTCATCTCTAGCTCTTGCATAGGGCCTGCCACACAGTAAATGTTCAATTGATGAGCAGTGAATGAATTAATGGGAAAGGCGCAGGGAAGTGAATCAAATTTCCCCAGGTTTATATGTCAGCACTGACTTTGGTCCTTTCCTACTGTGGACCCTTCACATCTAATTAGGCACTAAAATCCAGTGATTCTTATTTTGTAAGGTCTGTTTTTGTGGCTGCCTCCCTAAGACTTCTCTCTGCTGGGGAGTAGCCTACAGCCCAGCTTCCTCATCACCAGCTCTCCCTTCCTTATCTGTCCTGCATAGATCCATCTCCCTAAAGTATGTTTTCAGCTTATCACTGGGCTGCTCAGAGTATTTATTTGGCTCATTATCACTTACAACATAAAATCCACATTAATCAGCCACTCTTCCATATCCTACCATCCCATCCATCCTATCAGGAAATGCATCTTGAGCTTCTATCTAGCCTCTGGGCAGAAGGAACTCCACCTAAATTCTCTGCTCCAGCCAGATGGGTTTCATCATAGTCCTGCCTCCAAGCCCTTGCATCTCCTTGCCTCCCAACTACATGCAACTTTCCAGCACTCAGTAGGCCCACTTCCTGCAGAGAAGCCCCTTGGGCATCCCACCTCAGACTTTCTTTTCAGAAGCATGTGATCACCAAACTGAGTATAGAATGAGGCAGAATCAACAATGATACGATTTTACATTGTGGCAACAACTACGAGCCGTCCAGGTCAGGAACAGTGAAGTAAGAACAGTAAGTGGGAAATAGGTCAGGGTTATAGTGGCTGAGTGGGTGGGAGAGGCTGCTTGCTTGTCCCATCATTAAAACACCCTTGTGGCAGCTGACTTTTTTGCAGAAATCTACAACCAGAGAATCTCTTTGGATTCTGAGCCTCTTGAGGGCTCTGTTCTCTAAGTCCCCACCCCCCCCTCAAGATTTTATTTACTTATTGAGAGAAAGAAAGTGTGAGCACAAGTCTGGGAAGGTACAGAGGGAGAGGGAGAACCAGACTCCCCAATGAGCAGGGAGCCCAACTCGGGGCTTGATCCCCGGACCCTGTGATCTGACCTGAGCCGAAGGCAGACACCCAATCAACTGAGCCATCCAGGTGCCCCTCTAAGTGCTTTTAAGTTCAGTAGGAAAGTGTCTATAGAGCCCTTCCTAGGAACAAGTGTTTAAAGGGAGGAAGAGCATGGAAAGTGAAGGCCTGGTGGTGTGAGGTAACCACTCCCTCCTTCACAGCTCTGTGCCCTGGACCCACCTTGTGTGTAGTGCTGGAGAGAATCCAGCACATCTGCTCATGTATGCCAGAGCACCTTTTTTTTCTTGGCTCCATCTTCAGTAATTTGTTATCAAGAAAAAGACTCCCAGTAAAATCACATTTCTTGCACAATCCTAAAGGTTATACATTCCCCAAGATGATCACAGACCAGATTGGGTTGACCTGAGATAATCTACGACCAGGGCAGATGGACAGAAGATCAAAATTGAAAAGGACCTGTTGGGAACTGATACATGTTGTGCACTTCTTACTGTAACATGTTAAGTACCATAAAGCACAAACACCCTCTTTTTCTTATTCCAGGAATAATACACATTTGTTGGGAAAAAAAAGAAAGAAAATGCAGTCAAACAAAAAAATAAAAATCATCCATAACTCTATTATATTTTATTGCACATCTTTGAAGTCTTTTATGCTCCCGCTCGCCTGCCTGCCTGCTTCTTTCTTTTCTTTTCTTTTCTTTTCTTTTCTTTTCTTTCTTTTCTTTCTTTTCTTTTCTTTCTTTCCAATGGGAGGTATTTGACCTCTGTCCCTGCTTAGTAATTCCTTGAAATAGATCCTTTCAATGTCTTGCTCCCCATTTCTCACCTCCATCCTCCTCCTCTCCTGGGGCACACCCTCCTTCTCTTTGCCTTTTTCTTGCCCTAGGATGTTTTCAGATGGGGCCATCCATAGAGGCAGGGGCAGAGACCAAGGCAAACCTCAGTGTGAAGATGAACATATCCAATGGCTAAGGAATTTCCTTCCTGAACTCTGCAGGCAGGGCAGCTGGTACAGCCCTAGGATCGATCAGCCCAGAGGAGAACGTGGGCTGAAAGAAGCTGCTGCCACATAGGCTAGCTCTTTGTCACAACTCTCTCTAGACAACCAGCATGTGACTAACAATCTGCTCCAGTATGAGGGCAGGGCACAGGACACACCAGCAGAATGATTTACTTTTTCATTGAATTTTAACACACAGACAATAAGGTGCATGAAGAATACTCATCTTCGGTGCATAGCTCAATAAAGTTGTGTATTTGTGGATACCTGTATGACCACATTTGAGCTCAAGATATAAAATGTTTCCAGCACCCAGAAGTTTTCCTATGCTCCTTCCCAATCAATATCCATTTTCCCTGAATCCTCTCCACCCCAGACACATCAAGGCAAACATGATTTCGGCTTCTTTTAAAGTGAGGTGTTTTATCTCTGGCTTCTTTGCTCAAAATAATGTTTGTGAGATGCTTATTGTTTGCTAATATTTTGAAAATATTGTTTCATTAGCTTCTTATTTTACTAAAAATGAGATCATCTTGTGCATGCTGTTTGCCACTGGTTTTTCCATTTAACATTAGCAACAGTTTCCCTTGTCTTTAGCATTCTTGTACTACAGATTTTTCAAAGTTTGGATTATGTTCTTTATTATGTATGTGCTGTAATTTATTTGACCAGCCCTCAATTGTTCAACATGAGATAATTTCCTTTTTAAAAAACTACCAAAAAAAGAAAACTACAGACAACAATTCATTGAATATTCTTGCAATTAAATCTTTGTGCACATACTTGATTATTCCTCTAGGTTAAACTATAAGAAGTAGAATCACCAGGTCAAAGGTTGTATATACTTTTAAAGCTTTGTTACCCAGAAAAGTTGTACTAATCTTCTATTAGCAGCAGTGAATGAGAGTGTCTCTGTTTCCTCAAATCTTGACCATCATTGGACATCATATTTTGAATATTTGCCAATGTAATAGGTAAAATGTATCTTTTTGAAAAAACAATTTAAAAAATTAAAAACATATCCTTTTAATTTGCATTTCTCCAATTACGAATATGGCCAAACCCTTTTATGTTTATTAATCGCTTCTGTCTTGAGACTCTTGCTGTCTGTGCTAGGCAGGGTTCAGTCATAGATAACAGAAACCACTCTTTCTATTTTAAGGAGAAAGAGCTATGACAAAGGGAATTAGATTCTTACAAAATCACTGGGAGATCTAGAGGAGCAAGATCTGTGCTGGGCTTCCAGGAATGACTCTGAGAACACTACCCCAACCTCATGCCTCCAGAGAGCTGCTGCTTTTGCCCTAATCAGCTTCACTCTACATGCTGGGCAACCGCCACCAGAACTGCTGGCCCTTGAGCTGTGCAAGGTTTATTAGAGCTTCACCAGCAAAAATAGTGCCCTGTGCTCAGCTCCCAAGACACACTGTGTTGTTAACTAGGCTGGAACCTCTGCTAACTCATCAGAACAAACAACAACAAAGTGAAAACAGGGTAACCCAAATACAAAACACCTAGAAATGCTAGGTTAAATGTAACGAATATCCTTTTCAGTGTGTTTGAGGTCAGAAGAAGGCCAAGGAAACTCCCAGGAGCCATACATGGAATGGGAGCTGGAAACTGCAGTTGTAAGCAACTGGGGGGTTTCCAGTTGGGGGTACTTAGTCTGGTGACCTAGATGCTTCCATGGTCATGTAGGCCTGGTAGACAATGCCTTAGTAGAGGGGTGCTCATGCACATTAGGGAGATGAACCTGAGCATTCTAAGACCCCTCCCCACCAAGGGCTATGGCTTCCAGGAAAGAATGGACTGAATAATATATTTTAAAAAAAAATCAGGCTTTTACCAAAGAGAGGTATAAGGTAATTTGTCTTTGTGGTGGGGAAGAAAAGTAGCTTCCAGGAATTTGTGACCATATATCAGGTTTGGAGTTTGAGGTTTGAATCTACACAGAGTGGTTTGAGAAGTTAATTTTATGAGCCTGAATTGGTAACAGTTCTGGGCATCTGACAAAAGCAGTGCAGATCCTTCTGGGGAGACATAGTCTCAATCTAGGCCTTATAGGATTCCTACAGATAAATGCCAGAATATAAGCTCCCACTCCAAAATTAAAAAACATGAAGGAAGAACCCACCATAAATTAGAATTAACAAAAACTCCTAAGAACTTATGATATTGGATTTATCAAATACAGCGTAAAAAAAAAAAGAATGCCTCAAATGTTTGGTTAAATTTAAAAATATACACAAGAAAGGAACAAGAGTACAAGGAACAAGAATATAATCATAGTCATATACATACCCAAAAGTACACAAATTATAAGTGGATAGCTTGATGAAATTTTGCAATCTGAACACAACTGTGTAATTAGCACCCATAATAAGAAACAGAACATTACCAGCACCCCAAACCCCCCATCTCTCATATTTCCTTCCAGTCATTACCCATATCTCTCCTAAGGGTAACTACTATCCTAACTTCTAATAGCACTGATCAGTTTTAGGTTGATTTGGAAAAGCACTAAATAGAACATCTAAGAGCTTAAAAGTATATTCAATTAAATTAAAAGAAAAAAAGTATATTCAATTAAATTAAAAGAAAAAAAAACGCCAAATAGGTTAAATAGATTTGACATATCTAAAGAAAGAATCAAATTAGAGCTGAAGAATTTCCCAGAACACAGCACAGAGAGACAAAATGATGGAGAAAAAGCAGAGGTGAAGAGACATGGAGAATAAACCAGGAGGATCTAATATGCTTCTCCTAAAACTTCCATGAGTGATGGAGAGAGCAGGTAAAAAGTGCTTTTCAACAAGAGAATGTCTAACAATTTTTTTATAATTGCTCAAAGCGATGAATCCTTAGATTCAGGAATAATGGTGAGTCCTAAACAGAATAAATAAACCAAAGACCTTCACTCAGCATAGAGATACTGAGATCACTGAAGAAAAACAACTACATGCAGCCACAGAAAGACAGGTGCCTTAAGAAGGTGTGACAGTGAGATCAACAGCGGATTTCTCAAAGATAAGAGTGCAAGTGGAGGCAGGAAAGAGGTGGTACCTTCAAAATGCTGAGACACAGTGAGTGGTAAAATAGAAAAATTATATGTCTAGCTAACCTATCCTTCAAGAGTGTGAGTACAAAAAAGATGTTTTCATACCCTTTCCCCCAAATACTCCCACAAACAAAATGGACAAATTCAAAAATAACAAACAGTAACAGCAAAAAAATTTGAGCATTTACTGCCAGCAGACCCTCAGTGAGAGAACTAAAGCGTGCAATTCACAAGAAGAAAATAATTCCGGGAGGAAGTTCTGAAATCTCAAGAATGAGATCTGAGCAAACAAAACTGGTCAGCATATGTGAAGGGCTTCATAACCTCAACCTGAAAACAATAATGGGATCTGATTTGGGAGTTAAAAGACAAGGTCAAATTAAAATCCTGGATCACGGGATCCCTGGGTGGCACAGCAGTTTAGCGCCTGCCTTTGGCCCAGGGCACGGTCCTGGAGACCGGATTGAATCCCACGTCGGTCGGGCTCCCGGTGCATGGAGCCTGCTTCTCCCTCTGCCTCTCTCTCTCTCTCTCTGATGTGACTATCATAAATAAATAAAAATTAAAAAAAAATCTTGGATCACAAAAACATGTGACACAAGAGAGGAAAATTAGAGTTCAAATATTTAAAGTCCTCATATTTTTAGGAAGAATAGCAAAGATACTTATTAATTTTATACTTTGTTAACTATGGATGTTAAAAAGCAAAGGCTGAGTATTAAGAGAATAGAATTTAAACAGTGTTTCTCAAAGTGGGCTCCTGGACCACCATTATCAGCACCACCTGGACATTTTTAAGAAATGCAAGTTATTGGGCTCTGTACCAGAAATCTAAATCAGGACGCTGGTCTGGAGACCAGCAGTCTGTGTTTTAACAAACTCTCCAGGTGATCCTGATGCCAGTAACAATTGAGGACCATGGAATGAAGTATGTACATTTGAATCCAGTGGAGGGGGGGGGCAACTAAGTCAAACTTCTTAAAATGAAATAAGGCAGAGAAGCAGAAAAAAGGTAGTAGCATAAAATGAGCATGGAAAAGAAAGAGCAAAATAGAAATAATTCTAAATTTAGCAATACTGATACTGCTAGCAAAAAGTATTGATAGATCAAATGCCTCTTAAGACAGATTTTTAGGTTGATGGGGTCCAGACAACTGGTTAATCAGATGGGAAAAAGTAAGAATAAATCTTCAGGGGCACCTGGCTGGCTCATTCAGTAGAAGGTGGGATTCTAGACCTCAGGGTTGTGAGTTCCAGCCTCATGTTGGGTGTAGAAATTACTTAAAAATAAAATCTTTGGGGTGCCTGGGTGGCTCGGTCAATTAAGCATTCAGCTCTTGATTTTGGCTCAGGTCATGATCTCAGGGTTGTGAGACTGAGTCTGAGTAAGGCTCCATGCTCAGCGCAGTGTCTGCTCAAGATTCTCTCTTCCTCTACCTATCCCCTCCCCCACTCTCTAAACTAAATAAATAAAATCTTTAAAAAATATGTAAAGTTTACATATATTAAAAAAAGATCGAATCTTTATATATTATAAACAAAAATCAGTTCCAGGATAGATTAAGATCTAGAAAAGATTAAAATTTTCATGTTTTTCCACCAAAGACATGGTTAGGATTCCATGTTAAGAAAAGACTTCTTACAAATCACAAAAAAAAGCATAAATAACAAGACTGATAACTTCCTGATATTAAATTTTAAAACACCATCAGAAGACAAAATTAAGGTATAATTTGACTCCAAGTCATTGACTGGGAGAAGGTATGTGCCCTCTATTTTACCCACAAATACTAGCAGCAGAAGGTTACTATATAAAATACAGGAAGAAAGAATGTTACTCTCAAAGATGAACAACCCAATGGAAGAGACAGGCAATTTCTCAAGACAGAAACAGGTGGAAAATTAACGGGAAAAGTTCCCAACAATCAGGCAAAAGAATATTAAAACCACAAAGAAGCGGTACCTGGGTGGTTGAGTGTCAGCCTTCAGTTCAGGTCATGATCCTGGGGTCCTGGGATTGAGTCTGGCATCAGGCTCCCCACAGGGAATCTGCTTCTCCCTCTGCCTGTGTCTCTGCCTCTCTGTGTCTCTCATGAATAAATCAATAAAATCTTTAAAAAAACCCAAATATTTTATACTCTTAAGATTGATGAAAATTCAAACTCATGATAGCGACTACTGGCATGCATAAGGAGCAAACCTTCAGAGTATACCTGAGTAACTGCTTGGTAGAATAATTTGGAAATATCTACCACATTGAAAAATACGGATATGATAAGATCCAGTAAGACAAGCCCTTGCTCAGGACCAGGAAACACGTATAGGAATATCTCAAGTATCATTCTTTGATACTGGACAATTGGAAACAAATGAAATTGCTATCACCAGAAGAATGGATAAGTAAATTGTTGTCTTTTCCTATAAAGGAATACCAAATAGCAATGAAAATGAATGAGCTAGAGTGATGCTAGTCAACATGGATAAATCTCAGGATACTGAGTGGAAGATGTGAACTGCAGAAGCATAGATACTGTACACCAGTACTGGGCTGAGACTGGAGCAAGTGGGGCCCCTGTCCCAGGTCCCCGTGTGTGGGAGTCCCTGCACTTTGGATCACCGTTCTTGAAATTGTTTACCTCCCCAACCAGTGCCTGGGACCAGCTGGGTGGGGCTGCTGCTCTCTGGGCAGGGTGCTCAGTGCTTGGACAGAGACTTGCAGGGCCTCCCTCTTCACAAACCCCAGCACAGCGCACCCAGGTGATCAGAAGTCCAGGGAAGCTCTGGCCTGTGCCTTTCTGGACCCAGCCAGGTTCCAGGAAGGACTATCAGCAGATTGCTTCAGCTGGCCTGCAACGAGCAAGACTTGGGCAGCCAGTGTGGTGCTGACACACCATTTTGGGGCAACTCAGGTTGATTATGTAGACAGGGACCCTGCAAAATTCAGTTCAAGATAGGAGCTGCTTCTGGAAGGGAGGGAGAATCAGATTAAGGTTAGAGTTATGCTGGAAACTGGTTTTGAAATGTTTTAGGGACGCCTGGGTGGCTCAGTGGTTGAGCGGCTGCCTTCGGCTCAGGGCATGGTCCTGGGGTCACAGGATCAAGTCCCACATCAGGCTCCCCGCAGGGAGCCTGCATCTCCCTCTCCCCATGTCTCTGCCTCTCTGTGTATGTCTCTTATGAATACATAAATAAAATCTTTTTAAAAATTTAAATATTTTATTCCTTAATCTGTGGGGTGGGGGAGAGTAAAAGTGGTTGGTTGCATTATTTTTTATGTCATTGTGTATGTTTGAAATAGTTCATTAAAAACAACAACAAAGAAAAAAAAACGGAAGAGAGAAGCCACTTAAGCCCCCCTCTGCCTTTATAGGGTCTGGCGGGTGGGACGGTGGGCTGTGGTGGTGACTGGGGTGGGACACAGCTGAGCCTTTCTGCTGCACCCTCAGCAGATGCACCCCGCTGCACTTCCTTCCTCCTGCGCTGTTAGGTGTGCCTGGCCACCTTGTGTGGCTCTTCGGTGGGCTGTCAGCCTCTTCGCCTGCAAATACTTGCTACACACTTAAATCTTGCAAACGGAAAGAAAGTTCCACCATGAGGTGAAAAGTAAGTCATCCAAAATTCTGAGTGTTGGACAAAACTGGAGAAAAATAGTTTCTCTTTCTTCCTAAATTTTATTTATTTATTGTTGAGAGACACACAGAGAGAGGCAGAGACACAGGCCAAGGGAGAAGCAGGCTCCCTCCGGGGAGCCTGTTGCGGGACTCGATCCCAGGACCCCGGGATCATGACCTGAGCCAAAGGCAGATGCTCAACGGCTGGGCCACCCAGGCGTCTGGAAAAATAGTTTTTAGTTGAAACGTTAATAGATTAAATTCAGTCATAGGAACTTCTCCTGTGTCACTATGAATCATAAAGATTCAAATATAGGCATTTTTATTTGGTGATTCTTTCCAGTCTCCCAGGCCAGGGAAGAAGTCTCTCGGGAGGAAGCAGCCACACTGGGAGAGGGCCCCTCGCTCCGTTCCCTTCTGGAAGCAAGGCCTCCCCGTGTGGCACACATTCTCTCCTAAGTGTGGTTTCGCTTCCAAGCCAGACCAGTTCTGCAGCATGCTTCTGTACCTTTCCAGAGACCGATCTGAATCAGCTTGCCAAGGCCCTAAAACCCATTTGATTCCTTCGTTACTTAAAAGCCTCTTTCTTCTGAAGGCCTTTGAGCGAATCATAAAATTAACATCTAAAAAGACTCAGCAGCCACTGACCCCGGGGGAGGAAGGCTGGGGGGCTTTGGCCCAACCACGCCAGAGCTGACCTTCCTAAGCGCCCTTGGCTGGGGAAGGCGCCCTGCAGGGGGAAAGCACGGCGGGCGGCCGGGAGAGGTGGAGGTGCCGCTGGCCTGAGCCCCAAACTCCTGCCCCCCCAAGTTCTCCCGTGCAGCCGGTTAGCGGCCGCCTGCCCCCCTCACGTCCATCCTTTCTCGGGCTCGGTTCTAGGCAGCCCTCCACCAAGGTTTAAACTAAGAAGCAGAGAAGCCTGTTTTAGCAACTTTCACTTCTCTACAGGTTTTATGGCTTCGGTGAGGCGTGACACAGTTTCGGATTTACATTTTCAATTCTATTTTATACCTGCTCTGTAAAATGTTAGAGGGTAGATGGTTCCTTTTTAATGAAAAAGAGAAAGTTGATTTGGGGATTCCCACTCAAAGTGATTAATCAGGGCTTGGTTTTAGCATTCAAGGACGTTGTGGTGACGCTCTCCACTTCTTTGTTTCTGCCCTAGATTTTTCTCTCTTTTGTCTCCTATATCTTTCCAGCTCTGTAGACTTCTTTGAGGGCGAGAGGGCTCTGAGGATGGAAGAGAGGAAAACTCTTCTTCGGTCATTTTATTAGTATCAGGACTTCTGAGTTTTGAGTTTCTTGCCTATTTAGCTCCTCAAGAAAAATCTGAACAGATTTTTACCCTTCGAACAGTTTCTACCCTTAGAAACTCAGGTAACTTGGGTAGGGGGTAAAGGGGTGGGGGGAAAATAAATCCTCTATTTCCTTTCCCTGACTTTGTGATGGATCGTGGTTTCCGTAATGCTCTAGCCCCAAACCCGCAGCTTGCAGTTTAGAAGTGAAGGAGGTGGAGAGGGCCTCAGGCTGGCCAACGGGATGTGGTGGGGTAGGGTTCTAGAAGGTGGACAGCTGTCAATCTTTGTGCATTTTGTCAGGAATGGCTGCTTTCTAAAGACTTAACAAAAAAATAAAAATAAAGACTTAACAATTCAGCTCAAGGGTCTGGGAGGTGAGATTTGTACGTTTGAAAGATGTTTCAAAGGCAAAAATAAAAGCATTGCTCACTTATTATGTCTACAAAGAATGTCTTCCCTGGATAGATGGGAGTCCAGGCAATGCAGAGCGCTCGTGGCCGCACCTAGTGGCACACTTCTGTCATCCTGTCCTATAAAAGGAACAGACAAGTCTGGTTATGGTCTAGCACTTTGCTCACTGTATCAAGGCACTGGGGTGAGCTCCATGCTGGGTTACCTCTGGTGGCTGGATGCCCAGGGGATCAGAGACGTGTTCCTCTCTCAAGTCTTCCTCGAGATTCAGGGACGTTGGAAAACTCACTCCCAAGAACGTCTAGGACTGTGTCATTCGGGTTAAGGGAAGAGATGGATATTGGGCTACCCAACAACCTTTTAATTATATGCATTCTAATATTTTTAAAAATTCTTTTGATTAAAAAAGATTTTATTTATTTATTTGAGAGAGAGAAAGCACAAACAGGAGGAGTGGCAGACAAAGGGAGAGGGAGAAGCGGGCTCCCATCATCGAGTGGATGATGCAGGGCTCGATCCCAGGACCCTGGGATCCTGACCTGAGGCAAAAGCAGACACTTCACCGACTGGGCCACCCAGGAGCCCCACACTCTAATATTTTTCTGTAACGTGTGATGCAATCTCCTGCCTTCAATTGTTGCGTTGTGATATTACACTTGTATGGGTTGCATATCCTCGGTAGATCGTGGCAGTGCCCAGTCCATGTCCCCTGTCACTTTGAGGCTAGCTCTTCCCTTCCTGCTATGGGACAAACTATTAATGTTGGCCACTTAAAAATATTTTTTTTCTTTTAAGTAAACTCTACCCCAAGTTGAGGCTTAAACTCATGACTCCAAGGTCAAGAGTCACATGCTCTACTGACTGAGCCAGCCAGGCGCCCCAACGTTGGTCACTTCTAGTGCTGCTGCCTTTCACGAACCCCACCCTGCTACTTTGGCGGTTTGCCCTGCTCTTCCCTTCCATCATGGCTCCTTGAGCTGTGGAAGAAAAAGGCTGGCATTTTAGAGACATTGCCAGCTGTTGACAGTCCTTCCCGTCTTCCAGGGAGAGGACTATCTGTGAGAGGGTGTGTGTGACGAGGACCAGACTTTAGTCTGGCTCCTCTGACTGTTGTTCAAGTAGGCCAGGTGCTTGGGCCTGCCAGCCCTACCTTAGCTTAGCCAGAACTCCCTCCCCTAGGGAGGCCGCGTGGTGTCCTCCACATGTGACCACAGGCCCCACCCACAAGCCCCCAGACAGTGGAGGGGGGTGCTCACAGGGCCTGCCCTCAGCAACGGTCCTGTCCTGTTCGCTGTTTCAACCAAATCCCCCTCTTTTCTGAGGTTTGCACTTAGTTAACTTTCCATCCACTGACCCACACCGACTCCTTGGCTGCAAATCCCCACTTGTACCTACTGCCAAAGCCCATTGCAGTGATCTCTGCACCTATTGAGACAGTCCTCAAGAGAGTCCGCCTTACCATTTACACAAGTATCAGAATGATTTCTTTCTTTTTTTTTTTTAAGATTTTATTTATTTATTCATGAGAGAGAGACACACACACAGAGGCAGAGACACAGGCAGAGGGAGAAGCACGCTCCCAGCAGGGAGCCCAATGTGGGACTGGATCCTGAGACCCAGGGATCACACCCTGGGCCTAAGGCAGGCACTAAACCACTGAGCCACCCAGGGATCCCCTGGGTTGTTGTGTGTGTGTGTGTGTGTGTGTGTTTTAAGATTTTATTTATTCATGAGAGACAGAGAGAGAGGCAGAGACATGGGCAGAGGGAGGAGCAGGCTCCATGCAGGAAACCCCATATGGGACTTGATCCTAGGACTCTGGGATCACACCCCGAGACGCTCAACCGCTGAGCCACCCAGGTGTCCCTGATTTTTTTCTTTAACATGTGGCTAAATTAGTTGCTGCGTGCTAAGCGTGATTGGGAAGTTTGTGGTTGCTGGCATTAAGCTTCTGCTGTGCTTTGCCATGGGACGAGTTAGATCTGAGTATGTAAATAACAGGAAAAGCTATTGAAACATTGTGTTCTCTCTTGTCTTTTTGGAAAATTTGAAAGAACTCCTTTTCCTATTCCCAAATAGGAATATGTAATTGTTGCTTTTCCTGTTTTCAGAAAGTCAGCCAAACATTTACGTCCTAAGGCCTCCATCAAGAAGTGTAAAATCCAATTCTCACAAGTAGGTGATGTAAGCTCGTGAAGTAGCCCCGTGCAGCACTAGGGACTGGTGGAGATTGTGGCAAAGCAGAGAACACTTGTCCCATGGAAAGCCATTCGTCAGCTCCAACCTGGCATTTCCAGAGTGCCTGATTTTTAAATAGAATATAGGGAGCTAGATTTCTACATGAAAATTCTAGATTTATAAAAAGTGTTGGCAAGTAACAAAAGCAAATAAACTCAGTGGGACAAAATAACTCAAAGTTTTACCTTTGGGCATCTGGTTTGTGATATCTCCTTACCCCCTCTCGTTGAGGGAGGCCAGTTAAGAGGTGCAATTGCTCTCACACGTCCTCCACCGCAAGTACAGAGGAAGGAGGGGGCTTCTTGGACAAGAAGAGGGGCGTGACAGGGGGAGGGGGCTAGGAAGGGCTTGAGTTTAGGGCCATAGGAGTCTCTAGAACTATGCCCTGCACACCTGTAATGTCTGGGGTGGGTCCCCTGAGTCGTGTGCCCTCGGACAATAGCCAGCCTGACCCGGAATGCTTGGCTTGGATTTTCACACTGATGCTCAGCCGGCATGGGGTATGTGCACCTGGCCCACCTGAGGCCCACGGGGCCCTTCCTCCAGTACTCAGGATCTCCTGGGGCTGGGGTGGGGCCTACATGCACCCAGGGGTACGTAGAGAGGAGAATCCCCAAAGCACAGCTCGGGCGGGATTTTATGCCAGGTTGGTGGCTCAAGACCAAGACATATTTAATTGATTTAGAAAACAGAGATGGAAATACACACCAGGGCTCTTTGCCTGCCAGTGTGTGCACACTTCCTGCCTCGTGTTGGTGTTCGGGACCCGGGGGGGAGCCTGAGAGGCAGGGCTTTACTCCGCACAGATTTTCTCCTCCTTTTAAAGGACCTGCAGGGGGACCCCTGGGTGGCTCAGCGGTTTAGCGCCTGTCTTTGGCCCAGGGCGTGATCTTGGAGTCCCGGGATCGAGTCCCACGTCGGGCTCCTTGCAGGGAGCCTGCTTCTCCCTCTGCCTGTGTCTCTGTCTCTCTCTCTCTCTCTCTGTGTTCATGAGTAAAATATTAAGAAAAAAAAAAAAGGACCTGCAATTGTTAGAAATTCTAGGGATTGGAGTTCCCCATCACTTTCTCCACGGGGGCAGCATTTAGGAAGCCATGCAGGGTCTCTTTTCTCCGTGCAGACAGGCTGCTGGCTTCCTTGTGCCCTCTGCTATCTGAGCCCCTACACTTTTTTTTAAAGATTTATTTATTTATTATAGACATAGAGAGAGAGAGAGGCAGAGACACAGGAGGAGGGAGAAGCAGGCTCCATGCAGGGAGCCCGATGTGGGACTCGATCCTGGGACCCCAGGATCACGCCCTGGGCCAAAGGCAGGCGCTAAACCGCTGAGCCACCCAGGGATCCCCAGCCTCTCCACTTCTATGGCTCTGTCATTTATCTTAATAACTTCCTCCTCCTGGACTGAGCCTCTTCTGAATTTCTCACGTCTAAAATAGCATTTGGTGATATTTTCCCACCGCTGGTTGCGTTATTTGTAAGCGGAGGCTGTCTGGTGCCGAGACTTCCATCCTTCGCCTTCTCTGTGGCTCAGAACCTTTCCCGACAGAAATGTCCCCGCTGTCCCCAGTGTCAGTGGTGAGTGCGAAACACTCGATTCGCCAAAACGGCTCTTCATGAGGAGCAGAACCAAGGCCCGGAACACCGTGTCCCGTCCCCGTGTCCTGTCCGTGACACAAAATGCACATTTCCTAGGAGGCCGCGGAGCTCTGATTTCCAAAGCCCGAGCGGATGGCCATTCCAGCTGTTCTGAGTTTAGGGCCCTGGAAAGTCTGCTGGAAGGGAAATCGAGGGTGTTGCCTCTTGGTGGTTGGGTTTGTTCCCTTCGGATGTAGCAATTACACAAAGGCCAAGAGTGGCCGACTGTTCTTAAGTTCTGAAGTTGCAGAGTTTTCCTCTGTGCCCTTAGGGGTGTGACTGCCTCTTAGGAACCGGGATATGCATTTAAGGAACTGAATATGCCAGGGGTGTAATATTGTGTTAGACCGGGCCTCTGACCCTTCCCTGGGGGGTCTTCCTTACATTGATCATCGCATCACAGCCTTGACTTTTCAGCTCAATTCGTAACTTACTTGACACAAAACATTGTCAGTGAGTCTGATGAGACATTCCACTCCAGAAGGAAAACGCATCTGTAACAGGGAGGGGCAGCTGTTAACCAAAGTGGCATGTGCCCTCCAGCTCCCTTCTGTAAAGCCTGTAATAGGTGAAGGTGAGCACCCCGTGCTTGGTGGAGGCTACTTTTTCAGGTTTGCTGGCTCGCCCTTTGGGAACAACCTGGCCTCTCACTCGACATCTATGTTGAGTGTCATCCAAGTGAATTACTTCTTTCTTCTTTGTGTTCTTTTTTAGGGGGTGTTACCTCCTAGCAGTCCAGACGTCAGGCTGGCCGCTGAAGACAGAGGTGATGGAATAACATCCCAGCTCCTTTGCATGGACCCCAGGGGTGACCCCATTACAGGCTGGGACATAGGAGTCACATCTCGCTAAGATGCCACCTGTGGCACTGACCATGGGAGTGGGAGCTCCCACATTCTTCTTTCACCTGGTAATTGCCTACGATTTCAGCAAATTCAAGGGAGCCAGAAAAACACTAAAACACAGGGCACAGAGTATTTGTGGGATGCTCCAGACTCTTTACTAACTGCTTTGTTACCAATTGACTTCCTTCATGCTCATGGGGAACCGGAGCTGCTAAGGAGCAAAGGTCGGCCTGGCACCCAGGCAGCTGGTCCCATCACTGAACCTCTTTTCTTTGTAGAGCCTGTTTGCTGTCATTAGTTCACTTAAGTCACACTAAAGCTTTGTGTTTTCAAAATTGGCAACGCTCTGCACCACAAAAAATACTGGGTTGGATGGTCAGTACGTAATGGCTTTTAACCACAAACTTAGAGTGACTTTCTCATTCTGATGTTACTCATTTATTCGATAAACGTGCAATGAGTATCTATTATGTGCCAGGCACTGTGCTAGACACTTGAAATACGGTGTATTCATAATAAATGAATACATATGGGCAAAACGTAGAAGCTAGTCCAAACTGGACGTCCTGGAGGCTGTAATTTACTGAAGTGCTGAAAGATGGAGACACGCAATCTCTCAGACTAGCAGAGAATGGGTCTTTGTGTCAGAAACCATGAGCTTTAGAGAGGCCTTCCCCAGGCCAGACCCCCAGGGAATTGCAGTGGGGCAGTTGCACTCAGTCCTTCTCCTTAATTTTTCATTGGATTCTAGTAGTTCTCTTTTTCTACCTCCTAAAGGGCCAGGCTGTTTTCCCAAGTCATCATACCTCCAGATGAGACTGTCCATCCAGCCATCCATCCATCCACCTATCCATCCAGTGAATTTCCTTTTTTTTTTTAAGTTTTATTTATTTAAGTAATCTCTACACCCAACATGGGGCGTGGACTTATGACCTCCAGACCAAGTCACATGCTCCTCTGAGCCAGCCAGGCGCCCCATCCCATGCATTTCAGTCATTCAGTAACCTTTTACTAGGTTTCTCCTGGGTGCCAGGTGCTGCACTGGGCTCCAGGGACACACAGGTGAACAAGTCAGCACCAGCTCTCAGTTGAATAGGCCACATGATGTTCAAATGGCCACGCTGTGCATGTATGAAGCAGTGAAGAAAGTGGGATGACATATTCTGTATGTGGATTTAAAGGTAGACATGGAACAAATGTTGAGAATAACCTTTAAAAAGAATGTCTTTGGACAGCCCGGGTGGCTCAGCGGTTTAGTGCTGCCTTCAGCCCGGGGTGTGATCCTAGAGACCTGGGATCGAGTCCCACATCGGGCTCCCTGCATGGAGCCTGCTTCTCCCTCTGCCTGTGTCTCTACCTCTCTCTCTCTCTGTGTCTGTCAAGAATAAATAAATAAATCTTCAAAAAATAAATAAAAACAAAAATAAAAAGAATGTCTTTGCAGAATTGTTTCCAGTACCCCCGAGTCTCTTGCCAACATCGCAGAAGGTTAGCACAGGAAGGGGATTTGGGAGGACCCTCCAGTCCACTCTGGGGCAGGGATGAGGGGTTGTGTTGTTTTATAGAAACTTGAAGATAATCTCAGACTGAGAACCTGAGAACTTCTCCTTAGAAGTTTCAGACACACAATTTGCGCACACAAGGAAAAGGCTGTTGTGGTTCAGATGAGTGTTTAAAATGGGTAGGTGGGCAGCCCAGGTGGCTCAGTGGTTTAGCAGTGCCTTCAGCCCAGGGTGTGATCCTGGAGACCTGGGATCGAGTCCCACATGGGGCTCCCTGCATGGAGTCTGCTTCCTCTGCCTGTGTCTCTGCCTCTCTCTCTCTCTCTCTCTCTCTCTCTCATTCTCTCTCTCTGTCTCTGTCTCTCATGAATAAATAAATAAAATCTTTAAAAATTTTTTTTTAATTTATAAAATGGGTGGGCTATGCCATCATCCCTGACCAGTTGTTCTGTGTTTCCATCCCAATCACTTCAGTGTAGGCACAATGGTAGGAGCTCTGACATATATTCTTAGTTGGCCTTAGAATTCTTTTTCAATTAAATTCTTGGTCTAAAGAAAGAAATAGGGCCGGAAGACAATGGGACACACAGTGCAGTTCATTTGAAGCTTTTCCACCTTCCTCCCCATTCTCCCTTCTTTTCCCCCTACCCCAGGACAGATCATGGCCAGGAAGTCTGGGTTGTGAGAGTGCAGGTTACTTAGCCACTGTGTCATTGCCTGGGGCAAGGAGAATTTCCGTGGCTTGCCCACCAAACTTCTGGTAAGGAGATATATCTTACGTCAGAGGTGTTACAACAAACAGAGAGACTGCCCTCTTCCAATTGTGCTTTTTTCCTAGGAAACATGTAGGTATAGTTGATTGTGCCATCTAGGGTAAGGATCAGTGCTAGAAATAGCTTTAGAGCTCTTAGGATTACTCTTTTATTGTGGTAGACCATGAAACAGCTGCATCAAATTACTCATTTGAATTATGAATTGATTCTGAGTCCATTCCATGGGGCCTAGGGGTTATTCCATGATAGGTCATTTGAAATCAAGTATGGTCATTTTCATGAGAACTTTGCCAGCCAAACATTTCTTGATAAGAATCTCATAAAGCAAGACCTCACATTTTTGTCACATACACATCCTTTTTTTTTTCATTCGTGATATAAAGATGTTTTAGAAGACATAAAAGCTCAACTTCACAGAAGACCAGAGAAATTTGTACCTGAGCTTGGGTATCAGTGACAAATTCAAAGATGGCTCCTCTCTTCCCAGAGAATGCTCTCCTCCATGTGGGAAACCTCAGGCTGCTTGGTTCCATTTTGCTGAAGTGGGGAATCTGTAGATATATTATGCCACACTTGACATCAGCTTTACATATTGGCATGTCTCCCACGCCACTTTCTAGATGTCGGCATTCCCCCAATACCTAAGAGGAAGTAAGTTATCATTCCCATCTTAAGTGACTCATTTAACAGAAATCAAAAGCTCACATCTCAAGTACAGGTTGGACCAGGAGGTCATAGTCCATCTGCTGGTGAACAGATAGATGAATTGAGAGGTAGCTATGTAATACACCAGTGCTCACCAAGAGAAAAATCAACTCCCACACATACAACAACATGGATGAACCCCAGCATAAGTACAATGAGTAAGAGAAGCCAAACAAAGAAAAGTATATACTGTGTGGCTCACTGTCTATAAAGCTTTATTGAGACAATGCAAATACATCTATAGAGACAGAAAGCAGATCAGTGGTTGCCTTAGGATGGGGGATGTGTATGGATTAGAAGTGGTGGGAGAAACCTTTTGAGGGTGAAGGATGTGTTATCTTGATTGTGGTAATGATTCCATGGACATAGACATATGTCCAAACTCATCAAATTGTATACCTTAACTAGATACTGTTTATTGCATGTCAATTATGCCTCAATAAGGATGAATAAGCAAAAAAGGAAATCTAAACTAGGGTAATCTGCAGTAAGTTTTGATGACCTAGGAAATGACTATGAAAATCTGTTGTACCATATAGACACTTGCTAGTTCTCATAAAAGAGTTATGGAAATTCAAGATGAGTTACACAATGTTCTTAGGTAAAGAGACAGTATTCCAAATTTGCTAATGCTTACTGACATGGCGGATGTTCTCAGAGATACAATTTCTGGAGGCCATTTTTGAAAATCAAAACAAAAAATGTTTAATCTGATCCTTTATGGTTAAAGGAGATATTTTAACATTGAGTATGTCAGTAATTATGTTTTTTAATTTAATTTAAAATTTTTAAAAAAAGATTGTTATTTACATATTCATGAGAGACAGACAGAGAGAGAAAGGCAGAGGCACAGGGCAGAGAGAGAAGCAGGCTCCATGCAGGGAGCCCGATGTGGGACTCGATCTTGGTACTCCAGGATCACACCTCGGGCCCAAGGCAGGCGCTAAACCGCTGAGCCACCCAGGGATCCCCAGTAATTATGTTTTAAAAGAAAGTTAAGAGAGAGCATTTTAAAAATACATGTTCGGAACGACTTCTGTCATTATGTGATTTTGTTATTGAAAATGATGTGTGTCACTTTTTAAAATTTTCGTATTTTCCCATTTTACAAGTTGGAAACAGAAATTTCTAACCTGCTTAAAATGTTCTGAATAGGGGCAGCCCTAGTGGCTCTGCGGTTTAGCGCCGCCTTCAGCCCAGGGTGTGATCCTGGAGACCTGGGATCGAGTCCCACATCATGCTCCTTGCATGGAGCCTGCCTCTCTTCTCTCTTTCTCTAATAAATAAATAAAATCTTAAAAATAAAATGTCCTGAATGAAATTTTCAGGCTTTCAAACCATTTGCTAAAATTACTAAAGTGCAACACCAACTTATTAGTTTGCAAAAACAATTGAGGAGTATCAGAGAGGATTTACATTTAACAGCAGAATTTCAACAAAAAACCTTTATGTAATTGGTGAATGGGATTGATACATGAATATTGTAAATTGAACATTGTTAATGATATCTTCCATTTGGTTCTATTCGTCTTTTTGAGATGCTTTTTAAGCTGAAGGCAACCATCCAATGCAAGTAATGAAATAAAATGAACTTAAAACTAGACCCTCAGGGACCCTGGGTGGCTCAGTGGTTTAAAGCCTCCCTTCACCCCAGGGCATGATACTGGAGACCCAGGATGGAGTCCCACGTGGGGCTCCCTGCATGGAGCCTGCTTCTCCCTCTGCCTGTGTCTCTGCCTCTCTCTCTCTGTGTCTCTCATGAATAAATAAATAAAATCTTAAAAAAAAACAAGCATAAAAAAACCCCAGACCCTTGAAGTGCTGTACCATAAAGCATTAAACCAATATTTTTAAAAATTATGAAACATTTAAAATCACAATGGTCTCTCTATAATATTATTAGTAGTATTACATATACTATTAATATTATTAATGAGGATAAAACATTTTGGTACCATTAACAAACAAAAACATTATTTTAGAAAACCCCTAATAAGGATATGAGAGAAAAAATGTGATGACTTCTACTCTAGGTATGTTTCTAAAGTTGCTCTCAATCTCCTACCCCCTAGGTGCCACCCTCCTCCCACAGCTAATGACTAGGATTCATGGGAATTGGCCTGGATGACAACTTGAACAAACCCAGTTTGTTCTATAGATAGTTACAAGCTTTCTAATATACAAATTCAACATGCTGTCTTGGGTCTACTGGAGCAGTCCTGAGTCTAAAGAATTTCCAAAGCAATTAATAATCATATGCTGATGTTGTGTTAAAACATGTAGCTATGGTATAGTCTATTTTTCTTGTTTATTTTTAAAGATTATTTATTTATTTATTTATTCATGAGAGACACAGAGATCAACAGAGACACAGGCAGAAGGAGAAGAAGCAGGCTCCCTGCAGGGAGCCTGATGTGGGACTTGATCCCAGGACCCTGGGATCATGACCTGAGCTGAAGGTGTGCGCTCAACACACTCATCCAGGTGTCCCTCTGTGGTATAGTTTAAACAAGTGACCTTCCAAAACAGAGTAACAGTCATAATGATTGTCAATTATTAATCAGGTCAACATGGCCTGGGAAGCATAGTTCCCAGAAGCTGCTGACCAAGCAAGTCTTATTATAAAGCATAGTCCCTAGTTGTCCTTGTCCCATAGAAAGGAGCTGTCAAAAACCTCTCTGTGGGCTTATTCAAGGAAACCAGAGTGTTTGAGGGGATTACTTGCATTAAGTAAGGACAAGAAGCCCACCACTTATGAAAGTGAGAAGCCAGAGTAGAAACACTGTGATGTGCTTTAGACTGCTTCTTAACCTTGTCTACATCTTCAGGTCATCTAGAGAGCTTGTAAAAAGTCCTCTGGGGTCCTAGGATTAAAAAACAAAAATCAGGATGCCTGGCTGATTTAATTGGTAGAGCATGCAACTCTTAATCTTGAAGTGATAAGCCCCACATTGGTTATAGAGATTATTTTTTAAAACAGAAAAATCATTAGGATATTCTGGTATGTAGCCATGGTTGAGAACCACTGTTTTTGAATCATAATCTTCGTATCTGATGAATTTCTACCTCTGGCCATTGAAGAGAAACTCTCAATAGGCTTGTTCTTATGCCGAAAACAACTATAAATAATAAACAGAATACATGAGTCAACTGTTTCGAGGCATTGAAAAACAGACTGTGCAGGACTGCAATATTGAGATAAGGGAAATACACAACATGAATTTCACAGTGATCCTGGTTTTCTGCCTGCAGCTATATAGGGAGGTGGAACCCAAGCTGAGCAGTGACCTTACTGAGATGAGGAGGCAGAGATTGGTGTTCTGGGCTGCTGAAGCAGCTAAAGTTTACAGAACAGGGTAGTAGAGAAGAGGAAGCTATGTAAGATACTTGGGACAGAAGTTTGTGTGGGGATTTGTTGTGTGAATCCTTAAACAAGAATTAGGCTGTGACTATCCAAGGCAAGACTCCACAAGGCTTAAGAGAGATTGCCTGTTATGGAGCTGAGAGCAGAATAGTTAATACTTGGATTGTACATTATAGGAGATGTTGGAGGTCTAGCCTGGCCTGAATGGAGGAAACTTACCAAACCAAACCCCTTGGCCATTCAAATGAGGCCTAGAAAGTCTATGCCTAGGGAGTGAGAACTGTGTCATAGAGTAAGAGTGATACCTCAGGACTAAGTTCAAATCCATATTAGATTCTTCTCTAACAGACAATAATACTAGCCTATGCTGATAAAAGATACAATAGTAATTTAAATTCCTATCAGAATAAAACTCAAACATCTTATAAAAGAAGATGATATAACTCAAACTCTCTATGACAAATCATTTACAATGTCTAACATACAATAAAAATATTAGTTGACATACAAAGAAGCAGAAAAATGTGACCCATGTTTAAGAAAGAAAAAAAAACAGTCTATAAAAACAGACGCCAAATTGATGTAGATGTTGACATTGGATGCTGATATTAGATGCTGCAGATAAGGACTTTGAGTAGCTGATACAAAATTAGCTCGACTCAGAGGTAAAAGTGATTCTGGGTGAGCATACATGGAAACTCTGCAGAAAAAATGGGACTATTCTAAAGCACCAAATGGTAATCCTAGCACTAAAATATATAATATATAAAGTGAAACATTGACTACTCAACAGAAGACTGCAGAAGAGTTAGTGAATCTGAAAATAGATCAATAGAAATGATAAAATACAAAGGATAAATAGAAAACAGATTAAAGAAAAATAAGCAGAGCCTTAGTGACATGTAGGGCAATTTCAAGTGGCCTAAAATACAAGTAGTCAGAATGCCAGTGGAAAAGAAAAACAAAATGGCAGAAAAATTATACAAAGATATAATGGCGTCAGTCCTCTACATTTGGAGATAAACATGTATCTATAGATCCAGGTAGCTCAGGAAACCCCAAATAGGATTTCAATAAAAACAGAACCACACCTAGGCCTATCAGAGTCAAACTGTTGGAAACTAGAGATAAAGATAAACCTTTATAAGCAGCCCCAGTGAAAAGATGTATGGCATGTGGAGAAACAACAATGTAGATGATGGTCATCTTCTCCCGTGAAATAGTAGAGGTCGAAAATAATGAACTGACATGATGGAAAAAAAACTTATTATCCCAGAATTCCATATCTAGCAAAAACACTCTTCAGAAATGAAAGTGAGATATAAAAAGGCATTTTCAGATGGATGAAAGATGAAAGATGTCACCAGCAGCCCTACAGTATGAGAAATGCTAAAGGATGTTCTTTAGGTTAAAGGGAAAGACAACAGATGGAAGTGGTATAGTATAGTATATATATTGTAATCTCAGAAAAATGACTAAATAAAGAGGTATAGCTAAAGAAACAAGAAAGGAATTAAAAGGGAATATTAAAAAAAGATTTGATTTTTCCCAAAAGAAGGCTTGAAAGGAGTAACCCAAACAAACCAAACCAAACCAACAAACCAAACAAAGCAGATGGTACAACTAGATAACAAATAGGAAGATGGTAGACTTCAATCCAATTATAGCAACAAATAGGCATACCCAACTGCACGATATTTACATTAAATATAAGTGGATAAAAACTTCCATTAAAATCTGTAGATTGTCAGGTTGGAAAAAAGGAAAAAGACTCAACTATATGCTATGTGTAAGAGACATACTTTCTTTCTTTTATTTAAAAATTTTTTTGAAAGATTTTATTTATTTGAGAGAGAGAGAGAGCAGCAGAGGGAGAGGGAGAAGCAGACAGGGAGTCTGATGTGGGGCTCAATCCGAGAACCCTGGGATCATGACCTGCACTGAAGGCAGATGCTTAACCAACTGAGCCACCCAGGTGCCCAAGGGACACACTTTAAATACAAAGAGACTGGTCAAGGGATCCCTGAGTGGCTCAGAGGTTTAGCACCTGCCTTTGGCCCAGGGCGTGATCCTGGAGTCCCGGGATCGAGTCCCACATCGGGCTCCCTGCATGGAGCCTGCTTCCCCCTCTGCCTGTGTCTCTGCTTCTCTCTTCTCTCTCTCTGTGTGTCTCTCATGAATAAATAAATAAATAAAATCTTAAAAAAAAACCAAAGAGACTAGCAAAAGTTGAAGGATGGAAAAGCTGTACTATATAATCAGTAAGTGTAAGAAAGCGGATATGATTACATTAGTATCACACAAAGAAGACTTCAAGATGAGGACGATTACCAAAGAAAAAGTTGGAAATTTTATAATGATGAAGGATCAATTAAACAAAGGGGTCCTACAAACCTAAATGTGCATATCCCTGATGAAAAAGTTTCAAAATGAATGAAGCAAAAATTGACAAAAGTCAAGAGAGAAATAGAAAAATCTGCAGTTATAATTGGAGATTTCTAAGACTCCCTCTCAGTAATTGATAGAACTTATAAACAGTATATTATAGAAATTTTAAGGGACACCTGGGTGGCTCAGCGGTTGAGCATCTGCCTTTGGCTCGGGGCATGATCCTGGTGTTCAGGATCAAGTCTCACATCAGGTTCCCTGCATGGAACAAAAAAAAAAAAAAAAAAAAAAAAAAAAATTTTGATCAACAGTATCAACCAGCTTGATTTGATACTTGTAGAACACATCACCCAATTGCTGCAAAATCAAAGATGTGGACAGCAATGACAACAGAGAAGGAATAGAGCCATGGTCATGTCCCGCTTTCCTGAGGAGAACAATCACTCTGATAGTTGTTAAAGTCTGGGCTCCACCCCAAACCCATAAAAGTCAGAATCAGGGATCCCTGGGTGGCGCAGCGGTTTGGCGCCTGCCTTTGGCCCAGGGCGCAATCCTGGAGACCCAGGATCGAGTCCTACGTCGGGCTCCCGGTGCATGGAGCCTGCTTCTCCCTCTGCCTGTGTCTCTGCCTCTCTCTCTCTCTCTGTATGACTATCGTAAATAAAAAAAAAAGTAAAAAAAAAAAGTCAGAATCACCTGGGGAGCTGTGTGGTTTATAAGCAACCAAATAATTCTCAGTATGAGGAAGTTTGGAAAGTGCTGGATTTCTCTTTACTGAAGACTAGCCCACTTGTGGTTGTCCTAGAACATAAGAAAGGTAGTATTTTCTCAATGTGACAAATTTAAACATGTCATGTTAAATGGCACTTATGCCATACATGGCATTTACTTTATTTTTTTAATGTTTCAGAACTTGATGTGGCTGAATTAGGCAGAAGATGGATATAGCATGAACTTTATTTAGTAGGTGGGGATACATAAAGTGAAAATCACTTAGCTATGGTTTGTGAAAATCGGATGTACTAAAATTAGTATATTTTGGATGACATGTTCTAGTTCATACTCCTTATCCAGTCAATACAACTAAGCCTTTTAATAGTGTGTAAACTCTAATTTTGTCAGAAGTGGAGAGAGGCACATAGCATGATGTTGTGACCAACAGAACAATACAACAGGGGCTATATCTTCCTGTTATGTATGTGAAACTGTAGGAGCCAGACTATTGTTACTAAAAAACAATTTCTTTAAGAAATATAATCAGGCACCTGGGTGGCTCGGTCAGTTAAACATCGGACTCTTGATTTCTACTTGGACCATGATCTCAGAGTCATGACATGGAGCCCCACATTGGGCTCCACGCTCAGCACAGGGTCTGCTTAAGATCCTCACTCTCTCCCTCCCTCTCTGCCCCTCCCCCTTTGCACACACTCTAAAAATAATATAAAATAAATAAAATAAAAAATATGGGGTCCCTGGGTGGCTCAGTCATTTGAGTGTCTGACTTCCGTGCAGATCATGATCTCAGGGTCCTGGGATTGAGCCCCACATCAGGCTCCCCACTCGGTGGGGAGTCTGCTTTCCCCTCTGCCTTTGCCCCTCCCCCTGCTCCTGCTTTCCTCAAATGAAATAAAATCTTAAAAAAAAAAATCAGATTGTGTTGGCACACATACAGTGAAAGGATGACCAGTGTTGGAGAATACGTGTGAGCCAACTTTGGGGTACTCCTTCAACCCTCCAAAGGGGGTTAGAAAAATCATTTATGTTTGAGAAGATAATGTCAGAAGGTAGAGAGTTGATCATTAAATGACTTTTTTTTTCATTAAATGACTTTTTAAACGATTATTCCAACCATCCAAGATGTCACTCACCCCCAGTAATTTCTGCATTCACCGCATTTCACGTTTTTAAGCTTTGGAGTAATCTACTTGTAATTGCTGAGCTTGTTTGGGTTTCCAGTGTCAGAAACCGACTCTGTAATTACTTTGAATGAAAGGGAATTCACTGGAAGGAGGCCAGGAGATTTTAGGGAATTTGAACAACTATACTTTGAAAAGGGAGGATCAGAGGAGTCTCTGGAGACCTGGATAAGCGGAGGCCTCTCTTAGTGCACTGCCTTTAATGTCACTGATACTAGCAATCACCAGGCTCTGCTTCTTTCTATCTCTTCTTCAAAATTCCAGCTTGCTATGTGACAGTGTGTGATTAGTCTACTTTGGGTCACCTGTCTTCTTATGGACCAGTCAACAAAGTGGGGATAATGGAGGAGACACAGGAGCACATAGCAGCAACATGGCTGTTGGAGATTGTCTCATCTCTGTCCCCTGCACTCGCCTCCCATTGTAGGCTCATACGACAGGAAAAGGGGCTTGTTGAAGGAAACTCTCAACTCTTACAGATTGTTCTTACCCTTTTCTGCCTGGACATCTGGGAGGAATTGTGTCCTCTGGGCAATCTTCTTTCTTAAGGAGTTGGCAATGCTGAAATGCCATTGAAATAAATTAATAATTCCTATTCTCAAAATATTGCCATAACTCTGCATTTCACTAAAAGGAAAGCCAATGGAATCCTGCAAACAACCCTCCAGGCTGAACCATATTCGGTCCTCTTATGGCTTCAACCCCCTCTCTTCCTATTTTTCTGGCTCACCTCCCATTTCGGTCTCACTGCCTTGCTATTTCTGGAATGCCAAATTCTTTACTTGATAGAGGTCTATTCAGATTTTAAAATTTCTTCTTGTGTTTGGTAAGGTGTATCTTTCCAGGAATTTTTTCATTCCCTCTAGTTTCTTAAATTAGTCGACATAAATTTTTCATAATATTTCCTTATTATACTTTTAAGTTGTTCATTAATATTCTTCTTCGATGATCTGTTTAGTGGTGGCCTTCCCCTTCATTTCTTGTTGTGTCTTGTTTTATTCTTGACCAATCTAGCTTAAGATCTATCAGTTTTGGGGCACCTGGGGGGCTGCCTGTGGCTCACATCATAATCTCAGGGTCCTGGGATGGAGTCTCCAATCTAATGGGGCTCCCTGCTCAGTGGGGAGTCTGCATCTCCTGCTGCCCCTCCCCCCACTCATGTGTGTACATTTTTTCTCTCTTAAATAATTACAAAATTTTTAAAAAAGATCTATCAATTTTCTTTTTTTTTCAAAGAACCAATTTTTGTTTTCATTGACCTTTCCCTTTTTTCTCTTCTGTTGTTTTTCTATTTTCTTTTTCATTAATCCCAGCCCAGATCTTTATTATTTCCTTTCTGTTGCTTTGAGTTAAATTTGCTCCTCTTTTTCTATTATCTTAAGGTCAAAGCTTAGATCATTGATTTTAGGCCTTTATTTTTCTATTTTAAGCCTTTAAAGCTATAAATGTTTCCATAACCTTTAGTGGAGTGTTCAACTTTTGATGTGTTGTATGTTCATTTTAGCTCAGTTTGAGAGATTTTCTAATATCCCCTATGATTTATTCTTTGATCCATGAGTTATTTATTTATTTATTTTCATGAGTTATTTTAAAGTGTTATTTAATTTGCACTGGTTGGGACAGCCCGGGTGGCTCAGCCGTTTATCACCACCTTCCACCCAGGGCATGATCTTGGAGACTCAGGATCGAGTCCCACGTCGGGTTCCCTGAATGGAGCCTGCTTCTCCCTCTGCCTGTGTCTCTGCCTCTCTCTCTCTCTGTCTCTCATAAATAAATGAAATCTTAAAAAAATAATTTGCACTGTTTGTTATATACTTTAAAATTTTTATGTTGAAAATTCTAAGTCTGCTGGGAACTTGCAAGAAGAATACAGAGAATAAAACCTTCACCTAATTTTGCTGTAACATTTTACCACTTGTCTTGTTGTTGGTACTGGTTGTATTACACCCATAGTTTTCGTATATTTGAGAATATTTCGCTGGCATTGTAACCTTCCCCCAGTCACTACTTCAGCACATGTGTCTTAAGACCAAAGCCATTCTTACATAACTACAAAACAAAAATCAAGTTGGAGAATTCTAGTATTGATATTATACTTTTATCTTTTTTTAAATTTAAATTCAATTTGCCAACATATAGTATAACATCCAGTGCTCATCCCATCAAGTGCCCTCCTTTGTGTCCATCATCCAGTTACCTCATCCTCTGACCCATCTCCTCTTCTGCAACCCTTTGTTTCCCAGAGTTAGGAGGCTCTCATAGTTTTATCTAAAATATAATCTAGGGGCACCTAGGTGGCTCAGTCGGTTGGGCATCTGCCTTTGGCTATGGTCATGATCCTTGAGTCCCAGGTAGGGCTCCCTGCTCAGCAGGCAGTCTGCTTATCCCTCTCCCTCTCCCTCTGTAACATCTCTCACTCTCACACTCTCTCTCAAATAAATAAAAATAAAATCTTAAACAAAAAATAGAATACAATCTATATTTGAATTTCACCCATTTTCCCATTATGTCCTTTGTTGCAGTCTTTTCTAATTTTTCCTCATCCCAGACTCATCCAAGGTTGCCTTTTGCATTTAGCTGTTGTGTTTCTTTAATTTTTGTGTGTGTGTTTCTTTAATTTTTTTAAAGATTTTATTTATTTATGAGAGACACAGAGAGAGACACAGGCAGAGAGAGATGCAGGCTCTATGCAAGGAGCCCGACGTGGGACTCGATCCTGGGTCTCCAGGATCAGGCCCTGGGCTAAAGGTGGCACTAAACCACTGAGTCACCAGGGCTGTCCATGTCTCTTTAACTTTTTTTAATGTGAAATGTTCCCTCAGCCATTCTTTGTTTTTGTAACATTGATGGTTTTGGTGAGGCCGGGTCAGTTGTTCCAATGGAAGGTTTCTCTATCTGGGTTTGATTGTTTGACTAGAACCAGGTTCTTCTCATTTGGCAGAGATACTAAGGGACTGTTGTTGTGTCCCTTTCAGTGCATCATTAAGGCCACCTAGGAGTGCAGACAGGCTTATTTTTAGTGATGTCCGTTTTGATCACGTGGTTCAGGAATTTGCCCAATTTCTCCTCTGCCCTGGTAGTTTTGAATGACTGCCAGGTGTCACGTATAAAGTTTTTAGTGACCATCTGAGAGGCTGCATGAAGTTCTTTCCCCTCTAGAGAAGATTTGCTCTTGCTGCTGGTCTAGAAAGACCCTTTGTCAGAGATTTTTAATTGGTTCTTTGCAATCTCTGAGGTGATTTGCAATTGGGCTCTAGTCTTTTTAGGACTTGTCTATTTTTGGTTTATCCTTCCTCTAAGCATCTAGCCATTGAGGTTCCCTATGGAAAACCAAGAGGGCTGACAGGGGTCCTTCCCGGGGGCTAGACTCAGAAGTGCAAGTTATATTCCATAAGCCCCTGAAGTGGTCAAAAGCTCTGCCCGGCTTCTTCACCTGTCAGCCACTGCTTTTGCTTTCTGAATTGACTATTGCCTGATGGTGAGTGGCTCCAGAGGTTGGGCTTCTCTTGGCTCTCCACTGCTTCTTTAGCTCAGCTCAGAAGACATTCAGTGCTGGGGAGAGCTCTGATACCTTCCAACCCGTTTTTGTTATATTCTGTCTGGGTCTCCTAATCCTTCCTGGTAGGAGTGTTGCAAAAACAACTCAGTCTTGCCAGAAGTGGTAATCTGATTACCGTTTTTATTTTATTTTATTATTATTTTTTATTTTTTTAAAGATTTTATTTATTTATTCATGAGAATACACAGAGAGGAGAGAGAGAGAGGCAGAGACACAGGCAGAGGGAGAAGCAGGCCCCATGCAGGGAGCCTGACGTGGGACTCGATCCAGGGTCTCCAAGATCACACCCTGGGCTGCAGGTGGCGCTAAACCGCTGAGCCACCGGGGCTGCCCCCATTTTTATTTATTTTTTAAAGATTTTGTTTATGAGAGAGAGAGAACGGGTGCACAAGCAGGAGGAGAAGCAGACTCCCCACTGAGTCAGGAGCCTGACTCAGGGCTCGATCCCAGAACCCTGGGATCAGGACCTGAGCCAAGGCAGGCACTTAACTGACTGAGCCACCCAGGTGTCCCTTGACCACCATTTTAAAAATAACTATTGATCTCACCTCAGTTGCTTTGGCTGCATGGGAAATCCAAGCTAAGTTCACCTTATATAACAAGGGCAGTGAGAAAAGTAACAGTCCACACAAAACAATGACAACTGTATATATATGAAAACCGAGCTGTCGAAACTAAAAATTCAAGTGAAATCTTTTTCAGGGGTAGCAAGCTCATGTTACTCGACTACTGCCACCTACGTGATGAATGTATTGAAACCAGTGGTTTTGTCTGCATGCTAGAATTATATTTCACAAGTGTGGACTGTTCTTTTACTTTTCTCAAAAGCAGAAAAGCCACAATGACTTTGTTATCAGGTAAGAGTGTTTTCTTCTTCTACAGCTTTGGTAGCATTAAATGAATTGTGAGTAGGGAGAGACAAAAAATACGGTTTGGTGTGTTCTTTTAGAAGTACAGTGCCTCTACGGTGCAAAATGCATACATGCTTAATTCATATGTATAGTAAAGCTGTTGGATTTTCCAGGAAAATCCTTGTTTAAAATAGTTGCCTGTATTGTCTGGTCACACAATGGAGAATGTGATCATGGAACGTACATAATCCTTTTGTTAGTTTTCCTTCTTATGTGATAGCGGATTTTAGTCAATAGCATTTTGCACTAACAATTCAGGATGACCAAATGAGATTTCCAATTAAGCATTCAGAGTCCTCTGGCATTGCCCTTACAGCATCCACGAAGAATGTGTGTTGCCACTAATCGCAGAGGAGGGACAGAAGGCGGGCAGTGTTCAGCCTCAAGCCCTAAGAAGAGACTGAAAGGCTCATTTGTATTTTTGCCAGTTACTCTGGTTTCAGTTAAAAATGCTAGACCAAGAACCTTCTTTATCAAAATATACTACTTTTATTCAGTACCAGAAACAGAAAGAACTCAAAAATATTCTTTAAATGATACATTTTCAAAATTGCTGTAAAAGTATGGATTACACTGTCTTGTGGTAAGTCAATAAAATTGATTCTATTATTTTTAAATCGGTAGGGACTCATGTATTTATCAGAGCATTATTGCATAGTTGCAGAATCTTTGGTCCCAAGGGATTAGATGGCAGCAGAAAGCTCGGTTATCTGTGTTCCCCACATGTCAGGGCCCTGGAACCCTTTGGCTCACATCCTGGGTCCTCTGTCTGTGTTCTCTGTGATGAAGCAGGTAACTTACACTGATCTTTTGTTAAACTTGCACTGTCGATGAAACTGAATTCAACTGAATGAATTGTGTGAAGCTTTTTCCCAGAATCTCAGGGGCTCTGAAAAGTGGTTTAGGGTTGAGTGGCTTCCAGCGGCGGCCTAATCGCTCTGCTTCCAGATCCTGTGGGGCGGACCTGATGCAGCTTCGTTGGTCCAAAACAGCCAAAGTGCTGACCGAGTGTTCTGTTCCTGGGGGGTGTCTGGTGCAGTCTGAAGTTAGGATCAGAATAGTTTAAGGGGTGGGGTATCGTGTCTTGTGACATCAATTCTTCAGTCAGAGAATTAACTGAAGCCGAAGGAATATGGGTGAAACGCAACACTCCCTCACCCTGGGCTCTGGGGAGGATCAGGTTTGGGGGTTATGCAGTCAACATCCACGATAGTTCTAAACACCGTAAAGAATGCCTTCCTAGACCTGCTTAGATAATAAACAGCATTGTGCTTAAAAGAATTAATTCTCCTTCTTAAGTGCTGTTGTTAACGCTAGTTTTAGATATTTAAACAGTATAATTTGAATTTTACACAAGTCTATCCACTTTTTACCTCCAGATGGTCAGACTTTAGGATTACTAGGAAATGAAAATTCTCTACCATTGCTAATTCAGTTCTTGATGCCTGATATTGGCTAATCCTCTTGGTGTTTATGGTGTTTGGGCACACCCCAGTTTGTTTTGCAGGAAAGCAAACTGAATTCTGAGGGACCATGTTCCACTGCAGTAGTGTGAGCTCTGCAGAGGCAGGGACCCTGTTTGTCTTGTTCCTCCTTGTGTCTTGAAGTCCCAGGAGCCAGATAAATGTTTGCAGAAGGAATGAAGGAATGAACGCATGGAGAAAAGGAATTTATTAGTGGTCTCTGACAAATTCCAAACAGATTATAGGAGCATAAATGATTTTTATCAAGACTTATACCCTTTCCTTTGTTCTTCTAGACAGCAATAGGAAATACTTAGTTTTGCTTAATTCGGAAGCTCTTGAAGTGTAGGGAGGGATTCTGTCTCTAAAAGTCCTATATTCTGGGTACCTGGGTGGTTCAGTTGGCAAAGTGTCTGCCTTTGGCTCAGGTTGTGATCCCGGGGTCCTGGGACTGAGCCCCATATCTTGCTTGCTGCTCAGAGGGGAGTCTGCTTTTCCCTCTGTCTCTCCCCCTATTCACGCTCTCTCTCTCTCAAATAAGTAAGCATAATCTTAAAAAAAATAAAAGTGCTAATATTCTGCATTGAGTATTTATGAAATAGTTTTAAAATGACATGATACGAGGTTACCAATCAATAAGGTAAATGTCAGGATTATTCAGGCCATACTATACATGCTGTGAGGCTTTTCTATGCTGTCAGATTCATCACAATTTATGGTATATTATCAACTTAGAAGCTCATAAACTACCTCTTGTTAAAATTACATTTTCAAACAAAGCAAGTATGAGACATAAAAAGCATTGTAGGAATAATATATATGTATGTGCGTGTGTATATATATATTTATCACTCTAAAAACTAATCAATTAAAACAGATAACATTTAAACTCAAAGCTTTCATACTTCATTTTTATTATATAACACTATTTTACCATTGTGATATTGCTTAAAGCAATAAATCCATGACTGAAAATAAATCCGTGGCCGTCTTCTTAAAATCTAGATGTCCTAAATTTCTGAATAAAAATGGACATATTTTTTAAAGATTTTATTTATTTATTCATGAGAGACACAGAGACACAGGCAGAGGGAGAAGCAGGGTCCCTCCCCTGCAGGGAGCCTGACCATGACCTGAGCAGAAGGCAGATACTCAACCCCTGAACCACCCAGATGCCCCCCCAAATCGATATTTTTATATAACTTTATAAAATTGCTTTTACCATTACCAAAGTGAGTAAGATACAAATTGGTTTTAGTCATTTTAATTATAAAGAAGACACATTTTTGGCATTTCCCCCCAACGGGTGCAAATTCTCATTCATGCATATTCTAACCACTTTCTGTAGCAGATGGCTAGAGAAGGCAGGTGGGGTTTGCTGTAACCGTATTCTCCCCAGGATTGTACGTATGGGTATGAAGCCCCTCCAGCTTCTGTCCTGGGTGGGTTGAGAGATTGGCAAGGATTGCTAAGGTCTACTGGTCTACTCTCATTCACTGGGTCCAATTCCATTGTAGGAATTTTAATTTCTACATTGGGAGGTATATTCTCACTCAGAAGAGAGTAAAGAAACCACCATTCAGGAAAGAGCTCAGAGAAGAAACAACACTCAGAGGTTTTCAGCTTTCCAACTGTGTGCATATCTGTGCATTTTCAGTACCTTGAGGAGCTTTTAAAAATATGATCCCCCACCCCACTCCAGACTAGCTGAATCACAATACGTGTTCACTGAAGAAAGTGTTGTTTCAAAAAGTACTTTCAGGTGTATCTCATAATGATCATACTGCAGCTGACGGTGTTTGCTCATTGAGAAGGGCTGGATTTTATTTATTTGTTTCCAGGAAATGCAAAAGTCAGGGCAGCAACTTTATGTGTTTTGTTCACCATTGTGTTCCTAGCCACAAAAACAGAGCCTGATACATGATAGGTACTAAATAAATATTCATGGAAAAAATAAATGAGCAAAATATAAAGACCAGATACTGTTTTCTCCCCACGACATAGATGTGATGTATGCTCTGGGCTCTTCCTTCAAATGCAGAAGCCACCCCATCTGCCTTTACAAGATGCTCTGAGTATGATCAGCAAGATCTTAAGCCTTTTCTTATTGAAAGCTATCTTTTTATTTTTTAAAGATGCTATTTATTTGAGAGAGACAGAGATAGTGACAGCGAGTACAAGCAGGGAGGAAAGGGAGAAGTGGGCTCCCCTTCAGTAGGAAGCCGGATATGGGGCTGGATCCCAGGACCCCGGGATCATGAGCTGAAGGCAGACGTCAAACCCACCAAGCCACCAGGGCGCCACAGATGCTATCTTCTTATAATGTGTTTTCTTTTTTTTATAATATTTTATTGGAGTTCAATTTGCCAACATATAGCATAACACCCAGTGCTCGTCCCGCCAAGTGCCCCCCTCAGTGCCCATCACCCAGTCACCCCAACCCCCCGCCCACCTCCCCTTCAACTACCCCTTGTTCATTTCTTTATTTTGAGAAGAGTGGATGGTGGTTTATGTTTTTTCTGACTCACAAATGAAAACAATAGTATTAAGAAGAGGGTTTTGTGAATAATCTATAGATTGACTAGAAAATTCAGCCACAAAATACATTTTCATGTTTTTGTTGGACTCTTCTTCTCTCATCCAAAAAGAAATAGATCATTCAGACTGTTGTGGTCAAAATCCTCTTGATGCAAAGGATAAAGAATGATCTTGAATAAAGTAGGTCTCCTGTGAAGATATATACCATATGTAAAAAATCATATTTAACATGAGACAGTGATCTCATTGAAAAAATCTAGAATGCAGACCAAACAGAAAATCCAAGGAGATATGCTGCTGAGCACAGAGCTGGATCCCAGGCCCCTGATATCAAGACCCGAGTTGAAACCAAGAGTCAGACACCTAACTGAGCCACTCAGGTGCCCTGGGAATCTGAAATTTAAGAATATTTTAAATTATAAGTTTTTCTTGGAATTAGGGGTATATTTGTTTATAAATATCTGTAGGAAAGACCCAAGCAAAGCAACTTATTGGATACTAATGTGAAAAAAGAGAGAGAGAAAGAAAAGGAAATTGTGCATTACATACATGTAAACCAAACTGTTCTTTTGACATTCTGGGAAGACTATATATAATATTCCAGTATCCTGTGAACTATTTTCCCACTTTATTTATATTGAACTAGCTCTATAATTAATGAAATCCTGTCTGAAGTATGTGAATACAGTCACTCTTTATTTTAAAGTGATACAAACTTTCCGAGGTTCTGTACAGTCTAAATATGACCAGAAAAGTAGCACCAGTGTTAATCTTGAAAACCCAACTTTTTTCTCAGTGCAGTGTCAAGTCTCTTGGAAATTAGCTTGTAAACATAATTTCTGGAGGTAAGCTTCCTATTCCCTAATTCGCTTAGCCTTGTCACTGCCCAATAGCTTAGTAGGAGGCAGCCTCTGGAGCTGCCTGCTGGGTGTGAATCCTGTGTCCCTAACTTTGGGACCCATTACTTAACCTCAGCAGTCTGAGTTCCCCATGTACCAAGTGGAATGAAGATGGTGCTCATTAAATCTGGGGCATTTGGGAGGCTGCATCCCATGTGTAGAGAGCTTAGCTATCACTTTCCACACTTGACAAAGCCTCACACACTCTTGACTTTATGTTTCTTTGGGCACTTGGCACTGCTAAGTGTCTGTTACAGATGTCTGTCACGGCAGCAGCAAAATCCCATCTCATTTGCTGCTGTGGCTGGAGCCCCATGGCATTGCAAGGAAGGCTCCTTGCAGGGCATTCAGGAGGCAAATGACATTTATATTGACTTAAAAAGTAGGCATTTGGGGCACCTGGGTGGCTCAGTGGTTGAGCGTCTACTTTTGGGTCAGGTCATGATCCCGGAGTCCTGCAGGGAGCCTGCTTCTTCCTCTGCCTCTTCCTCTGTCTCTGCCTCTCTCTGTAGCTCTTATAAATAAATAAAATATTTTTAAAAAGTGGGCATTTGTGAGAGGATCACAGATGACAGTGGTGGAGGATTTTTGACACCATCTTTTACGTCCATCTCTGACTGTGAGAAGTAGACCTGAGACAGCATGATACTGTCACCCACAGTACTCAGACACTGGGGGAGACTTCAAGCAGATGCTCTTGTTAAGACCCTCAGTGGACAAATTGCAGACAGGGGAGTGAGAGAACTGATGGACCTTCCCCTTCTGTAGCCACACCGCCACGAGCGGCTGCACCTCACACCGCTCATTTATTGAACAGAGTTACTGAGCACCCACTGCTTGCAAGTCTGTGCTGATGGCTTGGGGTGATGCAGAGAGCAATCATTGACCTGATGTGCACAGCCAGCGTTTTCTATTTATAATGGGTCAGGTTCCTGCATAATACTTGAACTTGGAAGAAGAAAAGGTATCGTATAAATCTGAACAAATGCCAACACCCAGGAGTTTCTAAGGCCACACGTGCACAAAATTCTCCTGAAGTCAACTTGATGGTGGCAATCACCCTGCCATCAATAGCAACGTGACAGTAGGCGTGTCAATTATTAGTGTACTTCGGAGAACAGGTTTGCTTCTTGTTATTTTTGTTTCTGATGGTCTGTGCAAATAATCCCTGAGATTTTAGAAATATTGACAATTTACTCATCCGATTTTAAAGGTATCTTGGGCAGCCCGGCTGGCTTAGCGGTTTAGCGCCGCCTTCAGCCCGGGCGATGATCCTGGAGACCTGGGATCGAGTCCCGCATTGGGCCTGCTTCTCCCTCTGCCTGTGTCTCTGCCTCTCTCTGTGTCTCTCATGAATAAATAAAAATTAAAAAAATCTTAAATAATAAAAAATAAAGGTATCTCTTCCTCTAAATATTTTTTTTTTAAGATTTTATTTATTTGAGAGCAAGAGTGCAAGAGAGAGCATGAGCAGGGGGAGGGGCGGGAGGAGAAGCAGGCTCTCCACTGAGCAGGGAGCCCCACACTGGGCTCGATCCTGGGACTCTGGGATCATGACCTGAGCTGAAGGCAAATGGCTAACTGACTGAGCCACCCAGGCACCATTCTAAAAATGTTTCTTGAGTGTATTAGTTTCCTACTGCTGCTCTTATGAATGACCACACACTTTGTGACTCTGGAGCAACACGCAGTCATTATCTTACTGTTCTGGAGGTCAGAAGCCAAAAATTAGTTTCCAATGGCTAATATTAAGGTGTCATCAGGGTTGGTTCCTTCTGGAGGCTCTTGAGGAGACTATATTTCTCTGCCTTTTCAGCTTTCAGAGGCTGCCTGCATTCCTTGGCTTGTGGCCACATATCACTACGACCTCTGCTTCCACTGTCGCATGGCCTTCTCGGACTCTAGCCCTCCTGTTTCTCTCTTATAAGGTTCCTTGTGATGACATTGCACCCACCTGGATAACCTAGGATACCCTCCTCACCTCAAGATCCTTCCTTTAATCACAGCTACAAAGTCCCTTTTCCTGCGAAAGCAAACATCTTTACAGGCTCTGGGGATTAGAGTGTGGATGTGTTTAGGGAACCACTGTGCAGCTGACCACTGGGCAGTCTTTCCTGTGTGGGAGGTGTGGTAGTCAGATTCTCCTAGAGGACTATGCCCTGAATTGGGAAATGTAGCACCATGTTAATTAACTAAATCATAGAACTGCTGACAACTTTTTTCAGAAACCAATTAGTTATGTTTTGATATTCATTTTAGAATGATATTCTTTGACTATTCTATTATGGATGAATATCATATTTTGATCTAAAACTGAAAAATTCAGGTTTTTTTTTTAAAGATTTTATTTATTTATTTGAGAGAGAGAGTGTGTGTGTGACAGGGGGAGAACACAGAGAGAGGGAGCAGCAGCCTTTCCACTGAGCAGGGAACTCAACATGAGGCTCAATCCCAGGATTTGGGGATCATGACCTGAGCTGAAGGCAGATGCTCAACCATCTGAGCCACCCAGGCACCCCTCAGATGAAGTTTATGTGTATCTAGAGTCTGTATAAAGTTCGATTTTTGTAAGTTTAATTAATTTTAAAGTAAGATGAAAGGCTGGCTGCCTAAGAGAATCTTACAACGATCGCTAAAAAATAAGTCCAAGCCTCCATTTTTCCTTCTTATTTCTTCCTCCAGTTTTTCCCCATATCACCTGTTGCCTTCACTGACTCCTCCCTCCCTCCTGTGCATTCACTGCACTCTGCAGCTCCAGTCCTGTGGATTTCTCTACTTCAATTCCCAATGCCCCATTCAGTTTTTCATTTTCAGTTCTTACCTTTATGACATGATGCCTCCAAACCAGTCCAGTTTCTCTGGCCCATGCTCTTCTCTGTCCCACCACAGCTTATCGCATGCCTCCACAGGAACGTTTCCCCACAGCCCCACTGGATGGGCTCCACACCCACAGTGGCCGTGTGTCCCCAGCAAACCAGCAGCTCCTATTCCTGCCCTGTTTCTGTCCCGGGCACCACCCTCCAAGCCTCACACTGTCAGAAGCAGGGTTTGCTCCCCAAAGGCTGTTCCTATGACTCTTGATAGAAGAGCAGGAACTTTGTGAGGTCAGGGCTCTTCCATACAGCTATAATGTCAGGTCTAGAACAGCAGTGCCTGGCAGGTAGCAAACACATGGCACCCACATATTTCCTGCACAAATGACCATCAACTCCATCTGTTGGTGACATACTTTTGCTTTGGCACATGGATTTAAAAAAAAATCAATTAAGAAAATAATAACCACTCTTTGTAGGTTACTTCTGAAACTACAAAGCCTTTGAGACCTATTTTGTTTTTTTTTTAAGTCTTATTTATTTTAGAGAGAGAGAGAGAGAGAGAAGGAGCGAGGGAGGGAGGAGAGAATCCTTAAGACCTATACTATTTCTTACCAAATCCTTGTGATGAACCTATGGGAATATATTGTTACATTCCCGTTTTAGAAATGTAAAAACGGAGATGTGGAGAGCAATTAATTAGTCCAATTTCTTCACCTGAATTTGAGTTCATCTTCTTTCAACTTCTTAACCTGCAGACTTTGCCTTGTCTATAATCTCTCAGCGCTGTCTCTCCCAACCGTCCCTTATTTTCAACCCTCACCCTCTCATGCCTTCCCATCTCTTATCTAGGCAACTGAAATTATACCCCCCTCTTTTCAATCTTACTGCAAATCTGTTTTAAAGCTCTGCTAGAATTATCTTAAAAAAAAAATACAAATCTTATATCATTCTTTTCTTAAAAACTACTTCTTTCTCCTCCCTCCCAGATTTCATCCTTGCTCAGACATGAATACAGAAGTCAGAATGGAACCATTTCTACAATCCAGACAAAAGAGCAAAGAAACAATAAATTGATACACACAATTTTCTATTAGCCAATGTGGAACAAGTAGTATGATTTCAATATCTTTTGAAAGTACTGTGTTATTTCTCAGCATAATTATTTGAGAGAGGCTGACTTCAAATGGCATTCCCTTATATGTGTATAGAGGTGGTAATGCAGCAACGGCAAATACATCTAGCCATAAGTTATAGTTAACTCAGTTCTGGTGTCTAGTCAAAGGCAGGAGGTTTTTGGTTTTATGTTTTTAAGATTTCTTTATTTTAAAGAAGTGAGGGAGAAGCAGAGGAAGGAGGAGAGAGAGAATCCAAGGAGACTCCCTGCTGAGTGTGGAGCTGGGGGCAAGAGGCAGGCTTGATCCTATGACTCCTAGATCACAATGAAATCTGAAACCAAAAGTCAGACACTTAACTGCTTAACAAACGTGCCCCAAGGCAGTAGTTCTTATTCAGTATTATTCTCACATTAAAAATTGACATTTATCAGACACACGCTATGTGTTACCATGGTCTTGGACGACCCATCAGGCTGAGCTAGTCTACTCAATAATACTGCCTAATTTGCAGACCTCGTGGAAATAAAGCCCCATTTTTTTTTTTTTTTTTACTTTGGTGCATGGAATTAAACAAATTCAAGAGTAGCAGGTGATGATAGACCAGAGCCATTAACATTGCCTGATGAACTGTCAGCACACTGATTGATGCTTTTTTGTGGTGCTACCCCCGAAGCCGGCGCCGTGCTGGCCTGCCCTGCATCTCCTCTGAACTCAAGTCTGCCTTTAATGTGATTCTTTTAGGTCCAGCTGTCAAAGGGCTTGAACTTTATATGGGAAAGCCTTTTAGTTTTACTAGTTTATATTTCAAAACTCCCTTCTTATTTTCTGATAGATTTTTATTTACTTTAATTTTTAAATTTTTAATTTTTTAAAAAAGATTTTATTTATTTGAGAGAGAGAGAAAGCATGGGCAGGGGCAAGGGCAGAGGGAGAAGCAGACTCCCCACCGAGCAGGGAGCTGGACCCCAGGACCCCAGGACCCTGACCTGAGCCAAAGGTAGCCACGTAATCAACTGAGCCACCCAGGCACCCCTCTGATAGATTTTTAAAAACAAAATAACTAGATAGAGCTCTTTGAAGATAAATAGTGAGAATTCTCTCAATTAAATTGATTTATTTTAGCATTGTGCAAAATGCCGTGGATTCCTGTCATTGGGGAAAACTTTTAAACCTCAAAGGACCTACAAAGAATCAGGATGAAAGATGTGAAGTCAATATCTTATATTTTCTATTGATTAATAGTAGTTTTTTTACTCATAATTCAGAGACCCTGCTGGCTGGTGAAGCACTAAGATTTATCCTGGCGAGATGGCAACTGTCTATTTAGAAACTCAATGCTCTATAAACATGTTATGTTTGCATTTCCTTCGGATTATGTTCAGAGAAAGATAAACAGTTGTGAAATGAAACAAAAGAAGCTACATGGTGTGGCAATGTCTGAGAAGCACCCCACCTTCCTAGCATCTAATGAATGCATTTCCCTCTCCTCTGGGTCACCGGAGGGCGGAGGTAGACGACAGGTTTATGCTTCCCCCACTGGCTGGTTAAGCCCACTCTGTGAAACTGTTTCTCCTTGCTTCTTTGGATGAAATCTTGGGCAGATTCTATGGCTTTTCTGGTTACTTTTTTTTTTTTTTTTAATTTATTTATTTGAGAGAGCCGAGCAAGGATGAACTGAAGTGCAGGGCCGGGGCGGGGGACAGAGGGGCAGAGAGAGAGTCTCAAGCAAACTCCCTACTGAGCGTGGAGCCCCACAAGGAGCTCGATCTCTCGACCCTGAGATTATGACTTGAACTGAAATCAAGAGTCAGATGCTTAACTGACTGAGCCACCCAGGTGCCCTTTTGGGGTCACTCTTAGGTACTTAGACCTCTTATCTAATATCAAGTGAGTCTAATGCAGTGCCATAGTCAAAACTCCAGACTCTCATCCAGCTAGAAGCTGCCCTTCTGTGGCGCCACCAGCTTCAGGTTTAGTGGTCTGCAGCGGGGTGGCCGAGGGCCAGAGGTGGTGTGACTGGCTCTTCCTCTTTTCTCTCAATCTCCTCAACTTGCTGCCAACACCTATTTCTGACTCCTTGGAGGCTTGAGGGGTGGGAGAGGGATCCTGCCAGGGCACATGGCTGTGGTCTGCTGTCAGGGCGCCTGGGATGGTGGGTGTATGATCTGGGCTTTTCCTCTCCAGAACTTTTGGGAGTTCTTCAAAGATCCCATGAGGTAGCTGGCTATGGTTCTTTTGAAGACACTCATTAAAAGAAGTGTGTTCTGAATGACGCTCAGGGCTGGTGAGAGGACAACTGACCCTTGAACAACGTGTTTTAACTGTGCAGGTCCATTAATACATGGATTGTTTTCCAGCACAATACAATAAAATGTATTTTCCTTATGATTTTAATATTTTCTCTTCTTTCACTTACTTTATTGCAAGAATACAGTATTTAATACATAACACATATGAAGTACATGTTAATCAACTATTTCTGTTTTCAGGAAGGCTACGGGTTAACAGTAGACTATTAGTAATTAAGTTTTTAGATAGTCAAGGTTATAAATAGATTTTTGACTGGGAGGGGGTTGGCACCTCTAATCCCCACATTGCTCAAGGGTTAACTGTACTGGGTGCTTGCTGCTGCAGGCTGCCTGGTGTACCAACCAGCTGAGCCATGGCTGGCACTTTGGCCCATGAGATGCCCCCAGTCAGCAGGCTGTTGGTCAGTGGGGCTGATGGGAACATGGGAAGTGGTGGGTCCCACCCTAGAACGTTCCAAGGTCTCTGCATGCTCTCATTACAGGGGCTTGTCACTTGTAACATGGTGTATAAACCCATTCTTATTGTTTGGTGATATTTTTTTTCAAGTTTGCAATAAACCCTTCAGAAGCAATAACTCCAGCTCCAAGGAACACAGGTCAAACTCCTGAGTGGCCTGCAGGAAGCCCCTTTCCTGTCTCGACCCTGCACAGCACACCAGGAACTCCCAAACAAGCCTCCCCTAGGAGAGTTGACTCTGACAGCCTCAGAGGCCAAAGGCTGGCAGCCTCTCCTTGGGCCTTCATGTGGGTGTCTTTCCACCCAAGGAAGCAGTCTCCACCTACTGAGTTCTTCTGGGCCTTTAGGTCTGTGCCTAACCTCTGAGAACAGAGTCCTGTTTGCCCTCCTGCTGCATGACTGTATTATGCAGAGAACACAGACTAAACCAAGTGGCATTTTATGTTTGCCTGTAAAGCTCGGAATGACTTACTTTTATTTAACTGAAAAAAAGAAAGCATTGGTTAACTGCACTGATAAAATTATTTTTCGAAGGAATTTTTTAGGTGATGTTAGTAACAGCATCTGACATAATGTATCTTTTCGATTCATCTTATAAGAACACATGGCTGAATATTAGAAACTAGGAAAACAAAGCCATGGGAAAGGCATGAAAAACAGGTTGACACAAAAATACCCCCAGTTGGTAAGACAAAAATGAACAAGGTGTGGTCATTCGGGCAACCACTATTCACTAAAAATGTGACATACGAGTCGAGGTGAATTATAAGCATGGATATCTGCAAATTAAGGCTCCACGGAAGACAATGAAATGAAGTGAGCTTGATGTTGTAGTTTGGTTAACCTTTAAGCTGTTCTGGTACTATCTGGCCAAGCCAGCCTCCATTTATTTATGCGGTGGACATTTGCTAGTGCCTGCTGTGTGGATACTGGGAATTCGAATGCAAAGCACATCTTGGTCTTCACGGTCCAAGACTAGTGGTAGAAACAGGCTAATTAACAGCATTAACACCATGTGATAGGGGCTAAAACTGGGGTAAGACCAACGGCCAGCAATGGACTTTCGGCCCTGGAGCCAAGCAGGCCATCCTCATCCTGCCAGGATGATGAGAAATGCCATCTGAGGATGCTTGAGAGCAATGCTGCAGACCCCAGTCAGCCTGTTCTTAGGGGATCACGGTGCCTGTGGCTGTCGAGTCCTTGTGGTAATACATGGCACTCTCCAGGCAGCCATCCTCTGACCCCAGTGTGAGTGAGCAACGTTCCTGCAGTGGTGGATTATTCTGGTGGAATTTAGGAGGTACTATAGTTTCTTAAGTGGCTTTATTCTTGGATGGGGGTCATGATGCTGACAGTAATATCAATCTGTTTAGCCATGCTGGGCAAAAGAGCAGGTGAGAATTCCCATGCCCTGGAGATCCAGCAGACTGTCCTGCCTCCCTGGCTAGAGTGGTTCTAGATAACAGGATCACTCCAGACTTTCTATGGACAGCTAAGGGTATGGCTGCCTGCTGGCCAACACATCATGTTGAATATGGATCAACACCAGTGGTGAGGTAGAAAAATCAGTCTTCTACATATAGAATGAGAAGGATGGTTGTTTATGATACCCCAGTGGACACCCTGGACAGGCCTGGCTACATTAATTTGTGGGCCTATGCAAAATGAAAATGTGGAGCCTTGTTAAAAACTTACTAAAAATTTCAAGACAGTGACTGCAGAGCATTGCATCAAGTTCGGAACCCCTCTAAAGCAGTGGGTTCTGTGCAGCTGCTCCCAGTTAGCCAGCTCTGACCCTGGGACCTCTTTTCTTAGCTGGATCTAGATCTGATGGCCTCTGGTCTGTTCTGCAAACCTCTTTAGAGTGGAGTCAAGACTGGACTCTCAGTCCTTGTGGTAGACATGGTGTGAAATACGGATGAGATGAGGTGCCCTTTGAATTTAGGAAGGTAAGAGGCACCTGGTTGGCTCTGCCTTTGGCTCCCATCATGATCTCAGGGTGCTGGGATTGAGCCCCGCATGGGGCTTCCTGATCAGCGGGGACCCTGTTTCTCCCTCTCCCTCTCCCTTCCTGCTCCCCCTGCATGTGCTTTCTATCTTTCTGTCAAATAAATAAATAAAATCTTTTGGTGCCTGGGTGGCTCAGAGGTTGAGCATCTGCCTTTGGCTCAGGTCATGATCCCAGGGTCCTGGGATCGAGTCCCACATCAGGCTCTGTGCAGGGAGTCTGCTTCTCCCTCTGTCTATGTCTCTGCCTCTCTCATGAATAAATAAAATCTTAAAAAAAAAAAGAACCACAATTCAAGAAAATAAGATTAAAAAAAAAAAAGAATTTAAGAAGGTGAACTGAGAGGGTAAGGGTCAACATGTCCAGGACTTATCCTCGAAGACTGGCCTTCCAGAGATGGAGTTGGCCTTGTGTGGAACAGGACCACTGGAATCTGGACTCTACTCCATAGCATTTGGCTACAGCTGAATGCTTAAGGAGGTATCGTCAGCCCTGATAGAATGCTGAGGGGCAGATCAGGGCTCCAGCCACTGATCCACCTGTCACATAGCTGCAACTGCAAGGTGTGGGCCCCAGATTCAGATCTTGCCAGAGGAGGACGTGGCACTTACCTTATTATGCAGCTGCTCATATGCATGAAATAATGCAGGGCTGAGCTTCTCCTTTTAGTGGTTGATGCCAACTCTGCTTGGTCCCTGTAAGCCCTCCCAGATCGTGATGAAGAATGGGGAAGCTCTGCCCTGTTGCTGCTCCTGTCTCTAAGTTTTCCTCTCCAGGTCTTCTTTTATTATTATTATTTTTAAAAGATTTTATTTATTTATTCATGAGAAACAGAGAGACAGAGAGGTAGAGACACAGGCAGAGGGAGAAGCAGGCTCCATGCAGGGAGCCTGATGTGGGACTTGATCCCGGGTCTCCAGGATCACACCCTGGGCTGAAGGCGGTGCTAAACCGCTGAGCCACCTGGGCTGCCCCCCAGGTGTTCTTTAGGTGTGGTCTTCATACTACCAGAATGCTGGAGCCCCAAGGAAGGGACATTCAAACTGAGTATTTAAGGATCAGAAGTCTGCTAAGTAGGTAAATGGCACACTTGTGTGAAGAGGTGGTGGTGGAGGGGATGACTATGAGCAAGAGAAATGACAGGTGCAAAAGTAGGGAAGTAAAGCAGAGCAACGAAGACTCAGGAAACTGTTGGTCATTGTTTGGTAAGAACAGAGGGTTCATGTGGTCTAGTCATGGGCAACGAGCCTGGAAAGACAGGAAGGGGCCAGATCAAAGAGCCTCTATGTTCTATTAAGGAGTTTGAACTTTATACTTTGTACATAATGAATGGTAAGACAATGAAGGATTTTAAGGGGTAAAGTGACACAATCAGATATGAGTTTTGATAGATTGCTGTAGTAGAAATGATAGGATGAAAGACTGGCAGTGGGATCCCTGGGTGGCGCAGCGGTTTGGCGCCTGCCTCTGGCCCAGGGCGCGATCCTGGAGACCCGGGATCGAATCCCACATCGGGCTTCCGGTGCATGGAGCCTGCTTCTCCCTCTGCCTGTGTCTCTGCCTCTCTCTCTCTCTGTGACTATCATAAATAAATAAAAATCAAAAAAAAATTAAAAAAAAAAAAGAAAGAAAGACTGGCAGCAAGTAGTTACAACATTCCAGAGAAAGATGGTAAGACAGGGGATCTTGTTGGGTTGAATGACTGCTCATGGGATTAGGCCAAAGAGTCTCTGAAGCCACAAAATGGTAAAACTCATAAGACAGAAGGAACCTGGATACTTCATTGATTTTTTGGCAAGGAGCTGCTCAGGAGAGTCACTTTCCAAGAAACATCTGAACTGGGTCTTACATCTGAACAGGGTAATATGAAGTTTTATTGTGTTTAAGCCATTGAGACATTTGGATTTATTTTCTAAGTACTTTTTTTTTGGCTTTTAGCTTATACTGATGTATAGAAGTAAGGAAATCATTGGTAATGCCATTAACCCAATATGGTGAAGTCTGAAAGACACAGATTCAGAAGATGATGATGAATTTGGTTTAACTCTGTGTTGAATTTAAGAGACCAGTGGGGTAGCAAAATGGAACTTGTTGACAATCCATTTTCCCTAGGTCTCTTGAGTTTCTGTACATCTTGAGAGCAAGGAAGGCATTGACTGCTCTTGGTTTCAGACTATCTTTTCAGGGATGTTTGTATAGCAAACAACCTGAAAAATCTTGAACAACTTTTGAAGAAAAAGATAGTGTCTTCCTCTGTGGTGAAGAGGCTTGCTGCCCATGGGAAAAATGTGCATTCTCCAAACTCAGAGCTCTTTTCCTATAAGGCAATCCATCGCTTGTGTGAGTCTCACCTGGCCTTCATTTGCTGGTGGGAACCGGGGCTTTATGCTGGTGTTCTGGGTACTGCTATTGCTGTGAGTAATGTGCTGCCCTTTAACTTTATATGTCTTTTACCAGCATCCATGTAACTGGTAGGAAGCAGATAAAAATCTCAGCTTCTTCACAGTTCTGGAAAGATCCGTCCAGAGGTGGTTAGATATCCAGATTGGGAACTCAGAACTGGGTCTCATCAGAGTCTGGGTTGGTTGAAGTCCTGGGTGCTGATGGTGGAAGTAGGGCTGGCGGGGCAGGAATGCTATGTGAGAGATGAGAAAGATGAGAAACTCCAAGGACAGCGACTAGTAAGAGAAAGGAAGTAGAGCGCATGAAGCAGGCCACACAGAGTCTGAGAAGCAGGAACTTCCACTTCAGACAGGAGTGGTTAGGAACTTTCATTACTGTGGAAGTCAGTGAGAGGATTGTTCTGGATTTGAAACTTGAGAGACCACTGGAGACTACAGTATGGCTAGTTTTAGGGGGTGACAAAGACAAAATCCAGATCTCCATGGATTGAGGAACCAGCAGGTGGAGGGAGTAGGAGGGCCTGTGCAGCCTGTGCATCCAGAAGGGGATGTGAAGGAAAGGGGAGGAGGTTACAAGGAATGAGGTGTCTGGGGTTTTGCAAAGGGCTTCTGTTGTGAGATACACATGCATGCACTGCGCACACATGTCACATATAGGTGGCTGTACCTTACCTTTTATCCCAAGTTTCCTAGACTGGCTTCAGTTGACTTTTCTAAACCAATTTCACACCTGTTTCCAGCATGAAATATAGTGGAAGCCATGCTCCCTCCCCAGAACGATCTGCGTATTCCTACTTTAATACCAACAGGGACCCTAACCATTGTTCAAGACCTATTAAAAATCTCCCTTTCTTCACGAGGGGTTTCTCTGCTTCTCTGCAATGTCTCCTCCCACTAACATTGCGGGCTCTTCTTTGTATCTCTTTCCTGGCACTTCATTAGGCATTTCCAGGTGTGTCTCAAATCTTCTAGACCAGATAGGTTGGTTTTTCCAGAGGCAGGAGAGTGTAAGTAGTTGAGAGCCAGAGCTTGAGGATTGGATAGAACTGGAATCAGGTACCAGCTCTGCTATGCAAGAGCAGGGCAGCCATCGGCAAGTCACCAGTGTCCTCACACACTCCATATCCTCTCCCGTAAAAAGGGGATTTTTAGTTTTTTAGGACTCTGGTGGCAAATGAAACTAATGCATGCACAAGGCTTGATATGGTGCCTGGCTTATAGTAGGTATGTACCTGTGTCCACATAGAGTTGAGAAAGTTTATTTTAGTTTCAGTTTATTTACTCAGGTTTGCTGAGTAAATAAACTTTTTTTTTAGATTTTATTTATTTATTCATGAGAGAGAGAGAGAGAGAGAGAGAGGCAGAGACACAGGCAGAGGGAGAAGCAGGCTCCATGCAGGGATCTGGATGTGGGACTTGATCCCGGATCCCTGGGATCAGGCCCAGGGGCTGAAGGCAGCGTTAAACCGCTGAGCCACCCGGGCTGCCCTATAAACTAACTTTTTAAAAAGGTTTTTTACTTATTTATTTGAGAGGGAGAGAGAGAGCACAAATGGGGAGGTGAAGCAGAGGGAGAGGGAGAAGCCTGAGCAAGGAGCCTGATGTGTGACTTGATCCCATGACCCTGAGATCATGACCTGAGCCCAAGGCAGACGCTTAACCAACTGAGCCACCCAGGCGCCCTAAACATTTAACTTTTGATTATCAAGGACAAAATTATTTTGATAATTTTTATTTTTTTTAAAATTTTTTTAAATTTTTATTTATGATAGTCACATAGAATGAGAGAGAGAGAGGCAGAGACACAGGCAGAGGGAGAAGCAGGCTCCATGCACCGGGGGCCCGATGTGGGATTCGATCCCGGGTCTCCAGGATCACACCCTGGGCCAAAGGCAGGCGCCAAACCGCTGTGCCACCCAGGGATCCCGATAATTTTTGTTTAAAACAATTCTATGACTTCTAAGAATTTAAAAGTGTAGAGAAGAAAACCATCTTTTGCCTGTCTCCAGATCTTTATCCTTTCTCATCCTCCTTATTTTTTTGAGGACCCAACTTTCTACCTGGTATCATTTCCTTTCAGCCTAAAACATTAGCATTTCCAGTAATGTAGGTTTCTGGTTGATGAATTCTTCGTTGTCTTTCATCTGAAACTGTCTTTGTTTCATTTTCATTCTTGAAGCATATAGATTCTAGGTTGATTGCTATCTTCACACTTTAAAAATGTTGGTCCATACTCTTCTGGCCTGGATAGTTTCTGAGCTGAATTCATTTGTTAATTAGACCGTTGCTCCCCAGGATGTAATGTGGTTTTTTTCTTTTAACAGCTTTCAAGACTTGTTATTTATTTTTGGCCTTCAAAAGCTGGACTATTGATGCATCCTCTAAACATATTTTTCCTGTTTATGCTGCTCCGTGTTTATTTATCATCTTATATTTTTCTTTCTTTTCCTCTATTCTTCACACTGACCACTTTTTATTGATCTCTTTTCAAGGATGCTTACTTTTTCTTCTGTCATCTCCATTTATCTAATAAGTCAATCCAATAATTTTAAAATTTCAGATATTATTTCTCAGTTCTAGAATTTCATCTGGTTCTTTCTTTAATCACCTTTCTCTGCTGAGATTTCTTATTTTTTACTCTCTGAAAGCATGTTTTACTTGACTTCACTGAGGAGAGGTCTCATAGCTGTTTAGAATCATTGTCCGTTACTCCCAGCGTCTGGAACATCCTGGCATTGGACTCCATTGCTTTTCTTCTCTTTTTGAGAATGTGTTCCATATTCTCGGTTGTTCATATGATTGGGTAGTTTTTTACTGTAGCCTGGACATTATAGATGTTACACTGGAAATTCTGGATTCTGTTATTTTTCTCTCACAATCATTGCTTTTTTGTTTGTTTGTTTTTGTTTGTTTCAGCAGGCAATGATCTTGTCTGCTTGAATTGCAAAATCAATTGTTTTGTCTGACAGCTCCAGTCTCAGTTCAGATTATTTTGTCTTTAGATATGCTGCTGAGTTTGATTCACACATACATGGTTCAGTGGTCACTTAGACACATGGGGGAGGCACTTTGGTGAAACCCTCTTGTGCTTTGTCCCTCCCAAGATTCCTCCATTCTCTTCGGTGGCCATGATTCTATAGTTTCAGGCTTTTCTGGGTAAAGAGACTGCTGTTTTCAATTAGTGGCCTCTCCAAGACTATGTACTCTGCATAGACTACACTGAACCCCGGAAGAGAAGCCATGAGCACAGGGAGCTTACTTGGTGCAGCTCCCCTCGTCTCCTCCTCTGAGCTTTGCTGCATCAGCTTCTGTCTGCTTTGCTCACTCACCAATTCACTGAGGCATTTGCTTTTTATATCATGTCCAGGGCTTATACTTGTTTTCTGTGGGAAGTCCTCCAGTCAACTAGATTTTCTCATGTTATAAGAAAGTTTTATAATTTTGCATCTTACATTTGGGTCTGGATCCATATTAAGTTGAAGAGTATAACATTTGTGTTTAGATTCATTTTTGGTAGTTGGATGGCCAGTTGTTCCAGCACCATTTGCTAAAAAGGCTTTATTTTCTCCATTATATTGCTCTTGCTCTTTGTCAGGGTCAGTTGGCTATACTTATGTGGGTTTATTCTGGGTTCTCTATTCTGCTCCATTGACCTATTATCTATTCTGTTGACAATACCACATTATTTTGATTACTATAGCAAATTTTGAAGATGGGTTGTACCAGCTTCGTTCTCATCCTTTAATATCATGTTGGCCCTATGGGTCTTTTCCCTTTCCATATAAACTTGAGAACATTTCGTTGATACCCACAGAATTTTGCTGAGATTTTGACTGGGATTGCGTTAAATCTGTAGATCAAGTTGGGAAGAATGGACATCTTAACAATATTGAGCCTTCCTATCATATCCATCAACATAGAATGTCTCTCCATTTATTTAGTTCTTCTTTGATTTTATTCATCAGACTTTTATGGTTTTCCTCATATAGATCTTATATTTTGTTAAATTTTTACCCAAGTATTTCATTTTTGAGGTCTAATGTAAATGGTATTATGTTTTTTTTTGTATTATGTTTTTAATTTCAAATTCTGCATGTATGTTCCTGGAATATAGAAAAATAACTGACTTTTATTTTTTTTTTTCAGAATTCTTTTTTTTTTTTTTTATAAATTAATTTTTATTGGTGTTCAATTTACCAACATACAGAATAACACCCAGTGCTCATCCCGTCAAGTGTCCCCCTCCGTGCCCGTCACCCATTCACCCCCACCCCCCGCCCTCCTCCCCTTCCACCACCCCTAGTTCATTTCCCAGAGTTAGAAGTCTTTATGTTCTGTGTCCCTTTCTGATATCTCCCACACATTTCTTCTCCCTTCCCTTATATTCCCCTTCACTATTATTCATATTCCCCAAATAAGTGAGAACATACACTGTTTGTCCTTCTCCGATTGACTTACTTCACTCAGTATAATACCCTCCAGTTCCATCCACGTTGAAGCAAATGGTGGGTATTTGTTGTTTCTAATGGCTGAGTAATATTCCATTGTATACATAAACCACATCTTCTTTATCCATTCATCTTTCGATGGGCACCGAGGCTCCTTCCACAGTTTGGCTATTGTGGACATGGCTGCTAGAAACATCGGGGTGCAGGTGCCCCGGCGTTTCATTGCATCTGAATCTTCGGGGTAAATCCCTAACAGTGCAATTGCTGGGTCGTAGGGCAGGTCTATTTTTAATTCTTTGAGGAACCTCCACACAGTTTTCCAGAGTGGCTGCACCAGTTCACATTCCCACCAACAGTGTAAGAGGGTTCCCTTTTCTCCGCATCCTCTCCAACATTTGTTGTTTCCTGCCTTGTTAATTTTCCCCATTCTCACTGGTGTGAGGTGGTATCTCATTGTGGTTTTGATTTGTATTTCCCTGATGGCAAGTGATGCAGAGCATTTTCTCACGTGCATGTTGGCCATGTCTATGTCTTCCTCTGTGAGATTTCTCTTCATGTCTTTTGCCCATTTCATGATTGGATTGTTTGTTTCTTTGGTGTTGAGTTTAATAAGTTCTTTATAGATTTTGGAAACTAGCCCTTTATCTGATATGTTATTTGCAAATATCTTCTCCCATTCTGTAGGTTGTCTTTGAGTTTTGTTGACTGTATCCTTTGCTGTGCAAAAGCTTCTTATCTTGATGAAGTCCCAATAGTTCATTTTTGCTTTTGTTTCTTTTGTTTTCGTGGATGTATCTTGCAAGAAGTTACTGTGGCCAAGTTCAAAAAGGGTGTTGCCTGTGTTCTCCTCTAGGATTTTGATGGAGTCTTGTCTCACATTTAAATCTTTCATCCATTTTGAGTTTATCTTTGTGTATGGTGCAAGAGAGTGGTCTAGTTTCATTCTTCTGCATGTGGATGACCAATTTTCCCAGCACCATTTATTGAAGAGACTGTCTTTTTTCCAGTGGATCGTCTTTCCTCCTTTGTCGAATATTAGTTGACCATAAAGTTCAGGGTCCATTTCTGGATTCTCTATTCTGTTCCATTGGTCTATGTGTCTGTTTTTGTGCCAGTACCACACTGTCTTGATGACCACAGCTTTGTAGTACAACCTGAAATCTGGCATTGTGATGCCCCCAGCTATGGTTTTCTTTTTTAAAATTCCCCTGGCTATTCGGGGTCTTTTCTGATTCCACACAAATCTTAAAATAATTTGTTCTAAGTCTCTGAAAAAAGTCCATGGTATTTTGATAGGGATTGCATTGAACGTGTAAATTGCCCTGGGTAGCATTGACATTTTCACAATATTAATTCTGCCAATCCATGAGCATGGAATATTTTTCCATCTCTTTGTGTCTTCCTCAATTTCTTTCAGAAGTGTTCTATAGTTTTTAGGGTATAGATCCTTTACCTCTTTGGTTAGGTTTATTCCTAGGTATCTTATGCTTTTGGGTGCAATTGTAAATGGGATTGACTCCTTAATTTCTCTTTCTTCAGTCTCATTGTTAGTGTATAGGAATGCCATTGATTTCTGGGCATTGATTTTGTATCCTGCCACGCTACCAAATTGCTGTATGAGTTCTAGCAATCTTGGGGTGGAGGCTTTTGGGTTTTCTATGTAGAGTATCATGTCATCGGCGAAGAGGGAGAGTTTGACTTCTTCTTTGCCAATTTGAATGCCTTTAATGTCTTTTTGTTGTCTGATTGCTGAGGCTAGGACTTCCAATACTATGTTGAATAGCAGTGGTGAGAGTGGACATCCCTGTCTTGTTCCTGATCTTAGGGGAAAGGCTCCCAGTGCTTCCCCATTGAGAATGATATTTGCTGTGGGCTTTTCGTAGATGGCTTTTAAGATATCGAGGAAAGTTCCCTCTATCCCTACACTCTGAAGAGTTTTAATCAGGAATGGATGCTGTATTTTGTCAAATGCTTTCTCTGCATCTAATGAGAGGATCATATGGTTCTTGGTTTTTCTCTTGCTGATATGATGAATCACATTGATTGTTTTACGAGTGTTGAACCAGCCTTGCATCCCGGGGATAAATCCTACTTGGTCATGGTGAATAATTTTCTTAATGTGTTGTTGGATCCTATTGGCTAGTATCTTGTTGAGAATTTTTGCATCCATGTTCATCAGGGATATTGGTCTGTAATTCTCCTTTTTGGTGGGGTCTTTGTCTGGTTTTGGAATTAAGGTGATGCTGGCCTCATAGAATGAGTTTGGAAGTACTCCATCTCTTTCTATCTTTCCAAACAGCTTTAGTAGAATAGGTATGATTTCTTCTTTAAACGTTTGATAGAATTCCCCTGGGAAGCCATCTGGCCCTGGACTCTTGTGTCTTGGGAGGTTTTTGATGACTGCTTCAATTTCCTCCCTGGTTATTGGCCTGTTCAGGTTTTCTATTTCTTCCTGCTCCAGTTTTGGTAGTTTGTGGCTTTCCAGGAATGCGTCCATTTCTTCTAGATTGCCTAATTTATTGGCGTAGAGCTGTTCATAATATGTTTTTAAAATCGTTTGTATTTCCTTGGTGTTGGTAGTGATCTCTCCTTTCTCATTCATGATTTTATTAATTTGAGTCTTCTCTCTCTTCTTTTTAATAAGCTTGGCTAATGGTTTATCTATCTTATTAATTCTTTCAAAGAACCAACTCCTGGTTCTATTGATCTGTTCCACAGTTCTTCTGGTCTCAATTTCGTTGAGTTCTGCTCGAATTTTAATTAACTCTCTTCTTCTGCTGGGCATCGGGTCGATTTGCTGCTTCTTCTCTAGCTCCTTTATGTGTAAGGTTAGCTTTTGTATTTGAGTTCTTTCCAGTTTTTGAATGGATGCTTGTATTGCGATGTATTTCCCCCTCAGGACTGCTTTTGCTGCATCCCAAAGATTTTGAACAGTTGTATCTTCATTCTCATTAGTTTCCATGAATCTTTTTAATTCTTCCTTAATTTCCTGGTTGACCCTTTTATCGTTTAGCAGGATGGTCCTTAACCTCCACGTGTTTGAGGTCCTTCCAAACTTCTTCTTGTGATTGAGTTCTAATTTCAAGGCGTTATGGTCTGAGAATATGCAGGGGACGATCCCAATCTTTTGGTATCGGTTCAGACCCGATTTGTGACCCAGTATGTGGTCTATTCTGGAAAAAGTTCCATGTGCACTTGAGAAGAATGTGTATTCAGTTGAGTTTGGATGTAAAGTTCTGTAGATATCTGTGAAATCTATCTGGTCCAGTGTATCATTTAAAGCTCTCGTTTCTTTGGAGATGTTGTGTTTAGAAGACCTATCAAGGGTAGAGAGAGCTAGATTGAAGTCACCAAGTATAAGTGTATTATTATCTAAGTATTTCTTTACTTTGGTTAATAATTCGTTTAAGTATTTGGCAGCTCCCACATTCGGGGCATATATATTGAGGATTGTTAAGTCCTCTTGTTGGATAGATCCTTTAAGTATGATATAGTGTCCCTCTTCGTCTCTCACTACTGTCTTCGGAGTGAATTTTAGTTTATCTGATATAAGGATGGCTACCCCTGCTTTCTTTTGAGAACCATTTGAATGGTAAATGGTTCTCCAACCTTTTATTTTCAGGTTGTAGGTGTCCTTCTGTCTAAAATGAGTCTCTTGTAGACAGCAAATAGATGGGTCCTGCTTTTTTATCCAGTCTGAAACCCTGCGCCTTTTGATGGGGTCATTAAGCCCGTTCACGTTCAGAGTTACTATTGACAGATATGAGTTTAGTGTCATCATGATATCTATTTAGTCCTTGTTTTTGTGGATTGTTCCACTGAACTTCTTCTTAAAGGGGAATTTTAAGAGTCCCCCTTAAAATTTCTTGCAGAGCTGGTTTGGAGGTCACATATTCTTTCAGTTCCTGCCTGTCTTGGAAGCTCTTTATCTCTCCTTCCATTTTGAATGAGAGCCTTGCTGGATAAAGTATTCTTGGTTGCATGTTCTTCTCATTTAGGACCCTGAATATATCCTGCCAGCCCTTTCTGGCCTGCCAGGTCTCTGTGGAGAGGTCTGCTGTTACCCTAATATTCCTCCCCATGAAAGTCAGGGACTTCTTGTCTCTTGCTGCTTTAAGGATCTTCTCTTTATCTTTGGAATTTGCAAGCTTCACTATTAGATGTCGAGGTGTTGAACGGTTTTTAATAACTGACTTTTAAATATTAATCTTGTATCCCGTAACCCTGCTATAATCCGTTATTAGTTTTAGGACATTTTTGGGGACTCAGGTTTTCTTTCTTTTTAAAAATTTATTTAATTTTTAATAAGTTTTTAATTTTAATTCCACTATAGTTAATATACAATGTTATATTAGTTTCAGGTATACAATACAATGATTCAAGAATTCTGTACATTACTTAGTGCTCATCAGGCTAAGTGTACTCTTTGATCCCCATCACCTATATTGCCCATCTCCCCTCCACCTTCCCTCTGGTAACCATCAATTTGTTTTCTAAAGAGTCTATTTCTTGTTTTTTCTTTCACCTTTCTTCTCTTTGTTCATCTGTTTCATTCTTAAACTCCACATATGAGTGAAATCATATGGTATTTCTCTTTAACTTATTTCACTTAGTATTATACTCTCTAGTTCCATCCACATTGCTGCAAATGGCAAAATCTCATTCTTTTTTATGCTAAATTATATATATATATATATCACTTCTTCTTTATCCTTTTATCTATTGATAGACACTTGGGCTGCTTCCATACTTTGGGTATTATAAATAATGGTTCAATAAACATAAGGGTGCATATATTCTTTAAAATTTGTATTTTTGTATTCTTTAAGTAAAAACCTAGCAGTGGAATTACTGGGTCATATCACTTTTTTCCATAGTGGATGCATCATTTTGCATTCCCAGGAACAGTGTGTGAGGGTTCTTTTTTCTCCAATCTTTGCTAACACTTGGTTCTTGTGCCTTTGGTTTTAGCCATTCTGACAGGTGTAAGGTGATATCTCATTGTAGTTTTCATTTGCATTTCCCTGATGATGAGTGAAGTTGAGCATCTTTTCATGTGTTTGTTGGCCACCTGTATGTCTTTTTTTTGGAAAAATGTCTATTCATGTCTTCTGCCCATTTTTAAATTGGATTATTTGTTTTTGTGGTGTTGAGTTGTAGAAGTTCTTTATATATTTTGGATACTAAGCCTTTATTAGATATGTCATTTGCATATATCTTCTCCCATTCAGTAGGTTCCCTTTTAGTTTTGTTGATTGTTTTCTTCACCATGCAGAAACTTTTTTATTTTGGTGTAGTCCCAATAGTTTATTTTTGTTTTTATTTTTCTTGCCTCAGGAAACATACCTGGAAAAATGTTGCTATAGCTGATGCAGAGATTACCACCTGTGCTCTCATCTAGGATCCTTATGGTTTCAGGTCTCTTATCTAGGTATTCAATCTATTTTTTAGTTTATCTTTATGTATGGTGTAAGAAAATGGTCCAGTTTCATGCTTTTGCATGGGACTGTCCAGTTTTGTCAAAACTATCTTATTCCCATTGTATATTCTTGCCTCTTTTGTCAAAGATTAATTGGCTATATAATCATAGGTTTGTTTCTGGGCTTTCTATCCTGTTCCAGTGATCTATGAATCTATTTTTGTGCCAGTACCACACTGTTTGGTTATTACAGCTTTGTAGTATAATCTGAAATCTGGAATTGTGATACCAAGCTTTGTTTTTCTTATTCAATATTGTTTTGGCTATTCAGGGACTTCTGTGGTTCCATACAAATTTTAGGATTATTGGTTCTAATTCTGTGAAAAATGCTGTTGGTGTTTAGATAGGGATTGCATTAAATTTTTTTTAAAATATATTTTTTTAATTTATTCATGAGAGACACAGATTGAGGGAGAAAGGGAGGCAGAAACACAGGCAGAGGGAGAAGCAGGCCCCATGCAGGGAGCCTGACGTGGGACTCGATCCCGGGTCTCCAGGATCAGGCCCTGGGCTGAACGCAGCGCTAAACCACTGAGCCACCCGGGTTGCCCGGGATTGCATCAAGTTTATAGATTACTTTGAGCAGTATGAACATTTTAATAATATTTATTCTTCCAATCCATGAGCATGGAATATCTTTTCATTTGTTTATGTCATCTTTAATTTTTTTCATCAGTGTTTTATAGTTTTCTGATTACAGTTTTTTCACCTCCTTGGTTAAGATTATTCCAAGGTATTTTATTATTTTTTGTGCAATTTTAAATGGGATTACTTTCTTAATTTCTCTTTCTGTTGCTTTATTAGTGGTATATAGAAAGGCATGGATTTATATACATTGATTTTGTACCCTGTGAATTGTTCTGAATTTGTTTATCAGTTCTAGTAGTTTTTTGGTGGAATCTTTATAGAGTTTTGTATATATAGTATTGTGTCATCTGCAAATAGTGAAAGTTTTACTTCTTCCTTACCAATTTGGATGCCTTTCATTCCTTTTTCTTAGTGCCTAGGACTTCTTCAGTCATATGTTAAATAAAAGTGGTGAGAGTGGATATCTTTGTCTTATTCCTGATCTTAAGGGGAAATGTTCAGTTTTTTAGCATTGAGTATGATGTTACCTGTAGGCTTTTCACATGTGGCCTTTATTATGTTGAAGTATGTTTCCTCTAAACCTATTTTGTTGAGGGTTTTAACCATGAATGGATGTACTTTGTCAAATGTTTTTGCATTTACTGAAATGATCATATGGTTTTTATCCTTTTTCTTTTCAGTGTGATGTATCACATTGATTCATTTGCAAGTATTGAAACATCCTTGCATTCCAGTGATAAATCCCACTTAATCATGGTGAGTGATTTTAAAAAATGTATTGTTGGATTTAGTCTGCTAGTGTTTTGTTGAGAATTTTTGCATCTGTGTTTATCAGAGATATTGACCTGTAGTTCCTGTAGTTCTCTCTCTCTCTCTTTTAAATAGGCCCCATGCCCACCATGGAGTTCAATGAGGAGCTTGAATTCACAAGACCTGAGCTGAGATGAAGAGATAAACCACTCAGCCACCCCTGCAGTGTCTTTATATGGTTTTGGTATCAGGGTGATACAGGCCTCAAAGAATGAACTTGGAAATTTTCCTTCCTCTTTTGTTGGAATGGTTTGAGAATAGGTATTAACTCTTCTTTAAATGTTTGGTACAATTTGCCTATGAAGTCATCTTGTCCTGGACTTTTGTTTGTTGGGAGTTTTTAAAAAAAATTATTATTTTAATTTCATTGCTGGTAATTGTTCAAATTTTATTTCTTCCTGATTCAATTTTGGAAAGTTATATGTTGCTAGAAATTAATCCATTTCTTTTAAGTTGTCCAATTTGTGGCATATAATTTTTCATCTCTATTCTTTTTTGTATTTCTGTGACATTGGTTATTTCTCCTCTTTCTGATTTTCTTATTTGAGTCATCTCTCTCTCTCTCTCTCTTTTTGACAAGTTTGGCTAAATATCAATTTTGTTGATCTTTTCAAATAACCAGCTTCTGGTTTCATTGATCTATTTTTTTTTCCATTTCTATTTTATTTTTGCTTTAATCTTTATTATTTTCTTTCTTCTGCTGGTTTATGAGTTTTGTTTGTTCTTCTTTTTCTAGCTCCTTTAGGTGTAAAGTTAGGTTGTTTGAGATTTTCCTTGCTTTTTGAAGTAGGCCTGTATTGTTATAAAGTTTCCTCTTAGATCAGCTTTTGCTGTTTCCCAAAGTTTTTGGACTATTGTGTTTTCACTTTAATTTGTCTCCATGGGCTGCCTGGGTGGCTCAGCGGTTAAGCGTCTGCCTTCAGTGCAAGGTGTGATCCTTGAGACCCGGGATCGAGTCCTGCATCAGCCTCCCTGCATGGAGCCTGCTTCTTTGCCTGCCTCTGCCTGTGTCTCTGCCTCTCTCTGTGTGTCTCTCATGAATAAATAAATAAAATCTTTAAAAAAATAATTTGTTTCTGTATATTTTTTTATTTCTTTGTTGATTTCTTGGTTGACCCATTCATTGTTTAGTAGCATATTACTTACCCTCCATGTATTTGTGTTCTTTCTAGATATTTTTCTTGTGATTGACTTCTAATTTCATAATGTTGTGGTCAGAAGAGATGCATATAATGACTTTGATACTTTGATCTTCAACCCTGAGATCATGACTTGAGCCAGAATCAAGAGTCAGATGCTCAACTGACTGAACCCCCAGGTGCCCCCTATTTACTGGTTTTTGATTTAGAGTTACCATTTGGTTTATATATCACGTCTTCTGTGTATAGCAGTTTATATTAAGTTGATGGTCACTTATGTTTGAACCCATTCTTTACTCCTCTCCTCCCCATGTTTTAGGCATATAGTGTTATACTTTATATCCTTTTGTGAATTCCTTGACTGATTTTTACAGATATAAGATTATTTTTTATTGATTTTGTGCTTCCTACTTGCCTTACTCTTACTTATGGTCTTTCCTTTCCACTCAAAAAATCGCTTTGAATATTTCTTATAGGATTGGTTTAGTGATCATGAACTCCTTTAACTCTTTGTCTAGGAAATGATTTCTCCTTCTATTCTGATTGATGGTCTTGCTAGATAGAGTATTCTTGCCTGCAGCTTTTTTTTTTTTTCCTTTTCAGTACTTTGAATATATCATGCTACTTCTTTCTGGCCTGTAAAGTTTTTGCTGAAAAGTCAGGTGATAGCCTTATGAGGTTTCCCTTGTATGTAATCTTTTTCTTTCTTCTTTCTTTCTTTCTTCTTTCTTTCTTTCTTTCTTTCTTTCTTTCTTTCTTTCTTCTTTCTTCTTTCTTTCTTTCTTTTCTTCTTTCTTTCTTTCTTTCTTCTTTCTTTCTTTTTCTTTCTTTCTTTCTTTCTTTCTTTCTTTCTTTCTTTCTTTCTTTCTTTCTTTTTCTTCTGCTTTTAAGATTCTCTATCACTACTTTTTGCCATTTTTAATTACTATGTGTCTGGGTGTGGACCTTCTTGGGTCAATTTTGTTGGGGAATCTCTGTGCCTCCTGGATCTAGATTTCTGTTTCCTTCCCTAGATTTGGGGATTTTTCAGCTATTATTTTTTCAAATAAATTTTCTGTCCTCTTTTCTTTCTCTTCTCTTTCTGAGATCCCTATAATGTGAATGTTATTATGCTTGATGGTATCACTAAGTTCCCTAAGTCTTTTCTCATCTTGCATAATTATTTCTCTTTCACCTGCTCAGCTTGGTTACTTTCCATTGCTCTATTCCCCAGGCCACTGATTTATTCTGCTTTGTCTACTGTACTATTTATTTCATGTAGTGTATTTTAAATTTCATTTATTGTGTTCTTCATCTCTGATTGGTTCTTTTTTATTTTATTGTTAAGGGCCTCGCTGATGCCCTCCCCTCTTTTTTATCGTGCAATGAGTATCTTTATGACCATTACTTTAAATTCTCTAACAGGCATATTACTTATCTCCATTTTGCTTAGGTATTTTATTGTGATTTTTGCCCTCTTCTTTCATTTGGAACACATTCCTCTGTCTCCTCATTTTGTCTGTTTCTCTGTGTTAGGAAATACAGCTATGTTCAGGGCTGTGTTTAGTCCCTGTGGTGTTAATTGGCCAGTTTGGGCCCCTTGGGCTTGAGTGGAGTCAGATTGGGCATTTGCCAGAGATGCAGTAGCACCAAACTCCAGAGTTATTTTCCCTCTGTTGTCACCCAAGAAGCTTTTCTTGGCGGGCAGGGCCTTCAGTCAGACCAGTGGTCTGCATCCCGCCCACTACTGGGGGCTCCATCTGACTGGTGGGCATGGTTATCCTTCCTTCACCCCAGGGCAGGAGTCACTTCAGAGTGGTGCTGGCCACTGTGGGGGCTGCTTGTGTACTGCCAGTCCTGTGGCACTGCCCTGTATGGGCTCTGGCTAAGAGTGCATTGGAGAGGGCAGATCTGAGAAAGCATAGCTGGGGAGGTATGGTGGGGTTCTGGTGCTAGCAAGCTTTGCTTGCCACTATTCTTCTGTGGGCAGGGCTATGCCATGTAGGGACTGAGGTTGGTCATCTGGGGGGATGGATTGGTGGAAGAACTGCATGGGGAGAATAGGCAGCAGTGCTAGCCAGTTAGGTAGCAATTCCTGCAAGTGGTTGTGCATTTACACTGGGAGACAGGGTTGGGAAATGGTGACTGCCAGTTCCTTCATTCCTGGAGTTCCCCAGAGATTTCTGTCCTTCTGGGACACACTCTGACATTAGTAAATAGCTTTCCTTCCTGTATGGCTTTTCAAACTGCTGCTTCTATGCTGTATCTCCATGGGCTGCTTGTAGTGTTGTCTCTTTGAGGGCAGGGACTCACTCAGTTTCCTTTGCCTATTGGCTCTTGCAGAGCCAAGCCTGCTGATTTTTTTTTTTTTAATTCCAGGTTTTAAGTCCCACTGGTTATAAGAACTAATGAAATTCAGTCCCTCTGGTTTTCAAATCCAAATGTTATAGAGATTCATCTTCCCCATTTAGGCTTCCCAGTGGAGGGGTCTATTTGTCTCCCCTTTCCATGCCCATGGCATCCCTCCCTCCCATGGACAGTCCCGTGAGTCCATTTAGTTTCTGACCACTTCTCTGCCTTTCCAGGCATTTTTTTCCAGGCATTTTCAATGTGTCCTCTTCTCTACATTTAGGTATAGAGTTATTCCACCCATCTTCAGGTCATTTGGGGGGTTATTTATACTTATGTGAGTGTTATCTAGTTGTATGCATAGGATGAGGTGAGCCTAGAGTCCTCCTACTGTGCCATCTTCCCTAGAAGTCCAGACCCAGATTTTCTACATAGACAATCCTGTCACCATGAAGTAAGACAGTTTTATTTCTTCCTCCCCAATCTGTATATCTTTCCTTTTCTTGTCTTATTGCATTAGTTAGGACTCTCAGTATGATGTTGAAAAGGAATGGTGATAGGGGATGTCATTGCTTTGTGACTGATCTCACTGAGAAAGGTTACAGTTTCTCACTTTGATGTTAGCTTATGGTTTTTTATTCCTCAAGTTGAGGGTTTCTTCTCTGCTCCTAGTTTACTGAGAGTTGTGTGTAGTTTTTTTTTTTTTTTTAAATCATGACTGGGTGTTGAATTTTATCAAAGCCTTTTCCTGCATCTATTGATATAATCATGTGACTTCTTTTATAGACTGCTGATGTGATAGATTAGTTGATATTAAAATGTTAAACTAACTTTGCATTCTTGGGTAAATCTCACTAAGTCATAGTAAATAATTCTTTTTACACATTGCTGGACTCAATTTGCTAATATTTGTTGTGGATTTTGGCAACTAGGTTTATAAGAGATACTGGTCTATAGTTTTCTTGTAAGGTCTGGGTGGTTTTGGTGTTAAGAGTAATGTTGGTCCCATAGAATGAGTTAGGAAGTATGCCCCTTCCACTGGTATCTGAAGAAATCATAGAGAACTGATATAATTTCTTTGTTACATATTTAGTAGAATTCACCAGTGATTCTATGTGGACCTATGTGGATCCATTTCTTTGATATAGGCCTATGCAGACTATTTCCTCCTTTATTTTTAATAACAGTTTTGTAGGGCTTCTTGAATGGCAACCTCTTTCTTTTAATTCTTTGAATACACCCATTGTCTTATGCTCTCCATTGTGTCTGGTAAGAAGTGATCTGTTAATCTTGAGGAGTACTTGTACCATACGTTATTTTTGCCTTATTGCTCTCAAGATTCTCTCTGCTTCTGTCTCCTGACATTTCGACTATGATGTGTATAATTATGGATCTCTTGAGTTTATCCCATATGGAATTCATTGAATTTCTTGGACATAAATATTATAAATATTAACACTTTTCATCAAATTGAGGACATTCTCAGCCATGGTTTCATTGAACGTTCCTTCTACACTTTTTCTTCTCCTGGGATTCCCATGATGTGTCTGCTAGTGTATTTATTGTGTCCCACATTTCTCTGAGGCTCTGCTCATTTCTCTTCATTCTTTTGTTTGTTTGTTCCTCAGAGTGGGTTTTTCTAGTTGATTTAACTTCAATTTCACTGACTCTTTCTTCTGCCAGCTCAATTCTGTTGAAGCTGTAGTGAATTTTTCATTTCTGTTATTGAGCTTTTCAACACCAGAATTTCTATTTGTCTCTCTCTCTCTCTCTCTCTTAAATGATTTCTAACCTGTGGATATTCACTATCTGGTGAGACATCATTCTCATACTTTAATTCTTTAGAGATGATTTCCTTTGCTTCTTTGAACATATTTTTACTAGCCGGTTAATGTCTTTGTCCAGTAAGTTCAAAATAAGCACTTTCTCAAGAATAGTTTCTATTGAGTGTTTTTTAAAATTTTGCAGGGGCCATACTTTCCTGTTTTTTTTTTTTTTTATATGTCTTCTTTTTTCTGATTGAAATTTGGACAATTTAAAGGATGAAAATATGGTAATTCTGGATATCAGATTCTTGTTCCACCTCTCCAACCTGTTTTTATTGTTGCTGTTTGTTGTAGTTGCTGTTTGCCTGTTTAATGGCCTTCCTGAATAAATTCTGTGAAGTCTGGATTTTTTTTGCTGTGTGCTACCTCTGAAGTCTCAGCTCAGTTAGCTTACTTGGTCAGCTAATGATTAGACAGAGATTTCCTTAAATGCCCTGGACTGGTAAGTCTTTTTTTGCCCTTTGCTAAGGGACTTCTATGTAGGTTGAGACATGCCTTCAATATTTCGTCAGTTTATACCCTTGATTTAGCTTTTAACTCCTTTTTGTGCAGATCCTCAAGATCAGCCAAAGATGAGAAATTAGAGCCTTCTCAGGTCTCTCCTGGACAGACACACAGCCCTACAATGCACCCTACACACATATATTATACTCAGTAATACACTGAACCTTTTCAAATCTCCCTATGGTCATTTCATTCCCCGGGGTTTCCAAGAGTGCTGTTTGCTCCAATAGGTACTTCCGCCTCAGGCAGCTGCGATGATAAACAATTACTGATTTTTTTTTTTTTTTAACACAATGTCCTGGTGTTAGGACTTCCCTCACTGAGCAAGCTCTCTCAAATAAAGATAAGCCCTATTAATGGACTTTTCTAGGTAGCTGCCAGACTGACAATTTTCTGGGGACGTGGCTTTTTGGGAGAGCTCTAAGCCTGTATTGCTTCTTTTTAATGGCTGATAGGCTGCTAGTTTTCTCTGTAACTGGTTCTGAGTCTGTTGGTTTTTGTGGTTATCATGGAGCTTGGAAGAAGGAGATGGGAATAGGGCAAGTTAAAATGCCACAAGGCTTACTGTTCTTATTGAGATCCAGCCATTTTCTTGAATACATGTTCTTCATTAAGTTTTTGGTTAATTTCCAGGGTTCTGAAAATGTTGATTTTTGACAATTTTTGCCTATGTTCTCATTGATCCTACAGAGGAGATTTTCAGAGGTCCTTCCTCCACCATTCCAGAATTGTTTCCTCCATAAAGAGTAATCTCTGTACTGTGTTGTAATATAATGATGCATTCAGGGCATGCTGAGGAACATTCAATTTTTTTTTTAACGTTCTTAGTTTTTTAATCCTCTCATGAAAAATCTGCACAATCACCACAGATAAAGCCACTGCAGAATCTTTACTCCTTCTGTTGTCCAGTCTCCAGCTTACTTCTTTTTGCCAGCACCAACATTGGCTTTTGCAGTCCCCCTGACTTTCTTCATTCTTTTTTTGGGTTCTTTGCACTTTTTCTTGGTGTCTTTTTCTTCTTATACAGGCCATGTCTTGCAAGTCTATGTTTGGGTTCATTTTTCTTTGCATATTCCAAGGAATCATAAATCATGCCAAAGCCAGTTGTCTTGCCACCACCAAAATGGGTTCTGAATCCCAATACAAATATGACATCTGGTGTGGTCTTGTACATTTTGGCTAGTTTTTCCTGAATTTCTGTCTTATGTACTGTTGCCTTCCTGGGGTGAAGAACATCAATGACTATCTGTTTCTGCTGAAGTAGTCAGTTGTTCATGAACTTCCTGGTCCAGATAGTTACTGTGTCATTCATGATGGTGGCCGAGCTTAAAGCAGCCGGGGAGGAAAAGATGGAACATTCAATTTTGGCCGCAGACTGCTGTGCTTTTGGAGTTATCTCTTCTTTTCCTGCCTTTTTCTTAAAATGTTAACCTCTGGGTCCCCCACAGCAGACCCTTTCTCCTTGTTAATATATTACTCCCAATATGCTGTGGAGTTAATAATCAAATAGCCAAATAGGTTAGCATTATGTTAAAATAGCTTTGGATGGTCCATTGCGAAGTGTGTGGACTTTGTGACACATAGTGACTGCTTAGAAATCATTTTGGATTTTTCTCTCCTATGTTTTAAAAATGAGGTTTCTAGATATGTGAATTTGGAAGCAAGTTGGTGATGTCAAAAATATGGGAGAGACTAGTCCCACAGTACTCCCTGCTGAGGATTATAATCAATTATATATGATTACATCTATAATAGTATACCTAATTCCAGGAAACGTGTTTAAGATAACGTTGAACAAACAGAGGGGTTTTGAGGTAACAGTAACCAGGATGGAAGGTGAGGAAGCTCTGAAACTATGCCATATGAGGAATAATTGGGAAGACAGGTGACATTGCATTCAGAGAAAGAAAAACTTGGATGAAAGGAAAAACTTACTGGAGAGTAGGATAGGGCTGATACAGCAATAAAATTATTCTGTTTCCATGCGTCATACTCATGATTGACATGATTATGACCAAAAAGCACAAGCTTTACCAAATGACATGATTATGACCAAAAAAGCACAAGCTCTAAAGGGACAGATTCTGACTCAGTAGAAGAGAAATTTCAAATAATGAGAAATACTCAATAATGTAATTGACTAAGCCTGGGGCTGGGAAACAAAAGTAAGATAGAATCACTATTCTAGAGCCAAACCACTATTCTAGAGCCATTCATAAAGTGGAAGCTCCATTCTTAGTGATTAAATCAGGACTAAATGATCCTCTATTAAAACATACTGTATTGGGGCAGCCCGGGTAGCTCAGCAGTTTAGCACCTTCCTGCAGTCCAGGGCCTGGTCCTGGAGACCCGAGATTGAGTCCCACGTCAGGCTCCCTGCATGGAGCCTGCTTCTCCCTCTGCCTGTGTCTTTCTCTCTCTCTCTCTCTCTCTCTTTTTTTTTTTTAATTTTTTTTTATTTACTTATGATAGTCACAGAGAGAGAGAGAGAGGCAGAGACACAGGCAGAGGGAGAAGCAGGCTCCATGCACCGGGAGCCCGACGTGGGATTCGATCCCGGATCTCCAGGATCGCGCCCCGGGCCAAAGGCAGGCGCCCCGGGCCAAAGGCAGGCGCCAAACCGCTGCGCCACCCAGGGATCCCTCTCTCTCTCTCTCTTGTGTCTCATGAATAGATAAACAAAATCTTAAAAAAAAATACTGTATTGGATAGAAGGCTAGGGTATATGACAGTTAAGGCCCGTTCTACCATTTTCAGGGTCTGAGATACAGCTTGGAGTCCACTGGCATGCCTACAGAACTGGAAGATGAGCTTAGGCCAAGATAAAATATTCAGTGTGAGTCTAGAGTCTCCAAGGAATACATTATATTTTTGAACTCTTTGTCTAACAGATGGTCATCATGTATGAAGCTAGAGGCAAGTTAACTTTAGAGTTGTACTGGCACCTAGTGGTAAAGATGGATATCGATATAATCAAAAGACCATCTCTAAGTACCATAAACATATTTAATATTTACAAAAATTATAAATGCATATAGTGATAAAAACTTATTCATTCTTTGAACTCTCCTCAAAAACGATTTAAAATTATTTAAATGTTATCTTCAAGATATTTTTATCCTGAAGCTTTTTTTTCCCTCTTTTGAAGATTTTTATTTGTTCATGAGAGACAGAGAGAGAGAGAGGCAGAGACGCAGGCAGAGGGAGAAGCAGGTTCCACACAAGGAAAGGAGCCTGATGTGGGATTTGATCCCAGGACTTGGGATCATGCCCTGAGCTGAAGGCAGATGCTCAACTGCAGAGCCACCCAGGCATCCCTATCCTGAAGTTTCAAACTCTTTAATATCTTCATAGATTTTATTTATGAGCAAACTTATAGTGTCATTACAGTCTCTTCTAATTCACATATTCCAGGTACATTATTTTCATGGTTTATGAAAAACACACAAACATCATCTAAACTATCAATGTATTAAATTTTAATTACAAATTAAAGTTGGTATCACTAGACCACAAAGGTAAATATCCTCCAATTCAAAGAGAGAATTACAGGTACCAATCTAATATCATTAACAGTATTTTTCACTATAGTGACAACTGATTTATAACATATTTGACAGGCCAGGAGGTTGGTTCTGGTTATATTTGGGAACTAATGCTAAGAAACATTATGTGCTAATTGGTCTGTGGGGAAATTAAACCCATTTGGGCCTCTCCAGAATGTCTTTATGCTAAATAAATTGAGATAAATGGCTACGGCTATTGAACTATAGAATATATATATATAAACTTTCTGTAACTCACCTATACACAAAATAGAAAAGCAGAATGTGCCAAATTTTTCATAGTAAGTGAAGCATAAGAGTATTAAGCTTACAGATAAAAATAAATATAGCTCTTGTGGTTGATATGCTTTAACATGATAAGAAAATGACAGTCTTGGGGCACTGAGTGACTCAGTAATTGAGCGTCTGCCTTTGGCTCAGGTCGTGATCCCCGGGGTCCTGGGATGAGTCCTGCATTGGGCTCCCCACAGAGAACCTGCTTCTCCCTCTGCCTGTGTCTCTGCCTCTCTCTGTCTCTCATGAATTAATAAATAAAATCTTAAAAAGAAAAGAAAATGACAGTCTTCTGGAAAAGAAGAAGTGGGTATTGTTAACATTTTGATGGTTATGGTACCATTACATTTTGATATGATATGAAAATGCCACTTGTCTCATCCCCATTATAACTTTCAAATGAATTATAATCTCCAAATACCTTTTCTTTCTGTAGGTCTTCCACCCTCCCATATTTCAAAAATAAAACAGGACTGATAAGCCAGTTCTTTTTCTTAATTACAAGGGCAAGCCTCTCTGTGTGGGGTGAAGACTATATCCTTGCAGGTGAGAAAGCAAGCCCAGGTGTCCATGCTTCCAGGCACCCCCTGAGCTGCTCTGAGTGACTTTCCAGGTTGTGCCAATATCCCTTAGCTCAACAGAAGTCAGAATGGCTTGGACGTGATGATGGAGAAAATTACTTTGACCTCCCTGACCTATTTTAGTAATATGGGAATTTATCACTACGAGGGATGACAGTCTCTATACATTTATTATATAACATGCATTTTATTACTATTTAGCTTCTGTTAGCCTAGTGTTAGTAGAAGCAATGGAAAGGAATAGAACTTACAGGAACAGTATTAGCAAATGTCAAAGCCAGTTTGAAGTTTCCATTCAATATTTTTTCTCCAGATAATATATAAACTGTTTCTCTATGTTTTCTCACAGGGACAGTGACCTAATCTCTATTTTTTTTTAAAAGATTTATTTATTTGAGAAAGAGAGAGAGAGAGAGAGAGAGAGAGAGAGAGAACATAAGTGGGAGAGAGGCTGTGGGAGGAAGAGAATCTGAAGCAGATTCCTTGCTGAGTGGGGAGCGGGAAGGACTTGGGGCTTGAGAAGGACTTGGGGCAGGATCCTGAGATTGTGACCTCAGCCAAAGTCATGACTCGGATGCTTAACTGACTGTGCCACCTAGGCGCACCAGACCTAATTTTTTAATCATTTTTATTTCTCTCTAGCATTTAATAGGATGGCAGTTAAGCTTAACCAATTTCAGTGTGGGGTCTACAGATTTTCATGTAATACTAAATTGAATTAATTCATGGAATTATAGACCACAGGTCTGGATGTTTAGTGGAACATCTGCAAAGTGTTTAATGGGTTAGGGTACTGTAGAAGAGGATTAGAATTGTAGAAGATAATCAACCTCTAATCCATTTTGAAAGCATTCTTCAAATTGTAGGTATTTTAAAATCAATAACAATAATGATTCACAGTGACCTCAATTAAAAAAATGTCTTGCTCTTCCTGCCAAAATTAAAATCTTATATATTTCAGGTTGCTCATAAAGCCTTTAACAACATGGAATAACCTAGCAATAGTAACAGGTGGGATTCCAATTTTTAAAGTGCTACTAACGCAATAATTTATTTAAAGTTATTCTTTGTACCTCACAAGGGCTCAAGGTTGTTTACAAGAAAGTACAGTAGATTAGAAGGAAGAAGATTTGGGTCAGCTACCATCTCATTACTTAACTAGATTCATGACTTATAGTAAATCACTTAAAATCCCTGAGCTGCTGTTTCCTCATGTAGAACCCTACCTCATTTAGCTCATATGCTAGGCTGGCTTCCTGCAACAGTGCCCAACACACTGCAGGCATGCAGCTAATATTTGCCGGCTGACCTGACAACATTGGTTGGACACGAAAATAAAAATATTGTCATGCATACCTCAGAAGTGTTGCCAGGAGGTTAAAATGATAAACTGGTATAATATGTGGAAAAATGGTTTGAGAACCATATAAGGCTATATAGACACACAGTGCGTTTCTTTTTACAAATGGAGGAAGATGTTCTTTTTCCATTTTTCAAGTGTGGATACATTTTTAGTACCTCACTTGAAATTAAGATAAATGTGTTAATAACTGCAAGTTATTTCAAATCATAAAGCTTATAAATCTACACATATGCTGAGAAAAATAAGCCATATCTACCTAAAGCTTCAGAGAACTTCTATGATTGCTTAAGATTAATGGGACTTTAGAGATAAAATACCTGTGATTTTCAATAGTGCGGTAAACTCTTCAGACAAGTTCAGATTAAAAAGTCAAAGGTGAACTCCCTATAACAGTCATAATCTATAATAGCTTTACTGTATTTTAAAGAGAGATTTACAGGTACTAACACTTAAGGTCTAAGATACAGTTAGGTGAAAAATGCAAACTAGACATTTATATTTTCATAAAGAGAAATGAACCTGTATTATCTTCCGATGTTCAAATATATGTGTATGATATCTTGAAAAAGGCTGAGAAGGTACATACCTAATTATAATAATGGTAACAGTGAGGATGGGAGTGGAACTGCAGAAGGGCGGGAAGGGACTTTGGCTTTATTGGTATTGTCTGGAATGTGATAATATCAGGAATGTGAAAAAACAGACAAGAGCATATGACCAAGTCACAGAATCTCTGGAGCCTTATTTAAATATTGAAGATGGAAGGTGTTCTTTCATGGAGTAGGTGAAATAGTTTTCCTACAGAGCAGAAAGGCTCAGTGGCTGACTGCAAACCGATACCTAACATTAAATATGATACAAAAAAAAAAAAACAAACAAACCCCTAACCCACAAACTTTAAGGGAAAATACATTGGTTAATTATATTCGTGGTAAGGGACAGCTTGTCATTAGACAGGTACAACATAGCTTCTAGATATTCTGCCATTAAATAAATGAATTTTCATTTTTAATTAGTTTTATTATTTCAACATATTTGATTTGCCCAGTCCATTAGACAAAAAAACATGTTGGGTAAATACAACATAATTTCCATAGGCTGAGGGGACCTGCACATCGTTACCTGATTGCTGGCACTGCTGCCTGGCCGCTGAGTGGTCGTGGCTCGAGAGTTCCCCTTGGTTATAATAGTTCTCTCCCTGAGATATTCCTTTCTGTTTGTTCATCATCTTCTTCTTCCGTAAGCTTCCTTTCTTGGGATGACACATTCTCCATATACCTTCCGTCGCTTGGTGTTTTTTGCAGGGAGTCTCTGGCCTGAAGTACCCTCTGTGACTGTGATGCACTTTGTTCATGGAATTCATCACCCATCAGGGATTCTCTCATTGCTCCGGGGCCACTGAACCCATCCTCAGACTGCACAAATGGAGGCTGGTCCTCCTTATGCTCATACATAGCCAGTCTCTTCTCGACCACCTCACGAATCAACACTGAAAAATTAGACGTGCAAAATCACTGTGATTGTTCATATTTGACTAGTTATAATGCTGACTTTCAGATGCATATGAAGCACTCCCTAGGCCTCAGCCCTTCCCTGTATCATTTTTATGCAAAGTCAGCACATTTAACTTCTGTGCCACTTAATGCATTTAGTATGTATTATAGTCAATGCCTGTTTTAACAGAATATTATTTATAAAGTAATGACAAAAGGTATTAATTCTGATCAAATTATATAAGAATCAAAAGTATTCTTGAGGGTAAAAATTTGTGCCTTTGTTAATATAATTGACATAAAGAAATTCTAAAAATGAAACTGTAAAACTTAACATCTTTCTTCTTCCTGCTGAAAAATTTCAGAAATGGCTTTTTTTAAAGAATTTATTTAAAAAAAAAGGATTTTATTTTTTTAAGTAGCCTCTAAACGCAGTGTGGAGCTTGAACTTACAACCCCAAGATCAAGAGTCCAATGCTCTACTGACTGAGCCAGCCAGGAACCCTAGAAGTGATTTTTCTTCTTTTTCTTTTTGAGAGAGAGGGAGTGAGAATGAGACAGACAGAGAGCAAGCACACTTGTGAGCACAAGTACAGGGGTAGGCAGAGGGAGAGGGAGAGAGAGAGAGAATATTAAGCAGGCTCTACACCCAGCATGGAGGCCGACATGGGCTCAATCTCATGATCAGAGCCGAAATCAAGAGTCAGATGCTTAACCAAATGAGCCACCCAGGGACCCCCAGAAGTGACTTTTAAATAAAATAAAAGAGCTTACTGTCAAGCACTGTTCTTCCCACCATATTGTATTCCATGGTTTTGTCAACTTCATTCATTAGCCATGGAAGGAAGCCTATCTCAATATCTGTAATAAAAAAAGTTAATTTCATTATAATCATTATAATGATTTTTATGGATCATTATAGATAGGAAGAATCTGTGCTTTCTCCCTAAATGTTGAAGATTCCTCAACACTGTTTTCTTTCTTTTTTTTTTAAGGTTTTATTTATTTATTCACAAGAGACACACAGAGAGAGGCAGAGATGTAGGAAGAGGGGGAAGCAGGCTCCATGCAGGGAACCTGATGCAGGAATTGATTCTGGGACGCCAGGATCATACCCTGAGCCAAAGGCAGATGTTCAACCACTGAGCCACCCAGGCGTCCCAACACTGTTTTCTTAATACAAAATGTCACATAGACTTATATAGCATTACTTTTGCCACATTCTCTAGGTATATTCTGGTCCACTTTCTTTCTATTGCAATAGAAATAGTATTTTCCAAACTATGAGGTTTTCCTTGAAGTCCAGGCCTTTGGCACCAACTACACAATCTGAGGTGTGTGAAGAAGGTAGGTAGGTAGGTAGGTAGGCTGGGGAGTGGGGAGGAAGATGTGGGTCTGGGAGCAGGACTCCAATCCAAATCTGGAATTGAACCAGACTGATAGAAGAAATGCTCCCCAACTGAAGCCCAGGGCCTAGGATAAGCTGACCAAGTGTCAGGGACAAGGGTCAGAGTATCTGAGAAGGCTAGGAATGAGTCAAAAACTATGTGCTCCCATTAGTGGTAAGTTTGTTCAAACTGAAATGGAAATCTACTCCATTACAGGAGTGTTTAAAAATTATGGTCCATTATAATATACATTTTAATGTTTCAAAACAGCTTTTTTTGGGGGGGGTGGCATCTGTTACTTTTCAGTGGAGTGTCAGTAGAGAGTGTAATAGAATATTATACTCACGACTAGAAATAATTTCTTCTGAGGCACGAATCTCATTTCCAAGCTTCTAAATGATCTGTAGTTGACTTTTTCAGCATTTCATGAGAGAAGAAAAGGTTGCCAGCCTCTGTGTCTAACAACAGAGGTCTAGCTAGACCCCGGTGGGGTGGCAGGGCAACACGGAAAGAATACTGGATCTGGGCTGAGGGTCTGAGGCCTAATGGCTTCCCTGGCTGTTTGGGAGAAGGCATTTTACTTTTCTGAGTTTCAGTTTCTACTTCTGCAAAATGGGAATTAATCTTCCCTATCTACTCCCAAGGGTTACTGGGAGGATCAAATGCTATCATGCATGGAAAATATTACATAAATGGTAAAGTACAATATAAATGTGAACTAATAATATTTGTGTGTAATCTGACCTCTATGTATGTGTACTGAACTGAATATGTAGTCAGGGAAAATTAACATCCCTAAACTCTGCCCCATAATACTATTAGCCATTTGAAATAGGACCTGTATACAAAAGCAATGTGGATTTAAGTGCTTTTGAACTTGAGGAAGGAGGGTGAGGAACAGCAAGACCTACCCTTCATATGGTGGGACTAGCTGAGGGGGGTTCTGGGAGGGTGCTCTGAGAGGGCTGACAGGTATGAGTTCTCTAAAGGCAGAGACCAGGTCTCCTTATTTTTATATCCACACCTAATACAGTGCCTGGGACAGTGGGAACACCTAATTAAATGAATATATGACTTTCATTGCTGCCCCCAAAGGGTTTTTGAGTGGAAAAGGAAGTCAGCTGAGAAAAAAATTAACAACCACTTACGCACATCTTATACATATCATGTTCCATACGTATTACAACATTTAGCTCCTAAATAATCCTCGTTTCAGCCTGAGGAAATTGAAGGTCATGGCTGGTTGATGATGAAACTGGGACCCAAATTAAAGTTTTTGACATCAAGTCTATATTTCTTCCTACTATCCGTCCAATAGTAAAGACAAACTGACATCCAAAATCAAGATCTTTACAGTATACCTCTCATTAGTAATAGTTCTTACTTAAAACAACTTAATTGACTTTAAACATTTGTTTTAAGGATAGTTTCCAACTCAGAATAAAAATGGGCATGGGATTACTTGGAAGAATTTAGAGGATGCTTATTGTACACAGGGATCTAACAACACCTCCACGAACCTCGTTCAATGGGATCATAGAAGTAGCCACCGTCCCTGAGACTGCCAAACACGGACGGGAGGAGGTCCGCCAGGTAACGCTGTGCGAACACCCGAGCCGCAACCTTCTGCGAGGTCTCGTTGTGCTTGTACACCACCTCCCACTGCTGTTGCTTCCGACGCTCCTGCACACAGAAAACACCACCGCATACGGTTACATAGCTGTGAAGTCCTCCCCAAACTCTGAATCTAGTGAGTGGGAGACTCTGGACACATATTTGTATCAAAAAATGGACAGCAAGGAATCTATTAATGGTTCATATTCTTTATCGGGATTTTAATGAATTTCAGCAGCTCCTGGGTATCGAATTCAAAAAAAGAGGTGGAGCTTAGGTAAGATTCATCTTCTGGTCCATTTTTAAGTAAAATAATTTCTTTTTTTTTTTTTTTTTTTTAAATTTTTTTTTTTTTTTATTTATGATAGTCACAGTGAGAGAGATAGAGAGAGAGGCAGAGACACAGGCAGAGGGAGAAGCAAGCTCCATGCACCGGGAGCCCGACGTGGGATTTGATCCCGGGTCTCCAGGATCGCGCCCTGGGCCAAAGGCAGGCGCCAAACCGCTGCGCCACCCAGGGATCCCTAAGTAAAATAATTTCAAGATGTGTATATTTGTATGGGTAATAGCAAAGAATAATAACAGTTATGTGTATTTATAATTAGTATTATCATAAATTATAATTAATATGAAAATTACAGTTGCTCAGACATCTTCAGTTAAAGAACTTGGGTGAGTTGTTTCATTTGTAATGCTTCTTTGAATTCATTGAGCTCTGAAACTTAAAAACCTCTCTTTTGTTGTTGTTGCTTCTTGTAGACCACAGTATATCTATAAAGCTAATGAACCATCTTCTCTTCTCCCATGTGGAAGTGGGAGCATTAATATAGTTTCATATGAAGTCTGTTTTCAGAGTTTAAGCAAATATAAATTTAGATGATTCGTATTCATTATTTTCATAGTATATTTCCTAATAGTAAATAAACAAGTAAGTTTGCTTTGATAAAGATTTCCCTGATTTTTTCAACAAAGCTAATTTTGCCACTTTTCACATTTGTAAACAAATAGTCTTGCATTTACATAATCTCTACCATAAGCCCTATACCCTATATCCTTTACACAATTAATTATTCATTTTGGAGAAAAATTGAAAATTTCATTAGGTATTGAGTAGAACATCCCAACAACTAACCTATTCTGTGCTAAAGTCTAGTAAGTTAGACTCTGTGGGACATTATTTGAACTCTTTTACATATTTAGGCACTCCTACATAATTTATCCATTCGGTGTCTAATATAGGGCAACAATTATTTCCAGACGTAGAAAGACCTTTAAAAACCTTTAGAGAGGGGATCCCTGGGTGGCGCAGCGGTTTGGCGCCTGCCTTTGGCCTGGGGCGCGATCCTGGAGACCCGGGATCGAATCCCACATCGGGCTCCCGGTGCATGGAGCCTGCTTCTCCCTCTGCCTGTGTCTCTGCCTCTCTCTCTCTCTCTCTCTCTGTGTGACTATCATAAATAAAATAAAAATTAAAAAAAAAAAAAAAAACCTTTAGAGATTACTGAGCCTCGTATTTCCTAACTGAAGGTTACTGGCATATTTGAAAAACTAGATTCTAAAACTTTTCTTATTAAAAGTTCTAAAAACCTGGAATATAAGATTATATTCTATAATGAAGTTCTGGAGGATCCCTAGGGTATAGAGAGGGGCCTGGCCACTGAGAAAAAAATCCAGAATTCTATCCAGATCCTTTGCTTTTTCATGCTACCTATTCCCAATATACTCCTCCCCTTTTCCCTTACACTTTTTTGTTTTTTTTTTTGCCACCAATTTATGGCAAACCAATAGATTTCCTTCACTAGAAATCTTGGTATTGAAGAATGTCTTTCAGTTGGGACATATGTAACTTATTACATTTAGAAACTTTTGGAAACTCTAGGTTCATTTACGTAAGCTGGTATTTAAAGAATGTGATTCTGTGCATGAAAGATCTGTGATCTACAGAAGAGGAGATAACTGAGCTATAAGCTTGTTTCTAATGTATCTGCAAAGATTAGCTCTATGACATACCACATGTAATTCAGAACATAATCTGTTAAAAATAGTCAAAGACTAAGAAAGAAAACTCAAATTCTATACTTTTTCTTCTCTGTGTCGTCTCTCTTGCTCTTCAAGTCGCTGAACTTCAGCTAGTTCAACATTGCGTAACTCTTCATATGCATACTGAGTGGCCCTCAGGTTAGCCAACTCTTCTTCTTCCATTACTTCCAGAAGAGACTGCTCAATGGTCTTCCCCACCAGAACTTCTAACATTGGTTTTACTTCCAGATCAAAGTCAAAGAGCTTAAACACACAAAACAAAGCAAATGTAAAGTTTTAATCATGAACCAAAAGCTCAAAGAAAAAATATCCAGAAAAGCAGTAATGACAGGGTACTAGTTATTGAGGATCTTCTGTGTGCTAGACACCATGATGGTGCTTTACTTATAGTTTCCAAAACTCAAAATAGCTCTGCAGGGCACACAGAATAGCAGTCAAAATTATAAAAAGACCTATGTAGTCATCAAAATGAACCTGATACTCAATTTTAAGATCAAACTCTGAAACCCAAAGGAAATATTCTTATATTTCTTATTGTTTTGCCCTTTCTACTCAATTTTTTACTGGTTATTTTTGCTAACAGTTTGAAGAATAAGGAATAAAAATGAATAATGGGAATTTTGGTGATTTCTCTTTAGGATTTGGAGGCAAATATACCCTTCTATGTAGTCTGTGAAGACTTATTTTATTTCCCAATTTCAATAGCAGTTCTTTCAAGTTCCTTCAGGTAAGTCTTAAATCTCAATTACATCATTATGCACATAAGCATTGCCTTCTCTTCAGTTTCATAGACTGGCCTACTTATGCATTCTATATTGACATGAAAATGTAGTTATTTTAGGATTTTTTTTCTAATACGGAGAGATTATCTACATGAAAACTATATAATGTAAAAGCAACTAATAGTGGAATTTCTACCAGAGATACTATTTTTCTTTATTTGATACAAATTTACCTTGTATTGACATATTAATCAATATATCAATCAAAAAAATCAAAGTACAGATATTCTAAAAATATTTCTAATGATTTTTATCTCTGATCAGCAAAGGGGAAATCAGAACATGGTATTTCAGTATAAAACTATTATAGGTATATTTGGAAAGAAATCCAGTAAGTAGAATCTGTTTGATTATGAAATGGTTTGTAAGCTTTTAGCTAAACCTAACTTTACCTATTTATAAAGAAGATAGAAGGAAGTCCAAATAATGTACTATACCTCTCCTTCTAGTATTTGGGTGGCCACATCTTTGCCAGTTTTGGCAGGAATAAAGAGTGGTGTTGGTGGTCTATCCAAAAATGCATCTGTTTGGCATTCCATATCAACTTCTATTATGCGGTCAGCAATTTCTTCAAGGTATATTTCTAAGAGAATACCATATACATTGAGTTTGAAATTCTGGTCTATTTCAAGCATATATGTGCATTGAAACTTTAGCTCCTTCAAAATAGAACTAAATGGATCAGAAAAGGAAGTGCTCAAGTGTGGGATTAAATTCATTCTTAGTACCTGTTGTAGTAAGCATTTTTATGTATTTGGAAGACTAGAGTCAGTCAGACTAGGACATTAAAAGAAGGTTGAGAAAGCACTGAGCTTTGTACTTGAACATGGAACTAAAGAAGAATATGAAGCCTAGATGTGTGTAAGATGCAAAGTATAATTGGGGATGGAAAGTTAATAATCCATCTATATAACTGACTCCTAAGATAGTGAGTGTATAAAGATTTGAAAATTTCTGGATGTTTAAAAAATTAGGCATCATATCACTGTGCTACTTGATTATATCTAGGCTATAGATTATAAACAGATACATGAAGACAAATTTCACCTTAGGAATAATTTATGTGAGGCAAGGGCAGTGTGGTATCATGCAAAGAACATCAGAACTGGAGTCAGATGTTGAACATAGGACCTAGTCAAGTTACATCTTCTTAGAGCCTTAGTTTCTTTATCTGTAAAAGGGATCATAATTATCTGTCACAAAGGGTCTTTAATAATAAAGGAGATACCCAGGTAGAGGACTAGAATAGTCTCTGAGATATAGGAAAACTCAATACAAGGTGGCTGTTACTATATCACTTACTATTTTGATGGTATAAAGAAACAGTAAAATTTAGCTCTTGCAGAATTATGGCTACATTGGCTAATTACAGACAGACACATTCTAGACGTGGCCTCAAGGTAGGGGTGGGTGGGAAAGGCATGGAACGCTTCACTTCCTTTTGCCCTAACCACCCAGAAATAACTGTTGCAGCCACTCACCATCTTGGCAAAGTGCAAGGTGATTCCCGAATTGTTACGTCAGCCTAAGGAAAACACTGAGTGTTGTCTGATTATCAAGATTCTGACAACACAGGTAGACCCTGTAGGTCCAGGAAAGCCTCCTAGTTGAGAACAGCCAGACAAGTAGGAAAGCCTGTGGGGCCTTGGGGAGTATGTGCAGGGGAAGAAGAATAAAAAGAAGAGAAGAAAAGAGGCTCTGGTGAACGAGGTAGAGGACTCAGATCTGGATGAGTTCATGCCTCTTAAAAGAGAAATAAAATGCCAAAAGAGAACTTGCTCTCTTCTACTCTAGGTCCAGCAGTGATTGATGTTGGTGTGTATAAAAGAAAAAGTGAGAAATAATCCCAATTTGAGAAAAAAGTATGTGAAAAGGGCTAAGAGAGAATTAATGTGGCCATTAAATAATTTATTTATAAATAATTAGAGAGAGAGAGAGAGAGAGAGAGAGAGAGAGAGAGGCAGAGACACAAGCAGAGGGAGAAGCAGGCTCCATGCAGGGAGCCTGACTTGGGACTCAATCCCAGGTCTCCAGGATCACACCCTGGGCCAAAGGTGGTGCTAAACCGCTGAGCCACCTGGGCTGCCCCATAAAATTCATGGCATAACAGATACATAAGTAATAAAAAAGCCAAATGAAAAATGAACAGACTTAGAAAACTGAGCAAACCCAGGAGCCATGATGCCAGTGGCATGGTCACATTACCTGTTTGCACATCCACATGCTTTCTGCCTTCCACGGGTTCGGGGGTTCGTGGTCTGAGCTGTTCTTGGGCTCGTTTTCTGGCAAGAGCCCTCCTCTTAGCCTGCTGCTGTCTCTGAATCTCTATAGGATCAGGCTGCCCAGGCTGAGTGAGAGAAAAGGCTTCTAAAATTTAGAAAATATTTTCAGAACTTTTGGAGCTGCCATTCCAGAAGTGATTCTTCGATAGCATAAAGGCATCTGTCATAAAATGCTTCCTGATTATCAGTGATTTCGTGATTAAAATTCTATTTGAACTTTGTCAGGTAATTATAAATTTATCTGATGAAGCACATACATAACTTGAAAGTATGACTATTAGCTGGAATAAACAGCTGCAGAATCCTAATAAATTGTTTTTTCTCAGTCAAGCATTTTTACCATGAATTCCTTGGATGCCTACTAACCTAGTATACTAATAATTACTCAGTTACAATACATTTTAATGTGTTGTTTAATGAATTGAAAAGCACTAGGATTTTTTAAAAATTTGAATTTCATTTAAAGAAAATTCCTGAAAAAATATATTAGCTCACAAAAAATATTGTCAGTCCAAACAAAGACCTGTCCCAGTGCACAAAACAATAGCTGATTAAGGACTAAAAATATAATTATTTATAGTAGTTCTGCAAAGTTTGGATGTCCTTAATGTCATATCTTTATTTCATCCTGTGGTCACTCTCTGCAGCTAACCTGTCTTATCTCAAGGTAAATATGAAAAGAGGGGAAATATGAAAGTATTTTGCATGAAAAAAATTTAATATTTAAAATTAGAATTGTAAAAATATTTTGATTGAAATGACAATGTAATAACATTAAATCTTACTTTAATCCCATTTCCCTAATACAATGGCTATTGTCATTTAAATGCATACAGTTTTTCTGAAGTTGTGATATCATACATTTATCTTATTTATTTTTTTGAGGGAGAGAAGCACATGAGTGGAGTGTGGAGGGGTAGAGGGAGAGAGATTCTTAAGCAGACTTCCCACTGAGTGTGGAATCTGTGCTGGATTCTATTTGCTAATATTTTATTGAGGATTTTTGCATCTACATTCATGATAGCTATTGGTCTATAGTTTTTAGTATCCTTGTCTGGTTTGGATATCAGGTTAATACTGATTACCTGAAGTGTTCCTCTTTTGTTTTCTGGAAGGGATTTTGTAAAATTGTGTAAATTGTATAAAATCAATGAGAATTTTAAAAAATGGTAGAATTTTCCAGTGAAACTATCTGGCCTGGATATTTATTTTAAATTAGAAATCCAATTTCTTTAGTATTATAGGATAATTCAGAATATCTTTTTCATGTTAGGTGAATTTTGGTAGTTTATAGTTTAAAGAATTAGTCCATTTCATTTAGTTTGTTGAATTTATATGTATGTTTGTAGTGTTCCATTATGATCCTTTTATTCTTTTAATAGATGCATAATCCCTGGCATTTGCTTATTTATTTCTTCTCTTTTACTTTCTTTGTTAGTCTTGGTAGAGGTTTATCAATTTTATTGATCTTTTCAAAGATAAAAAAAATGGCCTTTAAACTTTCATGGTGGCAGGATCTATGGTTATATCCCTTGACAGTCATTCTAGTATTTGCTATTTGTGTCTTCTTTCTCTCTCTCTTTTTTTGATAGTCTTGCTAGAGGTTTATCAATTTTATTTATTTATTCTGAGAACCAGCTTTTGGTTTCATTGATTTTCTCTATTGTTTTTGTATACATCTTTAAAAAAATATTTATTTGAGAGTGTGCATGTGTGAGGTGGGAGGGGGCAAGGGGAGAGAATCTTCAACCAGACTCCCCACTAAGTGCGGAGGCTGAAGCAAGGCTCAAGTCTCAGGACCCATGAGATCATGACCTGAGCCAAAACTAAGAGTCTGACACTTAACCAACTGAGCCACTCAGGTGCCCCTATTTTTTTATTTTTACTTTTATTTTTTTTTTTTGAGAGAGGTAGGGAGAGAAAGAGAGCAAGTGGGGATAGGGAGGAGGAGCAGTGGGAGGAGGGGGAGAGAATCTTAATCATGGAGCCAGTTGCTAGGCTTGATCTCATAACCCTGAGATCATGATGTGAGCTGAAATCAAGAATCCAACACTGAGCTGACTGAAACACCCAGGTGCCCCTCTTTTTGTTTTCAATGTAAGTGATTTCTGCTTTTATCTTTATTATTTTCTTCCTTCTGCTTGCTTTGGGTTTATTTTTCTCATCTTTTCCCTGTTCATTGAGGTAGGAGCTTAGATTATTGATTTGAGGTCTTTCCTTTATTCCATCTCAGCACTGTTTTGGCATGAAACACAAATTTTGATTTGTTGTATCTTCCTTCAGTCCTAGGTAGTCTTTCAAAATTCCCTTTAATACTTCCTCTCTGGATGATTTGGAAGCATGCTGCTTAATTTTCAAGTGTTTGAAGATTTTCCAGTTATCATCTATTATTGATTTCTATTTGAAATTTTGAGAGACATTATTCCATTATGGTCAGAGAACCATACTCTGTATAATTTCAAATATCTTAAATGTATTGAGATTTGTTTTGTAACCCAGGATTTTTTTCTCTTGGTCAACATTCCACAGGTGCTTCAAAACCGTATGTATTCTGGGGTGCCTGGGGTGGTGCAGTCAGTTAAGCATCTGACTTTGGTTTTGGCTCAGGTTGTGATCTCAGAGTCATGAAATGAAACCCTACACTGGGCTCTGCACTCAGTGGGGAGTCTGCTTGAGGTTGTCTCTCCCTCTGCACCCCCACCCCTACTCATGCTCTCTAAAATAAATAAATAAATATTTTTAAAAGATTTATGTATTCTGTTGTCAGGTGAAGTGTTGTATAGATGTTAATTACAACCTATTGGTTGATGGTATTGTGTAGTTCTTCTATACCCTTGCTGATTTTCTAAGAGAAGGATGTTGAAGTTCCCAACTAAAGTTGTGGACTTGTCTATTTCTCCTTTCAGTTTTAGCTTCATGTATTTTGAACTCTGTTGTTTGGTGCATATACACTAAAGACTGCTATATCTTCTTGGTATATTGTGACCTTTTTACCATTATGTAATGTCCTTCTTTGTCCCTGATAATACTGTTTTCCTTAGGTCTACTTTATCTGTTATTTATATATCTACAACTACTTCTTAAAAGTTAAAAGTCTGTATATTTTTTCCCATCCTTTTACTTTTGCCCTGCCTACATCACTGTAATTGAAATGAATTTCTTGTAGACAGAATACAGTTGGGTTATGTTTTTTATCTACTCTGCTTATCTGTCTTCTAACTGGCTTATTTTAGACCATTTACTTTTAAAGCAACTATTGCTATGTTAGGGCTGTCTGCCAATTTACTTTTGCTTTGTTTTTCATTTTTCTGTTTTTTTTTCTTTCCTTCTGTGAATTAGTTGTAACATTTTTTAGAATTCATTTTTGATTTATCTGTAATACCTTGACTATATCTCTTTGCATAGGTTTAAAAAATATAAAAAGGCTTACAGTATACTATGTACCTGGATCAGTTAACATTTAATATCAACATTTTACCACTTCATGTGAAAGGCAGAAACTTTACTTCCATTTAGATACCCTCATTTTCCTTAAAAATATAATCATCTTAAATATTAATGTATATTAATATACATACGTTAAGCACTACATCAGGTGATGATATAATTTTACTTCAACCATCAAACACAATTCCTTCATCTGAGAATGACTTGATTTCCCCTTTATTCATGAACAATATGTTTACTGGATTAGAATTAGGGCTTGATAGTCCTTTTCTTTCAGGACTTGAAAAATACTGTGCCACTTTTTTCTGGCCTCCATTGTTTCAAATGAGGAACCCACTGTTACTCAAATGATTGTTCCTCTTCCGGTAATGTGTCATGTGTCTATAGCTGCTTTCAAGATTTTTTTAATCTTAGTTTCATTTTTTTTAAAGATTTTTTATTTCACAGAGAGAATAGAAAGAGAGAGAGAGAGAGAGAGAGCAAAAGCGGGGGGAGCAGCTGAGGGAGAGGGAGAAGCAGACTCCCTACTGAGTAGGGAGCCCAACTTGGGGCTATATCCCAGGACCCCTGGGATCATGATCTGAGCCAATGGCAGACACCAATTGAGCCATTCAGGTGCCCCTTGATTTTAGTTTTGAAGTTTGATCTTGATGTGTCTTTGTGTGAATTTCTTTACATTTTTCCTGCTTGGGGTTCAATTGACTTTTCAAATCTGTAGGTTTTTACCTTTTGCCTAATTTATGGAATTTTCGAGCACTATTTCTTCAAATATTTTTTCAGTCCTATGCCTTTTCTCCTGAGACTTAGATAACATGAATGTTAGATATTTTGTTATTGCTCCTTAGCTATGAGGCTTGTGTGTGTGGTCTATTTTCTATCTGTTGTTACAACTGGGTAATTTCCATTCATTTAACTTTGAATTCACTGATTGTTCCCTATGTCACTTTTGATGAGTCTGTCCTGTGACTTTTTAATTTTGGTTATTGTATATTTTGGTTCTATATTTTCCATTTGATTCGTTTGTGTATCTTCTATTTCTTTGCTAATATTGTTTTTTCATTTTAGAATGTTCATAACTATTCACTTTTGATTGAAACATTTTTTTATGATTACTGCTTTAAAATCCTTGTTAGGTAATTCCTACATCTGAGTCATCTTGGTGTGGTCATCTCTTGATTGATTTTTCTCATTGAAGTTGTGACTGCCTTGATTCTTGGAATGATGAGTGATTTCTTTTTTTTTTTGCTGTATCCTGGAAATTTGGGGTATTATGATGTGAAACTCGATCTTATTTAATCTTTTTAGCAGGAAGTCACCCCTTTTTGTTTTAGCATGCAGGTATGGGTGGAAATGGAAGTTCAGCATCCTGCTAGGCCCCATGTGAAAGCAGAGGATCAACTGGTATCACCTTATTGGTGCCTAGTGGGGATAGTATTTCAGCTCCTTGCTGTGATCCACTGACACCAGTGTTGGGTATAGAAGAGTGGAACTCTGGCTAGCACTGCCTTATCCCACCTGTTTCTCTTTGTTGCTGCTAGATACATCTAAAAATTCACCTCCCTCCTGACTCTGCTGCCATCAACCTAGGAAAACTCAGTGAGTGACAATGTTGTTGCTGCCACTTGAGAATAGAAGTCCAGTTCCCCGGCTCAGTCTTGCTGACTTCACTGGGAGGGGCAGGATAGTTTTTCCACTGGGGTTTGGATGAGGAGGGGTCATTAAAAAGTTTCTGTTCTGCTAGGTTACCCTTTTGCAGTCTTTTTTTTTTTTTTAAGGATTTTATTTATGGATTTGAGAGAGATAGAGATAGTGAGAGAGAGCATGAGCAGGAGGACAGGGAGAAACAGACTCCCCACTGAACAGGGAGCTCTATGTAGGGCTCGATCTCAGGACCTTGGGATTATGACCTGAGCTGAAGGCAGATGCTCAACCTTCTGAGCCACCCACCCAAGCATCCCTGCAGTCTTTTGGATAGAGAGAGCAGGCTTGTGCCTGTTAGTTGTTCTGGGTTGCAGGCTTCTCCAGTGCTCTGAATGGGATATGTGGGAGATAAAAAGAAGACTTAGGGAACTCATCACTATGTCACTTAAATCCTGAGGTCCCTAGCCAGTCTACATCCTTCTTTACACCTACAGAATCTTCCTGTCTTTGCTTGGGCTATTGGCAAATTCCTGCTTGTATGGAACTGGAAGTCTCAGCATAGAGTTTTTAGGTAAGTTGTTGAGTAATTGACTAGAGAACTAAAAAAGAAAAAAAATCAAATCGTCACAATATTAATTTAAAAAAACAAAATATGGTGATTTTCCTTTTTCCTTTAGTTTTAGGTGTGCCAGAACTCACTGCTACTGCCAGAAGATGATGCTTAAAAATATATTTCTATTGCATGTTTCAGCTGTTGTTTTCAAATGTTGGTCCCTGAACTGGGGGCTGTACCAGAGCTGCCTGGAGAAGTTTCTAATGATGAACATTCCTGTGTCCAACCCTTGAAGGTTCTAATGCAGTAGTTCCAGGTTTGGGCTGAAACATACATATTTTCAGTGAGTTTTCTAGATAGCTTTGATGTACGTGTTTCAGAATATCTAATATTCCATATATCACCGTGTGGTGTTAGGCATGAATATATCATACACTATTTATAGATGAACTGAACTATATTTCTATTTCTGTGCCAAGAATTCATCACTCTTAATGTCATGCCACATCCTAATCATCTGTTTCCCAGGTTCTCAACACAGGACCTAAAACTCAATAAATATCTGTTTAGTGGATTAAAGAATTTTTGATTAAATAATGAAAATAGTATTATAGTATGAAATAATTTAAAGAATCCTAAATATGTTATACCAGTGCTACTTAGAGTATTGTCTGTGAACTGTTTGAACTGGTCTGTAAAAATCTGATCATAGAAATTGAGAGTAAAAGTTTACAAACATCTAGAGCAGTTTTACAAAGCTCTGTTAATCTAATAAAATATTGGGGCTTCTGTATTTTTTAATTATTTTTAAAAATTGTGGTAAAGTACATAAAATTTATCATCTTAGCCATTTTTAAGTGTAGAATTCAGTGGCATTAAGCACATTCACAGTGTTGTACAACTATTACCACCATCTATCTCCAGACTCTTCATTTTTGCAAAGCTGAACCTCTGTACTCATTAAACATTAATTCCCTATTCCCCCACTGCCCGTGCCCCAGCACCCACCATCAGCCTTGTATTTAGCATGTCTTTTTTTTTTTAATTTCATTTTTCTAGTAATTTATCAGTATTTTATTTTGTAACTGTTTTAGTCTGCAGCAAATTGGAAATTTAAACAAACTGGTCCTTTAGCACAAATAGTTTGAAAAACTCTGTGTTAGAATATTCAAATTATACTTACCAATGGTCCTGTTTGTACAGCATAAGTATTGCCTCGGATCACCCTTCTGTCATACATTATGTTTCCATAATGTATAGGTTCTTCAGCTCTGTAAAATAGCAAATTCTAAATAACTATTGTTACAGTGTTGGCTGTGCAGTCAACTCATTTTGAATTGGATTTAGACTAAGACACAAATATTAAGAAAACAGATTTTTGTTTCTGCACCGTCCATGACAAAGGATGATCATTTATGGAATGCTTGTATGCCAGGCCCTCTATGTATTTTATTTATTGCTCACAATGAGCTGCAGGTTGGGAACCATGATTCCCATCTGACAGAAGAAGAAAGAAATTCAGAAAGGAATGTGCCCTAGGTTACCTGGCTAGTAAGTGGCAGAGCTGGATTTAGGGCTATAAATCTGTTAGACTACTTGATAAATGTGAAAATGGACAGTTGGAAAGGGGTCTGCCTAAAAGTACTGTCAGTAGTTGGATTCAAGGAATGAAAGGATTCACAGAATCAGGCTTAAAAAGTAAGTCAAATTTCTCATTGCTCTTTAACCTCAAAGATATATTTTAAAAATGATATTTTTACATTTTAATAGAATTTTTATTGTGGGGGATCAGAATATCAATAGTGAAAACCATACAGTTGATGTTTTCATTTGAGGTTCTTTAAATGATATCTGTGTATGGCTATAAACCAAATAGTGACCTATACCAATAACAGTACTCTACCAGAAATGACTTTGAGAGGGGTAGTAAGTTGCCTTTTTTTTTTAAGATTCTATTTATTTCTTTGACAGAGAGAGCAAGAGAGCACAAGCAGGGGGAGCAGCAGCAGAGGGAGAGGGAGAAGCAGGCTCCAGCAGGGAGCCCAATGTGGGGGCTTGATTCTAGGATCCTGGGATCATGACCTGAGCTGAAGGCAGAGGTTTAACCAATTGAGGCACCCAGGTGCCCAGTAAGTTGTTGTGTGTCTTTTTTTTTTTCCAGTAAGTTGTTTTTTTTTAATCATATATTAATACCACTGTTGGATAGCCTGTCTTTGTATTACTTAAAAACCAGGTATGTAACACTGCCCATCTTACTGGACTGCTGGGCAGTGTTTGGCTCAGCTGGCCACTCCTTCACTGAAGCATTCTCTTTCCTAGCTGCCATGATGCCATCATAGTCTTCTGTTTTTTTAGGACTTCTGACTGTTCTTTCTCAGCGTGTTTTTACTGACTCCTCCAGTACCAGAGGATTTCCTCAGGGCCAGGCCGTCTCTTGCCCTTCATTGAACTCATTCATTCTCAAGGCTTTACTCATAATCCATATACCTAAAACTCCCAATTTTATTTTACCTTTAGCTCAGAACTCTTCTTTGAGCTCCAGGAATGTAAATCCAATTGATATACTCAATGACATCTCACTGAGATGTCTAAAAAGCAACCTCAAAATTGAACTAATTATCACTCCAACTTGTTGTTACTTCTTTAGTGTTCCCTATTTCATTAAATGGTACCATTAAACCAGCTGGCTTAATCTAGAAGCCTGGGAGTCATCTATGATCCTTCTCTCTTCTTCACTGCCCGTGTCCAGCAAGTCTTATTGATTCTCCTCCCCAAATCTTTTTCACATCTATCTGTTGTTCATTGCTACCACTATATATTAACTGGACTAGGAAAAGTAATAGTCTCTTAACTGTCTGAAACAACATTTTTTCTCTTAATCCGCTCTATACATTGTACTCAGCGATTTTTCAAAATAGAAAAAAATCTAAAGGATGCTTACTTGATTAAAAGCTCCTAGTGCTATTTTTTTTAAAAAGATTTTATTTATTCATGAGAGACACAGAGACACAGGCAGAGGGAGAAGCAGGCTCCCTGTAGAGAGCCCAATGCGGGACTCGAACCCAGGATCCCAGGATCAGGATCTGAGCCAAAGGCAGATGCTCAAATGCTGAGCCACCCCGGTGCCCCTTCCTAGTGCTAATTAACATAATAAGGAGGAAAAATTTTGGTTTTGATTTCACAGTATCAAAAGCCAAAAAGAAAAAAATCCGTAACACCTATTGCTGATGAGGATGGAGGAAAAAAAAGTTATGCTTAAACATTACTAAAGAAAAGGCATATTGTTCCATCTGTGTGTGTTAAAAATATACATGACCTAACAATCCCATCCTGGGAAGCTACATCATAGAAATAAAAGTGAGCATATAAAGTTGTTTATTGAAACCTTCCTCTTTGTGGTTAAAAACTTGAAGCAAAAAACTTGAAGCAAACTCAATTTCTATCAATAGTGGAAAATCCTAATAATGAATAGTACATTCATACCAGGGGATATCATGCTATTAAAAATAATTGGAGGGAGTTCTACAAAGAATTAAGTGAGAAAAGGAAGAATTGTGTATAGTATGTTAGCATTGCTATGAAGTAGACAAAAATCTGTGTGTACTTGTATGTATATATTTGTACATAAACATGTGAGTGTGGAGAAAAGTCCAGAGACGTTCATTCAAGGGCATTAACATGGTTTACCTTGGGGGCAGGAGGGAAAAAGCAAATTTACAAGGGAAGGGGTTGAGTATTAAGAATGTACCCAAGCATGAACCACAGGAGTCTATGTATATAGATTTAAATATATATGTGTATGTATATGTAAAAAAATTAGAAAAAAAGAATTAGAGGTTATAAAAAAGGGGGCAAACCTAATTGCAGATTAAAATGTGTAGTATGAATCAGTTTTGGAAATAAACTTCCTCTATAAATATACATATGCTCAATAATGGAGGTGTAAAAAAGAATAATAGAAGATTGTTAAGGCAGTGGGAATAAAGGTGGGAGGGAGATAACTTGCCTTTTTCATCTTTTTTTTTTTTTTTGTACTTTTCATTTGCTTTGGCAGGCATATATTACTTTTACAAACGGAAAATCACCACTACATATAATTTACAGATAATTTTAAACTGAAAAATCAAATAGACACATACTCCCTTCCAATGACCTTACAATAGATGGCTTCAATATAAGCAAGGTCCTGCAACTTATCAACCAGTTGTAAGTTGTAAGTAGTAATGATTTGTAAGCAGCCACTTAAAGCCACCATAAAGCGTTTCTGGAAGTGGTTTTTAAATTCTTTCTTAAAAATTTAGATTCAATTAGCCAAAGTATAGTACATAATTAGTTTCAGATGCAGAGTTCAATAATTTATCAGTTGCATATAGCATCTGTAACCCCCCCCCCGACCTCCCCTCCAGCAACCCTTAATTCATTTCCTATAGTTAAGAGTTTCTCATGGTTTGTCTCCCTCTCTGATAATTTCCCATTGAGCCACCAGAAAGTGTTTTTGAAGGTAAGATGTTAAATGGCCTTAAAAGGATTAAAAAGGATTTTAATGCTTTTATAATATAAATAATCCCTGTATACATTAAAATTTTCCGTTTTGGTTTTCTTAAAGTGATGGGCATTTATTTAAAAAAATTTGTTATAATGAGATAATTATGAACTTGGACTCAACGTTTGACAGGAGCATCAAGAGTTACTCGGCTGATGTGTTCAATCATTAATTCAACAATTTGCGTTGAGTGCTTCCTATGTGCCAGGCACAATCCCGGGTGGACAAAAGACACGAAGATTCCAGCTTCCACGGAGCCTACATTCTTGGGAAGTTCTGCTGGTTCCAAAATTTGAGTCTTACAGAAAGAACTATAAGCTTTAGAGAGCCCATAAACATTACTTCGAATAGTGAAATGTGGATGTTTGAATATTTGCAAATACATACTCATTAATGTAAAGCTACAACTTGGGGTCCAGCATGGAAGGATAACCTGATTCCTGGCCAAAGACGGGATGTGGAGAGAGCTTTGCTTGGCTCTCTCATCCCGGACATGCCATCGTGTTCTGACACCTTTGTAGCCTGTGTCTTCATTTGCATAATGGGAGTTATTAAACCCACTTCGCAGTCCCGTGGACGCAGGGAGGAGACGTGCATGGATGCCCCTAGTAAGGTGCTTACAGTTGGACAACAAGGGACTCAACCGTGGTGAAAGCAGGGGGTTTCTCGTACACGTTAATCGATCACGCCCGCAGCTCACTACCACTGAGTTATCCGCCGGAGGCCACCCGCGCCCCCTTGGCTCCGCGCCTCCACGCCACGGGGCAGTTCTTTAGGGAAGATCTTTTATTTCGGCAGGGTAGTGGGGAGGGGGCAGCAGCGCAGGCCCGCACCCCGCGGCGCCGCGATGGGGGCAGGTGCTCACTCACGGCTGCTTCAGGCTGTCCCTGTAGCGGCGGCGCTGGCAGGGCAGGGCCCGGGGCCGGCTGGTGTAGGTGTAGGTGCCCATGGCAGGGGAGGTGCGGTCCGAGAGCCTGGATGCCACGCGGGGGGCCGGGTCGCTCCGCTTCCGCTGGAAACTGGCTTTCAAGCAGGTGGGCGCGATGTGGTCGTGGGAGCCGGAGACGTGTCCGTGGTGCCAAGGGCAAGGATTCCGCGACGCTAGAAGAGGCGGCAAGAAGGACGGCGGGCGGGGCGGGAGGTTGCCGGGACAAGAGGTGGGAGCTAGGCTCGGCTTGCTCCCGGGAGCCCTGAGCCAGCTGAAGGCGCCCACTTCGGTTGCCCGGCAACCCACACTTCCGCCGGTGGGCGGGACCTCGTGGCAGTTCCGGCCGGCGGTTTTCGCGGGAAGGCCCGCCCCCCGGGGCACTTCCGGCTCCTGTTTCCGGCGGCCGGCGTTTCCGCGGCAGGTGTGCGTGCGGGTTAGGGGCTGTCTCCGGAGCGCGTGGGGCCTGGCGGTTTCGCGGACCTCGGCGAGCACCGCGGCGGCCCGCGTTCCCGCTGCAGAGTCTGGCTTTGCGGGGCTGGTGTCAGCGCCATTCTCCCGGGCACACGTGCTCCCGTGGTTCAGGGGCGCGCTCCGCCGCGCGGCTCCCCGGGGCTGCTGCTGCTCCCCAGTGTTGGCGCGGACGCGGCAGCCGGGCTCGCCGCTCTGTTACGCGCCAGGGCGGGGCGAGGGCCGCCTGGCGTCTCCCAGCGGAGAGCTCTGTGGTAGCGCCCCCGGACGACCTTTGGGCTTGCGGAGCCACAGGGGCCGCCCCGCAGACCTCTGATTTCGCAAAGGGTTGGGTGTTTTGCAGAGCCCTTCGGGGCTCCTGTACCTTGATCTGTCAGGCCCCCAGACTCTGTAAGAGCGAAGCATCATGAGGTTGGTCTGTGCCTAGAAGTGCAGGTGCTTTAGTTTTAGTATTAGCAATGTTTAAAAGAAATATAGTTTGTGTCTGCGAAGTGTATGTATTCCCGAATGGTCGGTTACTTGCGCTCGCATTCTCTCCAGTTCGGCTAACTTCTGTCTGAATTTGAATCCAGGTTCTGCCGGTGTGTCAGGCCCACCACCTCTGGCAAGTTAATGCTTCCGTGCTTCATTTTCCCGGTGTGTAAAATGGGGGGTCGTAGAATTTATCTGTCAAGGCTTGTGATGAGGATTGAAAGTATTAATAAGCATAAAATGGAACTGTGTCTGGTAAATGATGAGCCATTATATTAAGATCTAGATTCCTCCTGCCCTTTGAGGATTAAGATTTAAAGCCAGCGTGCAGGTAATTGTATAAATAATCCTGACTTAAAGGTGGGTAGTCAGTGCTAGGGGTAAACGCTGCATGAAAATTTTAGGCCTGATCACTTAATTTTGAAAGGATTGCAGGAGAAAGTGACATCATAATTGTGTTTGATGGGTGGTAGTGTTTTGATGGGCGAGAGTCCCGGGGATGCATATTCAGAAGTGGCTTGTTCAAAGGCTCAAAAGCCCCAGGTCCTTGGAGAACTCTGAGTAGAGTCTATATGTTAGATAATTATAAGAGCTAAGGATAAAATGCAGGCTAGGAAGTGTCAGAGGTGGACGGCAGCCTAGAGATTTTAGATTGGTCAGGGAAGCCTTCACTGAGAAGGTGGCATTTGAGTAAAGATATGAAGGAGGTGGAGCAGAGAAACTTGAGACTAAGATTCCAAGAAGGAGTTAGTGCAAAGTTCTAAGGCAGGTACAAAGCGGGTGTGTTCAAGGTAAGAAAGGAGGAGGCTAGGGTGGACGGGGCAGAGGAGAGCATTAGAAGATTAAGTTAGAGTTCATGAATTCAGATCCTTGTGACTTGTAGGTCAGCATAAAGATGAATTTTTACTCTGAAGTTAAAAGCCCCAGAGGGGGCAACCCAGGTGGCTCAGTGGTTTAGCACCGCCTTCAGCCCAGGGCACGATCCTGGAGTCCCGGGATCGAGTTCCGTGTCAGGCTGCTGCATGGAGCCTGCTTCTCCCTCTGCCTGTGTCTCTGCCTCTCTCTCTTTCTCTCTCTCCCTCTGTGTCTCATGAATAAATAAATAATCTTAATAAAAATAAAAACCCCAGAGGGTTTTGAATAGGACCTTGACATAATTTAATTTTTAAAAGAAGCATTTATATTCTAGTTGCTGGGTTGAGAATAGACTGAAGCAGGGGCAAGGGCAGAAGCAGACCAAATCGAACAGTTAGCCTGGCTAAGAAAGTGGTTTGGATTGGGGACCAGGCAGTGGAGGGGTGAGATGCAGTCAAAGAGATCCCCGAACCTATTTTGAAGGTAGAAACAGATGAATTAGAAATGGGACACTTGAGAAAGAAAGGAGCTTAAAGGTCACTCTAAAGTTCTTGAGTACATGTTGAATACTGTGTAGAAAAATTGCAGAGAGGCTCTGGCTGATGTTCTGTCTTCCTGGAGGATTTAATTTTATCCTGGCTGGCAATTAGAGTGGGAGCAGAGGAACTAATCAAGGATTCAAGTTTTGGGAGGGCTGATTGCTTTCTGGTTTGTTCTGATCCCAGAACATAGGCCTTTAGGAATCTCAGCAGAAAACTTGGGGTGTTCAGCAGGTTCCCATCTTTAGGGGACCTTGAGCTCCCATTTTTGTATTCCCAAGCCTGTGAGGTTAATGAAAGCTCTGCCTACCTTCTTAGCCACTTTGCAATGTGTTGGTTTCTTGATTTCTAGTGTCCTTGGAGCTTAAAATTCAACAAATGCCTTAAGGATAAAGGCCAAACAAAGTTGTCAGGCTTCCCTGTGATCCCCCTTTGTCTGGGGTCTTGTCCCTTCGACTTCTGTCTTCCGTTCTCATCTATAATTTTTATTTCCCCGGATCTGAAAGACTCCTGACAACTCTAGACCATTGCTTTCTGCTTGCCCTTAAACGCCCTGTTCTGAAACTCAACAAATACCCCAGGAGAAAAGCAATGGAGGAGTTCTGTATTCCCATGTATTTTCTTTCTCACTGGGATCCCAGTCCCTCATGTCCTGACTGCCTTGGTTATTCTCCAGTGCCTTCAAACAGTCTATGTGGTTTTTATTTTAGTTTTTAGTTTTAGCTTCAGTTTTTACAGTTACTCCTGTAAGAGGGTTGTCTGATTCAAGCTACCACTCAGTCCTGGCTAGAAGCTGTGCCAAAAATGGAGTTTCCATTTACTTCCATAGGGAACACTGGAGAGGAGCAGGTTTTGGAGAGAGCGTTAGAAGTTCATAGGTACATTGAGCTTGAAAGGCATTTTAGTCATCCTAGTGAAGATGTTGAGGAGACAGTTTGACATGGGAATCTGGGGCTTTGGGGGATGGGTCCAGAGAAGAGATACGAGTTTTTGGGCTAATGATATAAAGAGGCAATTTAAAGCCATGAGATTTGATGAGATTGCTAAGGAGTGTAGAGAGAAGACATGAGCCCTTGAGCATGGAGGCTGGAAAGATGAAAAATAACCAACAAAGGATACTGATGAAGAGTGGCCAGAGAAACAGAAGAAATTGCAGACAGTCTGTTCACTGGGAATCAAGTGATGAAAGTGTTTTCAAGGAGAAGGAAGTAAAGATGGCTAATGCAATTTATGGGTCAAGCAAGCTGTGAACATTGAATCTAGCAACGTAGAGATAGAGATCGTTGGTGATGGAGCAAAGGGTGCCTGCAGTGGAGTTAGGACAAAGTTCAGCTATAGATTTAGAAGAGAATGGGAAGAAAGAACTTTGTGACTCAGGGAGGTTTGGTGCAAAGGAATAGAAACAGGATGGCAGCCAGAGGGAAATGCGGCCAAGAGAAAGTTTTATATTTTTTAAGGAGAGATTTGATTGTAAATGGGTATGCTTATAGGAATGAGTAGAGAGAGAGAGAGCAGAATGGACATTTTATCAGGGAGAGCCAGGATTGATGGTATGATGTAAGCAAGAAGGCATGGGTCCTCATGCACAATTGCTTGTCTGGAAGCGTGCATGGTGATAGAAAAGGTAGACGACGCCAGTCCAGGTGGGTAGATAATAATTTTCAAATTTCTTAGTAATTAACAGATGTTTCTGATACAGCAGACATTATATGCCAAGCACTTTATACACATGATTTCCCTTAGTTTTTACAATGACACTGTGAGGTAGGTTCTTAAAAGGGAACTGCACCTTTAAAGAAGTTAAAGTCATTTACCAAGGTTATACAGCAAGTGAGTGACAACACGGAGATATAAAACCATATCTGCCTGAGTCTAGAACCGATGCACTGAAGTATCAGCTTATGCTCTTTATCTTCCCATCCCTAAATGTCTCTTGCTATGTCTCTCTCTCTCTCTCTCTCTCTCTCTCTCTCATTCTCATTCTCTGTATCCCCAGTAATCACCAAGTTACACCAATTTTATCTCCTAAATTTTTTTGATTCTGAGACCTCTTTTTTGGATCCCTACCTACTATTCTTACCCGCCTCTAACCAGATCCAGACAACCTGAGTGTCTTTTCTGTGCAACCACAGAATGGTCTAAATGCATTGCTGCTCTGATCATCCTAGGTCCCTCCTCAGACGTTTCTGTAACCTCTTTGCCCTGTAGTTCAAGCTCCTTGCGTGTGCTATATGTAAGCCCTTTACTACCTGGTGCTGCCTGTTTTTCCCATCTCATTGTGCTAATTTCTCCTTGTCCTCTCCTTGCCCCCCAAGAGTAGCTGAACCTTAGCAGTCCCACTGTGCAGATTACTATGCTTTCTGCTTCTGATTTATTTCCCTTTATTCCTTCTAGGCAATTTTCTGCTCATTCTTTAAGCCACAGCCCCTGTTTTCTCCAGAAGCACATTTCTGATGCCTTTAACTGGGGCTCAATAGTCCTTGATCATATTTCCATCTTTTATTTACCACATGGCATTTATAATAACTTGCTGATATGTTTGCCTCCACAACTAGGCCAGGAGTTTCTTGAGCATAAGAATTGGGTCCTATTCATGTTTTTGGCCCTACGACATGGCTTAGTGTTTGTCTTTAATAGTTTATTGAATGAATGAGTGAATGAATGATTGAATGACACAGGTATACAGTTTATCCAAGAAAAGAAGGAGGAGCTTCTTTTCGAGTATGACAATAAGTGAATGGCTCTAGTTTCTGAAATATTTTTTTAAAAGATTTTATTATTTTTTAAGTAATCTGTGAGGATTGAACTTACAACCCTGAGATCAAGAGTCGCACACTCTTCTGACTGAGCCAGCCAGGTGCCCATGAAATATTTCTAAGCATGGTAAGAGAAAGTAAGAAAGAACCTATGACAGTTATTATCCAATAAACATCAAGCACCTTCCTTGTTCCAGGCACTTAGGAAGAACTAGGAATAGATGGGACTCTCATTTTAGTGAAGGGAGATAGATGATAGGCAAATGAATTGAAAAAGCAAGAAAACAATTTCATGGAATCATAAAAACTGTGATGAAAACACAACAGGGTGTTAGGATAGGAAGTGCCTTAGCCACTGCTTTAGAAAAGTCTGCGAAGGGAGTGTTTAACATGAGACCTGTATGCCCTAGGAAGGAGCCAATCACATCAAATTGTTGGGGAGCAGCACAGGCAGAGGAGAGTAGCTGGTGCACTGTCCTGAAGGCAGCAGCAAAGTTGTCATGTTTAAGTAACAGAAGTGTTAACTTCTGTTGGTCAGAAAATGGAGAGCAAGGGGGAGAATGGTTGGAAGTGAGTTTTTAGAGGTGGCTAGGAGTCCAGTCAGGTGGGGCCTTGTAGAATGGGGATGAATGGGATTATGGGGAGCCATTCAAGGGTTCTAAGGTGGGAAGATGATCCTCTCTGAGTTCTCTTACAAAGATCACCGATTATCACAGGAAGAACAGATTGTAGGAGGTGGAGAGTAAAACTAGTTTAGGAAGGTGGTGTGGCTAAGAGAGGGGATATGGCTTGAGTTAGGGTGATCATAGGGGAAATGGAGAGGAGTGCCTTGGGGACATTTTGGAGAATGAGTCCAGATAACTTACTGATTGATTAGATAAAGGGGAGGAGTAGAGGAAGAAAAGATGACCTCTAAGGTTTTGACTAGAGCAAAATAAACATGAAAATCCTATTGTTTACTGAGATTGAAGAAGCAGGAAGTCAAGAGTCCCAAGATTTTGAGATGCTATTAGATATCAAATGGAGGTGTAAAGTTGGAAGGTTGGAGGAGATGTGTCTGGAGTTCAGAGGAAAGGTTGGGGCCAGGGATATAAGTTTGGTACTCATGAGCACTGGAAGGGCTTGGAGGGCTTGAGAGGTAGGAGGGAAACAGTGTAGCATCGCTGAAACCCAGGGTTTCAGGAGCAGTGGGCTCAACCTGGTCTATTTGTACAAGGGCTTAAGTAAGATCAGAACGGAGAAGTAACCATTGGTTCTACTCACATGGATGGTGTCTGTGAAGTTGACCATAACAGCGGTTTTGGGGAAGTGGGGCCTAAAGCCCAAGTAGAGTAATTCAAAAAGAGATCTAGTTATGAGGAGAATTTGTAACCTTAGATTCTTCTTTCCAGAATTTTTGCTGTTGGCTTAATGACTTAATAAGGCCTTTGGACAAGTCTGTCAGGTGAAAATGGGTGATAGTAGCACAGGAATGAATTAATATGTTTTTGCCACAAGGTGTCACTAATTCTTTATTAGTTTTGAGTAAGTAAACTAGTAGCTGCACAAGTGTACCTTGCAATAAAGAGATGCTGTTTTATAAAATCACGTTTATAAAATAGACCAGTTGGAAAGTAGAGGTTTCCTTCCTAGAGCCAGTCTCTGTAGCATATTTGCTGTGTGTGCGTGTTTAGGTGTGGGGGTGAGGAGCAGCAGGCTAGGATTCAGCAGACCAGGGGAGTGGGTGTAGAGCCCTGGGTGTGGCCTCGGAAGATTTGAGCTCAGTTCCAGTTTTGCACCTGCTGTATGGCCTCAGGCAAAATTTAAATGATTCTTTGTCTTAATGAAAGACAACATTTTGTGTGTGTGTGTGTGGTTGCTGTTTAAAATACTATCTCTATCTCTATGGTAGATGCTGCTTTACCCATTTCACCCAATGATTTTTACATATCAGAAGAGAATGTGTATAGCAGTGTTTAGATGCTTTTGAAGAGCTGTGTAAATATAAGATTAAAAATTACAAAAATTGTTTATGCCCAACTTTATAGCAATATAGATGTTACATAAAGCAGTTGTATTAGTGAAGACTCTTGGTTGCATATGGTAGAAAGCCAGTTGGGACTTGCCTGCCAAGAAGGGAGTGTTTTAAGTGGCTTCAGGAATGGTGGTGCTATGGGGGAGGAGGGCTTTGGATGTGTGCACGCCTACTCTTCTCTTTGCTTCTATCTGATGTCTGTCTTCTCTTTGGCCCCAACTAGCTTCCTCTGCCTAGTAAGGAACATTTTGATGCTGTGAAGGTTGTAGGATATGCACATGACCACATTCTGTAGGTTGAGAAGGTAAGAAGGCAGAGCTGGAGAAGTAGATGCCATAGAATTACCTTGATTTTGGTGAAGGGAATATGAATTTCAAATTTATGAAAGCCAATGTCAGTTAATACTAACCTTCAAATTTAAAAAAACAAAACCCAAATGTTCTGAAACAGTCTAATACCCTAGGGTCTGCATGTCTTTAATTTTTAAAATTAGACCCTATGACATTATTATCTTTTTTTTGATAAATTAACATTATAAAGAGTTAACATAAAGGGATAGATGCACCTAATTTAAAGAAATGAAAGATTTAAAAAAAATTTACCAAAAATTAAAATACAGTTATAATTTTTCTTTCTTTCTTTTTTTTTTTTTTAATTCTATTTATTTATTCATGAGAGACCAGAGAGAGAGGCAGAGACACAGGCAGATGGAGAAGCAGGCTCCACGCAGGGAGCCTGACGTGGAACTCGATCCCAGGTTTTCGGGATCACGCCCTGGGTCAAAGGTGGGCGCTAAACCGCTGAGCCACCCAGGGATCCCCCAGTTATAATTTTTCAAAAGAATCTTCACTTATAAAATTTCACGATGTAATTTTTCTAAAAGGAAATGTCCCTTGAAATATATGTTAACCTAAAAACCTCTTTTTACATAAATTTTCAGGAACATACATACCAATGTTAAGAGACATACTTGCTAGATATGATATATATATTTAACTTCTTCTCAATCCAAGCAAATATGCCAGTTGCTTTTAACAAAAAAATCATAACTAGAACCATTAGTATATGTTTTTGCTACATCATATGCATTAATGAATCACAAGTCACTTTAGTTATCTGTGAGATTTTACTGGAAAATAAATTCTTATGACCTGAATTCCCTCAGCAGGAAGCAGAAGCAAGTTTTCATACAAGTTCGTATATTGAACGAATGGAATCTCTCAGCCCTGAGATTCTGTTGAAATCCAGGAGATGGAGACACTGGAAGGTAAGTCCCACACCTGCCAAAAGGAAGACATCTCGAAAGTGGAGACCATTCTCTTTCCTGGGAGGCTAGTGTCTCCCTCCTCACCATACAGTTTACCTAATGTCTGAAAATACTGAAAATACATTACCTAATGTCTGATAACATTGGTGGAATTGTGCTTTATTGTACATGTGCCTCAGCTGTCTGGGCATATTCTTATGTATTTAGGTCCCTTCAGTAAGAATCTCTAATGTAATATATGGACACAACGAAGGCTTGTAATGTATGTTCAAGGATAAACTTCTTGAAATTAATAGTTCCTAAGATTTGTTTAAAAAGACAGAGTCAGGGACTCCTAGTTTAAAACGGCATTAACTGAAGGGGGAACGTCTTCCAACTTAGAACTACACACCCAAGGCAGCAGGGATAGGGTATGTCCCATTTCTGTCTGGCAGTGGATGTGGATGAGGAGGTTGGGGGGATGAGAGTTGTGTATAGCAGGCTGGGTTGTAGCTTGAGAGGGAGATCAGATGCACTCTGGTAGGTAGAGGGAGGCCAAGGGCAATGATGATGCTGTGTCTGCTGACAAACACCAAGTGTGGATTTATTTCCCTTCTTGGAAGGTGAGGACAGGGAGGAAGCAGAAGAGGAAGAAGAGAAATGTGAAGTTTGCCAAGTGCAAGGACAGGGAAGTGTTCTGGGGAAAAGAGTATGATACATGAAGCCCTCGAGGTGAGAGAATGCCTAGAATTTTGGGGAATTGCAAACCCAGCATGTCTGAATCAGAGCACTAGGCAGAGTCTCAAGAAATATGGGATTAAAGGAAGATTAAAGACGCAGTAACAGTTCAAATCTAAATACTAGAGGATGTTGTCAAATGTGGAATCAATGATTTAAAGAACTATACTGAGGAAGGTTCTCAGAATCTAGAGGAAAAGATTTAAAAAATTGACCCAGCATGGGAGGTGATATTTGGAGAGGGGAAAACAAGTCAACCTATGATTCTTGTTGCTACGGAAAACAGAAGCAACAACTAAAAACTTAATTTAACACGTGTTTTCTAAATATATAGATGGAGAGGATTCAGTATATTACAAGAAAAGCAAATGGCAACATTTTTATATTACAAGGATATAAGAAATAGATCTTATGAGCACTTAGGCAAAAAGAAGCAAGTTAGCTATGCAAAAATCAAAATCCCATTTGCTTTAAGGTTTTCTGCAGTACTCCTGATCAGAAGACAATGGAAAGCCATCTAATAGTCTTCAGGGGAAAGTGCTGGGAACACCTCATTTCTAAGTCTTTTGTCTTTCAAGGCAATAGCATTTGCTTTCAGATTTTCAGGGCACCATGGACCATCCTGTCCCTTCCTTAAAAAATGCTTGAATACTTCTGCTATCCAAAAGAGCAGTCAAGCTCAGTAATGAACAACTCAGTAGTGAGGAAATTATGATCCACAGGATTTATAAGACCAGTCTTACTCACTTTGGACTAAAACACAGATATTCGATTGGTATGCATGTGGTTTGATTGGTTGTGCATCTAGAGGATGAAGTTGATCTTCGGAGCCTCCCTGTACTGTTCCCCCTGAGGCTCCCCCAATTTCCAGGAAGTGTCTTTCTTGCACCTCATGCTTTACCCCATTTTTCAGTAGAATTATCATTTGATGACCACTTAAACTGATGTGTTTCTGGTGTGTGTTAATGTTGGCATACCTGTTTATCTCATTGAGATACTAACACTCTCCCTTTCTTAAAACGAGGGCTGAGTAATGTGGCACATTTTTGTTTCCAAGAGCCTCACATGTTTTCTGCATCTGTAAGACTCTGATGTTTATCTGACTTGTACTTTTAATTGGGTGAGACTGGTAAACCCCACGTTAGCGACTGTTGAATTAGTAGGCTTCACTTGGTCTCTTCCTCCACCTGAGACTTGAGGATGTCCCTGTGTTCCTTATGGATGGAGTCGTTTTATTTATTATATACAATGCTAATGTTTAGAAATGTGGTTTAGGTGTTTTTCTATTTCTTAAAGAAAATCTAAGAATCAGATAAATAATTTATCATTTCCTTTTGATCTGTGAAGTCAGTGACTCACTCTAGGGAGATATATTTTTAAAGGCAAACTAAAAAAAAAAAAAAAAAAAACTAAGAACCATAACATTTCTAGGTACTATTTCTGTGTAACTAGCTCCCCCCAGAAATGGATGGCTTAAGCAACCGTTTTCTTGTGCTCCCAGGTTCTGTTGGTTGGGAATTGGGACAGGATGAGTAGGGGTAGTTTGTTTTTACTCAGTGAGGTCTGGGACCTCAGGTGGTAAGACTCCAACTGGGGATTACTTGACAGTTGGGGCTGGAAACATCTGGAAACTCTTTCACTCCCTGTCTAGTACCTGGGCTCCGATGATTCGAATACGAACTGGCATCACTGAGTAGAGCTGTCATCGCCTTGCCCAGACTCTTAGGAAAGGGGACACGGATCCCACTTGCCATGTCAAAATAATCTGTGGCCATACTTTAAAAAATTACCCAATGATAAATTGCCAACACAGGTTTTCTTTCTCTTGTAGGTTTTGGGATGATGTGATGGGTTGAATTGTGTCCCCTTAAAATTTGCACATCAAATCTCTAGCCCTCGGCTGATGTGACATTTTTTTTTGGAAACAAGATATTTGCAGATGTAATGAGTTAAATCAGAATGAGGTCATATTGAAGTAGGGTGGGACCCTAATAAAATATGCCTGGTGCTCTTTGATGCTTCTAAAGCCATGGGATGCCACAGATTGCCAGTGACCCACCAGAAGCTTAAAGAGATGTATGGAACTGATTCTCTCTGACAGCCCTCAGAGGGAAGCAGCCTCACTAACAGCTTGTTGCTGGACTTCTAGCATTCACAAGGATGAGACCATTACATTTCTGTCACTTAAGCCACCCATTTTGCTGGATTTTGGGATAGCAGCCCCAGAAAACTAATATAGATGGTTTTTAGTGTCTTCAAGATTTTTCATATTTCTGACAAGGAACTTGTGTTTCTTTAAAAATGAGGAAAAAATGGGTTTATTTAATGTAATAATTTCAATTTCTGTTTTCCATAAAATGTAGAAATATACCAAAATCTTACTAAGGTTGTATCTAGGTAATAGGACTCTAAAAGTCACTTTTTTTTTTTATTCCTTCTTCATATCTGTACTTAAAATGTTTTCTGTTCTGGGGGAAAAAAGACTGTAGGAAGCAGCTATTGAACGTAGTAAGGGCTTCTGGGAGTTTGCTCTGGGTTCTGCTCTGCTCCCTGGTGACTTCGAGCCTGTTTCCTGTCTGCACGTGGGGGGTAGCACTCCTCAGTGTTGCTGTAAGAAATAAATGAACGAGTATATGCAATTATGGAGGGGCTGGTGGAAGATGAGTTCTTGAGCTCATGCATGTTTTTTCAGTTGATTACTAGTGGCAGATGGAGAGCCTGAAAAGCCAGGGAACCCAGAGAGGTGGCTTTTACTGTGAAGTAAAGGCAGCTTGAGCCACATAGGGCCTGTCACTTCCCAAGGTCCCTCCTAAGGCTTTGGAAAGGGTCAGGATAAAAAATGGTCATGTGATGGTGTAGTTTATAAAATTTGCAAAACATATTTTAACTATAATCAGTTGAGACTCCTCTTTCCACTCTGACCCACCTCCTTTGGAGAGGCCATGGGGATTTTGGGACTGGGCCCAGGGAAAGTTGACTTATGGATACTTTTAATTTGAGATTTACTTATGTGGTTTGCAGTCACTTCCCTGAAGAGGTAAGCTATGGATAGTTGTCCTGGGGTAGGAACGTCTTCCAGAGATATTCTTACTGGCTACAGTGCCTACTCACTCAGCTTTTAACACATACAAGAACACATAACGAGAATGCTTTTTACAGAACCTAGTACAGAAAGCATGTGGGTGGTGAAAGAGAAACAAGATCTAAAATCTATGGAGCCAGTAGGTAGTCTGTGAGAAAATTTCCCAGATTTTACTGTTCCTGTATGAAACTTGATAGAGATTTCTCCAAATCTGACAGTCTTAAAAAATTTATATTTACATGACTTGAGAAGCTAACATTTATTCTTAAGCTATTAATGTTGAAAAGAATCCCAAATTTTAATCAAGCTAAAAAAAAAAACTCTCCAGGATTAACTTTTATTCTCTCTACAAAAAATAATACAAAATATTTACAGGAAGAAGTGATTAAAAAGGGTATGCAGCCCAAAAATTGTAGAAAAAGAAGCACTACTGAAATGTATCAGGAGGTGGTTAATAAAAATATCACGTAATTTTGGGGGGGTAGGTTTTACCTGTTGTTAGATAAACCACAGCTTTGTTTATAATTTATAATTTATTCGATGTCACTTTTTCTCATGGGGAGGGCCCTCCAAAATTGTGTGAGTGGCAGGACCCTTGAAACCTGGGTCTGACTTGAAAGAGCCCATTTCCAGATCAGTTCTTGTTCTTCTGTGGAGATGTTATTTGAACCTGATGCTAACATTCAGAATTACTGCTTCTCTGTATTTTCCATTTGCCACAGAAGAACCCAGACTCAAAGTGTTTACCAATCATTTCCTTTTTTTTTTTTTTTAAATCATTTCCTTTTGATCTAAAAGGTTTCAGTGGCTCTCTCTAGTAAGAGTTTTCAGGATGCATGCTGTTTACCTCATCAGAGCAAAACCCTGACTCAGAGTGTGAGAAATGGCTCTCCGCTTCCTAGGAAGTTTTCAATATAGAAATATGCTGTGCTTTTGAATGAAAAGTAAAATGAAAAGGCAACGGATGGAAATTTCTTGTAAGGAGATATGAAAAACCCCCCAACTCTTCCTGTTCTTAAAAATAGTTGTTTTTGTCAAAGGGTCTGAGACCTGAATGACACTTTTTGAAGCACCTTTGGCAGATTGTGAAAGGCCCATGAGTCTATGGTCCTTCCTTGGGGAAGCCCCTCCACTGCCTTCCTTCTGCACCCACTATGCTTGGGTGTCTTACAGCCAAAGACAGAGTAAAAATGGTCTTGAGTAACACAATAACCTTTGCATACATGTGGTTTTAACTCAAAGCCAGGAGCTTCTTTGCTTTTATCTCTTGTCAAAGATAAGCTTTACCCATTTTGATGGGAAATACTCTGTGGCTTTAAAAATATTTCAAGTCTTTGAAATACAATAGACGTATTATAGGAAGGACATAAAACCAGTAACCAGCCTAGGAATATTTGTCCCTTGTCCCCCATGCTGGAATGGAGAAAAGGAATGTGTCTTCAGAATATGGTCAGTTGGAGTTCCTGGGTGGCTCAGTGGTTGAGCATCTGCCTTTGGCTCAGGTCGTGATCCTGGGGTCCTGGGATTGGATCCTGCATCAGGCTCCCCACGGGGAGCCTGCTTCTCCCATTGCCTATGTCTCTGCCTCTCTCTCTCTGTCTCTCATAAATAAATTAAATAAATAAATAAATAAACAATCAATCTTTAAAAAAAAAAACACCGGAATATGGTTAATCTATGTGCAAATGATACCTTTATCTCTTATTACCTATGTGACCTTGGGAAAGTTACTTAATTTTCTCATCCGTAAAAACATGGGTATTAATATTCACCTCACAGAGTTGTTGTGAGAATTAAATGAGGTAATCTCGCCGCCCCCCAAACTCCCCATCTAGTTATAGGACCTGGTACAAAGAAGGAGCGCAGTAAATGTTTGCATTACAGAAAGGTAATGCCTTCAATATCCTCCCAAGGAGTTTGGGATCTAGAATGTAGTAGGGAATAAGAATCAAAGTGAAAAGTTGATTCCCAGAGCCTTTGAAGTTGATGAATATGGAAGTGGAGAAAGATGAGTGGTTGTGGTTTGAAGGAATTCTACTTCAGAGGAAGTTTTCTGTAAAGCTGAGACATAGGTAGGTGAATTATGTATAGGGAACCATTGTCATATCTCCTTGGTTGCAACGAAGAGTACATGTTTATGTATCTGTTCTTTCATCAGCTACATTTAACATATGGAACAGTGATGTAAGATGTTAACATTTAACATGTATGAGGATGATTTTTATGGCTGAGGAATACAAAGAGAAATGTGATCCATTTCTGCCCTCAAACAAGTTATATTCTACTAGAGGGAGAGAAACGTGAAAACATAAGGACATTAAAATGTGGAGTACAGAAGAGGAAGGGTCAGTTTTACATGGGGAAGGAAGAAATGAGATCTGCATGGCAGCAGAGGTAGGGTGGGGTGTGGACTGTGCAGATCGTCCAGGTAGAGGAATTTGGAATGGAGAAAGGTGCAGGTGTGGCTTTGCGTGCTTTGCACATGTGTGGGAGCTGCATGCAGGGCAGGGCCAGGTGGTGCAGGGGACACCTGGAGCTGTGGGCTGGGAAGATAGGCAGTCAGATGTTGGAGGGCCTAGCCTGCCATGCTTCTGGCAAGGCTACATGGGGCCCCATTCAGGAGTAATGATGGTGACCATGGAAGGGGACTCCAAGTGCAAAAAGACATCCTCTTATAGGGCAGGCAGGAGGGTGGAATTTGAAGGTTTTGGTAAACAGCAAAGTGGGATTTGGAAGATGAGGCTTCCAATCATTGGATGCTGTATATGTTGGATGAGGAAGACACTTGAGGCAATGGTGTGAAGTAAGAAGATATCTTTTAAGCCTAAGAATTATATATGAGCTGGGACTAGTAGATTGGAATTGAAATTTTGCCATTCTGTTTTCTAACTCTTTAATCCCTAGGAATGGCTGGAAATGTAGAACAATTACTGTCTCTGCTATGGGAATAGGTAGTCAGACACCAGTGTTCACAAATTAGATTTGAAATGCGACTGAACTTGTTGAAAAACTTACATAACCAAGAGGAATCCTACACATGCAAATGAACACCTGTGAAAATTCTTAGGCAAGAACTGCTAGATTTAGCAACTCCAGTTTATAAATGCAGTTTGAGAGGGGACCAATTTTACAGATTGTTTTGCTGCTTGGATCTGCCATAATGTTTGTTGAATAGACAATTCCTGTGTTTAATGGAGTTCTTGAACTTTCTTTACAAATTAAAGATCCTGAACAGAATGAATCTCAGTGTACTCTGAGGTATGTGGATGTTTGTTGTCTTTTCAAACTTTAGATTTAGACATCTAAGTCTTGCCGTATACAATTTTTCTTAGGAACTAAGTGTATGCAATTTAAGTGTCATACCACCTACAGATTTGCCAGGAACCGAGCCACACTTTTTCTCATTTCCAATTGCGATGAAAACCTTATCACTTTTTGCTATAGAGTCATGGATAAAAATGATTGAGGTCATGAGTAAAATGACCAGATAGCCTCCCCATCACCCTACAGTGAGCATCTCCCCTCACCTATGTTTCTGGCTCCTTAAGACTTCAGTATATTTTTCTTAACATTTATTTGGGCCATATTTACATCTTTGGGAACTGGTCAATTTCTACATATGTCTAAATGCTTCCTTTTACTTTGACAGTACATTTAACACATGCCAAAAGAATTTTCCAAGATATGATCACATTTTATTTCTTAATAAGTTTATTGGGTATCAGGGACACCAGTCATGTTATGTTGAGAGCTTCTCACTAGGTAATGCATACACAGTATTAAAAAAGAAACATACCCAGTGTTACAGTGGAGCAGGCTCCTAACAGACTGACTGTTTCAGAAACTGCAATTATAAACTCTAGACAAACTATAATCAACAGCTACCGGGGCTGTGGAGAGTCAACAAAAGCAGACAGGGAGGAATTGAAACTTGGGGGAGGAGAGTTTCCTGGTATTTAGCTTTGGCCAGAGAATGGGTCATGGTTGCAAAGATCGTGTGGGTGACTAAAATTCCGGTAGAAAGCCTATCATGTTTCTGGCCTGAAGAATCAAAGAGTGGAACACAACCAGGAGAGAGTGAGGGATCACCCAGAGAAGGAGTGACCTAGAATCTCTGTTTGAACTCTGTCCAAGTCTCTAGCTGACCCTCACACTACTCATGCACAAGGCAGACTCAAAGCAGCTTGCAGCTAAGGTGTAGAGTAGTGAACTGAGATTTAATTGCTACGTAGCCATCACAGGTGAGGCAAGCTTTGCAGTTTGAGTCTAACCAAGTCAATTGCCTATTAAAAAATATGAATTTGGGGATCAGTATCACAGAAGTCAGTTTTGATGATAATAACATTCACAGTGTCCAGGATATAATCCAAAACTATTCAAAATATGAAGAAGCAGGAAAATGTGACCAGTTTTATTTTTTGATTTGCATTTCTATTTTTTCATTTTTTAAATTTAAATTCAGTTTGCCAGCGTATAACATCCAGTACTCATCACATCACATGCCCTCCTTAATGCCTGTCATCCAGTTACTCCATTCCTCCACCCACTTCCCCCCAGTAACCTTCAGTTTGTTTCCCAGAGTTCAGAGTCTCTCATGGTTTGTCTTCCTCTCTAATTTTTCCCTATTTGGTTTCCTTTCCTTCCCTTATGGTCCCTTTCACTGTTTCTTGTATTCCACATATGAATGAAACTATATGATAATAGTCTTTCTCTGATTGACTTCTTTCACTCAGCATAATAATGTGACCTATTTTCAAGACAGAAGAAAATCAAGAATTTTAAAGCAGCTGTTCAGTGGGGTTAAAAATTCTGTTCAGTGGGGTTAAAAAAAAATGCTCCTAATAAATGAGAAGGTAGGAAATCTCATAAGAGAAATTGAAAGTGTATAAAGTAAAAGTTTTAGAAGTAAAAATATAACATTAAATGAAAAACACATAAAGACGGGGTTTTGGGGTGGCTCAGTCGGTTAAGCATCTAACTCTTGATCTCAGCTCAGATCTTAAGCTCAGGGGCATGAGTTCAACATGGAGCCAACTTAAACAGATGAAAGAACACACATAAAGACACAAAAAGGCTGAAAATAAAACGGATGGAAGAAACCTATCATGCAAAAAATATATAAGAAGATTGAAGTGGCTATATTAATATCAGACAAAATAGACTTCCAAAGAGAAATAAATAGAAATAAATAGGAACATTACATAATGAAAGAAAACCTCTATTAGGATGATATAACAATCATAAACATGTATGCTTCTAAAACAGACTCTAAATAAAAAAAACAAAAATTGATGAAAAAATATTGTAATCGTAGTGGAAAACTTTAACATATTTTACAGAGCAATTGATACAATAACTAGACAAAAGTATCAAAGATATAGATGATCTGTAGATCAATCATCTTTACCTAACTGATTTTTAAAATTAATTATTTTTATTTAGACATTATTTTTTTAGAGAAGTTTAGGGTTTACAGAAAAATTGAGAGACCCACAGATTTCCACATATCTTCTGCCTCCATACATACACAGCCTCTCCATCATCAATATCCCCAACCAGAGTGGTACATTTGTTACAATTGATGAACCTACACATCACTAAAAATCCATAGTTTACATTATGGTTCACTCTTGCTGTTGTACATTCTGTGAATTTGGATAAATGTATAATAATATGTATCCATCGTTAGGTATCAAACAGAGTATTCTCACTGTCTTAGAAATTCTCTGTGTTTTGTGTATTCATCTTCCCCTAGCTCCAACCTTCCACCCTTTGGCAATCACTGATCCTTTCAGTTTCCATAGTTTTGTCTTTTCCAGGTCACATAGTTGGAGTTGTATAGTATGTAATCTTTTTAGATTGGCTTCTTTCACTTAGTAATGTACATGTGAAGTTCCTCTATGTCATTTCAGTTTTTCATAGGTCATTTCTTTTTAGTACTAATAATATTCCACAGTTTATTCACTCAAGGACATCTTGGTGTTTCCACATTTTAGCTTCAAGATTCTCTCCCTCTGCCCCTCCCCCCTCAAATAAATGAATAAATCTTAAAAAAAAAAAAGCTCAGGAAGGAAGAACAAAGCAAACTAAACAAATTAGAAGGAAAGAAAGATCAGAACAAAAATCAATTAAATAAAACATATTAACCAATAGAGGAAATTAAGAGAACTGGAAGCTTATTTGTTGAAAAGTTCAACATAACTGATAAACTCTGAGTTAGTTTGATTAAAAAAAAGAACACAAGTTACTAATATCATGATTGAAAGAAGGGTTATCACTATAATTCCTACATATATTAAAAAGACCATAAGAGCAACTTGATTATGAAAAACTTGATTCCAACAAAAAGTAATTTTGATGAATTGAGCAATTTTGAAAAATACAACTTAACCAAATTGACCCAAGATGGAACAGAAAATCTGAATAGCTCTATAACCACCAAAAATCTCACAGAGAAAACTTCAGGCCCGATGATGGCACTTTTTTTTTTTTTTTTTTTTTTTAAGGAAGATAGAAGACAAGTGAACACTTTACAACTCTCTTTTGTCTTCAAGCTGGGCTGCTGGGTCTTGCCGGGAATGGTGACAGGAGTAATGTGAAGATGCACTTCAGTGTATCTTTTCTTTGTAAAGATATTTTTATGCAAGGAGAGTTGTGCTAAGTAATATTTCTGTGAGGATATGAGTGCTGAAAACTCCTATTCCACCATCTTGTTGATGTCACTCTTAAAGTTGTTTTAACATAGAAAATCAATATTTTGCCATATTAATAGAATAAAGGAGAAAACCATATGATCATTTTAATACATGGAGGAAAATATGACAAAATTCAACATCCATTCACAAGAACAATTATCACCAAACAAGATAAGGTACTTTTTCAACTTATAAAGAACATCTATGAAAAACCTCCAGTTAACATACATTCATGTTGAAATATTAAATGATTTTCTACCAGAATAAAGAATAAGGCTTGATTTTGTCACGTTTACTCAACATTGAATTGGAGGTCCTAGCCACTGCAATAGAGAAAGAAAAAGAAATGAAATGATAAAGATTGGAAAAGAGGAAACAAAATTGTCCTCATTTTCAGTGTGAAATAATAGGAAAAAATATATATTGGTTTCTGTCCCCAATTCCTGGCACAGAGCTTCTAAAACCCTTGCAATTTCCTGAATGGTATTAGAACTAAGAGCATCTTTGGTTCTAATATTTGGTCTTTGAATCTGGTTCCTGACATAGGGCTCTTAAAACCCTCATAATTTCCTGAGTGATAGGAATGTTTTTTGTTCTAATGAGGTGACTCTGGCTGGGCTCCATGATAAGGACTGACCACAGGAAATAATCAAGCCATGTTTGGAAACTTAAAATTTTCAGCCATTCCCAACCCCATGCCCATTCACTTGAGAAAGAAGGAGGACTAAAAATAGAATTAATGATTGTTCAAACCTAGATGAGGAATTCTCCATAAAAATTTCCAAAATATGGGATTCAGAGAGCTTCCAGGGTGAATATATCTGCATACCAGGATAGTAATCCAGCCCAACTACATGGGCACAAAAGTTCTGTACTTGGCACCTTCCCATACCTCACCTTAAGTACCTCTTTACCGGGCTGTTCATCTATATCCCTATCACATCCTTCAATAAACTGGTTAACCTAAGTAAGTGTTTCCCTGAGTTCTGTGAGCCACTCCAGCAAATTACTAGAATCCAAAGGGGGAAGAGGTCATGGAAACCATGATCTGTAGCAAGTTAGGCAGAACTGCAGGCAACCTGGGGACCTACTAGGGTTTGCAATTGGCATCTTGAAGTAGGGGGCAGTTTTGTGGGACTGAGCCCTAAACCTGCAGTATCTGATGCTATCTCCAGGTAGACAGTGTCAGAATTGAGTTAAAATGTAGGAAACCCTGCTGGTATCACAGAATTGCTTGTTGTGGGGAAAACCATCATGTGGTGTTGAAAGCTTTGTGAGGGTGGTAGTGTGAGAGTAAAGGAGACACACAAGAGGAGGACTGGGTTTTTCTTAAACAGCAACTAATATAATTGTTTACACAGAAAACCCTGCAGATCTGTAAAACAATTAGAAGTAATAAGTGAATATTCAAAGTCATAGTATATAAAGCTAAAATGTACAAAATCAATTCTATTATGCTCTAACAGGAAAAAAAATTGTGAAATGAAATGGAAAAGCAATTCTGTTTATAATAGGTCCCCAAATCAGATTATTTAGAAATAAATGTAAACAGGTGTACACTGAAAACCACAGGACGTAGCAGAGAAATTTTAAAAGATTTAAATGAGAGGAAAGATATGTTATCTTCATGGATTGGAACACTCAATTTTAAGATATCAATTCTTCTGAAATTATACATTTAATTCAATTTTACGCAGTCTCTCTGCTTCTCGGCAGTTGCTGTTGTTCTGGGCTTTTTGCTTAATTTGCAGTACTCAAATTTATTGCCATGTCTTCTGAAGAAGGGAAGCTTTTCATGGGAGGGCTGAACTTCAACACCAATGAGCAGGCTCTGGAAGACCACTTGAGCAGCTTTGGTCCTATCTCTGAGGTGGTTGTTGTCAAGGACCGGGAGACTCAGCGATCCCGGGGTTTTGGTTTCATCACCTTCAGCAATCCAGAGTATGCCTCAGATACCATGAGAGCCATGAATGGAGAGTCTCTGGATGGTCGCCAGATCTGTGTGGATCACGTGGGCAAGTCAGCCAGGGGAACTAGAGGAGGTGCCTTTGGGGCCCATGGGCGTGGTCGCAGCTACTCTATAGGTGGGGGGACCAGGGCTATGGGAGTGGTAGATATGACAGTTGATCTGGAGGATATGGATGTGGATATGGAAGGTCCAGAGACTATGGTGGCAGAAACCAGGGTGGTTATGACCGCTACTCAGGAGGAAATTACAGAGACAATTATGACAACTGAGATGAGGCATGTGCACCTAAAGTAGGTACACAAGAAATAAAACTTCTGATCCAGGATCATCCTTCCAAATAGCTGTATTTATAAAGATTTTTGGAGCTGCACTGACACATCTGTTCTAGTACATCAAGTTCTATTTTTTAACTGAGCTCCCAAGGTAGCTTGTTACAGAGACCTTTTAGAAAGCTCCATGTGATTTCTAAAATTTTCTCCCATTTAAATACTAATCCTGGGACATTGCAAATGCTGGGTATTTTTCCTCTTACCAGTTTTTTAGTTTGAGCTCTCAGGATTACGGATTGTGACCAAAAAATGTTGGCTTAGACTGCTTTAAAAACAAATAATGTGTGTTTAGGGACATTTAAAAGCCTATCTACAATGTTTATCATGATTAGGAAGCAGGAAGCAATTTCCAAATGCAAATACAAGAAATCATTGACATGATTAGAGGTGGTTTTTCTTTTTTTAATTCAAGGTTACCACCCTGAGTATAGAGAAGTTTCTTAAAAATATTTGTGAATGTATTTTTTAGTACTGGAAGAAAAAATATTCTGTTGTGTCTCATTTAGCATTTTAAGATGTCCTTCACGGAGCTGATTAAAAAGTGGAAACATGAAAAAAAAATTCAATCTCAATAAAAATCCCTAGAAGTTTACATACTGATTTTAAAATTTATGTGGATACAAAGGACTTTGAATTGCCCAAATAATTTTTAAAAAGAAGAATAAAGTTGCAGGACTTACTATAAAGTTCCAATAATCAAGACTATAGTATAAACAATCTAAACAAAAGGATAGATATATTAATAAATCAGCAAAACATCAGAGAGTACAAAAGTATCTCTACACCTGTATAGTGATTTTTTTTTTTATAAAGGCACAAGGCAATTCAATGGGGGAAAGGAAGTATTTGAAAGTTCCTAAGAGTGTAGATCTTAAAAGTTCTCATAACAAAAAAATTTTGTGATTATATGTGGTGATGGATGTTAATATAATGGTGGAAATAATTTCACAATATATGCAAATAGTGAATCATTATGTTATGTACCTGAAACTAATATAATGTTATATGCCAATAAAAAAGTGGTCTTTCGGGATCCCTGGGTGGCACAGCGGTTTGGTGCCTGCCTTTGGCCCAGGGCGCGATCCTGGAGACCCGGGATCGAATCCCACGTCGGGCTCCTGGTGCATGGAGCCTGCTTCTCCCTCTGCCTCTCCCTCCCTCTGTCTCTGCCTCTCTCTCTCTGTGTGACTATCATAAAAAAAAAAAAAAGTGATCTTTCCATATGGGGAAAAATGCATTGACTCTTACCTCATGTCACACACAGTAATTAATGTGTAAACGGTCATAAACCTAAATGTTAAATCTCAAACTACAAAACTTCTTGCAGAAAAAAGGAACAAAATTTTGTGACACTGGATACGGAAAAGATTTGTGAAACAGAAGATGAAAAGCACAAAGGAAAGACGAATTAGAATGGATTTCATTAAAATGAAAAGCATTTGCTCCCCAAAAGACATAGGTAAGAAAACAAAACCAAAAGAAAGGCCATGGATTGGGAGAAAATATTTGCAAAACACGTATCTGTCAAAGGGTTTATATCTAGATTATGTAAAATACTCTTAGAATTTAATTCCTAAAAGAAAGACAGCACAGTGTTTTTTTTTGTTGTTGTTGTTGTTTTTTTTTAATGGGCATGGGGGCACCTGGGTGGTTCAGTCATTTAAGCGTCTGCCTTTAGCTCATGTCATGATCCCAGGGTCCTGGGATCCAGCCCCATGTCAGGCTTCCCGCTCAGTGTGGAGCCTGCTTCTCCCTCTCCTTCTGCCTGCCACTCCCCCTGCTTGTGCTCTCTTTCTGTGTCAAATAAGTAAAAATCTTTTTAAAAAATGGGCATAGGATTGGATATTTCACAAATGACCAATGGATACATGAAAAGATGCTCAACATCTCCAGCCAGTGGAAGATGCAAATTAAAACCACAGTGAGATACTACTATAACTACTACTACTATTACCCTACTACCCACTGGGATGAATTAAACCAAAAAAATCTGACAATACCAAGTAGTATCAACAATGTGTTCCATATTTTGACAGTGGTGATGTTTTCATGAATTTATATATAAGCAAAATTAATCAAAGTGTTCATTTTTAATGGATATAGCTTATTGTAAAGTTGTATTTTAATGAAGTTGACTTAAAAAATATAAGCATATAAGAATAACAATTTATTATCCCAGTGGACCAAGATACAAAGATGCTTGTGCACTTGCTAAAGTAGAAAGTGTAGCTGGGATCAGACTTTAGTTCTCAACCCAACTATTTTCTCTTCCAATTAGTTCATGCTCCTGAACATAGAATACAGGATTGAAGGAAGGAAGAAGCAAGAAGGGAAGCAAGTGTCCTAAGAATGGATCGGCTGTAATCCAGATCCTTAGTCTTGTTTTAATCAGTGATGTCAAAACACTTCCCCTACTGAAGACATGCCTTGCTTTTAACTTAAATTTTTTTCATTTTTTAAAAAAATAGCTTCCTCATCTTTTCTTTCTCTTCCCTAATCATAACGGTCAATTTGAATTGTATAGACATATATGGAAACAGAATCCAAGTGACTTACACTATGTACCATGAATAAAGAACTTTGGACACAGCTCTTCCTGCCAGTTTATGAGTGAGTGCTCTTCGGAACCTGTTTCAACCATGTAGATGGGTTAGAAGAAGTACATAAACAATTTAGAGATTGGGGTGCCTGGGTGGCTCAGTGGTTGAGCATCTGCCTTTGGCTCAGGGCATGATCTTGGGGCCCTGGGATTGAGTCCTGCATCAGACTTCCTGTGGGGAGCCTGCTTCTCCCTCTGCCTATGTCCCTGCCTCTGTCTCTCTGTCTCTCATGAATAAATAAATAAAATCTTTTTTTAAAAAAAGAAAATGCAGAGAATGTGTTGAGTTAATGCCTTTAAGAATTAACATTGTAAATTTGTCAAATTTCTTTACAGCTTGTTATTTTTAACATTTTAATATCCTATTATTTTACATGTACTTTTCTCTATGTTTTTCTTGGGCTTAAAAACAGGTTCATTGAAATTTGATATTTTTTTCTCTAAGACATTTATCATCTTGAAATTACTGATATACTAAGCTGTGTCACATTGTATTTGATGTTAGTGTGCAGATTCCACTGTGAGAAAAAAATGGAAGAGAATTCAATGGAGGACCACTTACTTAAATATGAGTTCACTAGCCTTTGTTATCTAACAAGTGAAATCATGTCATCTTTCAGGATTTCCCATACAGAACTCTGTACATTAAGGGCTTGAACTGCCTAGGTTGCACTTCAGAAAAGCTCCTGTGTTCAAAGAGCAAAAATATCACATTGAGAAATTCAAAAAATTTTCTTTGTGAATCTGAATTTATACAGCATACTTTACTTGAGTTTATGGGAAACAATGTAACAAATGAGTTCCTGGAAAATAACCAAAATTTTATGTTCCAGAGAAAGCTGGCATTTATTGAACACCAGCAGTGCTTGGGGTCCTATAAAATACTTTGTGCGTACTGTTATCACTACTTTGCAGATGGGAAAATGCAGGCACAAAGAGAGATGATGATAAGTTTCAAGATTTTAATCTGGCCGCCAGTCTGTGGAGCCTGCACCCTCTCACCCTTTGTCATACTTGCAGGAGCAGGTCTCCACTCTTTCCTGCGCATACCCTGTTCCTTCCCACCCTCATTCATTTTGTTTGTCCTCCCGGAGAGCCCAGCCTCCCCTCCTCATTGGTCACATCCTGTCCACCCTTCATTGTCTGGGCACTTAGACCTTCTGTATTGTAGCAGCAGCTACTCTGCCTAATTTCCTATTGACCAAACATAATTGCTCCCTTAACGCTCGGGGAATAACCTCAGAAGTGGCTGTCCTGCCTCACATCGCTCTTCCTCCAAACCGTCCTATGTAATACCCCCCCCCCTTTTTTTAAAGATTTGATTTATTTATTCATGAGAGACACACAGAAAGAGGCAGAGACCTAGGCAGAGGGAGAAACAGGCTCCTGTGGGAGCCTGATGCAGGACTCAATCCCAGGACCCTGGATCACAACCATCACAATGTGAGTCAAAGGCAGATGCTCAACCACTGAGCCACCCAGGTGCCCCTTCTGTAATCTTCTTAAATACACATTCTTAAAGCCTTGGGCAGCCCCCACTGTTACTTTGAATCCTAGTTTGGAGAATGTTCAAGGCCCTCCAAAATCTTTGACCCACTTTCCAGCTCTATCCAGATATGGAGATGTCAACCCCAGACAGGTATTTCTCAGGTCATTTTCAATGTGGTTGGCATATGATAAATACTTAATGTGAGTTATCATTGTTTTATATTTAATATTTAAATATAATAGTCATATAATTCAAACACAAAAATATAGAAATGTATAGTTGAAATATTTTCTACTGATTCTTGGTCCCATTATCCGACTTCCCATTCCCCATCCCCACACATTAAACTAGAATTAATTTCTTTTTTTAAGATAAATGATAGCATACTATACACATTGACCTACATGTTGTTTTTTTCTACTTAATATATTTTGGACACTTTTTTGTATCAGTGAGCTTGCCCATTTCTTTTTTACAGCTGCATAGACAATTTTATGGCTACATGTACATGTCATAATTTAATTAACCATAGTTTATTCCCTGCTACGCATTTATATCATTTTCAGTCTTTTACTGCAAATATCCTCATACACACTGTATGCATGAAAACTTATTTGTAAAGTACATTCCTAGAGGGAGAAGTAGAAGAATGATTTAGGCATTTGTAATTTTAAAGATACTGGTAGAATATATATTTTGGCATAGGGGACATATTGATTTCTACTTCCAACAGAAACAAATCAATAGTTTCCCCACAGCCTTGCCAACACTGGTATTAAATTTTTCATTTTTGCCTATCGATGGGAGAAATGGTGTTTTAGTGGAGTTTTAGTTTGCCTTTTAAAAAATGAGTGGGTTTGAGCATTTTTCAAATGTGTAAGAGCCATTTGTTTTTTATTTTCTGTTTATAACCTTTACACATTTTAGAATTGTTCTGCGTTTTCCCTTATCAAATTATAGATATTGTATATGTTACAGAAATTAGCCCTTTTTTTGTTACATGAGATGCAGACGTTTTCCCCAAGTTTGTCATTTGTCTCTTGTTTGTGGTGTTTTTATTCTTGCAGGTGTTTTTGATGTTAACCTTGTTAACTTGTCATTTTCTTTCATGCTGTCAGGACTTTAAGTCATGTTATAAATGCCTTTCCCTGTCTGAGATGATAGAAATTTTCCCTTATTTCTCCTAGAAGTTTGGTTCTTTCACTTCCTATATTTAAATCTTTGAGCCATCTAGAATTTATTCTGGCGTGTATTATGAGATGACATTCCCCTTTTTCCCAGATGGCTGCTGATTTGTACTGACACCATTTATTAAATTATCCTTATATTCCCCACTGCTTTGAAATTATGTGCTAAAGTCCTGTATGCACCTGCCTCTATCCTTGGGCTTTCTATTCTGTCTGGTTGGTTGGCTGTCTGTTCTTGTGCCAGGACCACATACTGAGCATAGCTGAAATCAAACAGGGCTGGCTGCACAGATCCTTCTTTCCAGAGTTCTCTTTCCTATCAGCATTAATGATTCATTAGAGGTGGTTTTCAGTGACAACAACAAGAACCAATGACAAACATCCTTTCTCTTGGATTTTTTTTTTTTGTGATCATAGTAAGTTTATAAATTAAGTTAGGAAAACTTGATGATTTTGAATCTTACTCTCTAAGAATGTAGTCCATCCTTCTATTTTTGTTCCATTCTATTTCGTTGCCCTGCAAGAACATTTAAAAATTGTTTTCAAATTGTTTTTGTGCTGTTTTCTTCCTAGATATTTTATCCAGTTGTTGCTCATAGGCTTGGATCCTTTTCTTTCATTATATTTTCTGTTAGTATGTATGGAGACTTTTGGTTTCTGTATATTAATTTCATAGTTTGCTAGCTTAATGCGTTTTCTTATTTCTAGTGATTTTTGTTTTTAATTGATTCTCTTGATTTTCCAAATAATCATATAATCTACAAATAGGAAAACCTTGCCTCCTCTTTTACAATATTCCTCTGGTTTCTTTCTTGCCTGGTTGCTTTATTTTTAAAGATTTATTTATTTTTGAGGGAGAGAGCAAGAGAGAGCATGAGTGTAGTGGGGAGGGGCAGAGGGAGAGAGAATCTTCACTCATACTTCCTACTGAGCCGAGGACTCCATATCAGGCTTGATCTCAATACCCTGATAGCAGGACCTGAGCGGAAACCAGGAGTCAGCCACTTAACCAAGTGTGCCACCCAAACACTCCATATCTGGTTGCTTTAGATAGTACCTTCAGAACAGTGTTAGTTAATGGAAATAGTACCAACTTGACTTTTTTCTGGTTTCAGTGGGAGTTTCTAGTGTTTCCTCATTAAGTCCATGCAGCCTTTTGGTTTAAAGTTGACATCTTAAGAAAACATCTTAAGTTCATCAATTTGTATTTCATTAAGAATCTTTTAAAAATTCAGTGCTGGAGATTAATTTTTGACAGGTGATTTTTCATTATCTATGGAGCTGGTTATATTTTCCCCCTAAGTGTCCAAAAGGATGAATTATGTTAATAACTTTCACATTGAATTACACTTGCATTCCTGTTCTAACTCCACTTGGTCTTCATACATTCCATCTACTATATTTTATTTAGGATTTTTTGCATTGATATTCATAAGATTGATCTATAATTTTCTCTGTTTCATGTATAAATACATCTGTTTAGATCCTCTCTTCTGGAGTTAGATTGGTAAATTATATTTTTCTTTTCTTTCCTAAAGATTTATTTATTTGAGAGATTGAAAGAGCACAAGTGGGAGGGAAAGAAGGAGAGGGAGAGAGGGAATCTCAAGCAGACTCCCCGCTGAGCATGGAGCTTGAGGTGGGACTTGATCCAAAGGCCCTGAGATAATGACCTGAGCCGAAATCAAGAGTCAGCACTTAACCGACTAAGCCACCTAGGAGCCTTGGTAAATTATGTTTTTCTAGACATGGATAGTCTCATTCACATTTTCAAATGCACTGGCATGGAGCTCAGTAAAGGAGTCCTTTGATTCTTTTAATTTTCAGTCTCTGTTGTTATGTCCCATCATCATTTCTCTTGTTTTGTATTTTAATGTCTCTTTTGCTGCCTAGATTTGGCAGGAGTGTGTTTTCAGAGAGCCAGCTTTGGTTTTATTTATCAGTTCTGCTCTGAAATTTTATTTATCAGCTTTGGTTTTACTTATCAGGTTTTATCTATCAATTTTGCTCTGAAATGACCAGTTTCAACTTTATAGAAATTCGTTGGATGGTTAAGGAAGGAACTAAGTTTGGGCCCCCAGGATGGGGCTAGGTAAAGGTCGGCCTTGAGTGGTAGGTAGGCGGCAGACTTTAGACTTGTGGAAATGTTATTAAGAAGCCATTGGAGGGATGCCTGGGTGACTCAGTTGGTTAGGCATCTGACTCTTGGTCTCGGCTCAGGTCATCTCATGGGTTGTGGGATCAAGCCCTGAGTCGGGCTCCGTGATCAGTGAGCAGTCTGCCTGAAGATTCTCTTCCTCTACCCCTCTCCCCACTCGCACATGCGCGCGCTCTCTCTCTAAAATAAATAAATCTTTAAAAAAAAAAAGAAGTCATTGGAGAGCTCTGGTTAGGAAAGTAACAAGATGGAAGTGTTGTTTTGAAAAGATGAACATTCACATATTAGCAGTTATCTTACATAGTACTTTGTCTTTTCCAAAACCATTTTGGATAAGAAATGCCTTTTTCAACAACAATAGAAAAAATAAATCATCTATTTCCTTTTAAACAGTGAATGATTTGCTCCAATCACATAAATGAACACCTTCCAGGAACTTCTCATGATTTATTTTTTAAAAGATTTTATTTATTTGAGAGAGAAAGCACAAGCCAGTGGGGGTACAAAGGGAGAGAGAGAAGCAGACTTCCCACTGAGCCCAACTTGGGGCTTGATCTTAGGGCCCCAAGATCACGACTTGAGCTGAAATCAGATGCTTAACTGACTGAACTCCTCATGATTATTTTAAATGTTGTACAGTTGGCTGAAATCTTTTGTTACTTGTTCTGGAATTTCACACTGAAAGCACCTTTAAATTTGAAGTATATCTTAAAATTAATTGGACTGTGAAGCAATTATTCATTTCTACTATAGCACTTTATGTTATTCCTCATTTGGAATGTAGCTTTGCCTTCAAGGCTGTATTATTTCTCTACTAGATTGTGAATTCCTTACATAAATATAGTACATGTTAAGTTTTATGAAGGTCAATTCATGTTTGTTAGTAATTTGTTTTACTTAAAACTACTCATATAATAGAGTTCTCACAATGTGCATATAAATGATTGAAATACTCCAAAATTATTATCTGCCTTGTCTGTGTATTATCCCTAATCATATAAAACATTTTCAGTTGTCTCATTATACTAAATAATCTGTGTTTTATCCTGCTTTCTATTATTAGAGAAACTAAATTAGTATGTGTTATACCATATCCATGATCTCTTTTACTTGATTTTTGTGTCAAGGGCTAATAGTTCCCACTCCTACTGATTTTGTTGAGGAAGGTGATGTGCCTACAAGAAACTATTTCCTAGACTCCTCGGTGGGTAAGAGTAGCCATGGGAATAACTTCTGGCTGTTGGGATGTAGGTTGACGATACTGAGCAGAATGTTCCTGCCTGGAATTTGGAGGTCAAGGCTGGAAGAGGAGGTTCTTGCCAACAGAAATGATGGAAGACCGCAAAGTGTGAATAAGATGAGCTACTCAATTTGCAGGAGGCAGCACAAAATGGAAGTAAGGGGCCTTTGTTCAATAGTTACTAATAACAAGAAATGCCAGTGGCAGAGCATTAACCTCAGTGCTGGGCCCTTCTCAGCATGGGGCTCTATGAGAGCACAGGTCCCATGCCCGTGAAACTGGCTCTTGTGAATGAGTTGAGGGCCCTGAGATGTCCTGGAGCTGCCATGCCAGCCCTGGACTGCCTGTCTTCCCCTACCCCGCTCCTCCTCCTCCTCCTTATTCTTTCTTCTTTCTTCTTTTCTTCTTCAAGATTTCATTTATTTATTTGAGAGACAGAGCGAGCAAGCATAAGCAGGGGGGAGGAGCAGAGGGAGAGGGAGAAAGAGACTCCCTGCTGAACAGGGATCCCAATGTGGGACTTGGTCCCAGGACCCTGAGATCATGACTTGAGCCAAAAGCAGACGTTTAGCCAACTGAACCACCCAGTTGCCCTGCTCTTTGGTAATGGAGAGCACAACCCTCTTCTTGTTTAAGACTCTGTTATCTTGATTTTCTATTACATGCATCCCATAACTGATGTGTTGTGATTACTCTCATTTTACAGATGAAGAAACTGAGGCTCAGACAAGTTTAGTACCTGATCTTGGTAGGCCATTTGGGGTGTGGACTCAGGCCCTGTGAACTGGGTCATGTACCCTTGTGCCAACACAGTGTCTTTCCTTTCCTACAGAGATGGTATCATTCTGCATTTCCTTTTTCTGGCAAGACTTTGCACTCTGCAGGTTTGCTGTCTCCCAGGGGCTCCTTTTTGTAGTCTATAGTAGAGGAGGGCAGCACTTCATCCCACCAATTTTTCCTCCTTCACATTTACTTTGTACTCTGGAGTAGATGAGATGCAGAATCTCAGTCTAGATTTAAAATATGGCCCAAAAAAGTGATTCACTTCTATCTCTAGCAAAATGTTTATAGTTTATTCCTCAGTGGTTCTCCCTTTGCAGATAAAGAGTTAAGATCTTACATAATTCAATTAAAAGAGAAACTCAAAATATGTGAGATCCCATCTGATGTGGGTTTCTGTCTACTTGACCCTTCAAGAGGAAGGGCATGGCGGTCCTTCCAGTGAGATCACAATCAGGAAAATGCAGCTAGAATTTATTGCTTAATAGTGCATTAGGATAAATAGTGTTTATTGCTCTCGGCGTTCTCATCTATGGTCATGGGAAGCACTGTGGCCACTAACTATTATTTCTTTTATTAGCACACAGGCCATGGCTGCCACTTCACCTGCTTGGGGGCCCCATGTAACACAGGTATTGTATTTGCTAGATTCTAAAAGTGATTGCAATTTGGCTGAACTCTAGCATAAGCACCCAACCTTGGTTAACATCCACAAGACAACATTCTGGACCACATCCTGAGTGGTGTTGGGGTGGGGATGGACACAGCACATCTTCACAGGTAATCACAGGGTATCATGTGGGAGGTGGCAGTGGCCATTTCTCTCTCTCTTTATAGGAGAGAAAATTCCCTATCTTTCCTAAGAGGAAGAAATTCTAGTCTGTTCAGTCAGATTCCAGGGCAGTGAATGCTGGGTTTTTACCAGTGGGCACATTGACTGAATGTGCTTTCTCATCTTTCATTCGGGAAGAGGGCCAGGGTCCCTTTTAAACTTGGCTCAGGAAGTAATGCATGGATGCTGGGGAGTCCTAGTGGCTCAGAGGCTAGAGATTGGACATGGATTTAGGTTGAAGACCCTACTTAGCCTTTGACTTCCAAACTGATGTTACCATACACCTTGCATTGGGGTGTCAGGCATATTTGTGATGTGTGGTCCTTAGGAGGTTCATGGAGGATAAGAACTCTGGTGTTCCTGGGTCCTTCACTAGAGCATCATTTTAATATCCAAATCTTACCATAAGCTTGGGCCCTCTGGTTATGGTGAAGTATTATAAATTGTTGGCATCCCACAAAAAAAAATGTTGGCATTATGAAGGTCTCATGAAGTACTATTCTGTGAAACTTGGTGTAAGGGTTGAATTGTGTCCTTCCCCAGCCCCCATTCACTTGTTGTAGTCCTAACTCATAGTATCTCAGAATGTGACTATAGGGAGGTAAAATGGATCATTAGAGCCCTCATCCAATATAACTGGTGGTGTCCCTCAAGAAAGGGAATTTTAGGGATGGATATACATAGAGGGAAGACAATGTAGAGACCCAGAGTGATGCCTGTGTATGAGCAAGGACAGAAGCCTGGAACAGATGCTTCCCTTGCAGCCCTCATAAAGAACCAACTTGTTAATACCTTGATTTCAGTTCTAGCCTCCAGAACTGTGAGACAATACATTTCTATAGATTAAGTTACTTGTTTGTGATATTTTGTTATGGTAGTCCTAGCCAACTGATGGGCTTGGCAACCAGGGCAATCCTAAAAGCCAATGGACTCCATGGAGAGATGTGGGAAGACCACTCAGCAATATTTGAAATAGTCACCATAACTTTTCTTCCGCTATTCAAATACAGCAACATTAATGACATTTGCTTGACTGCAAGAAGCTCATAAATGTTTGCCAGCAACTACTTATATGCAATAGGTCGAAGACTTTCAGACTTCCTTAAAATAAGGAAATCTAGGACAGGTTATCATGATCTGAGTTGGGTCCCACAGAGGTCAGGTCAGTGGTAAAGTAGAATAGATTGGAGGCTTCTAAGTCTTAGTTATTTATTGATGAGAATTCTGACTCTCAATAGGAAGTCGCTATGCTTATTTTAGTCCTGAAATACTTAGAACAGTGGTTGGCACACGGTAGATGCTAAAAATTGTAACAATTACTATTTTGTGTCCAACTCTGGAAAAGGATTGCTTTTTTTGAAGTTAGTGGTCAGAGGGGAGTGTCTACCCCTTGAAATTTGCACACTTTTGGTGTGCTTAATAAACTTTCTAATGACATGAGGTCTGAGCATGCTGCCTTGAAGAATCTGGGTTATATTTTAACTTTGTACCACATTACCAATAAATCTCTTTTGAAAAGAACAATAGGCTTTTGCCATCCAGTGGTTGACCAATGCAAAAATATTTCTTGAACAAATAAAAAACACAGTGTTTTATGAAAGAAGTTGATAAAATAAGGAAAATAGAAGTCTAGTATCTCTAAGGTCCTAGTTAAATATCTTAGTCATTGAACATTAAAGTTCAAATATATGACAAATATTTTACCATTGTGTTTATGAATAAGCAACCTGAACATCATAAAAATTAGGTTTGTAAAGGTACTGAAGAGTTTAATTCATAAAGAAACAAGAAATATTGGCTATATTATCCTGTCTTTGCATACTATTTTTTTTAACCATTTTTAAAGGTTTTATTTGTTTGAGAGAGAAAGAGAGCATGCACGCGTGCATGAGTGGGGGGGATGGGCAGAGGGAGCGGGAGAAGTCCCACTGAGCATGAAGCTTGATGTGGGACTCAGTCCCAGGACCCTGGGATCATGAATGAAGCAATGTATGAGTGCTTTTCTTGGGTTTCTATTAATCAAGGGAGAAAAGGCAACATATCAGTAAAGAATGAACATTTTTTACTTTGAAACAAGGAAGGCAATTTATTGTAGTGAGATTACATTGAAATTCTATATATGATCCCCAATGCATATAAATAATTTCCTCTACACTGTTGGAGAAGACATACTGAGCCACGAAGAAACTCAAAGTGCTATAAATCAGTTAATATTGATGTAATGCATTTTTGCTAATCTATCCAAATTGAAAATGAGATGGTTGAAAGGACATATTTGTTTAAGTATTTTTCATAAATTTTAACGGTGGCCTTTTCAATTACTGGAGTCTGTAATGCTACAAACTCCAAACACTGAAGTCTATTCATTGCAGTCTGCTCCTTTTTCTTACCATGGTAAGTAGTTATCACAAAGCTGCTTATGAACATAAAGTTCTAACAGAGATTTAAACATTTTCCTCTAAATGGGGTTTGTGGAAAATATGAAAAATGGCATGAGATTTGAGGCAACATAAAAGTAGAAGAAAAATTATTTTTGAACACTAACCATAGAAAAGTGCCCAGGAGGCAGAGAACAGCAATGCTGTTGACCACAAGTTCACAAACAAATATACACATACTCATGTAGACATCTTTGCACCTGATACCTTGCCTCTAGTACATTTTATACACTTGCTACATGTTGCACAAATTTAAGCAGGCACAGACACTGCCTGAGTGCCCTTGTGCAGCTGGCCCCCTTGAGGAGGGCTCTACACAACTTCGTGAAAGGAGCTTATTCATGACTTTTTAGAAAACAAATTCTAAAGCAGTTCTTTATACAGTCCTACATTTACAGAGATACCACAAGCCATGTCATGGTGTCTAGTCTGCTTTCCTAAATGTAGGATTCTTTAGCATACTGGAGTTGGTCAGCCTCAAAGACCGGCTGACTACATTGCTGCACTAGGTGGTCCAGCCTACTCTTCTGTTTTGATTCAGATAGAGTTCTTAGGCGGTACAGCTCTGGTCTCCTTGTAACAGTCACTTGTCCTATTGTTTCTGCAGAAGCATGGACAGTCCTGCTCTGTTCCCAACTCTCAGTCCTGGGAGATAGTCTGTGCCCATCAAGTGGCTCTTCACTGCCTATATTTCTTGAATTCCCTCCATGACGAAAAGGTAGGAGAGGTGGTAGTTCAGTGTCCTGGCTGAGCATTCTAGCCCTCATGCTGCCAACTGTTTGGCCCCCACAGGCCGAGAGGTCCAATGCCTGGCACCTAATGGCCTCTTCATAAGATGGCGGACTTCCAGGGCTTCTCTGATCCACTTGCTGGAACACATCCTCGACTGAGAGGGCATAGGATCTGGAGCTAAAGTCTAGAGCAGTTTGGCCCTGGATTTCAGACAAGTTTTCCTGAATGATTCGCCCAGCAAGCTGGCTTTCTTTTTTAAAACCTTTCTTTACTTGGTCTCTGGTAAAGCCTTTGGATTTCACAGACACGCCACTAGGGGTTTTGGTAAGCACTCTTTTGTGAGAGGCAAAGGAGAATGACATGGAGTGTTTTTTGATTTCTCTGTTGGGCTTACTTTTCTCTGTCTTTGTGAAAGACTGATGTCTTGCGAAGAAATTTCTTTTAGGACTGGAAGGAGAAGCCATGGGTGAGCTGTCAGAGGAAGCATCCAGAGAGCCACTGGAGGTGGCTTTGGGCATTAGACCCCATAGTGACACCAAACCCTGAGTTGAGTTCTTCACCTTCAGGTCCTGTGGCCTTTGGATTTTGCCTTCAACTGCAGGAAACACCTCCTCTGGAAATGGGTCTTCAGCCTCCTCACTTTCCAAATGAGCCCCTGCTTGAGCCATGGTGAAGTCATCCTCACTCCGTGTTAGTTTTTGGTGTGTTTTCTGGCTCTCCAGGCTCTCTTGTGAGGAAGACATGCTGGGCTCTGAGTAGCTCCTGTCTGGTTCACTGAGGGAGTTTTTCAGCCCGGCTATGGTGCTGACAATGGGCTCCGGGCTCAACTCCCAAGCAAGCTGTGGGCCTCTGGACTCCCAGCTGGCAGCTGTCTCCAAGGGCACCTGGGGCCTCCTGTTTGGGGAGCCGGTGGCACCGCTGGATTCCACGTCAGGATCATTGCTGTCATAGGCTGAGTCATTCTGCAGCATTGACAGGTCTAGAGGAAGTGAAGGGATAGTTGAGTTTCTAATTCAGTTTCTTTGAAAAATAAACTATATATAGTACAATTCACCCCACTTGTATCAAGTATAGTGCTAGGGACTCTGGTGAAGCTACTCTGGGACTTGATGTGAAAGAAATTTGTCACATTAAAATTTTGTTTCTTTCTTAGTTTGAGAGAAGGTGTGGAAGAGAAGTAGGAAAAGGAAACATGAGTGAGAGAATGAGAACGAGAAAAGAGAACAATGTTTCACTAAACATATATTGATCTTAAATTTAAAAATTAATCTTTCGGATGGCTCTTTTGTTGGATCCATTCCGTTATAATGGACCCATATCCCACTGTGTGGAAACAACCCTCTAACTAAAGCTAACTTAGTGAAATTGGCAGTTCTTCCTGATTCAGAAGGAAGCTGAATGAGTGTCAGCAGAATGAGGAGACTGTGGGAAAATTTGAGAGCAAGTTTCCATGTTAATGGTGTCCTGTGGATTAGGTTTGGTGACTTGTGCAGGTGACTTCTGCTTCAAAAACCAGAGATACTTTATATTACTGGCATGGACTGGCAGACTGGCATGAACTTCCCCCCATGATCATAATTAATCGAGAGCACAGTTTGTACCTGAACTGTCGGTGTGTTCCAGAGAGTCATCAGAAGCAGTACTGGGGTGTGTGGGAATGTTCTCCCCAAATATTTCCAAGCAGTTATCAATAAGGAACTCCACCAGTGACTTAACCTGTGAAGAAGAATAAGCAAGTCATCAGCCTAAAGGCATTTTGAGTTTTCTTTAAAGGAAGAGGGAAGAGAATGGGTATATAATGAGGGTCTGCTGTTAGGGATGTGCCAAACGAGAGATCTTTATGTGTTTGGAAACGGTATACAGAAAATGGGTAAAAGTCCTATATATTAAAGTTATTTTTGAGACATGCATTTTTAGAGAACTAAAAAAAAAAAAAGACCTCTAAAGTAACTAAAATTTTCATGTAAATAAGCAGTTTCCCAAACTACTGACAGAGTGCAATGCATAAATGAAAACAAAAACAAAAACAAAAACACAACAAAACCCAACCCAACCAAAGGGCTTTTCTATAAATTGGGAATTTCTCAGAAGTAGACTGGAACAAACCTTGTTGTTCAAGTCTTTCTGGACTTCGAAAGACAGGTGTTGGTCATTCTCTCGGGTCAGCATGTTGGGTCCAATGCAGATAGCTAGATTGCTGGCATCCATCTTATTGATCTCGGAGTTTTTGCTGATCAGATAGAGCACGGAGATTAAGTGCTTGAGCAGCAGGAGGTTGGGCCGTGGGAGCTTCTCTGCAACCCTGGAATGAGGTTCAGGGAAGCTGATTTTAGAGGAGGTTAATGGTTTTAGTGGAGCAAGTTGAAAATTTCTGCCTAACGCAGACTGCCTTCAAAATGAGGAAGGTACATTCTTATTGGTAAGATGGTGAAACGTTCATTCAGACACTTCCAGTGGCAATTGATGTGGAATGAAATTGGTTAACCATGAGATCTTAAAGACCTAAGACACTGGTCTTTATAATTAGGACAACAATACAGGGCCTGTTGTTTGTATAGATCTTAAATTAGGAATCCTTAACTTCTGTAACAAACTCCTTTGTGGAATGCATTTTGAAAACTGTTTTGTAGAGTAACTCGTGTAGGCACACAGAATGTCTTTCTAAAATTGCAAGACTGATATTTTGGGAGCACAATCATTTGCCTTTCTTGATCTGTGATCATCCCACAAAAATGACCCATTTTTATACCATTCTGTGAAATCTTTATGGAGAAGAAATCAGTTTCTAGGGGCATGTTCATAAATATGGTCAAGTCAGCACTTGATCAGGAACATTGGTACTAATGATAAAAAAAAAAGAGATGTGTGAAGCCTCACTTTTTCAAAATATGCAATGGTGATCTAATGTAGTGGCCGTTTTCACTTCTCATAAGAAGTTGGTATTATGAAAGAACTTTATGTCTTTAAGAAGAAACTTGCAGTAATCTTAGGATTTTCAATTTGGGACAGATACTCTAATGCCTTAATTCAATAACCTGTTCATTGTAAGTATTTAGCCATGTAGAACAATCCTAATAGATTTGCATCCAGCAAAAATGCTGATATGTTGAAGTCAGGTGTTTGAGATTGTCTAGTTGCTGAAAGGTTGCAGGTCATTTACAAATGTAATTGGTTTTTGTTGTCTTTGGAATTTGTTTTTATATAGTTTTCATTTTGATTAATTTTTTTTTCATTTTGATTAATTTTAAGACATGAAATATGCTGTGGAATTTTATGATGAAAACCATCCTTTCCAGATTGTTCCACGGTGCTTTAAGGGGTGTTTTATGAGGGAGTTTTTGCCTTGCAGAACACACATCTATTAGGTTAACCTCAAATTCCTACACTTGGCAATTTAGCCTGTTTTGAGGCTTTCATCTATGGTTTTTGTCTCATATCTTCTTGAACTACTTATGTTTTTATACTCCTTCACCTCTTGGAATTTGTGACTATTGAAATTTACTTTCTACTCTGAAAAAGTGTTTCCTTTCATTTGGCTAAAACTACTTTAAAAGGAATGTCCAGGGTACTTCATGATTTTTATTCTGGGAGTAGATAAACAATTCCACTCTGATTCCCTAGACACTTCAATTTTCCTGAAACACTCAGGGAATTGTGTGAAGATCAAAAGATGGAAACCACGGGGGCCTGGGCCCTGGCAACGACTCTGGCCACTTACTGTTTCAGGGCCTCAATTCTGTCCTCTTCATTCTGCTTCTCCAGGGCGTCCATCCATTCTTCAAACAGGTCACATGAAAGTAGCTTCAGTGGGATACTTCTGAGGAAGTCCTGGAGGATGAAAAGTGAATGGTTTGGCCTGGTTACATTATATAATGTGCTGGCATCTTTGTCTTCCCCTTGTCTGATCCAGCTCAGGGGCCCTCTGATCATCCTACCATAGGCTGCACCCCCTTCCTTCCTGCATTTGATTGATCTAGGGAAATCTCAGCAACTTGCTAACAATGGACAGAGTAAGGCCATCATCTGAGATGCTACCAGCTTAATAAGCATGGACTTGGCATTTCCTCATCAGAATTTAATGTATCATTTTCTGTTGGAATCTGAGATCAGAGACACAGAAGTGTTTATATAAGAAGATAAAAGGCTTAACTAAAAAAACTTAAATTCCAAGGTCAGTTTACTTTGATTTGTTGGGAGAAGAGCCATTTCTTATTTTCTGAGACTTAACATCACTGGAGATTATTTGGTAGCAATGCTATGAACTCACCTTAAAGATTGCAGCCAGGAGGTGCACGGGGAGACTTTTCAGATCTACCATGCCTCCCGAGTTGAGATCTTCCTTTAGCTCTTTGCGGGCTTTCTCATTGGCTGCTTTCCTGAATATCCCTTCGGTGGAAGGTCCTTTAAGGCACAGAATAGTGAGAATATCCTGTTGGAAAGAGAGGTAGGAATAGGAAAAGGTTACCCTTACTTTGAATAGGAAACCATGTGCTGCTACTACTACATGAAAAATCTATGCTTAGGTATTAAAACGGTGCATAGAAATAGTGGCAAACTTCATCCATCATAGAGCATCCTCTCCATAAAAGTTAGTTCTCCATGATACCAACATGGTCTTAACAAGAGATCATGAATGCCATTTTTTATAGCCCCATTTCTATCAACTGTTTCCCTCAACTCTCCTGTTTTTCTAAGAGGAGGTAACTTGGGAAAGTTCTAATTTTGTACATTCTAAAATTATTTCAGGCCTCTCTCCTTTCAAGCCATTCCATATAAACACTGGATTTCTGATCATGACTTTTCAGAAGCTACACATTTTTAGCACTCTTAACTCCATGAAATCAGGAGGATGGAGGGATGGAGGGCAAGCATAATTAATTTCTAGACTGTCAGCAGCCAGGTAGTCTCCTGACTGCACTCATATATGGAAACACCATTTCCAAAAGTGGAAAAAAACTGGATTGGCCCCAGCGAGTTTAGCATGAGAATGATATTTAGAGCTCCCAGGGATTTTTCACATCTGACAAAAACCTGAAGAAGGTTTTGGAGTACACGCACACCTACCTGAATGGGTCTGGGGAGTGTGTCGTCCTCACCACAGATGATTGACAAGGGCTGATCAAATAGTGGCACTTTCAATTCTGGTTCTGAAGCCCCGGGAAAATCTGACACAGTAGAAAGCCTTCTCATGAGAAATGGCCAAGACAACACCTTCTTTCTCTTCTTAATTTCTGCAGCCAAGAAAATAAGGCAAGAGAAAAATTAGATTAACTTATTAATAAAGATCCATATATGACAATGGATAGTATCACCCACATGGTATGCCATGGGGGTGGGGGACAGATAATTTTAAAAAACAGAAAGCAAAGTGTGTGAATTTTAATCTACAAAAATGAACCCAAAAATATGGTTCATGGTTACCGGAGCAACCAGCCCCTAAATATCAACACCAAGGTTCCTCAAAGTCTCCACCTTTCCTGTTTTTACTCTTTAGTGGCTGTTTGCAGAAAATCAGCAAAACCTAGCTGAGCCGATCACAAACAACCATCTCAATATACTGACCTTAATAACTGTGGTAGGTATTTCTGATGCAAAATAGATTATTTTAATTTTCTCCTTTGACTGATGGAGAAAGCAAAACTTAAAAGGAGAGGAAGTAACTTGCTCAAGATCTTTTTTTTTTTTAAACTGAAGTATGGTTGACATAGAATGTTACATTAGTTTCAGTGATGATAGGAAACAGTATGGGGTTTCCTCAAAAAATAAAAATAGAAATATTATATGACCCAGTAATTTTACTGCTAGGTTTTAGCCAAAGAAAAAGGAAAACAATTCAAAAAATTATATGCACAACTATGATTATTGCAGCATTATTTACAATAGCCAAGATTTGGAAGCAATAGAAGAGTCCATCGGTAGATGAATGAATAAAGATGTCTATAAACACAGCAGAATATTATTGAGCCACAGAAGAGAATAGAATCTTGCTCAGGATCATCCTGGTGAGGTCCTTAGCGGGGCCAACCAGTACGCCTTTGCAGCCGCACTAGCATCAAGCAGCCACTAGAGAGAGCTACACCGGTCAGTCTGCAGCCCCCTGCAGGATTTCCCCTGTGGCTGCTGGAGGACAAGGCTGACACAAATTCCTGTGTGAAGGCTTGCAGCGAGACCAGGCAGTTGGGAATTATCAGTAAAACATGAGCAAGAGGTTCTATCTTTGCAAAACCCTGAACAAGTGTGTGCAAGGGGCATCGCATCTCACGTGTCCTTATTTTTTTTATTCTCCCTTTATTTGCCTTATTTCCCCCTAAATATCAAAGCTGTATTTTCTTTATTCTTTTTTTTTTAAGAATTTATTTATTCATGAGAGACACAGAGAGAGAGAGGCAGAGACACAGGCAGAGGGAGAAGCAAGTTCCATGTAGGGAGCCTGATGTGGGACTTGATCCCGGGACTCTAGGATCACACCCTGGGCCAGTGGCAGGCGCTAAACCGCTGAGCCACCCAGGGATCCCCCAAAGCTGTATTTTTTAAGTGCATTGCTGTGTGTTTCTACCCTAGCAAGTGGAAGAGGATGCAGAGAGACGTGGCTTGTCCTTAAAGTTTGGGAGACCTGGGTCGCGGTTATGTAATAAGACATACATTATGGAAACAGTGAAGAGTGAACAGTAGGATTCTTGGGAATTTGAGATTAGGAACAATTGCCTCATGGGTTCCTACATTCATTCTTCATGAGAGAGAAGAAAGAAAGGGAGAAGGAACTCTTTTTCATATGTATGCTTGCTTTAATGGACAAAACAGAAGTGGCTCAGAGATCTGACCCCACCAAAAACTCCTCAGAGAACTGGAGGGTTGGCTGTAGAGAGGATCTGTTCTGTCAGAGAGACCTGGTGCCCACAGAGCTAGAGTCTGCCTGCCATTTAAGTGTTAATGTTCTGCGGTCTTTAAAAGAACACTTAAAAAAAAGAATTCCTAGTAGAGTAAAGTACTGTGGTTTTGTAAACCAAGAACATTTGCTGTTACCATTTACATAAAAGACCAGTATGTTTTCAAAACTCACCAATTAGCTGGCAAATGTTATCTTCACTCTCACATGATGCCAACAGAGGATGTTCCTTGATATCACCCTAAAAAAATATTTATTTTAGTTAAAAACGTTTGAAGAGATCTACCCAGTCTTAACTCACAAAATACACTTAGAACATTTTACTCATATTAAAAATTAGTCAAATCCAATGATTTTTTTTCTAGCTTCTAGAATCAATAATAAAGTCTTGATTATCATCATATAAGGTCCCAAATAATGTTTTTAACGAGCTACACTTAGGATGTTAATTTTCTACTCTGATAATTACATAATTGAAAATATTCCATGAAAACAAAGTTTTCCATGTTCTTATAGTGCAGATGAAAAGTTTTTAAAATTGCTCTCACCTCTGACTGACATTCAATCAGTGTCTCCATATTATTGGCATTTAGTGTTTTTGACTGAAAGAGAAAAAATTAAATTAGGTAAAGATCGTTTGACTCTTACCCTGGAAACTGAATTATGTTATATAAGAGGGGTACGTACAACATTGCAGCTGCTTATCAACTTCATTAGAGTTGAGCTGACTGTCCAGGGATGAATTTTGCTCCCATGGGGCCTTGGCTCTGCCTGCAAGAAGTCGTATGGGAGAGAGGGAGGAGGAGGGAGACACATGATAAATTGGCGAATTTCAGTGCCAAAACACAAAGTCTGAAACTATTAGAAAAATTTTCACTTAAAGTCTGTGATATGTTACCAGATGTCTTCGGCTATTAAGAACAGCACCTGAACACACTTATTTCTAAATTATTTAAACCTAATATCTTCACCATGCCGAACTTTGTTATTCATCTAGTGCCGTCCCATCAAGAGATAATCTAACAATCACACGGTAACTAATGTTTTCGGGATTGGGGAGGGGGGGAAGCTTACTATGTGTCAGGTACTGTATTATGTGCTCTGCAAGGATTAGCTCCTCTTACCCCCAGAGGAAAAAAAAACTTATACTCAGGGTGCTACTTGCAGTAAACATAAAACAAAGTTAACATTGACAGAATTCCTTTACCGAAAGAGTGCAGGCTTCACACTGAAGGAGAGCTTTTGGGGCTCAGAGTCTTTATAACCTTATTTGCTGCATGTTTAGGGGTACAGCTGTTTTCTCTTGGAGGTGCTCTCAAAGACCAGTGATTTGCTAGCTAGCTAATTTCCCAGTTGTGTTATTTTATGGTACTTACCCTCGGGGAGCCTCCAGCCAGCGTTCTCTTATCTCCGGGGAACCGTGCAAAATGGGAGAAACAGTGAAACACTCTGCTCCTACTAATCCACCGGTAGAGGAAGACTGAACTGCTCTAACTTCACGTGTTCTGCATTATAAACGAGAGGGGGCGGGCAGGTGGAAATTCAGAATATTACTGAGACCGGAAAGAACATCATGGGTTGTCACCCAGACATAGCCAGCCAGACACTGGGGAGCTCTCACTTCCTCATTCCTTTTAGGGCAGCTCTGGTTCTTTTTCTTTTTCTAACACTTCAAAGTAAAAAAAAAAAAAAAATCTATAAACTACTAAGGGTGGAAAAGATGACATATGGCCCATAGGTGAAGGCTCTGATTAATGTCACAGGTGGGATGTATGAATAAGAAATTGTGTTATTCTGTAATAAACATAATTTTATTTTGTAAAGTGGTGATTTCAGGTGTGCTTGTTTTGTATCCTGTTTGGGTGCTGTCTCCCTTTCCACCCACCATCTACTCTGTTCATCAGTCACCAGACATTGACTGGCACCCTCTGGGTGCGGGATGCTGTTCCTATAAGAAGCCCAGACATGCTGCCTTATTTGAGAAATGTCCCCATCACTTTCCTTTGAAATTAGGAAGAATCCACTAAAGCCAACTGCCAACATATTAACCACCCCCTTCTCCTTTCCCTAACTCTTAGTCAAAATTGTTAATACTTAATTTGTGGTTAGACCATCTCTAATCCTGACACGGAAGGAAGACCAAAAATTCCTTTGATCAGACCAATTTCAGGTAGAAAGGAAATGGTGAATTTCATATGTGGATCCTTCTGGATATGAGAAAATCTTTGGTCTTTTCTGTATCTAAAAGGCTATATATAAAATGACTCAAAAACCTCAGGAGCAGAATGTGACACCCATTGTGACATGTTCACACAGTGAAGTGTTCCATAGCCCTGAGAATGCATAGTCTTTAGCTATATCCAACAGTGTGGTTGGGTCTCACAATGTAATGTTGCGCTGAAGAAGCCAGACACAAGAAAGTATATCTTGCATGCAGTCATCTAAGCTGATAGGAGCCAATCTGTGCCATGATAGATAGCAGCATCCCCTGGGGTGGGTAGTAACCACTGGGGGCCAGAGAAGGTTTTGTAGTGATCTAACTCTTGATCTGGACACTGATAATCTTATGTTCACATTTCTGTATGTATGTTTTCTTCAACAAAAAATTAAAACTACCTTGTCTTAATTCATCATCAGAAGGCTTTAATTCCAAGACTTTTTCCATATTGATAGCTGTATTCTTTATACCAAAAGAGAGTCATAATTAGGCATTCCTCGGGAAACTGAAGCACAGAACTGTTAAAATTTGTCCCCTCAATTTCGGTGAGTGGCATTCAGGCTTCCAGCTGGAGGCTCCCTCTCCGAAAACTGCCACAGAGCCGAGTTTACAACAGTGCTCCTGCAGAGTCTGTGCACATTACTGCCTTTCATCCTCCCTCCTGCCTTTACAAACCTTCAAAATGACTCATTGACTTTTTTTTATTATCAAAAAGGGCATATATGCTGAACCTAGCCTAGAGAAGGCATGTAGTAGATACTCAGTAAATAGTTTCTGAATAAATACATTTACATATAGTCATTCTTTGTGCTAACACGTATTTCATGAACTTTTTTTTCATTTGGCATACTTTTTGGTTTTTTTCTAAGAAACTTAATGTATGTACTGCTCTGACAACTAATGCATTGATCCTTAATCTCAATATTTCAAATGAAGACCATAGTTTTTTTCTTCTACTTAAGCACTGTACCCCACAATGTATGTTCTTTTTTTTTTTATAAATTAATTTTTATTGGTGTTCAATTTACCAACATACAGAATAACACCCAGTGCTCATCCCGTCAGGTGTCCCCCTCCGTGCCCGTCACCCATTCACCCCCACCCCCCACCCTCCTCCCCTTCCACCACCCCTAGTTCATTTCCCAGAGTTAGAAGTCTTTATGTTCTGTGTCCCTTTCTGATATCTCCCACACATTTCTTCTCCCTTCCCTTATATTCCCCTTCACTATTATTCATATTCCCCAAATGAGTGAGAACATACACTGTTTGTCCTTCTCCGATTGACTTACTTCACTCAGCATAATACCCTCCAGTTCCATCCACGTTGAAGCAAATGGTGGGTATTTGTTGTTTCTAATGGCTGAGTAATATTCCATTGTATACATAAACCACATCTTCTTTATCCATTCATCTTTCGATGGGCACCGAGGCTCCTTCCACAGTTTGGCTATTGTGGACATGGCTGCTAGAAACATCGGGGTGCAGGTGCCCCGGCGTTTCATTGCATCTGAATCTTCGGGGTAAATCCCTAACAGTGCAATTGCTGGGTCGTAGGGCAGGTCTATTTTTAATTCTTTGAGGAACCTCCACACAGTTTTCCAGAGTGGCTGCACCAGTTCACATTCCCACCAACAGTGTAAGAGGGTTCCCTTTTCTCCGCATCCTCTCCAACATTTGTTGTTTCCTGCCTTATTAATTTTCCCCATTCTCACTGGTGTGAGGTGGTATCTCATTGTGGTTTTGATTTGTATTTCCCTGATGGCAAGTGATGCAGAGCATTTTCTCATGTGCATGTTGGCCATGTCTATGTCTTCCTCTGTGAGATTTCTCTTCATGTCTTTTGCCCATTTCATGATTGGATTGTTTGTTTCTTTGGTGTTGAGTTTAATAAGTTCTTTATAGATTTTGGAAACTAGCCCTTTATCTGATATGTTATTTGCAAATATCTTCTCCCATTCTGTAGGTTGTCTTTGAGTTTTGTTGACTGTATCCTTTGCTGTGCAAAAGCTTCTTATCTTGATGAAGTCCCAATAGTTCATTTTTGCTTTTGTTTCTTTTGTTTTCGTGGATGTATCTTGCAAGAAGTTACTGTGGCCAAGTTCAAAAAGGGTGTTGCCTGTGTTCTCCTCTAGGATTTTGATGGAACTTTCCTCGATATCTTAAAAGCCATCTACGAAAAGCCCACAGCAAATATCATTCTCAATGGGGAAGCACTGGGAGCCTTTCCCCTAAGATCAGGAACCAGACAGGGATGTCCACTCTCACCACTGCTATTCAACATAGTATTGGAAGTCCTAGCCTCAGCAATCAGACAACAAAAAGACATTAAAGGCATTCAAATTGGCAAAGAAGAAGTCAAACTCTCCCTCTTCGCCGATGACATGATACTCTACATAGAAAACCCAAAAGCCTCCACCCCAAGATTGCTAGAACTCATACAGCAATTTGGTAGCGTGGCAGGATACAAAATCAATGCCCAGAAATCAATGGCATTCCTATACACTAACAATGAGACTGAAGAAAGAGAAATTAAGGAGTCAATCCCATTTACAATTGCACCCAAAAGCATAAGATACCTAGGAATAAACCTAACCAAAGAGGTAAAGGATCTATACCCTAAAAACTATAGAACACTTCTGAAAGAAATTGAGGAAGACACAAAGAGATGGAAAAATATTCCATGCTCATGGATTGGCAGAATTAATATTGTGAAAATGTCAATGCTACCCAGGGCAATTTACACGTTCAATGCAATCCCTATCAAAATACCATGGACTTTTTTCAGAGACTTAGAACAAATTATTTTAAGATTTGTGTGGAATCAGAAAAGACCCCGAATAGCCAGGGGAATTTTAAAAAAGAAAACCATAGCTGGGGGCATCACAATGCCAGATTTCAGGTTGTACTACAAAGCTGTGATCATCAAGACAGTGTGGTACTGGCACAAAAACAGACACATAGACCAATGGAACAGAATAGAGAATCCAGAAATGGACCCTGAACTTTATGGTCAACTAATATTCGACAAAGGAGGAAAGACGATCCACTGGAAGAAAGACAGTCTCTTCAATAAATGGTGCTGGGAAAATTGGACATCCACATGCAGAAGAATGAAACTAGACCACTCTCTTGCACCATACACAAAGATAAACTCAAAATGGATGAAAGATTTAAATGTGAGACAAGACTCCATCAAAATCCACAATGTATGTTCTACTAGTGGTTTAAAAACTGTTTTTGTTTTGCCATACAATTATATATTCAAAAGAAGATGAACCTAGAATCCTTATATATAAAATCTAAAAAAAAATTTTTAAGGGTTGTCTGGGTGACTTGGTTAAGTGTCCAACTCTTGATTTTGGTTCTGGTCATGATTTCAGGGTCTTGGAACAAGCTCCACTTGGGCTCTGTGTTCATTGAGGAGTCTGGGATTCTTTTCCTCTCTCTGCTCCGACATCTTCCCCAAATAAATAAATAAATAAATAAATAAATAAATAAATAAATCTTAATCTTTTTTTTAACTATTTGCATCTAGTGGGAGAAAAAGGGGGAAGGTATAGGCATAGGCCATTTTACCTCTTTTCCTGATGAGCCCGAGCTGTGGGGCCTTTAGGAGACTCGAAAACTCACAGGTTTGGTCTGTATCAAGCAATTCTCAGAGTATATGCAGGGAGCCCCAGGGGTGCTTGAGACCCTTTCAAGAGGGTCCATGAAATTAGAACTATTTTATAATAATATTTGCCTTTTTGACTCTATTCTCTCAAGAGTATACAGTGGGGTTTTCCAGAAGCTACATGATGAGAGATATTCTGATACAATGGGAATGCAAGCTTGCATTTCTTTTGTTTTAAAATTTTCTCAGCTTTAATTTCTCCCAGGGTGCATATTGGTAAATATAGCTGGCATAAATTAAATTTCTTTAGACTTGTCAATGATTATGAGAAGGGTTCCTGAAACCAAAGAGTTTGAGAACTGCTGATCTACATCACATCTGTGCACATGAGAAAGTTTCTTTTTTTTTTTTGTATATTTTTTATTGGAGTTTGATTTGCCAACATATAGTATAACACCCAGTATTCATCCCGTCAAGTGCCTCCCTCAGTGCCTGTCTCCCAGTCGCCCCATCCCCCCACCCACCTCCCCTTCCACTACCCCTTATTCGTTTCCCAGAGTTAGGAGTCTCTCCATGAGAAAGTTTCTGATACTTGTGGTGCATCATTACCTCTCCTCATGGATGCAGCCATTTTTGAGGAATCTGAAATTACTCTATTTTCCATTTTAACCAACCGAGCCACTCAGGTGTTCCAGTATGGAAGAGCATTTCTAAAGCCCCAAGCGTTGGTACCTTTTTCTTTGATTCTGTATACTTTTTTTTTTTTTAGATTTATTTATTTAAGAGAGAGAGAAGAGAACGCACAAACAGGTGGAGGGGCAAAGGAAGAGGGGGAGAGAGAGAGAGAGAGAGAGAGAGAGAGAATCTCAGGCCAACTCCCCACTGAGTGCAAAGGCTGGTGGGGGCTTGATACCATGACCCTGAGATCATGACCAGAACCAAAATTAAGAGTCAGATGCTCAACTGACTGAGCCACACAATCGCTCCTCTGAGTCCTTCTAATGATACAAATGTCCCTCACTATAAAATCAGCCATCAAAATATGACAGTGGAGAAAAATGAGGAAGTCAGTTGGATATAAGAAAAGTACTATTTCTCCTTGGATATGTAATCCCAAAATTTTTTGTATTAAAAAAAATCTTTATTCAGCTTTTAACCATCAATGGGCCCCAACAAACATTTTTAAAACATTTTTAAAACTCATGATCCCAAGATCAAGAGTCAAGTTCTCCACCAGCTGAGCCAGCCAAGTACCCCCACCAAAGCTTTTTGAATTTTTAAGATTTGATTGTTATTGGCATACTGTTTTTTTTATTATGTAGAGAATCATATATTTAAATTTATTATGAAATAGACTAAGAATTAGACCTAAATAAACATGCTTATTTCAGTAACAACTCTTGAAAAAAGGAATAACAGTTTATATTATCTGTTAATGATATTGTGGTGACTTTGGACATTTTATAAAGAAGAAATGTTTAAAATGCAAATGCTATAAATTATATTGGGTGTAACATTTTCTGTAATCTAGTTTAATTTTTCTCTTCCTCTCTCCTCCTCCTCTCTCTTTTTTTTTTAAAGATTTTATTTATTTATTCATAGAGACACAGAGAGAGAAAGAGGCAGAGACACAGGCAGAGGGAGAAGCAGGCTCCATGCAGGGAGCCCGACGTGGGACTCGATCCTGGGTCTCCAGGATCAGGCCCTGGGCTGCAAGCGGCGCTAAACCATTAAGCTACCAAGGTTGCCTTCCTCCTCCTCTTCTTTTTCCTTTTCTTATCCTGGGACTGAATTATGGGACTAGCTGTGGACATTTGTTGACACTGAATCTCAGGGCTGAATAGGTTTTAAGTGAGCAACTAGTTTAATGTCCTGTCCCTCTTCTGATGTTTTCATCTCTGCAGCATCCCTGCCAAGTTGTCTGTTTATGATTGTTCTCAAAGTCATCCTGTGCTAAGGGCGTGGTCCTTCCTGAGTAAGCCCTTCTCTATCCAGCAGAAGGCTTCTGGTTATATCAAAGGGGAGCCAACCTTCCAAAAACTCTCATGTCTTAAGTGCCATCCCATTCTGGGGGATAGAGTTTTCAGCTTCCTTTACTCAGGCCCTGTAGCCCCTAAACCCCTGCCCCAAGCAAACAAACAAGCATCTCTTTTTGAAATGAAAAGACCTCTGAGTTCATCATCACAGTAGGAAATGTTCTTTTAAACATCACCTTGGGTTTTGGCATTCATCCATTAGCTCTGTATTCTAGGGTGTGAGACCTATTTACTTAACACCTACTATGTGCCATATACTGTAGGGCATTAAATTTATTTTATTTTCAAATACGTTATCTCACATAATTGCTAAAACAATGTTCTGAGTATGTCATTCTTTGAGGCTTATAGATGTGACAGCTGGGCCTCCACGCGTCAGGTAGCTCTCCCAAGGTCACACCACTGGGTTTAAACTTTGTTCTTTCCAGTTTCTCAAGGATAATCCTTCAAGGGATTCATTTGTAAATGGAAACAAGATGTCTAGACCTATTCTATCCATTCAATGCCAGATGAGTCCTGGTGAATCCTTCTGGGGAACTCTTACCTAGCAGAGAGAGTCAGATTTAGGGCATTGTCCTGAAACTTCAAATCTCCTCTGCCACTTTCTTTAATAATCATAAAGAGAATACAATTTACATCATCTTTAAAAATATATAGCACCGAAGGTTCAGTGATGTGCAGAAACCGTTACATCGACAAATTAGAATTTTCCATTTGTCTCTAGTTCTTGCATCAACATACCATACCCTACTTTGGTGGGGAAGGGAAGTGCTGAGCTCTCTGGGATGGAAGTTAGCAGAAACCAGAGCCATACAAATGCATAAACCAAGGCCCCTAGCATTTTCTAAAGCAGGAATATCTTTTGGCTCTTCTCATTGGCTAGATTGTTGGTGGGAGACACCAGAGGGAGGCGTTCTTGTGCCTCTAGGAGATGTTGATAGTCACCATCTAATTAACGGGTATGTTTGTGACTGATGGAAAGCCACCCTGAGCCACCTGGTCCTGGTGGCTCCTGGAGGAGATGCTCTCCTATCTTAGTGCTGGCCTGTCTGGCATATGGTTCTCCCTGTGGAGATAGAGCAGGAGGGGCAGGTCCTACAACGCTAAGTCCAAAAATCTCAGGTGAGTTTGATGGCAGTTTTCCCAGCCACCAGAGAAACATTTGTAAATACAGTGTGAATTTTGGAGGCAGGCATATATATATATATATGTATGTGTGTGTATATATATACATATACATACACACACACATATATATATGGAAAAAAAGATGGATCAGTTTCACTGTGTCCATAGTCTTGCCTCATACAATTTTCTTAGAAAAGCAAGCTCTTATCCGATGTGACAAGAGTTTTCAGAACAGGGAAAGGGACCTAAGAAGTGGCTTTTACTAGCAAGCAGAAATAGACAAGACGGATGCTTCTTATGCCAGGACTCTTATTAGCTCCTGATCACAGTCAAGATGCTTTGTATGCCAGGACTTATTAGCTCCTGATCACAAATGGATTTTTCTCCTAGAACTGGCTTTGTTTTTACTGTGGTTACTGTCTAGATGAGGAACCCTCTTGTCAGTCCCTGTGATTTCTCTGTTGAGTGAGCTACTCCAGTCCTGACTGCTGTGTGTGTAGTGTTACCCATCTTGCCTGTAGGACATCAACTCCAGAACCAGTCTCTTCATTCCAAGCCTTCCCTTCCCTTCTCCCCCTTGACTGCCCAGTGCCCCACCTTCTATAACTAGAGTGAGAGCAACTATTTCCTGCAAAGAAGATGGTTTTTCCAAAGAGGTCACAGTTTCCCAGAGGACTTCTACATCAGCCACTGCCTGGATACCTAATGATTAATACAAGTTACTACAAAATAAGAAAAAATTCAAGTTACCGCACACAAAAAATTAAAAAGATATCCAGCCTTTCTTTGATTATGTCTCCTCTCTCCCTGACTTGTCGTGTGTCAGTCACAGAGTCTCTCATCATTCCCTAAAAGTGCACTCTTACATCTCCAGGCCTAGGAGGAAGCTGTTGCCTGTTTAGGATGCTGTTCACCACATATTTGTCTATCAGAACAGCTACCTTTTCCTCCTACAGAGTCCTCTTCATGTCCTATCTTCTCTAAGAGAACCCCACAGACTCTTCCCGAAGGAATTAAACTCCCTTTTCCGGTTTTGCAACAGGAGCTCACCCGGTGCCTCCAGAAGGCAGGGGCCAGTTTTCACCTTTGTCCTTACGAGTGCCTTCACAGTACTCTGCACAGGGCTGGTATGCATTATCTACTATACTTTGATTCTTTTCCACATTAAAATTGTGTTATTCAGTGAAATGTTAAAATCTCACTGCACATTTACTGGTATTGCAGTGAGACTTGGCCTCTGTGACTACTTGCCTCTCTGAGAGAGACCTTTTCTCTTTGTCAGGATGCCACAGTGACCGTCCACGAGGGCTGTGATTAATGAGGAGGACCTGTTCCTGCAAGCCTTGCCCTGGTGACTGGTAGGCTAATGTGATGCCAGCACTTTGGAATGGGCCCATGGACCTCTTACACAAGAGAGGTCTGAGATAAGAGGTCTCAGCGCTGGGCCCCCAGGATGGTGACTTATGTTGATGACCTTGGAAGGCAGTCACAACTGTCTGTCTCTCTGTCCCTGCAAGCACCAAAGCCTCATCCTCACAGAGGAGGAATGCCCCATGCCCCAGGTGGGCCCATCCGAGATCTTTTAGCTCCATCTGCTGCAAATGCGTGGACTTGTGACCATCCCAGGGCTGTGCTCCATACCACATGCAGCCTGTGGGGGCCTGGGAACCAGGACTTAGAATAAAGAACTGAGGGACAGTGGCTCTCACCATCGAATGAGGGCATGGGATTCAGTAATCTGCAAAGTCCCCAGCTCTGCTAAGTTCCATAAATACAGTGACTGGTTACAGTTGATTAGCAGTAAAACTCCTTGCTTGCATTTCCTCTAAGAAACTCGGAGAAAGGTTTATGGGTGTGGGATAGGGCTGGAAGAGACATTCTGACCCTTGCAGGCTGGGACAAAGGGCAGGTGAGGCCTCAGGGTGGCCTAGACTAAATCCAGTCCATGTCCTCAAAAGGCTGGAAAAGAGCTGTCCTCCAGTCAAATTTTAACTCATGCTGTTGCACAAGGGTTATCTGAATGTCTCTGAGGTTTGCTGGGACCCCAGCATCCCTGAAATATTGCAGAATGTCATTGTGTCTTGCAGAATTTTTTGCTGTACCTGCAGATGCCTGAATTTCTGCAGTGGATGCACATGTTTTAAATTTGCCTCTGAGATCTTTATGATAGCTAATTTATCTCTGTATTGGAAGACAAAATATAGCATCAGCATAAAATAATGTTTGAAGAACTCTGTGTTTTCAGAAAGCTGGCTTGAAAAAATAAGAGAGGCTAGAACAAAATGTTCTTCTTAAACTGCCTTCCTCACTTATTGAGATAAAGATGAAGAATTAGAAATAAAATATTCTGAGATTAGGAGATTATAATCTGTGAATTGCTGATGATACAAATGCCACAGTGCCATGGGCAAAGCTCCAACTTGCTTGCATATATTACTTTGAGAACTAAAGAGTCCTCCCTTTCTGATGACATTTTGGCTCAAAAAATTACAGAGAGAAAACACATTGTTAAAAAGGATATGTCAGCAACCCTGAGCACCACCAAACTACATCATAATCCAGCAGATTAGCTATTGAAGAGAAAAAGAGAAACTTAAGAAAAGTGAGGTTTCTTTGTTAGCAGTCCACAAAATTCGCATGCAGCCTTTGCAAGAAAAGTAGAAATGATGGGAAATGTTTAGTTAGCCTCATGCTTTCAAATACCTTTTTTTTTTTTAAAGATTTTATTTATTCATGAGAGACACAGAGAGAGAGAGAGAGGCAGAGACACAGGCAGAGGGAGAAGCAGGCTCCATGCAGGGAGCCCAACATGGGACTTGATCCCGGGTCTCCAGGATCACACCCTGGGCTGAAGGCAGCGCTAAACCGCTGAGCCACCCAGGCTGCCCTCAAATACCTTTTAAAGAGATGCTTACTTTCTTTTTTCTTTCTTTTTTTTTTTTTAAACTTAGCTCTTTTTTCATTTGTCATATGAAAAAAAAATTACCCAGGGCTCTTACCTCCCAGTTTAAATTTTAAAAAAGACGATTATTTGTCATCTTGAATATGTGTGGTCCTTTTCTTAGATACTGTGCCTTATTTGGCATCTCCTGAGAAAATCTCCCAATAATGGCCTCCGAAGGCTCTGGCTCCTGGGCCTGGGGTTCAGGGTGGGGTGGCCAGCATCCATCCAGCTCCTACCTGGGGAGATGGGGTAAGGGGACTCCATCGAAGCCACAACCTGGCCTGATTGGGATTGCTCAGATTGGTTCTGAATTCCAGTCTAGGACTGGTCCCAGGGTGTCATGTAAAACTCGTGTGATCCAGGTGAAAAGACTTTGCACAGAGGAGGCAAGGTGAAGCTCGATGATTCTGGTGATCCTGGTATAGCCTCCCTTAGAGAAAGGCAGATGAGTGAAAATGAACAGTCTATAGAGCAAAGACACGTTTATTCTAGGCCATGGAAGGCAGTCTTGTCCATCTATGTACATAGTTGATGTTCATAACTGCATGGCCCTCTTCTTCAGGGGTTGGATAGAAAGGACCAGGATCCCACAGTGTTCTTTCTAATGACTTCTGGGCTCTTGCAACAGAAAGAAGAATCACAAGACTTTTCCTTCTGTCTTTGGGTCATAAAACATTATACAAAGTGCTAGGAAATTGCAAGACGTATTTTCAAACATTCTTGGATCTTTCTTAAATGTTATCCATGTGGACTGCGAAACTGAACCCCAGTGCCCTTTCTGAGATATAGCTTTTGTGAAATCTTTAGCAGATCTTTAAGGGTGATCCTTTTTCATATGTGCCATACGGGGGTGCTCAAACTTGAGCACACTTCAGCGTCACCTGAGGGCTCATGGAAACACAGGCCGTGGGCCTCATTCCAGAGATTGGATTCAGCAGGCCTGGGAGAGGCCTGCAGGTTACGTTCCTGATGAGGTCCAGGGCCATGCTGCTGCAGCTGGTCTGGCCAAGGCTTCTGCTGAAGCCTCATGATGGAGTAAACAGTGAACACATTGGAGTCTTGCTGTACTGGTATACATGACTGCATGGCGTTTTTGTAATCACTGAGTTATTCTAATATTCTGGCACTTTGCTGGCCTTCACTCACTCCTACGTCTTGGCCTTGACATTAGCCTGTAGGCCCTTACAATGGAGAAATTCACGCTGACACCTTCAGACAAGCTCCGGAGCACAGTAGGAAGTGCACAAATGTTCATTTTTAAGAATGAATAAAATGGCGGGTTCCCCAGAAGAAGTTATACTTCTGCTTTTATCAGATATTTCAACACATTTCTACTCCAATTGCTATACTCAAGGCTGGTTTTTATGTTATTTTTTAAAGATTTTGTTTGTAAGTAATCTCTACACTGAACAGAGGCCTCCAATTCACAAGCTGAGACTGGATTACATGCTCCAGGGAGTGAACCAACGAGGTGCCCCTCAATGCTGTTTTTTATCAGATAAGAAGTTGGGAACTGTTCCAAAGGAATGGTGCAAACTTTTGCATTCAGATAATTCCAAGCGCCTTTACTAGGTAGCCAAAGACAGATAAGGCATCCACAGCTTGACTCAGTTAGAGTCCCAAGACCTGACTATATAGAGGCTTTGCTAGTTTTATTTTATTTTTTTCAGATAATTGTGGTATTCCCCTGTTGGTGACTCACTTCCAGTGGCCCTGGGTTAAGGAAACCAAATGGACCACAAGACACTCTAGCTTGTTCTCAAACTTAGATTCGGCTGTTTGCCCACAGGGGTCTTATTCCTCATTAAGAGCTCAGTTCTCCACAGAATACCCGTTGCAAATCCCTAAACACTTGAGAGCAAGCTTCCTATATCACTGTCTACCAGAACATGCCGTGCTGTGTGTGTGTGTGTGTGTGTGTGTATAACATCATTTTTCCACTTCCACATCACAAATGACCAAGTAGATAGAATCAATAAGTTGAATCTTTCTTGCCAATTGAGAAAAGGCAGTTTCAAGTTTAAACACTGGTCCTTCACACATTTTGCTGCACATTAGAACCCCCTAGGGAGCTTTTAAAAATACCCAATACCCAGGCCACATTCTATACCAGTGAAATTGTAATTTCTGGAGATGGAACCCAGACAGACATCAGTATTTTTAAAAACTCTCTGGAGAATTCCAATGTGCAGCCAGTTGTGAGAACCAGTGATGTCAGCTACTTTCAGACTTTCTGGGTAAATAAATGATCTATTGATTCTATAATGGGATCTGTTTCTGCAACTGTGGGCACCAAGGCCGTCTTGGAAGCAGCAGGTTCATTCTTGGCTAGGAAGGAAGGCTGGGCCTCAGTTTCCCTCCACAGACGAGCATCAGCTCAGGAGAACTGTTTCCCTGACTCACCCCTTTTGGCTCACCAAGTGAGAAAGTGGGGTGACTTTGAATCTGCTGCAATCTTGTGGTTGATTAATGTGGCTATAAATTCTCTGCAGCTGCTCCCACGAAGAGATGGAGTCTACTTCCCCACTCCTCGAAACTGGGCTGGTGTCATGACTTGCTTTGACCAGTCAATTGTAGCAAAAGTTCTGGAGCCTGGACCCCTCCTGAACTGGAAACTTCCACCTTGCTTCATGGAAAACCAGTGTAGTCTCCTAGAGGAGGAGAGGCCAGGCCTCTCAGCCCACAGCTGACGCCCACCCATAGACCTGAGTGACACTCCAGCAGGATGCTGTCATCTGAGTGAGCCCCGTGAAACCAGTAGAGGAGTGGCCCAGCTATCCACAGAATCAGGGGAAATCGGAAATTGCTGCTGTTTTGAGAGACTGAGTTTTGGCGTGGTGTATACCCAGGAATAGAGGCCTGAAACAAATCATGACTCTGTCAGTTGTTCTCATGGCTTTTGTACTCATGTCATGAGGACAACTTTGCATTGCACTGCAAGCACTGATTTTAAAAAGCACTGATTTAATCTCTTTCTTGTGCGAGTTTTTATTTTAAAGCAGCTCCGTGATGTTATGGTATTTCTCACCAAGAGCCCCTGATGCATTTTTCAGTGTGTTCATGATGATACAATTTAAAATAGATGGTAGAGGGGCACCTAGGTGGCTCAGTTGGTTGGGCATTCTGCCTTCGGCTCAGGTCATGATCCCGGGGTCCTGGGATCGACTGCTGCATCAGGCTCCATGTGGGGAACCTGCTTCTCCCTCTGCCTATGTCTCTGCCTCTCTCTCTGTGTGTCTCTCATGAATAAATAAATAAAATCTTTAAAAAAATAAAATAGACTGTAGAGATGTAAAATAAAAGTCATTTGGTTGTAGGTGTTAAAAAAAAGTACTTAGGGTTACACATTATATATAAGGGAATTTTCAGGATGCAAAGTGAAGGGTAGAATGTATAAAACTTTGAGTAGGGTGTTTACAAATTCCAGAAAAGAATGACTTTCTCTGTGGACCAGAGGGGTGGAACTGGGTACTGCTGTAAATTTAGTCCTGATATTATTTGTATTCACTCCGTCTGTCTGTGTGTCTGTCTCTGTCTGTCTGTCTCTCTTTACATATACATATCAAAAAAAGATGCTGTTCTCAAACTCAGGAAGTGTGTATCACAATCCTATCCCATCATTTTGGTTTCCCCAGTTATTAGCTACTGACAGTATGTATATCTTGGTTCTAACAGTTGGAATTCAAATCTAACTCTTCCAGAAACTGTCTTTGGTTCTTCAGAGTTAATGAGGGGAGCTAATGTTCCTGTCAGAACTCCATGGATTGACAAATGGATCAGGAAAGATGGGACTTTTCACTCAACATCCTTGTCAGGGGGCTTCCCCTGAGCGACATAATCACTGACTCAGTCGTCTAGAATTAACTCAATGAGAAGGCTTTGCCTTGCAACTAACCACTCATTTTTATCACCTCCTCACATTGTGCTGGTACATACATGCACACATGCACACGCACACTCACACACACTCTCCTAGGGCTATCACAGCAAAATACCACCGACTGGTGGGGGGAGGGAGGGCTTAAACAACACAAATGTAGTTTTCATAGTTCTGGAGGCTGAAAGTCCACGATCAAGGTGTCTGCAGGGTTGGTTTGTCCTGAGGGCTCTCCCCTTGGCTTTCGGATGGCTGCCTTCTCCCTGTGTCCTCACTTGGTCTTTCCTCTGTGTGGGAGCATTCCTGGTGTCTCTTTATGCATCTAACCTCTTATAAGGACATCAGTCATATTGGCTCAGAGCCCATCCGAATGGCTGCGTTTTTCAGTTAATCACTTTATAAAAGTCGTGTAAAAATATGGTTACATTCTACGGTACTGTGAGTTAGGGTTTCATCAGATGAATTTGGTGGGGGACATAATTCAGCCCACAACGATAGATATAGGGAGATATATGTTACATCTCTCTCTCTCTGCATTGACAGAAAGTATGCTTGCATTTGTTTCTTTGTCAAGGGATTACTATCAGCTCTTCCCCTTATGTTAAAATCTACAGATAAAGACAAAGGGAAGAGAATGGCAGGTTTTTTGAAGCAGCAGATTCTCAAAACTGAATCACTGGAGGTGAATACCTGGAAAGCTGCAGGAAGCCTGGTGGGCTTGGGGTGGGCAGCAAAGTACTCTATACACAACAGTGGACTGCCCTGCGCCCACCTACACACCATCAGGGTGGGTATCTGTTTATGCACCCCTGAGCAAGTTCACTGGGACAAAACTCTGAATTTCTTGGGTAAGATTGCTCAAGTTCCTATTCAGAAATAATTGTCAAAGAGGAAATTACTTTTTTTTGGCGGTTCTTTTCTTCCTTCTCATTTTTAAACTCTCCTTAATATGATAGGCAGATGGAACTTCCTTAAATGAAAGTCACTTAGTTCCCATTTTCTCTAATTGGAGACACTTCAAATAAAAAGCCAGGTCTTCAGATAGACACGCATACACTGATGCGTGCGTTAAGATGTTTCTTAACTCAAGGGGATTTCTGCAGATAACTAGGAAATCTGAGAGCAGGGTGGAGGGTGTTTGCTTAAGCCTGACAACACACACCAAACTGTGTTATAGAATCCATCCCATACTCAAGCCTGAGGAACCTCTTCCCAAACGAGTGTAACAGACCTTTGTTTAATGTCCATGAAGCTAACCAGAAAGAGGCCAGACTTCCCACAGCCCTCCCCAAAAATGGCTGGAGCCATCTGGGCAGGAGATTCTGCCCTTTTGCTGGCCATGGGAGGAGACAAGACATGGTTTCAAAAAGGAAATATGAACAGCCTGTACAGGGACAGTGAGACAATGTTACATTGTAATCCTAAAATTGGAATTGTCAACAAAATCATCAGCTCTTGCAGACACTGAATCCCACAGCCAGACCTCAACAAGAGGACCTTGGGGAGATGCTGGCCATGTCCCACAGGAGTCCCAGACAGGACATCTTCTCCCCTTTTAGTTTTGTAGTTTGTTTGCCTTCCTGCATACTTCGTTCTGTGTTAATCATGGTCAGGTTGAAAATATAAAGAAGGCCGACTCTGAGAGTTCACATGGCATTTCAGCAGTGAGCCCTATAATACAGATTATCGACTTTACTCAGAGCTCATTAAATGAGTAAAATATGTACACATTTTCTGTACTGCTTTTTTTCAATAGAGAAACTACTTTCCCCCAGAAAAGGAGCCATCTGTGGGACATACATCACACAGGAGCCCTGTCTGGGGCTGTCCTGCGACAGTGAAGGTAACTGTGTAGTATGTATGTGACCATCAAAGAGCTGAGAGGCTCCTAATGTCTTCCCAGGGAGCCTCCTGGTGTTCCTCAACTGCTCTCCAGTGTTCTGTGGCTAAACAGAAGAAAGGCGGGGCATCAGGGTGGCTCAGTGGTTGAAGGTCTGCCTTTGGCTCAGGGCATGACCCTCAGTCCTGGGATTGAGTCCCACATGGGGCTTCCCTCAGGGAGCCTGCTTCTCCTTCTGCCTGTGTCTCTGCCTCTCTCTGTGTCTCTCATGAATAAATAAAACCTTTAAAAAAATAAACAGAAGAAAGGTGGTCTTTTCTTGATTCACGGACAAATTTAAGTTGAGAGATAGAACTTTCTTCATTTTAAGCCCCACCCTTCATATTTATTATTAATTTGTCACTGACATAGGGGCACCTGGTGGCTCAGTGGTTGAGCGTCTGCCTTAGGCTCAGGTCGTGATCCCGGGGTCCTGGGATTGAGTCCTGCATCAGGCTCCCCACAGGGAGCCTGCTTCTCCCTCTGCCTCTGCCTCTGCCTCTGCCTCTCTCTCTCTCTGTGCCTCTCATGAATAAGTAAATAAGATCTTTAAAAGAAAAAAAAATTGTCACTGGCATTTGTCTCTGTTGAAATCTCTGTGATGCCATTTGATTTGGTACAAAATCATGCAGCTGTTTTACAGTCAACATATTAACATTTCCTAGAGATCAAGACCCTTTCTTAGGACTTTCAGGTGCCCTGATGCTCAAACAAGGCTGATAACCAGGCCCCGGGGATGTCTCCTGCAGGGGTTTGCTTCTCTCTCTATGAGGGCAGTCGCTGTAGCTTATTAAAATTGGTATTCTCGGGCATTTGGTTGAGCATCTACCTTTGACTCAGGTCGTGATCCTGGGGTCCTGGGATTGAGTCCCACATTGGGCTTCCCACAGGGAGCCGGCTTCTCCCTCTGCCTGTCTCTGCCTCTCTCTGTGTGTGTCTCTTATTAATCAATCAATAAAAAATCTTGTAAAGAAAATAAATAAAGTCAGCATTCCCTCCACATTGGCCAGCTTGTCAGGGACAGCCAGTCAAGGCTGGTTGAATCCATGAATTTCCATCTGTCATCATGAAGCAGGCATGGTTTGCTGGTGGTTTGACTTTGCAGCTAATGGCAACAGGGTGTCATCAGATGGCAGCAGCTTCACTAGTTGGGCCCATCCAGGTGTTAGCCCAGAATCAGGAAGGAGGAGAAAGCAGAGTTATGTTCCAGTTTGGGGACTTCACCAGAAGGGAGAAGACATTTCTAACTTGGCACTGGGTCTGGTCTTCTTTGTGGTGTATCTTGGCATTCACCTTCTTAGTGTGACCAGAGGAGAAAACACTATCCCAGGGACCCCCATAGAGGAGCCATTTAGAAGACTTTTACAAGAGTTCAGGAAAAGACTTGATGATGAGAGAAGGTGGCCACAGAGCCGGGAAAACAGCTGGTCCTCTAGAGTCTCTCAATCTTTGATGTCCACACACGTGAATGTCTGAGGCTGGGGGGTGGGGAGGATGGCAGTGGGGTTGAGGAAGATTCCTCTTAAATGTTAGTGAGGAGAATGAGTCTCTACCAGAGCAACAGGAGTGATGTGTCCTGATACTAGTGATCCTTGACCAGTTGTGTGTGTGTGTGGGGGGGGGGGGGAGCGGGGGAGGATTTGAAGGGTTTCTGGTTACATTTCCTTCAAGTCTTTCTCAGAGTTGTATGGTTTACTCAGTAGTAAGTATAACTATTTTTCTTTCAACCGGAAGAACTACTCCCAGTAAGAGTTGATTTTTCTCTTCTGAAATCTCCAAACCACTGCATCCTTTTCCAAGTTTGGAGATTGGGGTGGTAGTGTCCTAGGACAGTAGTGCTCAGAGCTACTGGCAGCTTTTGATGATCCCAGAGCCTTACTTGGACCCAGACCAATTTCTCTGGAGTCTTCGGACTCAGACATCTGTATTTTTTTTTCTAAAAGACTATTAAAATTTTTTTTAAAAGTAATCCCTACATCTAACCCTTATTAAAAAAAAGATTTTATTTTTAAGTAGTCTCTATACCCAACTTTATTTTTTAAAAAAAGATTTTATGTTTAAGTAATTGCTACACCCAATTTTAAGTAATTTCTACACCCAAATAAAGACTTTATTTTTAAAAAATTGTTATTTTTAAGTAATCTCTACACCAATCTCTTGTGGGGCTTGAACCCACAAGAGTCATACGCTCCAGTGACTGAACCAGCCAGACACCTCGGGCATCAACATTTTTTAAAGCCCCTGGAGGAGTTTTAACATGGAGCCAATGCTGAGAACAACTGCTTAGAGTCTACTCCAGTCCTCAAATGCAAAAGTTTTTATTAAAAAGAAAAATAAGGCCAAAGATTTCTTTTAATTGGAAAAAGTATATTTTTTTTCATATTCTCGTATCTCAAAAGCTACCAAAGGGATTTTTCCCCCCTGAACTTTCCATGAATAAAAAACAAAACAAATTTATACTGAAAACAATGATGAGAAAATTCTGTCAAAAGTAGAATTTTCCAGAAAGCTATGGGCAAGTGAAAAAAAAAAAAAAAGCAAAGACTATGATTGAAAAAATGCTTTTACAGGAATTTCCTTTTAAGTCTGCTTGCAATCAATGTCTCATTTCAAAGATGGATAAACAGCATTTGCCAAAAAGTCCCACCTCTGGCTATTGCTAAGAAGCTCAGTGTCAAGTGATGGAAATGCCCACGGCAGAGTTCACTCAGTCTGACTCAAATGTGGGTTTTAAAGAAGAAATTAACAAATTTTTAACAGTAAGAGCACAAGTAGGTAACAAAATGACTGGCAGCTATATGACTAGTTGAAAAGAATTATCTTAGCCACTAGGAGTGATGGCTCATCTTGCAAACACAACTTTCTAAAGACTGTATCAACCCTATCTTTTGGTGGTAAAAGAAATGTGTGTCTCCAATTGGTAGACACAACTGCTTTCTCTATGGCTTTGAAATGCTCTGAAGGAGGAGAAAAAGGAGCATACAACATGAGGTATGGACCCTGCCCAAGTGTGTCAAGTACTTGTTCATCTTTTGCATTACGTCAATCTGGAACAAATTGACCTTCCTGATTTTGAAGGCAAGAGCTTCTCACTCGCTCTAGGATAAAGTAGAAATCCGTCAGGCTGACATGCAAGTCACACTGTGCCTTCCCATCACGGCCAGTGGACCAGTGCTCCTAGAACCTTTCTAATGAAGATACTCAGTGACACATGAGAGCCCAAGACGGTCTCCCCAACTCCTCTAGGTTTTGCTTGTCTACTGTGGCCAGCCTTATCCTGTAGGCTGAGCTCTCTAAGCATTGTCTAGGCTTTATCAAATAAGCTCCTTACCACAAACCCAAGAGGCAGGAATGATTATCACCACCCTCAATGCCCAGCCTCACCTTACCTTAAAATTTCAAGGTAGTGTCCCCCTTCAGATGCCAGGGTTTGTTTTCTTAATAAAAATAGTACTTTTTCACTCTTAAAGCACCTGGTCAAGCTGAGGTGTAGGGAGGTGCTTGGGATACATTTCACTGAGCACGTTTGTAAGGGAGTCAGAGCAGAGCAACTCAGGACTTGGGCAAGCTGGAATTGCACTGAAGGAATGGGGAGGGGGGCTGCCTTGTTCTAGATCTCTGTCACATGGCTGAACTCAGGGCTGGGTCATGTCAGGGGCAACTTAAAGGATCGCAAAGAAGGGTCGGTCAGATGCAAAGTCTCCTTCAGTCCTCCTGTGACACAGCTGGTGTCCTCTGGATGTGAATGGTGCTCTCATGCCTCTAAAACTTTGCTCCTCCTGCCCCTGTGCTGGAATGTTCTTTCCGCACCTCTCCAAAGCCCCAATCCTGCATTGTCCTGCAAGGCCAGCTCTGATGCTACCCACTTCCCACCCCCAAAATCCCCCTTATTTCTTCCAGCTTGAGGCAAACTGCTGCTCATGAGTTGAATTGTGTCCCCTCAAAAAGATATGTCTAGGTTCTAACTCCCAGTACTTGTGAACGTGTCCTCATCTGGAAGTGGTCTTTGCAAATGTAATGAAGGGGAGGATTTTGGGATGAGCTCACCCTGGATTAGGGTAGACCCTCAGTCCAGTGAAGGGGTTCCTTATAAGAGATAGAAGACACATGGAGACACAGAGGGGAGGCCATGTGAAGATGAGGCAGGCATTGAATTGATGCATCTGCAGAGCTAGGAATGCTAAGGATTGCCTGTTCCACCAGAAGGTTCTCGCTCAGAGCCTCCAGAGGGAGTCAACCTGCCGACACTTTGGTCTTGCCCTTCTGGCCCCTAGAATGGTGACAGAATAAATATCTGTTGTTTCAAGCCTCTAGGATTGTGGTGATTTGTTACCTCAGCCTCAGGGAACTAATACACCACCTCTTTCAGAACTCTCCTATCATCCCATCTGATCTTCTCGTGAGACCATCAATTTTGACACCATGTTTTGTCTTCTCAGATATACATTGCCTTCTCCTACCAGATCTAGCTGGATTCCCCTTTGGGTCTCCTGTGATGCTTTCTGCAGTCTTAGTGCCCTGACAATATTTGCAAGGTACTCCAGGGGGTTTGGGGCACAGACTAGTTCATGCTCCTATAGTGACTGGATCAGTTCAGGGGAAGGCTTGGACTCAGGCTGCTCTTCCCTCCAGGTGGGGGCTAACCCAATTCTGGCCCAGCCCTGAGGCATCTCTGGCATTTCAGGACTTTGGGGTACCCCTCACCACTACAACCTTACTAGTACACTCCAGGCAGCACTGGGTGAGGGGCTCCTGCCTCTGTGTTTCCCATTAAAATTATTATTATTATTTTATTATTTCCATTATTCAAGTGCACGCCTGGCCCGCTATTTGAATGACCTCTTCAAGACCTGTCTTCACCAGACTGGCAGCCCATTAAGATCAGAGGTCATACCTTATTGCCCTTCGAATTTCCTCAGTCCAGTATTGATGACACATTGATGTGCAGTGAATATCACTTAAAGGATTTGGTCTCCAGCTAGCTTTTCAGGATCATTTTGTCTTACCTGTTCATTCTGACTGCCCCTCCACCTGTCCCCAACCCTCCCAGCACAATCTAGTGAAACCAATTCCTTGGTCAAGCATTGAATTGCTCCCCCACACCTGCTGCCTCTAATTCATATGTTTGAGCACTCCTAACCCCCGGGACCTCAGATTGTGTCCATTTTTGGAGATAATACATTTACAGGGGTAATCAAGTCAAAGTGATATCGTTAGGATGGGCCCTAACCCAATACGACTGGTGTCCTTTAAAAGGGGGAATTCAGGCAAAGAGGTATATGTAGAGGGAAGGCAGCCATCCACAAATCAAGGTCCGCTGCCTTCTGAAGGAACCAACTCTGCTGACACTTTGATTATAGACTTGGAGCCTCCAGAACTGTGAGGCATCACCATCTCTGTGGTTTGAGCCATGGAGTCTGTGGTCCTTTGTTAAGGCAGCCCCAGCAAACTAGTGTACCCTTGTTCTCAGGTCACCCAGCCTGTCCCTTTGCCTTTGCACGTGCTGCTCCTTTTGACAGGAATGTCCTTTCCTGGTGCAGAGCTCTCAGTTTCCATTCTCTGTGGCAGGCTCTGCGCTAGCAGGCTTACACGTATTACTTCATTTCATTCCCAGAGCAACACGGTGACACAGTGTTTGGAAGTTCCTTTTTTTTTTTTTTTACTTTATTCATTTATTCATGAGAGACACACAGAGAGAGGCAGAGACATAGGCAGAAGGAGAAGCAGGCTCCATGTGGGGAACCTGATCTGGGACTGGATCCTAGGACCCTGGGATCATGTCCCGAGCCAAAGGCAGATGCTCAACTACTGAGCCACCCAGGTGCCCCTCCTTCTTTTTTTAAAGATTTTATTTATTTATTTATGGGAGACACAGAGAGTGAGGCAGAGACATAGGCAGAGGGAGAAGCAGGCTCCCTGTGGGGAGCCTGATGTGGGACTTGATCCCAGGATCCCGGGATCATGACCTGAGCCAAAGGCAGATGCTCAACTGCTGAGCTACCCAGGTGCCCCTGCAAGTTCCTTTTTATAAAAAGAAGTGCTGCATATGCTGGTTGGCTGGTAGTGACATGATAGCTGGAATTCATCCCAGTGAACCAACCAGCACGGCTGGTTACATGATCTCACAGGATCCCAGTACCATGCTGAAGGAACTGGTCCAGGGTGCAGCCATCCTCGGGCGCAGTACCTTGGGCCCCACATGACACTGGGACATCTCTTGGTCACCTGATACTGGATGTGGTGGGACTTCTGACATTACTCAGACGAATCATTTTTTTTGTGACTTAGAGGAAGCCTTTCTGGAAAAAGAAAATCTGTGACGCCTCGTTTGAAAGACTCTTACCTCACGTGAGACGAGGGCAGGCATCTGTGTCAGAAGGGAAGTGGATGATGTGTGTCAAGTGCTCAGTGTAATGTTGGGCATATAGCAAGCGCTGTGGACCTACACTGCTGCTTGTTAGTAATAGTCTACAACTTCTCTGCCAGAGGAGTAGGATGCAAATGTTAACTTTGGCTCCTACCTTGTGGGTGTGAGCTGATCCTACCAAGTTTATGGGATCACCATTACCTACCACAAGGATAAAATAGAAACTGTTTATCTAGAATATTGCAGCAAGTGAAGGGAGGTGATGCAATACCAGCCCTTTCCTGCCAAGCCCCAAATCTGTGGCTACCAGCCTCATAGGACCTACTTCTCATGTAACGATGCTCATTGAATGTCTCAGTCCTGCTGCCCGACTCCAAGCCTTTCAGGTATAAATTGAACCTCTGTGTGGCTGCAAAGGGAGCCCTCTTCACAGATGTGTGCATCTGCTCTACAGCACAAAACTCTCCTCCACACTTTGCTACTAAGTGGTTTGCCAGAACAATTTGGAGCAAGTAGGGAGGTTGTTGGAGAATTTCCAGTCACCCCTAAGAGACTGAGATTAGAGACTGTGAGGAATGGTTCTAATCTGACCCATCATCTTGGCAGGGAAGCCCATCTTTACTGACCTGGCTTTTCCCTCCATGAAAAAAAAGTTAGCAGCCAGCATTTGTATCACGCACCTGCTAAGTGCTCGGAATTTTACTTAAGCTGCTTTTATCCCCCTCAATCCTCAAAACTGTGTGTAGTAGCAACTCATATATTTCTTCTCAAAATCCTTTACTTTGTATAATATTACTTCCTTAACAGTTGAGAAAACTGAAGCTCAGAAATGTGGGGGAATTTGCCCCTGGAAAATAGGCAAGTACATGCTAGAATTCCAATGTAGGTCTTCTTGGCTTCATATTCTAGACCATTTCCAAATCCCTATAGAGCTTCTCAGCCTGGGAGAACCGGAGTCAGGGTGCACTGTCTAGACAGGGAAAGACAGGGCTGATGAAATGCACGGAGAGGACCCCCCTCTACCAGGGCTCTCCAGAGATTCCTTAGAGTCTCTGTTGCCAGCTAAGGCATGTTTACAGAGGGTGACTGTCTGCCTTTAAGTACCTGATGTGGGGGGCAGCCCAGGAGCACTGCCCCTGTGGGTCTCTCACTCATGTGGCTCCTGGCGGCCAGCTGAGAGCACAGGTGAGTATGGATGGTAGGGGGAGGTGAAGAAGGCTTCACAGAAATCACCAAAAAGATTCCATTAGACTCAACATGTATTTTATGAGTGTTACTATATGCCAGGTTCTGGGCCAGTAGGGAGTTGCGGGTTGGAGCTACGAGTTTCTGTGGGGGATGGAGATGGAAGGAGACCTGGCACTGTGTGTGAATTGTGATGTCACTGGCACAAAGAATGATGATGTTGAGGACAAAATGGACCTATGTTTACGTTACCTTCTGTTCCATGTTGAAGGAAGAAAACTGCCTCTTCCGAGGTTATTGTCCCTTTGATGTAGCTGACATGGACAACCATTCCCAAAGCAAAGAGGGAATAATTATAGTAATGCCTATGGGCATATGTGCATATAACAGTGCAGACCCTTCCTTATTGATTCTCAGGAGGACGCTTTCACATTTTATCGTCTTGTAGCAATCATGAGTTACTTAAAGGGCCAGATCCTTCCTGAGGATCTTTGTGTTGTACACCTGCCATGGAACTTGGCGGCACTCACGGAAACTCGATGATACAAGGGTTAGAGGCCAGGATGAAGAAGAGAGCATTTCTTCCACTGATAAGGAGGTCACCAACTTTGTTCTCATCCTGCTCTTCCTCTTTGTCCCAGGAGACCACACCCAAGGCAGAGAGATGCAGCTTCTGTTTGAATCTGCAGCTCCTGGAAAACCTGGATAAGAGACAATGAGAGTTTGATTTGTATTCTCTGTTCAACTCTGAAGTACAGCAGAAATACTCCAAGTGGAGCCAGCCACCTCATGAGACCCCTGAGCAGACCCAATTTAGAAGCTTAGTCCTTTTGTCTTCTTTTATATCCATAGCTGTCATTTGATTAACCATCTATTCAGACTGTTTGGAAAAAAAGCATAAGTGCTAGCAAACATTTCTGGATCTGCAGATGGGAGGCATGTGAGGAAGGAGCCATCACTGGGTTTGATCTTACATGACACCCATTGACACAAATGACTTGAGATTTCCACCAGATCCCCAGTTCCAAGTGGAGAATGGACTTGTATTTTAGATTTGGCATAGCACCAGGGCTATGGCATCCTTAATAGAGCTGAGTGAGGACTGTCCCCACCCAGCTCCCCTCTTAGGCAGTGACCTACTCAGTGGCCAAGGGTTTTGATAATAAAAGCAATAATAATAGATGAAGGTTATTGTCTTCTCCATTACTTTTTTTTGAAAGCACCAAGAGTCAGCAGAAGGACATTTCCTCTCAGATCATACTTGGGCGATTCCCAGCTTTGTTGTATATACAAATAAAATGCATAGTATGATAGATCGAAAGAAAAGCATAAGGCCAGGCAGACAGTAGGCACTTAATAATGAAAAGCAAAACTTATGAAAGAATCGGAACTTCCAAGGCACTTTGAAGAATGAGAAAAGACTCATAAGTACACAGGACGATTGAAACATTCCTTCCTGACAAGGACAAACTTGAAAGCTTCCCCTTCAATCTTAGTGGCCGACACCAGGTACCATAACATAATTTTTGTGAAGCAAGGAAGAAACAAATTCTGTGCAGGAAATAGTCACCCTAGAAGCAAAATATTTCTTGGCTTCTGGACTCTTCTCAAGCTCTTTTCCTATGAAGATCCTAACCTGGATTCAGCAGAACTGTGGGAAGGAGACAATGGTGGCTTTGGTGGGGAGTGAAAGAGTGCAGTGCCAAGAGTGGCGGTGGTCCTCCCTGCCTCTGATTTAGGAGAGGAGGATCGTTCTATCTAGACAAGAAGATCTGAGCAGAATAAGGAGAATGGAATAAATAGTGAGGGCAAAACAAGGGACCCATAAATATCATTTAGCCTCTGCATGTTTTCAAAATGTTTCAAACATCCCAGAAGCATATGGCAGCTCTCATACATAACAACGAACTTTGATGATGCCAGGGCATTGGGAGGACTGCTGATTGGTGGAGAGGGAGGGGCGAGGGCAAAAGAGAGGGTAGGGGCAGGTCATCGTAGCAATTCATTCATGTTTCTGAAGATTAACAAAAGAGATTCTACTGACCATTTGCAGAAAGTCTGGTTACTTTGCAGGGCAGGCTGACCTGCCATCTGAAATATATAGATCTGCAACAACACTTTTCTGCTTGAAATAATAAATAAGAACTAAGATTGCATTTGTTTTTCCCCTTTTACGTTGCCACCAGGGCACCTCAGGTTATTGGGACAGCAGAGATCCAGGGCAAATGGCCAGTGGTATCCCCATTTTGGCAACAAGGATAAAGTTGCCCTACACTTATCTATGGTTCTTACCGTTTGGAAATTCGTTTTCTTTAAAGAATGGCACTCATGCCATAGGATCACATACTGTTTCTTTGGAAGTAAACAGACATCTAAGTCTTCCTCCACAACTTATACTTATTTTTGTGAGAGCTGGAGTGCATCAAGGACCCAGACTTTGCTAGAACTTGGTCTTTGGTGCCTAACCTCCAGCACATTTATGGGTTTTTTTTCTTAATTTATTTATTAATGAGAGAGAGAGAGAAAGAGAGAGAGAGAGGCAGAGATGCAGGCAGAGGGAGAAGCAGGCTCTATGCAGGGAGCCCGACGTGGGACTCGATCCCAGATCTCCAGGATCAGGCCCTGGGCTGAAGTTGGCGCTAAACCACTGAGCCAACTGGGCTGCCCACATTTATGTTTTCCAAGAAGTTATGTTTTGTCACATGTGACCTGTCAAGAGCAATAAGAGATGCTGAGTGTTTTGTTTTATTTTTTATAACTCAAACTCTTGAGACAATGCCATCCTTCCACAATTTGAAAATTTAAAAAATATGCTCGTGGTTTTCAACAGTTGCCCTCCCCTCTCCTGTATCCTCTTGCCCCAACCTGGCACCACATACCAGCCTACTGTGTTTTGTGATCTTTGGGACAAGTTTTTACCCACCATTTCTCCAGGGAGCAGCAGCCTGGGGGTACTTTTGTTTGTGTTATTTTGGTTTGTCTCTAGGTGGCTGTGCAGACTTCAAGCCAAATACATGGTTCTCCCTTTTTTTACAAACTCAGTCAATGGCAAGATGAAAGGTCACTTCCCTCAGCACGATGTCATGCTTTTTTTGTTCTTATGAAGGAAAAAGGAAATTGAGAAATGGTTAATGCTTTCTCTCCTGGGAGATGAGCTGGGGTGTTTATCCCCCGAGATCAGCTCTTGGCTCTTTTGGGAAGTCTGTTTTTATATGTTAAGATACAAGATGAAACCTTTAGCTGTGAAATATGGTTATAAAGTAGTGATGTGGTGCCAGAAACAACACAACAGACTGTCTTCTTGTTCTCTAGCTACACTGCACATGTGGTCGTTAAAGCATGGATTCCAGTGAAAGGAACTTGATGTGCTGGGCAGGGGAAGGCACAGAATCGGGCCTTTCCTGGGAACAGGGTTCCATGTGATGGGTGGTTGGTGAAGCTGTCTGGAGTGCCTGACATCTTGCCTCACTCAGGGGTTATGAAACAGAGTTGACTCAATATGATGTGTTGTTTTCAACTGATACACAACTCAGGGGACCAGGAGGGATGCTTTCACATGCTCATGGAAAGTACTACATTGCTATTCTGGGGAGACATTCCTTTGTGCAAAGGAGATGTCCTTTCGCTGCTAAGAGAAGATGGCAATTGGATGGCTGTGCTGTCGGGGAATAGGTTAAGAAATCCAAGAGGCCAAGACTGGCAGTCCCTCAGGCTGGGGAGGTATAATTAAAAAGTTGGATTATCTGCAAGCTTTCCCTAAGTGGGTTGATTAAACAACTGTGGGATGCCTATGCAGCTGGGGAGAAAAATAGGTCAAAGGGAATTGGATTCACTTTCCCTAGTTAATGAATGTGATCTTGCTAGTTCATTGAGTTACATCAAACAGTGATGAAAAAATAGAATTCTGCCTTAGACAGTATTCATGGGTCAGGAATCCCACAATTATACCTGATAACACACTTCTAGAATTTTTGCTTCCTGATGCCCCAAATTTAAGCTCTTGTAGGTTTTATTTTTTAAGGGAAAGATGCTTTCCTAGGGGACCCAACAGTGGTTCCTTTGAATTAGCAGTTGAGACTGCCGTCTGACCTGCCGGGGCTCCTCATGCCACTGAATCAAAATGAAAAGAAGGGGATTACCTGTGAAATAAGAGAAACCAGGTGTTTTGGCCTTTGTCCTCAGTTCCCAGCACAGAGCTCCTAAAATGTTTATAATTTCCTAAGTGATAAGAGCATTTAGGAGCATCTTTTGTTCTTACATTTGGTTTTTGAACCTAGTTCCTGGCACAGAGCTCCTAAATCCCTTGGGATTTCTTGGGTGATTGGGAGTGTCTTTTATGTTTATAAAGTGATTTTTGGTGGGCTCCCTTCTCAGGATGGAGGCTGGTCACCAGAAAGACCAAGTCATGATTAGAAACATGCAACTTTCAACCCCACCTCTCATCCTATGGAAAGAGGAGAGGGACTAGGAATGAAGTGAATGTTTGATTATGCTCATGTGATGGAGCCTCCATAAAAGCAGGGGGTTTGGAGAGTTCACAGGTTGGTGAACACATCCACATGCTGGGAGGTGGTGCACCCCAATGCCACAGAGACAGGAGCTCCTGTGCTCTGTACCTTTCCGGACTTTGCCCTATATATTTCTCTATCTGGCTATTCACTTGTGTCCTTTATCATATCCTTTATCATCTAATAAACCAGTAAACACAAGTAAATGTTTCCCTGAGTCCTATGAGCTGTTCTAGCAAATGATTGAACCTGAGGAGATGGACGTGTAGCTAGAACCTTGATTCCAGGTGACAATCTGATCTTGCAATTTGCATATGAAGTAAGGGCAGCCTTATATGACTGAGCCCCTGACCTGTGGGGTCTTCCCTAACTCTAATTAGTGTCCAAATTGAATTGAATTGTAGGATACCCAGGTGGTGTTGCAGAGAATTGCTGCATGTGTAGGAAAAATCTGGTGTCAGAAGTGTTGTGTGGTAGCAGGGTGAGAGTTAAGGAGAAACACTGAGTTTTCCTTGCCATGATCCCACAGGCTGTGATGGGTCATCAAGCCACCAAGAGGAAATTTGCTTTATTGGGTGCTATGAGGGCAGGGGTGACAATTTCTGGAAACCAGAGGATTTTCTGGCTTGTCCCTTAGTACTTTCATGCCTGGGGGAAAAACTATAGCATGGAGAGGTTGAGTCACTGGGTCAGAGAACTTCATAAAGCTGAAGTCTTGGTTGAAGACAAAGGAAGGACAGATTGGATCACAGAGGAAAGGAGTTGCACATATTAACCAGTTAGAGAGGAAGACTATAAAAACCAGACATATTTCCCCTCTTGCTCTGTGTGTGTATGAGTGTACACACATATATTCATATGTCTCTTCCTCTCTTTCTTCCTTCTCTCTTTTTTTTTAAATTTTTTAAATTTTTATTTATTTATGATAGTCACAGAGAGAGAAAAAGAGAGAGGCAGAGACATAGGCAGAGGGAGAAGCAGGCTCCATGCACCGGGAGCCCGACGTGGGATTCGATCCCGGGTCTCCAGGATCGCGCCCTGGGCCAAAGGCAGGCGCCAAACCGCTGCGCCACCCAGGGATCCCTCTTCCTTCTCTTTATGTCTTTGAACACATCTTGTTGGAGGCTAACTTACAATTTCATCTTTTGGTAATGCAACATTTGGCTGGGAATGTGAATTTGAGGAGTGGTTACCCGTCTCTTGCCTCCATCTTTAAGCTTTGCTTCTTTTTTCCCCTCCCTTCCTACCTTGTGTTGAATTCATTGACTTTTCTTTTACCTCCTCATTTCCCCCTCCAAGTATTTGGAAAGCATACATTCTATTTTTATTATTATTGAGGCTGTCCACTGATTTTTTAAAAAAGATTTTGTTTATTTATTCATGAGACACACACACACACACACACACAGAGGCAGAGACATAAGCAGAGGGAGAAGCAGGCTCCCTCTGGGGAGCCTGATGTGGGATTTGATCCCAGGACCCCGGGATCATGACGTGAGCCAAAGGCAGACGCTCAACCAATGAGCCACCCAGAGGCCCCCATTCACTGATTTTTAACATGCGTACTTGACCTGATATTTTCCAGAGGTGATTTCTGTTTCTGTCTTCTTGAACAAGAATGGTTTAGCTTCTTCCATCTTTTATGATGTTGGCAGCTATTATATGAGCTCCCCCTCCAGATTTTAAGCAACACACAATTAGGTATTATCTATATCTGTACCAGTCAGTAAAGACTCAGATTCCGCAGGGCATTTTACCAATTTTTTCGGCTGTCATTGTTTTGGGGGTCTTCATCTTTCTTTTTGGATTCAATTTCCTTCCTGCCAAAGTATAACTCCTAGTAATTTTTTTCAGCAAGACTATGGGCACTCAACGCTCTTCATCTATGTATGTCTAAAATTGTCTTCATTTAGCTTTTAAATTTTAACTTTGAATGATAATTTAGCTAGAATTTAGATTTCTGTAATGACAATGTTTCCCCCTGAGTATTCGTGGTCTCCAGCATCTACTTTGGCTTCTTAGAATTTCACTGGTAGTTTAATTATTATTCCTTTGTAGCTCATCTGTTTTGTTTTCCTTCACATAACATTAAGATTTTCCTCTTTACCATGGCTATTCTGCAAGTTTATTACCATGTGACTACAGGCTTTTATTTCTGCTGGTCTAGATGCAGCCTACTTACGCAATTTGAAGACATGTCTTTCTTCCTTTTGTAAGAAACTCAGCTGTTATCTCTTGAATATTACCTCCCCATCTTTCTCTTTTATCTTCTTGTTCTAGAACTCTCATTAGACATAGGCCCTTTGATTCTACCCTGTGCCTTTTATACCTCACACTTTATATCTTTCTGAACTACATTTTAGCTGATTTCCTTAGTGCTATATTCTAATTTGCTACTCTTCTCTTCAACTGTATATAACTTACTATTAAATCCACCTATTGAGTCTTAATTTCCATGCATTTTGTTTAATTTGTATACTTTCTGTTTGAGTTTTTGGGGAGAGATTAATGTATCTTTTTTTTCTCCTGCACTATTTTGGTACAGTATATATTTCTCTTTTTTTCTCCTAAATATTTTAAATATATTTAGAATCTCTTTGGGTTGTTGTATTGTCACCAGTTTCGATGTGCAAACATTCCCATTTACTGTGTTTGCCAATTGCCCCTTTTGGTAATTTCCTAATGTGATTTGGATTGCTAACTCACTTTTAGAAAGGGTTGTTTTCCGTGGGATGCTATTGCTTATGGGTATGTTCCTATGGAGCAATTCGGTATAAAGAAGCCTTTAGTAAAGCATCTACAGGCATCTTTAACCAGATGCCTCATCTGGCTTCTCATTAACCAGAATGGAGTCATGTGTTGTATGTCTATCCCTGAGCCAGTCAATTACAAGGAGGGGAGACCAATCAAGTTCACCCCAAATCCAGATGAGGGTTGTTGAGCTTCATCTTAGGACACAAGCTGCTGAGGAGGAGTGGATACCTAAGCAAAATCAGGGTTCTATTAGAAACCCAGAAATAGGATATATACATTCAAACTGTAACACCCCCAGAGATTTCAAATTTGGGAGAATCACTTAACAGTTAATTCAGTAGAGAAATCTTCAATGGTTACGGAGGGAGAGAGGAGAAAAAGAATTAAAAACAAAAACAAATATTGGTAGGACATATTTTGGTGGAGTGTCATTTACTATCTTCTCCAGAAACGCCTCACATTTTTGTGAAAGGCAACCTTGGTTTTCGTTGCAAGGCATGGAGAAGCACTATAAATTCCCGTGTGCCTTTCTTTTGTCTTTTTCCCTCCATTTACAGGAAAAGAGTATACGAAGAAAATGTAAATAAAATGATCTCTAAATCTCAGATCTGACAAACCAAAAATTTAGTATTAACAATATTTGGAATTAATCTGTGAGTACACTGTGTTCCTTTGTAGGGTTCAAAGTTATTTGAAGAAAGGAAACACCATATTCACAATCTGATGCAGAGCTCTGCTTGGCCCTTGGTCACACACGTAGTAGTTAAGTAACGTAATAGGAAACAGAGTGTCTGGCTCCTGGTTCTAGCACTCTGATGACTTTGGCACTAGTTCTTCTGTGACTTGGCAGCCAAAGTCAGAATAGCAGTAATGGAAGCAACCAAAAGGTGAGACCAAAAGGTGAAGTTTTGTCAAGACTGGTCTATTTTCCTCTGTTCAGTTTATATTTGATGAGTGCCCACCATGTGTCAGGAATTATGCTAGGTGTTGATATGTTAAGGAACAAACAAAATCTCTGCCTTCATTGGAGCTGACTAGAGGTAAAAACATTATGTCAGACTTTATGTATTTTTAAATCTATGGATATTTGAATTCTTCATAACTTATCGAGTATGTACCACCTTATTAAAAAGTAAATCAGTACTCATCATTGCAGTAGGGGCTTAAATACCCAAATTCAGCATTGTAAATACCCAGATTCTCCATTTGCTTGTGCAACTTCTTCCTGCCATTCCACTTATTCTTTTATTCAACAGATATTAGATACAGTGGCAGAGAAGACCTCTCTGGAAAGAGGGTTCTGAAACTAAGTGGAAGAATGGTGGTATTGGTAGGAGTAGGGGTGGGGTTGGCTGAGGCAAGGAGAATGTCCCAGAGGAGGGAAATAGCATATGCAATGAACCTGAGATGAAAAAGTATATTCCCTTCTTTTTTTTTCTTTATTCCTGGAGTAGCTCGCTTATGTATTTATTTATTTATTATTTTTAAAGATTTATGTATTATTTATTTGAGAGAGAGAGAGAGAGAGAGAGAGAGCGAGCATGAACAGGAGGGGCAGAGGGAGAAGGAGAGAGAATCCCAAGCAGACTTTTTGCTGAGTATGGAGCCCGATGTTGGGCTTGATCCCACAACTCTGAGATCACAACCTGAGCAGAAACCAAGAGTTGGATGCTTAACCAACTGTGCCACCCAGATACCCCTTTTTATTTATTTATTTATTTACTTGTATTTTTCTTCAAATTTTAATTTAAATTCCAGTTAGTTAACATAGAGTGCAATTCTAACATAGAGTAGATTTTGTGGTTCACCAGTTACATAAAACACCCAGTGCTCATAACAGCAAGTGCCCTCCTTCATCCCCATCACCCCTCTAGCCCATCCCCCTACTCTGCTCCCTCCATCAACCTTCAATTTTTTCTCTGTTGTGAAGAGTCTCTTATGGTTTGTTTCCCTCTCTTCTCCCTCCACCCCCTATATGTTCATCTGTTTTGTTTCTCAAATTCCACATATGGGTGAAATCATATGGTATTTGTTTTTCTCTGACTTATTTCACTTAGTATAATACCCTCTAGCTCTATCAATGTCCTTACAAATGGCAAGATTTCTTTTTTTTTCATGGCTGAGGAATATTCCATTATATATTTATACACATCTTCCTTATCCATTCATCACTCGATGGACATTTTAGCTCTCTCCATAGTTTAGCTATTGTTGATGCATATTCCCTTCTTGTATGAAAGCCACTAGAAAGCCCAGCCCCCATACCCCCAGCCTCCTCTAGTGTTCCCATCTTCCTTTTGGGCAGGTGGGTTTTCTTTTAGTCTTCCTCTTCTCTGTGCCCTGTCTCTTTTTATTGCTTTCTCCTCTCATCCTTTCTTGTGTTCCCTCACTTCATAACTTTCCTATCTTCTTATCATTTCATCCTTGAACTTTAAGTCTGTCTGGAATCTAGTTATTTTCTGGCCATAATGTAATTGTTTTTCTTTTTTTCATAATGTAATTGCTTGAACCAAAATCTATTGAGTTTGTGAACTTGCTTGGAATGGTTGCTGGTTTTCCTGTAAAGCCACGTTTAGACACCATTAAATATAAACTTGTAACAATCTCATAGATGAACTTGTGAAGGAATCAGTATTTGTTCATCATGTTGGAGTTTGCATGGTGACTTTGCACATGTTACCTCATTTAATCCCAGCCCTAACTTGCCAAGGAGGTGTCCTCACGGGAGATCAAGGCTGCAAGGACTTTGCTGAAATCTAAAAGCTAATAAATAGTGGAGGTGGATCAGAAACCCAGGCTTTCTGACTCCAAATCACCTCTGCCTTTTCCATAGACAATACCATTGCGCTGCATAAAGATTGCAGATTTAATTTTAGTAACTACAAGGCCCCTTGCACAAGGCTTACACTGAATAGGATTTAGGGTCTCAATTGATTTTTAAGATTGAGACTCTAATTTAGATCAACTACCCTTCAAGATGACATGGATAGAATGAATTAAACAACTCATTTTTATCTCCTTCCTCCCCATAAAACTTGGGTTGTATCTATTTGTTCAAGTGGTTTTTTATTCACTTGATTTTCTGAATTTTCTAAATCAGGAGCTGATAAACTTTTTCTGTAAAGGGCCAGATAGTAAATGTTTTTGGCTTTGTGCAACTGCTCAACTCCTCCACTGTAGTGTAAAAGCAGCGATAGACAGTGTGTGAATAAATGAATGGGGCTGTGTTTCAATAAAAGTTTATTTATAAAAACAAGCAGCTGACTGAATTTGGCACCGAGGCAGTCATCTGCTGACCCTTGTTTAAGATAAATGATCTAGATATTTATTTCTCATAGTACTTAGGATTTTCTTCAACTATGAGTAACAGAGACCCTCAAATAGCAGTGACCTAAACAAGAGGGATGTTTATTTCTTTCTAATAAAATGCCCAGGGATGGGTAGTCCTGTGTTGGTATGGAGCTCTGTTCTGGGAAATCCTCATGGATCCAGTGGCCTTCCAGCTCACTATCCCTCAGTCTTAGATCTGAAATGACAAAATCCAGTTCCAGGTAGCAGGATGGGAGAAAGACGTGAGAGAAGGATACATCCGAACTGACTCTTAAGGGAAGTTCCCAGAAGCTATTGCATGACATTTCCTCTCTCATTCTATTGGCTAGAGCTAATGGCCACTGGTTTCATTGCAAGAAAGTCTGGGAAATAGATTTTATTCTGGGTGGTCATGTGCCTGACTTAAAATCTGTTAGGTGAAAGTAAGTGGAACTAGGAATTGGGAGAATCTGTTCCTGCCACATACCTCTTACTTTGTTCTGTAGCTGAATTTCATTTGTGCTATTGCTAATATAATATTGAATAGTGAGCCCCATTTCCTGTTTGTCTCTAATAGGAATGCTGCTAATGTTTCACTTTTAAGTATGATTGTAGCAGATTTCTGGTAGAGATCCTATATCAATTTAAATAAATTTTATTTTTGGTTTGTTGATTATTTTTTTTCAGGACTGAATAAGCCTGGTGATCTTCTGATGAGACAGAACTGGCTATCCCCCTCTTTATATGGTTCATAAGAATGACTTTAAGACCATCTGAACTGAAAAGTATAGGATTCCTCATGTGGATGAGCCAGGCTTTCTCAGTTCTCCAGGGATGTCTGGCCATGCTGCCAGTGCTTCAATCTCTGATCCCACCCTGAGGAAAATCAAAGATGCCCACATATGAAATCACCTTTCTGGTTCTCTGCAGAGAACCAGAGCCCCTGCTCTGTCAGACTTGTTCGTGGCTGGTATATTATGATGATTTTCTGTCCTTCTGTGGTATAAACTGTAAAATAGTTCAGTGAGCATTTGCATTGGGCATCTCTTCCCTGTTTGTATAGGCTTGTCTCAGCAGATGTTGGGAGAATTTATTGCTTGCTATCAGGATAAAGGCTAATCCTGTATTCCTTGTTGAAATCACAGTCCCCAGCCTCTATGTTTAAATTCCCTATAGACTGTCTACTGGAGACACCCACTGAAAAAACTTCTTCCTCTCTACTTAGTCATCCTTTTGGGTGTCCATATTTGGCTTGCCCCTATTTCACCTGCCTTCTCCTCATTGCTTTGGAGAGATCTTGACTTGTTTTTTTCTGGACTGATGGTACCTACTTGCCCCTTCCTAAAGAAACTACTGCTATGGTCTGTTTTCATGCCAGGTCCTCCCTGTGGGAAGGAGTCCTATGTCTGGCATGCCCAACCAGCTCTATCACATCCCTTTGTCCCTAGGCTGCCACAGAGCACCGTATCACCATTAGTTCAAGTCATGCGAGCCACACCACATGTGTGCTCACCATATCTCTTCTCCCTTAACATGGAGGCCAGCCATGTTTGCAATCGAGCATGTTCCATGAGCCTGTGTCCAATAGCTGAGTCACAGTGGGCATGTCCCATGAGTAAGAAATACCCTTTGCTGGTCCACAGAGGTATTTGAGCTGTTTGTTTCCTGCAGCATAACCTAGCCCATCCTGACTGATACATAGTGAAACAGATTCTTTATGGTGGGATTTCTCAGGTCCTCTAAAACCCTGCTGTGCTGTGTGAATCTCCCAGATGGAGATGAGGCATACTGCCTTCTCAGTCTTTATGCCCAGCACACTCTTAACTGAAGCATCTATTGAGGCTTGGACTGTTGTTCCAAAGAAGACAAATGGACGCATGGTTGTTCATGTTTCTCCAATTAGGTCGAAAGCCCCGCAGTGTGTGCCCAGGGACTAGGACATGTCTGGCACAGGGTTAAGTTCAACAAAAACATATTGATAATATAAAAAATTGACAACCATCCCTGTCACCTCTATGGCCACTCATGTGAACAATTTATTTATTTATTTATTTGTTTGTTTCGGGAAATTGAGTTAAGTATTTTGTGCCTCCTGCTTGAGTCAAATGAGGTCCTGTCTAGCGGATGGAAGGACCACTGACCTCTACAGGTGCTTCTTGGGGTGGGGGGAGCGCTTGGGGGAGCAGAGAGCTGTGTGAGAAGCTGATTTCCAGAAGAGGTGAGGAAGGTAAATGAGTAGGATTCTAATGCTAGAAACTGGGCAGGAATCACTGTGCAGCAGAGATGTGGTTTTAAGGCCTGTACTAAACTGTCTGTAGCTATTAGAACACTTTTTGAAGCTCTTCCCAATAGGATAATAGCAATTGCTTCTTAACAGATGTGGTTGTTAGGGGGAGAGGGTGCTGCCCTTTTTTTCACAAAGCAAAACAAAACCCAGACAAACCAAAAACGGGCCATCTTTTCTTAAAAGCAATTGTGAGAAAGATTCCTGCATCCAGGAGTGAAGGGAGCAGTGTTAGCAGAAGACATTTTGGCCTCCAGTTAAGGCCAAGGCCAGGAGCTCCAGGGAGCAGTGAGAGGCTGCGGGGGCCTGTGATTTCCGCCCCTTCTGAGCTGTGACAGCAGAGGCACCTGAGTAATAGCAGCGCGGCCCACTCTGCGGCAAGTGGGAGGACAGGAAAAGTCAAACCACAGAGTGGGCTTCTTAGCTGCTGGAGCAGTGGCCTCTGTCCTTACCTTTGAGGGGGCTTGGGAGGCCCCTGGGGGAGGAAGGAAGTTTGGGTGTTAATTTGAAGGTCCTGTAATGGTTTCTGTGGTAAACCATGGTTTTTCCAGGCCCTCAGATTTTGGGGCCCATCACACGGTGGCCGCCCACCCTCCAGCCCTGCTGACCCAGCGCAACTTTCTCTCCCCCAGGCCTTGTCTCACCGAGGAAGTGGGCATTTGGCCCTTCTCACTGAAAAGAGAAAGCACTTCTCAAGTTGGATTGTGATTTGTGAGAGATGAAGGAAAAATAAAATAAAACTAGGGACAGTTTGGGTGGCTCAGTGGTTGAGCCTTTGGCTAAGGGCGTGATCCTGGGGTCCTAGGATCAAGTCTCAAATTGGGCTTCCCACAGGGCGTCTGCTTCTCCCTTTTCCTATATCTCTGCCTCTCTCTGTGTGTCTCTCATAAATAAATAAATAAACAAATAAATAAATAAACTAAAAAAAAAAAAAGAAAAGAAAACTAGAACTTCATGGATCCAGGCATTTTTTTTTCTAGGTTGGTATTTATTGGGCACTTTTATTGTGCCTGGCGTGGTGATAAACACTTTCCAGTCATTACCCCTGCAAGCCTTCCCACCAGGGCCACGTGGCGCTTCTGCTGTGGTTCACATTCTGCGCAGGACAAGACTGGCATCCCCCGAGGCAGGGATGGGACTCGATTCAGGGCCAGCTGAGCCCTCAGCTTCAGGTCTTTACCACGCTGCTGCCCTGTGTGGTGTGGCCATTCTGAAATGTCCCAGCTGAAGCAGTAACTTGATGGGAACTCCATCCCCTAACCAGGTCAGCAACTCTCTAATTATCCATAGAAAGTTTATCAAGTGTCTGCTCTGTGGGAGTCCAAGGTGAATGAGGTCTGCCCCGTTCAGGAGGTGCCTGGGTCTCATGCAATTGTAGGGGGATGAGGGAATTCATGGTGGAGGAGTGGGTCAGGGTGAGGCCCAGAAATGGGAGCGCACAGGGTGTTTCGGAAGCTGTAAGTGTTCCTCTGCATGTGTTAGGGGTGGGGAGGAGGCAGGAGATGTGTGTCAGGCTGGAGAGGAAGGGGTTCTCTGTGCTGTACAGCCCTGGAGGGCCTCACGCAGAAGCTGGGATTTGACACTGAGAACTGGAAGTGATGAGAGAAAGGTGAGGTGGGCTGTTTGGCATAATCATAGTCTTAGAGCAAAGTAGGGTCTAGAAGGTGAAATGGGCAGGGAGAGCAGGACAACTGCCAGACAAGAGAGGAGGAGGGCCTGGCAGGAGGTGCAGGGCAGGGGTGGGGTGCATAGCCTTAGGCATTGCATGGATTTGGGGGAAAGAAAGGATGGAAGATGTTATGGCTTTTGTTTGGGCCACACTGTTCAGGCCCTCCCTGGAGAGGGCCATCTGTCTTGATCTTGTCTACACCCCCTGAGTGAGCTTTCAGGGCAGGATTACCTAAGTGGAGGGTGGTGGGTTGTAGGCTTCTATATTTCATTTGCTCACTTCTATTCTTTGTCTCCCTGGCATCATTTGCGAGAAGACTGCCCCCCCCTTCCCCCTGCCTTAAAAACACCTGGAGGAAGTCAGAAGTCATTGAAGACACAGTGGGATTTGACCAGTAAAGGGGCATCACCCTTCCCTTTGGTCTTCCCTAGCTTTGCTCTGGGTCTCCCCGGGTTCCAGAGAACAGCATTCTGGGACTCAGAGTTTGCAGAAAATGAAAACACTTGACAATTAGTAAAACTGAACAGAGATGTGCTGTGAGGAAATATTAACGCCGGACCATTTAAGGATAAAGTCTCTTGTAGAACATCTGAATGACCGAGACATAAATGATTCTTTCAGAGAACACATGGCTCTACAAGGGGAGGAGGAGGGGAAGGCAAATTCAGATGAATCTGTTAGTTGGTGTCCTTAGTAAAACTGGGTTATGGCGTCTTGGGACCCATTGTTTATCATTATTACTTAAGTTTTGTTTTGCAGTGTTCATTAGCTATATCAAAAGAATCTAGTCCAAACTAACTACTGACACTTGGGCCCAGACCCATGAGGCCCTGTGTAGAGTCCAAAACTTCGGCTGTCCTCTTGGGGCACAGAGATGGGCAGCCAGTGTTCATTGTGTTAACAGAACAAGAGACTGGACCAAGTTCTATGCAGCATGGAACCAACACCCAGTGGGTCCATTTCTGGTCAGGCTTTAACAGTACATGACAGGAGACATGGAGCCTCCAAGAAATTTAAGAATAACCCACAACCCTCCCCCATGTCCCACTCCATCTAAACTCTGGGCCTGTCCCACCTTGGGCACCGCAGCAAGAGGTGGTCCCTTTGTTGATGCTGGGCTCGTTGCCTACATCACAGAGTGACCCGGAGTGCCTGGCGGGGGGGGGGGTGGGGGGGTCGTGGGCTTCTCTTCTGTAGAAAGGGCCACATACTGAGCTTCTGGGAAAGGGGAAGTCCCTTATTTTCCTCTGACCTTGCTCTAAGTTAGTGTAATGGTGTTCACTGGATGGAAGAAATCATCTCAATAATTCTTTTTGTTTGTTTTTTAAACCTAACCCTCATCCCTGGCAGTGCTTCCTAAGGCAGTGCTCCCTAAGAGCGGAGAGGAAGGGAAAGAGGAAGAGGGGCTGCGCTCAGTGCTGCCTGGCCCCTAGCCCCTCTCCTGGCCCACCCTTTGTGACCAGAACGTCCACCCTCTAATCAACTTTCCCTCCTCCTTACATTTAGGAGTTCCTCTGAAAAGCAGACATGGAACAAGAGAATCTGTGACTGAAAGAATAAAAAAGAAAAAAGGACCTTACGGGAATTTTGAATTACTTACAGTCCCCCCCTCCATACTATTCTGAAAATTTACTCACTTTTAGTTTTTAAGCACCAAGAGCTTGACACACTGACCTTTACTCACACCTCTGAGGGAGCTCGATGACTTCAATTTGTGGGTATGTGCGCAAAATCCAGAAGCAACAGGAGAGGGACTTAAACCATCTATCTGTTGTCTGTCTCCAAAGCTCACATTCACTTCAAAACTCTGCTTGCACACCACAAACTCTGATAGTCTCAATGACGGGAGACAATCTAGGAACCTCTAGGTCAGCACCAATCTCCCGAGAAAAGCAGAGAAAGTAAATTGCTTTTGATAAAGAACTGGTTGTCTTGAGCTGGGCAGGAAAATGATGGTGCCTGGGCAGGAGCTAGCAGCCAGGGAGGCGGGGGCAAAGTGGCAGAAAAGAAAACGTCCTGTTTTTATGGCACTAGTTCTATGCTTTACAAAAAGGACCCTGACATTCGAATTAACATCCAAAAACATTTGAGAAGGATTGACTTCTTAGTCAAGGGGATTGCATTTGCATTTATGATAACCAACAAGATTTAGCAACATTTTGTTTGTGTGAAAATATAAGGTTGGGATCTCCTGATAGGAAAAGTCTGCATCTATCTCCGCATCTGGCAATGTAGTGTGTGATGATGCAAACATTACTAGGTAACTTGCAGAAGTGTGACCTTGGGCTTAGATAGAGAATCACATCTTCAGCTTGCTGAATCATATCCTAGCTCGGCCACCTGTCAGCTGTGCCGATGTTTCTAAGTGTGTTTGAAAATCACCTCAGTTGTCCCCCAGGTCCTCTCCTACCTCTGCTTGTCCCTGCAGGACCTAGATATGTTTTTTTTATACAGCTGACCCAAGAACAATGCAGGGGTTAGGGGCAGTAACCCGCCCAAAGCCAAAAAAATCCACGTATCTAACTTCTGATTCCCTCAGAACTTAACTACCAATAGCGTACTGCTGACCAGAAGCTCTACCAATAATATAAACAGCCGACTAACACATATTATGAATATGTACTATATACTGTATTCTTGCAATAAAGTAAGCTGAGAAAAGAAAACATTAAGAAAATCATAAGAAAGAGAAAGACATTTACAGTACTGTACTGTGAGAGACCCCTGTCTAAGTAGACCCACATAGTCAAAACCAGTGTTAGTCAAAGATCAGCTGTACATTTTCTTTTCAGAAGAGGGTGACTTTTAAAATACAAGAAAAACACAGCAATCATTTACAACCCTGCCATCCGAAGACGTCCATTCTATTTTCTGTGGGTTCATGGTTGGTTTTGGTAGACAGTAGACGGTAGAGCCTGTCTTCCCTCTTTGCTTTTCTTCACAAACTTGTCTTAAATTCTTAAGAATTTAAGGAGTTCTAGTTAAGAAACCCCCTGGGGATTTCGATCAGCCTAATAATAACAGTGACTTGGGGTGGAAAGGAAAGCTTCAAGATTGAGTCTTCCCATCCATGAATAAGATAGAACTCCCCAGAACTGAAGTCTCCCTTTATTTCCTATCGAATCAAAAACATTCTCTATAAAGGTCTTGAGCATTTTTCTCAGGCATAGTCCTGTATTCTAATGATGCTGTTTGCTATCCAAACTAGATCTTTTCTTGTTGCTGTTTTCACATTCTAAAACTTTTACTTCCAGTTTTAAATTTTCTTTTTCTTTTTTCTACTCAGCAGGGTGCATTTTAATTTTGCTTTTCTAAATTTCTGAGTTAAATGGTATGCAACTCTCTCTTACTTTCTAATAATTGCATATAAGATATGAAGTATATAACAGGGTAGTTTTAAAGTTCTATACCCAATAGTCAACAAGAGATCCCATTTTTAGACAATAAATTTATTTTAATAATAGGGTCGGATGTTTGACCACAGTTCTATTTCAAGATTTTGGAAATCAAAGATAAAAATTGGTGTATACAGTTATCTGCAGTTGAAGAGAAATGAGTTTCACAGGCAACCAGGGTGGAGAGATCAATTGTGCAATGACATCAGTCATAAGAATTATTTTTGTTTCTATGAAAGTACCAATGTTGCATCACCTTTGTATTAAGTAACTACAAATGGATCTATTCTGGGATTAAAACAAGATTGTCATTTCTCCTTCGATGGTATTTTCTTTGAATTGTTCTTTCATAATCCATTAGCCTATTATGATTTGGTTTGGTCAGCAGTAAGAAACTGGCTGATAGAAGACTGATTGTATTTCATGAAATTTTAAGAAATATTGCCTAAATTGGAACCGTTTGGTGTAATAGAAAAATCAAAATATTAACATTTTAAAAGTAAAAACCTCTCCTCATCAGTCTGAACGCTTCCTACCTTATTATTTTTTTTAAATTTTTTTTAACTTTTATTTATTTATGATAGTCACAGAGAGAGAGAGAGAGGCAGAGACACAGGCAGAGGGAGAAGCAGGCTCCATGCACCGGGAGCCCGACGTGGGATTCGATCCCGGGTCTCCAGGATCGCGCCCTGGGCCAAAGGCAGGCGCCAAACCGCTGCGCCACCCAGGGATCCCCCTACCTTATTTTTTATTATAAACATTTATTTAATGTAGTCATTAGCTAAAAAATAACATCAATTTTATTACATTTTTATCTATTGTACACAAAATTGGTTACCCAATATGTAGCAAATAGTTTTTGAAGCACTTGAAATGTATTCTTGTCTTAGACGTGCAAATGGAGTAGATTTTTAGGTCCTAATAAAAGTCCCAAAGCAATATTTGTGGAGGGAAAAACCTTTGGAATTTTGTGAACTACAAATATATTTAAACATGTTCTAATCATAACAGAAAAACTTCCCATGAACCAATTCTCAAATAGTGGGAAAAAACTACACTTATATTCTAAAACTTTATATATTTCTTTATTTAAAGTTGTACTTTTGTTTTACTCATTCCAGACAACTTGAAACAACAGAAAAATATGAAAAGAATAAACTTTTGGGTAACTGATAGAATTTTGAAAAGATTGTAGGACTGATTCCCTGTTTGGGGGTGTAAATTTGCCAATTTATAGGCAAGAGCAGGAATACTCTATAAACCTGTGGATAAATGATCTGAGGAGATGTGGGATCAGCATGGGCAGGGTTCCTTTTGGCTGATTCTGGCCTGCTCCTTCCCCTGGCCTTTTTTCCACGCTGTGTCTGATCTTTCATGTGTCTTTCCTGGCCTGTAGGAGCTTTTGGTTGGTTCCTGTTGAGATACCCTGCATAAGAACTTGGGGTCTGGAGCTGATCTGCTTGGGTTTAAAGGTTAGAGTCTCCACTAAGTGGGACTCTGGGCAAGTCTTCTAAACCCTCCTAGTGTCCTCATCTTTAAGATGAAGATAATGATAGCACCTGTGCTGGATTTCGTTCTTAGTCCCAGGTTTCATGCCCCTGTAGTAGTAGTATCACACATGCACACTTCTGACATGGTCTCCTGGTGCGCAGAATGTACATCCTTGACTCTTGACTTTGGGCTTGGCCATTGGACTTGTTTGGACAAGAGGATGTTAGTGTATGTGAGACAAGCAAAGATCCTAAACGTGCTCATGAGGCTGAATGTGCTGTCTCACACTTCTGCCATCACTGTTAGAAGCACGTGCTGTGAGTGTTTTGCAGGTCCCAGAAGAATAAGAGACACTGGGTAACACCTGAATTTACCGTGTTATAGGCGTCCGAACCCAGCTGAGCCCAGCTATATCAGCCAAATGCTCGATGACCTCCCCATGCATGAGCAAGTAAATGCTTGTTTTTGTAAGCTACTGTGTCTTGAGATGATCTGTTCCATGTTATTTTTGTGACATTAGCAGACTAATACAGTACCAGATATACAGGGTGTTGTAAAGATAAAATTAGGTACTGGTCTAGGTAAATGGCTTCAGAGTTTACAGCAACCACTTAGTAAGTGTTGAATTTCTGGTCTGTTTCCAACCCTCTGTGTCATGCCCTGGCTCCCTAGCTGTCTTTTCCCAGTGGGCTGATTTTCCAGCATGGCACTCTCTTATGAACAGTACCCAACTGCACCTATTGTGTTCATGTGGTCATGACCCCTAGCTGACTCTTCAGATAGAGTCCCACAGTCAGAGGGCTGATACCTATAAGGCAGGATCCTCCATGGATACAATCATTTCATAGCTTCTGAAGTTAAAATGAGAACACTACTCAGATAAAAAAAATACTTAGATTTTATAAAAATCTTGGGATGTCTGTTTCTATTTTATAAAAATCTTGGGATGTCTGTTTCTGTTTTATCTACTTGGATCACATTGAAGATGGTTCTTTGCCAGATTGTCAAATTATTTTGTTTCTACAAGAAAGTCTATCTGTTCTGTAGCTTTGCAATAGTCATAACTTTTTCAAGATTGCTAATTCATAAAGTGAGTTTGCAGCAAAGCTGTACTCAGACTTCAGTGTCATCTGTGATTATATCAAGTAGTGATTGAGAAGAGTTAAAATTTAGTGAACTAATTGCCTTTCTGATTCATCAAATCTTATTTCAATTTGGTGTGTTATTGCATGCTATATTTAGCTAATATTAGCTAATATTTTACATAACTCTTTAATAACTTTTATTTTTTTTAATAAATTAATTTTTATTGGTGTTCAATTTACCAACATACAGAATAACACCCAGTGCTCATCCCGTCAAGTTTTAATAACTTTTAATAGGAAAAGTATTTTGGATGAAAAGGATGCTGATACATGTATCACAGTAAATCACAGTAAATCACTAATTAGATGATCCCCTTCTGGTTACATTGCCTCAATCCAATTCCCAAATCTTGGTGCTCATGCTACTTTACTTGAGTATGGGATGTCCATATAATTCATTGTCAGACTGGGCTGCATTTCAAGGTGAAAAGGGGCCTTTTTAGCAACAATACTAGGACAAAACCAGAGTGAGCTGGGATGGCCCTGGGCAAGCCAAGATACATGGTGACCCTGCCTAATGGCAACATCTGACAGAGTAGACTACTCTCTCTTCTCTGATGCACCTTTTCCCCTCAGTTTTAAAACATCACACTCTCTTGGTTTTCTTCCTACTTGACAAACCTCTCATTCTGAATCTCCTTTCATTAATCTCTTCATCTTCTCCCCAACCTTTTAAGGTTGGAAGCTCCTGGGACTCTATCCTTGGTCCTCTTCTCTCCCTCTCTCTCTTTTTTTTTTTTCATACTCACTCTTCTGGTAAGCTTATCTGGTCTCATGGCTTTAAATATAATCTGTATGCAGATGTGATGGCTTTAAAAATATGCCCAGGAATCCTTTAGTATATCTGTCCTTAAGAGGTGAAGCTTAAGTGTGAACTGGACTTGTTGATTGGCTTCTACTGAAGAGATTATGGCAGAAGTAATTGAAGGTCATTACCAAGGTTAGGTTATAAAAAGACTTTGGCTTCCATTTTAAGTAATTCTTCACTGTCTCTTGGATCACTCATCTTGAGGTAAGCCAGATGCCATGTTGTGAGAAGCCCATGTGGCAAGGATCCAAAGCTACCACATACATATATATATATATATATATATATATATATGTTATACCAATAGCCACGTGGGTGAACATGGAAGTGGATCTTCTGAGGTCTGCCAACAGCTATGCAAATGAACTTAGAAGCTGATCTTTCTCCCAACTAGCCTTCAAATGAGACTGCAGCCCCATCAACACCTTGATTGCAGTCTTTAAGCCAGAACTATCCAGCTAAGTGGCTCCCAGTCTTCTGAACCACAGACACCTTAGGGTAATAAATGACTGTAGGAAACTGCTACATTTTGAGTAATTTGTTACCTAGCAGTAGATAATGCAGTCAACTCCCATATCTGTTTCCCTACATCTAACAAGCATCTCAAACTCAACAGGTACACAACTGGACTGCTGGTCTCACATGTCCAGAATGCATTACATCTCAGTCTTTCCCATTGCAGTGGAAGACCACTCCATCCTTCTGGTTACCCTGACCAAGAAATTTTAGTCCTTTTAAATTTCTCTCTTTCTCTGTTTCCTGAGAGAGACAGAGAGAGAGAGAAAGAGAGAGAGAGAGAGAGAGAGAGAGAGAGAGAGAGAGAGAGAGAGAGAAAGAGAGAGGAACAAACCATAAGACACTCTTGGTGATAGAGAAAAAACTGAGGGGTAATGGAGGGGGGGGTGAGTGGGGGATGAACTAGATGGGTGATGAGAATTAAGGAGGGCATTTGTTGTGATGAGTACTGGGTGTTGTATGTAAGTGATGAGTCACTGAATTCTACTTCTGAAACCAATATTGCACTGTATGTTAACTAACTAAAATTTAAATAAAAATTTTAAAAAATCTCTCTTTCTCTAACACTCTACCTCAAATTTGGCAGATTGGCCTAACCTCCAAGGTTTGTTCAGAGTCCAGCCACCTCTGACCATATTGACTGCACCTTCTCTGGGCTGAGCCACCATTGTCTCTTGCCTAGATTACTACAGTATTCTGCTAACAGGTCTCCTTTCTGCCTTTGGCATCTCCCCTGATGTAGGCTTTTTGCAGCAAACCAGCCAGTGTGCTTCCTTTCAAACATAAGTTACATCAGAGGTGCCTGGGTGGCTCAGTCAGTTGGGCGTCTGACTCTTGGTTTCAACTCGGGTCATGATCTTGGGGTCATGGGATCAAGCCCCACATGGGGCTCCATGCTCAGTGGAGAGTCTGCTTTGAGATTCTCTTTCCTCGTCTCTTTCTGCTCCTCTCCCTGCTCCTCTCCCCTCAACCCCATGCATGTGCTCTCTTGCTCTCTCTCTCTCAAATGAATAAATCTTTTTTTAAAAAGTCCCAAAGAAAAGAAAGAAAAGAAAAGAAAGAAAAGAAAAGAAAAGAAAAAAAGAAAAGAAAATAAGTGAGATCATATTACTGCTCTGCTACAATCTTTTCAATGGCTTCCCATTTCCCTCAGTCAGAAAAGATGAGCCGGAGTCCTCCTAAGGGCCCACAAGGCCCTGCTTGACCTGGCACCTGTTACCTGCTGACTGTATCTCAGCCCCCACTCTCACTCCCTCCCCTCCTGCCCCACTGCCCACCATGCTGCTCCTTCACCATGCAAGACACACTCCAGCCTTCAGGGCTTTGCTCTTGCTGTTTTCTCTGCCAGGAATGCTCTTCCCCTTGATATCTTGGCTAAGTTTTTCATTTCCTTCATATGTTTGCTCAGAACTGCCTTTTGCAATGAGACCTATACTGTCCATTCCATTCACTATTGCAACTGACCCCCCTCTTGCTATGAATTGCCAATTCCTTTTACCCAATTCTATGTTTCCCCTATTGCACTTTCCAACATAACTAGATCATTTATTTATTAGGTTTCTTATCTATATTATATTGCCCCTTGCCAGACTATAAGCCCCATAAGAGCAGGATTCTTTGTCTATTTTATCCCAAGTTCACAGAATTGTGCCTGACATACAGAGATGCTCAACCAAAATTTGTTGAATAAATGAACAAATGGTTATATACCTACCTTGCACCATCATCCAGGGGGAGAAACATTGAGGCCAAGAACCCAAAAAGAAATAGTTTTCATGGATCTTACACACCAGGCCAGATGGCAACTATCAGTTTATATATTCCCATTATTCTGCTTATTCGCTGAATGTGGGCCTTAGTGGTTTCCGTCAGAGCAGCAGAGCAATGAAGCACATAGGCTCTGAAACCTGACTGTCTAGGTCTTGGGTCCAGGTTCACCCCTTGCTGACTTGGTGACCTTGGGAAATTGCATAACTCCCATGCCACATTTGCCTATCTAGAAAACAGAAAATTAACCTTTTAACGTTGAAGCCTCTGAGGGCTCACTCTTTGGTCTCCCTTGCTTTTTGATTTCACTCTTTTGGTGATATTATCTGGCCTCCTTTGGTTTTAAATATAATCTGTATGTCAATGAGATGCTTCTAAAAGTATGTTGATGATTCCCTTGGTATATTGCCCCCAGAATGTGAAGCTTAATTTTCCTCCTTTTGAGTATGGCTGGATTTGTTGTTTTGAAGACTCGATTATGGCACAAGTAATGGGATGTCATTTCTTAACCGAAGGGAATTTTTTTGAGAACTAAGTAAGTTACTATCAGTGAAGGGCTTCAAACAGTGCCTGCTACAAAGTCAGCATATACTGTTGTATTTGCGATATTCAGCAACTTTGCTCTTGGGGTGGTCCTAAAATTTCTTTCCAAATGTGCTGCTTTGGGTAAGTCTTGATGAGTAAGTTTTGGCAAGGTGTGGGACATAAATAGGTATCTGTTATTTCAGTCAATAGGAACAAGCAATCTAAATTCTTCCTGGTCCTGTTGTTTGATAGTGTAGCCTTTGTAAAAGAGAGCCAGGATGGGCCGTGTCAACATGTGAATGAGGGCCCATTGTGAAATCCACACTGAAGTCACATTTGCAGCCTAAAGCAATTACCTTTATTTAAGTTTATTTATTTATTTATTTTTTTAATTATTTATTTATTTATTCATGAGAGACACAGACTGAGAGAGAGAGGCAGAGACACAGGCAGAGGGAGAAGCAGGCTCCATGCACCGGGAGCCCGATGTGGGATTCGATCCTGGGTCTCCAGGATCCTGCCCTGGGCCAAAGGCAGGCGCTAAACCGCTGCGCCACCCAGGGATCCCCCTTTATTTAAGTTTAGAGAAAACATGAGAAATGCATTTATATAGCTGTTTTTTTTAAAAAAAAAAAAAAACGTAGATGTATCTATTTTATTCTAAAATATGATTTTTTTTTGAAAAGAAATAAATCTTTTGTGAAGCTAAGGGAATGTTGTTAAATGTTGGTAAATATGTGAAGCAAAAGTGTTAAACTTTAAAGTTCTTTGGGACACCTGGGTGGTTCAGTGGCTGAGCGTCTGCCTTCGGCTCAGGTCGTGATCCTGGGGTCTTGGGATTGAGTGCTGCATCAGGCTCTCCACAAGGAGCTTGCTTCTCCCTCAGCCTAGGTCTTTGTGTCTCTCATGAATAAATAAATAAATAAAATATTTTAAAAAAATTCCTTAAATGTGTCATTACATTAGTGTTAATATTAAAATACATTAAAGCAGTAAGAGGGGGCAACTGAGCCAGCCTCATGGACACATGACCCATGCAGTCACAGGGGTCCCCATGCTCAGAGGCGTTTATATTTCGTTTTACATTCTGTTCTTTGAACAAGGCACCCCATATTTTCATTTCACCCTGGATTCTGCGAATTATATAAACCAGTCGGGAAGGGTAGTAATTATCACTTGTGAACTGCTCTTGCCTCTGGGGTAAAAGGAGATTTCAAAACCATCTGGTCATGTTATGAAATACACCTAACTTCTTTGTGTCTCATACTATTTATAGTAAAACGCAACCGAAAGCATTTTTCCTTTGGAGGCAAAGAGCATGTTCTTGTCAATAAATTTCTGTGGCAAATAACACAAACAAACAAATTTCTGTGGCTGTTGGAGATCTTCACTCACTGATGCTAATAATACACACCTAGGTGGCGCATAGTTCCATAATGCTTTAAAAATCAGATATCAAGTCCTATAAAAATTGAATAAAACTTCTTTAAAATAGCTCCTCATTATACATATTTGAATATGGTACTAAGTACATACTAAAAACATATAGAACATTCTACTCTAAACTAATTTAGATAAGTTGGATACATTTCCCAAACACATAGGAGTTTCACTCTTCAAATTACAAAAAACAACAAAAGGGGGTGCCTGGGGGGTTCAGTGGTTGAGCATCTGCCTTTGGCTCAGGTCGAGATCCCAGGGTCCTGGGATCAGGTCCCGTATTGGGCTCCCCATGCTTCTCCCTCTGCCTGTGTCTCTGCCTCTCTCTCTCTCTGTCTCTCATGAATAAATAAATAAAATCTTTTAAAAATTAATTAAAAAATGAACAAAAATTAAAGAGTTAGTCATCATCCCTTCCCTTTTTGTCCATCAGGGCTGGTGAAACACATACTTTCCTGCTACATTATAAGCTCCTTGAGAGCGTGGGCTCTCTGCGTTACCCTGCCAGGACGCAGCAGAATGCCTTCTTGGGGAGCCTAGACCCTCAACTCATGCTAGTACTCATTAGCTAATAAATTATTAACAATTAATGTTTAAACCGGTTAGTGGAGGAGATTGAGATCTCATCTCTTTTTGGGCGGAGGCTGTGGCCCCAGAACCCTTCCTGGGAAGCTCTTGAAAAAGGACACAGCCGCCACCGAACCTATGTGCCAGCCCTGTTCTAACCTCCTCCATGTCATTCTTCTCATCCTCATCCCAAGCCACCTAATGAGGTAGGTACCATTTTTATCCCCATTTGACGGACAAGGAAACCAAGGCACACAGCACTTTGGTCACGGTTAGTCAACGGCAGAGCTGGGATTCAGTCCCAGCAGCGCAGTTCTGGAGTGTGTGCTCTGGGCATCCAGCTACAGCCCCAAGCAACGGCGAGCGTGAGCCGTGGGGGGGGGGGGGGGTGGGGGGTGGGGCAGCCCCCGAGGAGGCCAGGGCAGCGGGGACAGAGGCCGGAGGAGCAGGATCCATTGGAGAGGGTGCAGGCGGGTCACAGGGCCAGGCCGTGGAGCCACGGAGAACGCGTGGGCATCTATCTAATGTGTCTTCTTCCCAAGCGCGGTCGCCCCGATTCTCCCCCGGGAGAGTGCACGAGGAGGATTCCTGTCTTCCCACCCTTTTAAAGCCCCGGTGTGCAGGCTCAGGCCCCGCGCCGAGGGTGGGGGGCGGCGGCCCGCGGCCAGGGAGGGAGCCACGGGGCGGGACCCTGCGAGGCCTCGGGGCAGCGCGCACCGCGTGCCTCCGGGGGGCCCACAGCGCCCCCTGGGTGCGCGGCCACGAACACCCCGCGCTCCTTCCCGCGCTCCCGCTCCCGGGACTGGACTGCGGGCCCGCAGCAGCCGGGGGGAGGGGGGAAAGGGGAGGGGGGGGAGGGGGCGGGGCTCGGCGGGCGCCTGCGCAGCAGCTCCGCGGCCCCCGGCGGGGAGAGGCCGCTTCCCTTTCTCGGGAAGCGCCGCGCTGAGACCGAGAGAGGGTTAGGATTTCCCCGACGCTGTTTGTGCCCCTGGGGGATTTCTCGGGGCTCCGAAAAACATTTTTATCCCAGGCCGGGAGGGACACGGGGTGGGGGGGGGGAAGTGGGGGAGAGGGAGGATGCCAGATGTTTTGAATTCTTTGAAATCTCTAAGCATCTAGAAAAAATAATCCTGGTGGGTAGATGTGAGCAGCTCTTTACAATGTGGCACAGTCCCCCCCCCAAGCTAAAAATAGAACTTTTCAAGGAAATCAAATGAAAGTATCAAAAGATGCTCTTCTTGCTATAAAACAGAAGCACATGCTGCAGCCTCCTCCAGCCCCCAGCGCGGCTCCAGTCATCGTCATCCTTGCAAAATAGGTCCTTTCCTCCATTGATACAGCAGCCACCCAGGTCTGTCCCATGGCTCTGGGCCATGCTTTGTGTGAAGACCATGCTGCTGACCCTGGGCGTCAAAGCTTTCTTCGCTCAGGGGTCCCCACTGCTTCCCTGAGGAATCCCACAAGCCTAAAGTCCCTATCCCCCTTCCGTCCCGAAGGCTCTGTGCCAGTGTGGTTTCTGGAAGGCTGTCAGACATTCCCTGTGCCTGTTTCTAAAAACCACACAGAATCCCCTGTGATGTGCACATGCCACTGGGGAGCATGGCTCATGTCAGAGGGATCTGACATGGGTGCGGGGAGAGAGGCCTTTGGCAGAGTGGTGCACTTGGAAGGTAGGATGCGAGTTGAAGGCCTGTTTCTGCCATTTCCACCTGGGGAACTTGGGCAAGCACTCAGCCTCAATGAGCCTCACCTCCTTCATCTGTGAAATGGGTGTGATGATTAAGCAAGCCGATGTGTGTGAGGTTCTGGGCAGGTGCTCATTCCTGAAAGTGCGCAGGGAGGGTGGGTGTTCCCCAGCACCCGTGCTCTGTGATATGCTGTAGTGTAGTGCTGTCTGGATTGTGGTGTGATAAGGACTCAGAAGCTGGCAGGCAGATTCATTTCCAGAGGTCGAACCCTGACCAGCTCCCAAAGTGACCTTCTTCCATATAGTCATTGCTCCGAGATTCTAATTGCAGCTTGGGTTTGTTTGTGGTCAGGGAGGTCACACCCCCTGGCTCCTCATGTGTGTTCTTAGGGCCACTGTATCCCTCACTCAGGCTCAAAACATTCTTTCACCCCCAAAGCCTGCTGGTGGTCTACCAGGTGGTTCCTGCCACCACTCCTTTGAGTTGCTGCCTTGGAAACTGCCTGAGGCCAGGGGCTCTCCTCCTGAGGAGAGGATGCTTTTCATTGCCTTTAAGCTTCCTGGTCTTCTGGAAGAGGAGAGGAATCCCCCAAACCAAGGGGAGTGGAGTGCCAGTCAGGGAGAGATGAGAGGTGGGGTGCTGCCCATTGGGTTGGCCCCGTGGTCATCTTTCTCACTTTGCTGCTTCCACAGGTGAGTATTCTTTACATGCCATCAGTGTCTTTGGCCCCCTCCCTCCCCACTTCCCAGAGGAAATGTAGGAGTTACCTAGTTGGTGGGTGACCCTTGTTTCCATTTTGAGTTTGGGTAGAGGGAACATATCATATTTTAAGAGGGGAGTGGAGGAGGGAGAGGGTGCAAAGTGGGGAGTGGAGTTGAGGCTACTAGGTCTTTCTTCTTCCCTCTCTCCCCAGAGCAGTTCAAGGCAGCTACCTGGGGAAGGGTGTTTGCTTTACAGGCTCAATCTTCTCTGGGGGTGGGTTAATAACTTGGATTCCTGGGAGTAAGGCATTGTTGGGGCCCCATCAATGAGGTTAACTAGTAAACCTGTCAGGACGGTTGTAAAGATCTGTTGGGGGACTCCTGTTTCAGAGATCCACTATGAGTTCGATTGGTTAAGTATCCTGAACACCCATACATTTTACACAGATACATACATGCACATCTATGTTTTGGGGAGTGGGAGAGAAATCAAGGAGGAGACCCGGCAAAGATACAGTTGTCTTCCAGGCAAGAAAATTAATATTGCACCTCTGGTGACATAGCCTCCCCTAAGCTAATGCAAATATTGAAAAAGTATAATTGCATATTTTCCCAAAGAGAAAAATGATTATCGTGGTAATTAATGTTAACTCAGTTAATGAATTTCTAAATTTCTGAGTTCAAATTTGTTGCTGAGAAAACACTATACTCCTGTAAGTCAACCCAAAGGTCAAGTTCATGTAGGATTTCATTTTAGATGACGGATTTCCTATGCACCTCTTGTGTAGTCTTCTCCCCACTAGGTATGTGATGTCCCTGGAGGGATGCGGCCTTTCGACCTCACTTGCCAGGTGAGGGGCAGCTCCATGCAGTGCTGTGAGGCAGTGCACACCTGGAAGGAATGAACTTTGAACCCAGAGGAATAGAGTGATTGTCTTTCAGCCTACCTCCCTTTGGTGACGACCAGCCAGTCCCGGAAAGGGAGGAGGTGCCTCTCATGGGTCTCAGGGCTCTAGGTCAGCATCTCAGGGCTGTGGAAGGTGGGCTGACATGCTGGAGGGACAGCTCCAGCTGTTGGAGCGTCGCTGGGGACACCAGGCTTTTCCTGGGAGGAATCAATGTGAGGAAAGCCTGGCGGATTGATTGGCAGGGAGTAAGTGAGGAGGCTCCTCTCAAAACAAGTCACCCCTAGTTTGGCTTCATTGGAGGTGGAAATTAGCAGGGAAAACAGTGAAGAGGCGAATGACAGATTGTTCTTTTAAAACCTGAACTTTAAAATAGGGATTTACAACAAAGCACAGTAAATCGTGTTGAACCATAGTTTGGCCCTGCTTCAGTGAATAAGCTAGCAACCACGTGTAATGAAAATGTGAAGGATTTCTGTGACAGTTTAAACGTCAAGCAATAGTTCCCAAACTTTTTCATGCCACAGCACCCCAACACACAGTAACTTTACGTCCCAATAGCAGGTGAGCCGAGGCAGGGGAGCGGAGGCAGGGAAGGCTGGCCCACCCAGACCGCGTGTGGCCTCCCCTAGGGCAGAGGCGAGCAGTGTAGTGGCATAACTCATTTGTGGCACCCAGGTGGGAAGCTCTGACTTATTTGTTTACTTAGGGAAAGTTTTCCCTGAAGGTTGAAAAGGTCAGGTTTAGTGTGCTGCCAAATCGAAACAAATGAATCTAAATGAATGTCTTCCTTCCATATAGTGATTTAGCAGCAGAGCAGAACAAACCTTATCAGGGAGGCTCAGGTAGTTGTAATTCATGACTTGACTCCAATATATTCTCCTTGCAATGCTCAGTTCCTGCTGCTTGTTCATAATTTGTTCATGTCCTGGTCATTTACCCTGGGTGACCTCAGGTGGCATGTGTGCAAGTCTGTGTGTGTATATGTGTATATACGTGTGTGTGTATGTGTGTGTGTGTGTGTGTAAGGAGGGAAGAAAAGGTAGGTGACCCTTCTCAGCAGCTCTGAAATTATGCCATACAGATGGTCACCGTTATTTAGCCTTCTTGTCTCGTTAACTTAACTCCTGCTCCCATTCACCTTCTTCATTCTAAAGACAGACAGCAGTAGTAACTCTGGAAAGTAAATATTTTATTCATGGGAACTTCTCTTTAATTCAAATGTGATGGGATCCCTGGGTGGCGCAGTGGTTTGGCGCCTGTCTTTGACCCGGGGTGCGATCCTGGAGACCCGGGATTGAATCCCACGTCGGGCTCCCGGTGCATGGAGCCTGCTTCTCCCTCTGCCTGTGTCTCTGCCTCTCTCTCTCTCTCTCTGTGACTGTCATAAATAAATAAAAATTAAAAAAAAATAATTCAAACGTGATGCTTTTTTAAAATATTTATTTATTCATGAGAGACACACACAGAGAGAGAGGCAGAAACACAGGCAGAGGGAAAAACAGGCTCTATGCAGGGAGCTGGATGTGGGACTCGATCAAGGAACTCTGGGACCATGCCCTGAGCTGAAGGCAGATGTTCAACCGCTGAGCCACCCAGGCATCCCTCAAATGTGATGTTTGAATAAAGCTGTGCTGGGGCTTAAGGACCCATTTCAGTAATTTATTTATTTAAAGATTTTATTTATTTATTCATGAGAGACACACACACACGGGGGGAGGGGGGGGAGAGAGAGAGAGAGGCAGAGGGAGAAGGAGGCTCCCTCCAGGTTGCTGATGTGGGACTGGATTCTGGGACTCTGGGATCAGGCCCTGAGCTGAAGGTAGATGCTCCATCACTGAGCCACCCAGGCGTCCCCCATTTCTGTAATTTAAAGCAAATACGAAAAATGTCATTATTCAATATTTTCTGGAAATCCGTGATGTGGCATGAGTCTCGGGTTGAGCTCCCTGATGAAAAGGTGCGACTTGTTAGAATCACTCTGTTCTCTGACCTTCCCACCCACCATACACCTCCCACTGCCCCTGCCCACTTTCAACATGAGCTGGTGTCCAGAAATGATACACGCCCAGCGCAGTGGTTGGTGGGGGCGTGGATCACGAAGCAGGAGGTTTTCAACCCTTGGTGATGGCTAAGAATCTATGTAGGTAGGAGAGGTCAGGATAGCGGAACTGAGACTCAAACCATAGGAGCTGGGAACTAGAACCCCCCTGCTCTGTTTATAAACGTCTTTGGTTTCCTCTGAGCTCATTGGGAAAGATGCCTGATTATTTCTATATATTTGAGGGATAATAACTCACTAGTATGGAGCACAACTTCGTCTGTCTGGTTACAGCCATCAGAGCCTGCCTCACTGCCTAACTCAGAGGTTGTGTTTTCAAATGCCTGGGAGGCCAGTCAGGGAAAACAGAGGGGTGAGGTGGGTGATGGGAGCAGTGGGGACTCCAGAGAATGACAGAAATCATTCTGTGTCCAAAAAGACAGCGACTGATGCCATGTAGGGAAGTGTGTCTGTGTTCCTGCCAATTATTTAAAGGGCCAGCAAGCCAAAATTCTGTTAACTATTTCTAAAGCATTTATGTAAAGCATTATTTAAATTTATTTATTTAAGCACTACGCTCTGACCTCTGGCCACTTCCTCCTAGTTACCTGCAGATTTAGAGCACAGGAAAACATTCAGATGATACTTACTAAGAACCTCTGGCAATTTGGGGGGAGTATTTGACATTTTTAATATGATGTTATAAACCATATTGAGAGCAACAGACCTAAATCTGTCAGATAATCATTTGAGCTTGAAAAAAACAAGGGAGATAACATGACAAGTAAAAGGAAGTAGGTAAAGTTCCTTTAGAGGTCTGCTCAGCCGGGTGCTCTTTCACATATAATCTCCATGGAGACTTTTTTTTTCTCCTTCTCTTTTCAATCCTGTTCCTCTAACTGCTCCCCCATTTTTTTTTTTTTTTTGCATTTCTTTGAGATCCCAGTAAAACGGGCCTTCACTGGGGCTTTAGTTTCTCTACACACACACACACACACACACACACACACACACACTCTCAAACTGACGTCATGAAAAATAAAAGCACCTCGAGCTAACCATATTTCACAACACGGGTGCCTCCACACTCACACCCTAGGGGAAATTTTTAAAATGCACTGAAATAGGAAACGAGTGATGTAGCAAATACCTGGTGAAGGGAAATAACCTTGCCCTTTATCTTTCCACTGGTGGTGAATTTCCGGCTAGTGGCTCCCCATGGTGACACAGTGAAAGTGCTGGCCGGCCTCTCTGTGCTCCCCCGGCACCTGACCTGGGTAAGGAGCCGGGGTACCCAGCACCCCACAGACTCCCCAGCCAGCTCCTGGCATCAACACTTGACCCAGGAAGGGAAGAACATCATCGGGGTGTCCTGAGAGTGTGGTCAACAGGCTCGCACGTGTGATCATGCGATTCACCGGAAGGGAGCCAGGAAACACTTAACTCTAGTCCTCCATCCTTAGTGGGAACTCTTTCCTTCGTCTGTGGGTTTGGCAGAAGGGGAAGGAGGACGGTGAAGTGTGGCTCGGCAGGGAGGTAGTCTCTGAGTTACTGGTGGCTTTGCAAAAGGGAAGGAGTACTGTTGAATTGACCTGAGTGGTAGCAAACCCAAGTTCTCCTAGGGGCTGGGGTTTGGAGGCAGTGGAGAAGCAGATCCTCTGGACCCCATGACCTGGGGTCACCTGCATTTGAAGTCACTCTGAGAGGAGTCACGGGCACACAGCTCTGTCTCCAGGCACACGTTTTAATGTGGATTCCCCCTGAAGTCCATGGGCCAGCCTCATTGCCCAACAGGATGGTTCCATCGTGGCTCTACCCTGGGCATTCCCCTTTCCTTGCTATTTATGTTCAAGCTTGACCCCAAATTTGGGACGAGCTACCATGTCCTTCAGAGGGGCTGACATTTCTTGAGTGCCTACCCTGTGCCAGGTTCATCTCTTTATTCATTCTTTTTACTCCTCATTCCACTCCTGTACCATTAAGCCCATAATATAATCTGCAGATCACATAGCTACCAAGTGGCAGAGCTGTGAGCTGGGGTCGGGACTTTCCATTTCCAAATGTCCGACTTCTCCCCACTAAGTATTTCTCATTTATTCTTTTTCTTGTCAGCTGAAGTTCAGACTCATGTGGCACATTGCCTGCATTATGTCAATAGTATCTGATTGTTTCCCTGCCCTAGAGCCCTGCCCTCAATTCTCTGTTCCCCTCCATCCTCTGCATAACTAGCTGGGGGATGTTTAAAAATGCATGAGCTTAAACCACTCTCAGGCTTAAAATCCTGTAGTGTTCCCAGAGCCTTTGAGATTCTCAGGGCTCTCTGTGGCCGCCCTGGTGCCTCTCCTGCTGTTTCCTGGGATGCCCCCTCCTCAACCAGGGACTGCTTGCTGAGTGGACTGGTGGTCTCTCTGCAAATTTCTGTCACCTTATTGCCTGTTTGTCAGTCTGTATTTGCTACTGCATTGCAGACTCGTTTCTACACCCCTGGTAGTGTGTGCATGGAAAATGCATAAGGAACAGCAAATGAATGAAGCATTCAAAAATGTGCTGAACCACTTTTGAACTTTTTTTAAAAAAATATTTTATTTATTTATTCATGAGAGACACAGAGACAGAGGCAGAGACAAACGCAGAGGGAGAAGCAGGCTCCCCGCAGGGAGCCCGATGTGGGACTCGATCCCAGGACCCTGGGATCACACCCTGAGCAGAAGGCAGAAGCTCAACCACTGAGCCACCCAGGCGCCCCCACATTTGAACTTTTATGTGCCTTGCTTAATTTGCTTTCAACTGAGGTCCTCTGGATTTGTCTTGTTCTTTACTGGCTTATCCCCCACAGCCAGTTTGAAGCCAGGGGGCAGAGTTGTGATGGGAAAAAGCAGCAGCTGGTGGAACCCCGGGGGAGCTGGAACCACCCCGGACCCTGCTCTTGAGCAGACACAGTGGGGTGAAGAGGGAAGTGTGCCAGCCAGTGTTCTGGGGGTACCTGATCCAATCTGGAATTAGACTGAGAGTCGTTCTCCATCCTTGTCCTTTCTAAAATTGTGTACTGAATAAATAAAAGCATGTATGATACCTTAAAACAAATGACAGACACTATTCTCTCTCTACTGGATATCTCGCTTTTTTTTTTTTCAGTTCAAATTTTGTTTTGGGGTTCTAGTAAAAGGCCAGTTGTTTTTTTCTGTGATGTTATCAGTTCTCCAGTAATTTCTACAGTAGTATTGCATGGCCTTTCAGAAGGTTTTGAGTTCAGAGTACTTTCACCTACATTACCTCACTTGGTTTTAATTCTTGTCTACATTGTGAATCAGGCAGCCCTACTTACAGATGGGAACCCAAGGCCCGGGAATTGGGGAACAGAAGGGGTGAATGGCTCCGGTAGAGGCCCTAAGTCTTACTTGTGAACCTGGGCTTTGTCGGTTGTGTTTGTTTATTTTGTCGATCTTTTCATAGATCATCATCTAGAGAGCCTCCCACTTGCATAAAGGCCGTGGATGGAATGTTCTGTTGGTAGACACTTAGCTGAAGGGCTGACTGTGGGCTCAGGGGAAACACCCAGCCAGAGCAGAGCCGGAGAGCCGCCCACAGGCGGGTGAGCAGCAGGAAGCAGGACTGTGCCACCCCCGGCCTGGCTGAGCTCCTGAGCTCCTGGGTCCTGGCTGGGCTGCTCTGGGCCAGGAGGGCTTTGCTGGTGGTTTCACCACGCAGCACTTCTCCTGGTGTGTTGGGTCCGAGAGACTTGGGTGATCCCAAACAGGCAGAGGCTGGGAGATCAGGCCAGGTGCACCTGTGCCTGTGGTGGCAGGTCCCAGTAGGTTCAGCTGGCTTGGAAAGCACTTCAGTTTCCAGGAGCTAGCCTGCCTCCTTCCCTTCCCTTCCCTTCCCTTCCCTTCCCTTCCCTTCCCTTCCCTTCCCTTCCCTTCCCTTCCCTTCTTTTCTTTTTTTCTTTTCTTTTCTTTTCTTTTCTTTTCTTTCTTTTCTTTCTTTTCCTTTCTTTTCTTTTCTTTTCTTTTCTTTTCTTTTCTTTTCTTTTCTTTTCCTTTCTTCTTTCCTTCCTTCCTTCCCTTCCCTCCCCTTCCCTTCCCTTCCCTTCCTTGCCCTCCTTCCTTCCTTTTCTTTCCTTCTTTCTTTTCTTTCTTTCTTTCTTTCTTTCTTTCTTTCTTTCTTTCTTTCTTATTTTATTTATTTGTTTGAGAGAGCGAGAGATCACACAAGCAGAGGGAGGGGCAGAGGCAGAGGGAGAGGGAGAAGCAGACTCCCCACTGAGCAGGTAGCCTGATGTGGAACTCAATCCCAGTACCCTGGGATCATGACCTGAGCCAAAGGCAGACCTGAGCTTAAGGACTGAGCTTCTCAGGTGCCCCTCCAGGAGTGTTTCTTAAGGAGGGGCTCCAGGATGGCTGCATGGGGGGAAGAGGGCATAGTTTTATTTTGTTTTAAATCAGATTTTCAAGGGGCTCCATGTCTGCTCCCAAATGTTTAAGATTCACTCTTCTATAGGAATTGCACGAATATACAAATAACATCCTACCTCGAAAGTGGAGGTGTTCTATATCATCCCCAGTTTGTGGTGATAGGAAATCTTGCTCTGTGATGTCAGACAGTGTGTCCTGCTGCCCCTCAGACGCGCCGTGGTGGTCAGTGCACTGCCCACTGGGAAGTCTGTTCGCTGCTTGCAGTGGCCCCCACTCTGCCTGGCAAACGCCCACTTGTTTGTCTGCTGGAAGCTGGTGAAGATTTCATCTCCACACTCAAGGCTTCTTTGACTTCCTGGAGCACACTTGGGCAGCTTGCTCGGGCCCTCTCAGCACCTCACTCTCTCTAACACCCATCTTGCTGTCCTGTGGTCAGTCGTCCAGCACCACTGTATTGGGAACGCTTGGAGAGCAGGGCCACTGTTGCATCATCTTTGCCTCTTGGGGCCTAGCTTTGTGCCAGGTACCCAGAAGGTGCTCAGTAAATCTGATTGATAGCCGGAAGCCAGGCTATTGAGGGCTGACGTGAAACCAATTCTGAGCCAAATCGGGTCAGGCTTTCAAAATGTGGTTAGCCTGAGTCACACAGGACTCTTTAAATGTCATATGAAAACTGTCATTTGCATTTTGATGGTGTGGTCACCATGACAAACAGAACAGAAAATGTAGCCACTTATTGAGCACCCTTTGTGTGCAAAGCACTCAATGGAATCCCTTCCTAAGAGAATGTGTAAATTCTGGATGATTTGGACTCATCCAAAATTTAAGGTCTTGAGCATTGGTCCCATGATCAGACCAACCAGTATGGGTCTGATATGTTTCGTGCTTCCATGCCTTTACAGATACACTGCATATCCTAACACTAAACATCTGAGAACAAAACCATAGGCAAGGTAACCATGTTTCTTTTATCTGTCTTTGGAAGGAGAACAATTTGGTCACATGAATCACATCATTTGTTGATTACAGATAGTAGCATTTGAAAATACTGGGTGCTCATATGGAGCAAGGGTATGAAATCCATCTATGTTACTGAAAGTCAGACTCATCTTTAATTTCACTTACCTTCTTGAATATCGCTAACCACGCAGCAGTCTTACTCAAGATCAACCATCATGTGGCTCTTCCCTAAACCAGGCTCCCATTCACAATTTTTCTCATCCTTCCTTCCTGTGAAGATAACTTATACTAGATCATTAGTGTCCATAGAAACATTGAAACCTTTATTTGAAGTTTTAACCATTAAAGTTGATTGTAAAAATCATGGTATGTGGATATTTGGTTCCCAGACAGTAAATTTACACCATCTCCAGCCACACCTCTCGAAGGGCTTCTGCTGACACCTCACTCTCCTTGTGATGTATGGGTGTCTTTTCCCCAGTGGCCTGCACAGGTAACAAATACTGTGTGGGGATGCCGTGGTCCCTGCCAAGCATGCTGGCTCTTCTGTAGGGCCAGATGCATTCCTTAGGCTTTCCATCAAGTTTCCCTTATGTTTGGAGAGCTAGGGAAAGTGGTCTTCATCTGCCTATCAAAGAGAATAAGCTCTCATCACTTTCACATCACTTTCTCCCACTTTTAACTCCCCACAACTTGTGCCCAGACTCCTGTGACTGAAGGTCACTGACCACAATTAAGGTCCCAGTCTAGTGTTGCTCCAGCAAGCCCCTTGGATATAGTACAATGCTCTGCTCTGCTCCTGGCCCTGTTGGCCCTCTCTTCCTCCTTCTTCTCCTTGGCTCCTGAGTACCCCATATACCCAGCTCAGTGACCAGCACAGCCTGCTGAGTACTAGCACTACTTCTGGGTGATGATGCCTTGGGGGAGCCTGAGGCTTTGTGATGGTGCCCCGGAGCCTTTCCTGCTCTGCCATTTCTCATCCATCCTCTAACAAAAGTCAAGACATCAAACCTGTGACTCTAAGGCACCCGTCAGGGTAATGGCAGTATTATGTTTATTTTCAAATGTATTCCCAAATAGTGAGGGAAAACCCTATCTGCCATCAACAGCTGTGACTTCCTCCGAAATGTTTGCAGCAGATGTGCAAAAGCAGAAATGGCTTGTAACAACCGCCAGGCTTTCACATTCAGGAAGCAGGAGAGAGAACACTCTGCGGGGAGCCTGTGGGCTCTGCAAGCAGCAGCTGGGCCTTCTGCAAGAGTTGAGGATACTCTTATACTTGTGCCTGAGAGGATATGAGTTCTATGTGTCCCCTGGCAGCCTGGTATGTGAGCTTTGTGCCTGAGCGTGGGACCTGGGGTTAGAAGACAAACCACAGTATAATCACAGAGATGGCTTTGCCAGATGCCACCCATGGCTGGAGTGGCCTCTGGTCATTCTCCCAGGATGCTTGGCCATGCTGTCTTGGGTTCCTCTAATCCCACTCCATGCCAAGAGTTTTAGGGAAGACCCGAGACTGGCATCACCCAGATCTGAGCTGGGATCCCAGTTCTTGTGATAGGTGTGGCAAGTTTCCCCACCTCCCAGAATCTCACTGGGATAATAATAGTACCCACTTCCACAAGTGGGTTTGAGGGTAAATGATGCGATGTGGTGAGGACAGGCAGCATCTGGCCCTTGGGAAATGCCAATAACTGGTAGCTCTTCAGATCTCTTGTTCTGACCCAGTTTCTCCAGGGGAGTGAGGGTGTTAAGGGACAGGAATATATTTTTTAATATTTTATTTATTTATTCATGAGAGACACACACACACACACAGAGGCAGAGACACAGGCAGAGGGAGAAGCAGGTTCCATCCAGGGAGCCCAGCATGGGACTCGATCCCGGGTCTCCAGGATCAGGCCCTGGGCTGAAGGCAGTGCTAAACCGCTGAGCCACCAGGGTTACTCCAAGGGACAGAAATATTGATGCTCATCCACTTGGGGCCAATTCAGTAAAGAAAATATTTTCTTTAAACAACACTTTAGATAGACTACTTTTTGCCTGTGAACTGTTTTTTTTTTCCTCTCCTCTTCAGTTCTTTTTGGAGTGTACCCACATGATGCTGACAACACCTGGGTGATTTGGGCAGCAGCCTGACACTTTGGCCCAGTGCTTCCGAATAGCAGGGAATAAGCTGGATGGTGCATCCTTGTGGCACAATCACGATGGGAAGTGCCCTGGAGGGAGAGACTGTGGAGCAGGTGTGAAATGAGAAGAGAAGCAGGCAGTGCCTCTGCTTAGAGAGCTCACTGTTCTTACAGGGTCCCTGGAGGCAGTTGGCTTGGAGGGTTTCACCTAGCTGGTGGGCGGCCATGCCTTCCCTAAAGACTTCTGTGGTCTGGCAGCTGGTGCCGAGGAGTAATGCTGAGCCACAGACTCCTGAGCTGTCAGAACAAAGCAGAGTGGGCTGCGTTTGGTCCTTGGCAGGGACTAGCATGCTCATGAAATACAAGTTCCCTTTTGAGTCAGGTAGGCATCAAGGAGGCATGCACCTTCATGCATGGACCATTGGGTCAAGCTAGCCAAGTGCCCTGTCATTTGGCAGAGCAGAGATAGTGATGCTCCCCTCACCCTAACCCCAATGCAGCCCATCAGATCCCTGAATCCCTGACTAGGGCTCATTCAGTGATGCTACAATTCATGTGCCTCTCGATGTGAGGCTAGGGAACCACTACTATTTGAAAATTATCAGTTCTCCTTCCACTCACCCCAAAGGCCCCTACATGGATCTGGTCAGCTTTTCCATGAAGGACAGTGGGGCAGAGTAGAGGAGTGAGGCTTTAGGCAAGCCACTGGCTTCTCCACCATCTGCAGGCTGACAGCTGTCCACGGTGACAGCTAGACCCTTCTCAGCATGAAGGTAACGTGCCTGGAGCTTGCATGGGCGTTTCCTTTCTCATAGACCAGAATGAGTTTTGATAGGAAATTCACTGATGTTTTGTAACATGGCATATCCTATTCTCTCATTTAATAATTCAACAGATATTTGTATAACTATGTACCCTGGGACTGAATACAAGGAGTGGTGATCACAGAGATGAACAAGATACCATCTTGCCTTGTAAAGCTTATATTCTACTGAGGGGCACAGATAAAAACAACTGACCGCACCATGATCTCATCACAACTAAGTTAAGTGCTGCAGAGGAGAAGTGAGAGACTGGGAAACATGAGGCGCAGGGACCTGCCCCTATCTTGGTGGTCAGGGAGGGCTTTTGTGAGGAAGTGACACTTGAGCTGAACTCTGAAGAAGGAGTTGAAGTGAAGGTGAGTAGAAAAGCAGGGGTAGAGGGAATAGCATATGCAAAGGCCCTGGGGTGGGAGCTAGGGAATAGGACAGAGGAACCAAGAGAAGGCCAATTTGGCTGGGGCACAAGGGAGGCAGAGGAGACATAGTATAAAATGAGGAGATCTAGTGAAGTATCAAGGTCATATTAATTGTCTGGTTTTTATCCTGTGAGCCATGGGAAGAAGCAATGGAAGGGTTTAAATAGAACAGTGGCATGACCAGATTGAACTCAGCTGGGCAGCAGAGTAGAGGGTATGTTGGGAATCCCAAGAGGGGGTGCCCTAAGACCATTATGAGCTACTGTACTTGCTCAGGGGACACAGTTGTTGGGGTTCCAACAGGTGAGCCAAGTGCTCTGTCATCTAGTAGGGCAAATCATTAACGTGAAGTCTGTTTCTCAATAAAACCTATAAAACCAAACTAGATTCTTGTCTTCTTCTATGCTGCACCATTGCCTAGAAGGAGTTACATGTAAATTCAAAGTAAATGCACCACCAGCGAGGTCCTAACCCTCATACCAATAGTCAGTGGCCAGGGTGACTGGCTAGGTGGTATGTCCCACCATCGCAGTCAAATGGGGTAGGGCTGGACGCTCTGCAGATCCCAGTGGTTGAACTGCAGTTAGCCTAGAAAGTGAGCCATTTTGTACCAAATGAAAGCAGGGGTTGTGAATCAGTTCCTTACCCTGGCTGAGGAGCCAGGGGACCAGAGGGGCCTAAGCAGGAAAGCTTGTTCTCCAGGCCTCTCCTAGCCTGTCCCCCATAATCAGGAGCCTTGGTTTCTAGGCCACCAGCGGAGAGCTGCCCTTTCCATGACTGCGGGCACCTGGGTGCAGGAGCGGAGACACTGAGTGTCTTCCCAAGTGAGGCGATTTCCATTATTCATCATGTGGTTCTGGAAAGGGTCCAGTTCTTGCAGGGGTAGGATTAGATCTCACTGCTAGGAGAAATCCCTGCATATCAAACTCCCTGATGGTCCAATGCAAAAACTCATTCCAAGGTCAAGCAGAAATGAAGTCCGTTGCCCACAGTCTTGTTGCCCCTACAGGTTATAAAGGATGATGGGACCTCAGCTGAACTTAGAGGGGGAATCGAGGAGTCAGGATGTATATGAACACTGGGAGGTGAATGGCCAGACTGGGCTGCAAATGAACAAACCTTTTAGAATCTCTGGAAGTAAGACTGAAAACTTTTATTCGAGCCAAGTCAGGACAGCTGCCCCAGAAACGTGGACTTCCCAGGGAAAAAGTGCTCCAGAGAATGAATAGTTTTTACGGGGTTATATACTCTCTACGTCTTGTCAAAGCCAAGAGATTATAGATGAGCATATAGGCAGGATTCACGAGTTTGACTGTTAAAGAATGCAGGGAGTGGGAGCACTGATCCCTATGTCAAGGACAAGATGATTTTCCTTTAGACTGCTCATTTGCAAAGCAGTCAGACAGTGCAGGCGTGGCAGGCTGCATATCGGGCTTTAGGTTTGAACAAAGTTTAGACAACGGTCATGCTGACTTAGAGAGAAACCTAAACTGGCCTCCCTCGCCTATCAGGCCTTCAGAGAGGTTTTCTCTCATCAGAGCTGCTGGTGGTGAAGGGGGGCTGAGAGTCCAGGTCCCCCAGGGGATGTGCTGGGAGGCTGGGCCAGCTCTCCCTCTAGCACCACCGACCCTGTACATGAAGAACTCATGTGACTGAGCCAGGAAAAAAGACAAAGGAAGGGGCTTCTAACCAGCCTGGTTATTAGGAGTGAGGAAGGAGCCTCTTTTTCCTGAGGCTCCCATCTATGTCCTGGTGACACCTTCACATGGTCTTGCTCAACAGAGTCTTTGCTATCTTTCTTTTTTTTTTTTTTTTAAGATTTTTTTAAAAAAATCTATTCATGAGAGACACAGAGAGAGAGAGAAAGAGAGAGAGAGAGAGAGAGAGAGAGAGAGAGAGAGAGACACAGGCAGAGGGAGAAGCAGGCTCCATGCAGGGAACCTGATGTGGGACTCGATCCTGGGACTCCAGGATCATGCTCTGGGATGAAGGCAGGCGCTAAACCACTGAGCCACCTGGGCTGCCCGAGTCTTTGCTTTCCAAGTCTCTCGCCCCCTGATAAGAGCCAGACAGTAGAGTGTGGCATGCTTACTTATTTGGACCTCCAGGCTAATGATCTGATTTATTCCCTTCCTGAAACCAAGTTTCTATTTGAGGGGAAAGGAGAGAGTCTGTCGATGCCACAACAGTGCTCTGATGGCCGAAAAGGTCTGGCTTCCCCTCCTTGTGTCGCCCAGCTCTGGGTTCCTCCTTTTCCTGCCACCCTTTCCAAAAGCACCAGGCAGTAGCTGAAGGAAGTGTGGCTCCTTGGGCCTGGGAAACAGCTCACGGGGGCCCCCAGGGTCTAGAGGCGGCCAGCACCTCCCGTGCTGCCCAGACATGTTCCCGCGCCCTCTGCGGTGGGCCAGCCCTCTGAGTCATCTGAGTCATCGGCCAGATATAGATCGTGTCTTCTTCTCCACTCACACAGCTCCCCTGAAGCATGGACTGAGCTTCCGGGCTGTGGACAGTTTAGTCACGCTGGTTGGTTTCCAGCAGACCGTGTTTGTGGGAGAGCAGGTTGGTGCCTTGAATCAATCCCGGGCTGGCTGGGTCCTGGTTACAGGCAGTCCAGTCATTCACCTCATCTCTTCATCCCACTTCTTGCACTTAAAAAAAAAAAAATCCCTGGCCCTGTGCTGGCAGGTTCTGGACAGAATAAGAGGGCATGGTCCCTACCTTGGGATGTATTATCTGAACGTACAGCTAAGACACGTTCAATTCAGGTCAACAGCTTAGCAGGTGTTAGAGATATAGATTCATTCAAATGCTTTTTTTTAAAATAAATTTTTATTTATTTATGATAGTCACACACACATACACACACACACAGAGAGAGAGAGAGAGAGAGAGAGAGAGAGAGAGAGAGAGGCAGAGACACAGGCAGAGGGAGAAGCAGGCTCCATGCATTGGGAGCCCGACGTGGGATTTGATCCCGGGTCTCCAGGATCGCGCCCTGGGCCAAAGGCAGGCGCCAAACCGCTGCGCCACCCAGGGATCCCCATTCAAATGCTTGTTTAAAAAAATATTTATTTGAGAGAGAGAAAGAGAGAGAGAGAGAGAGCACAAAGTGGGGGGAGAGGCAGAGGGAAAGAGAGAAGCAGACTGAGGAGTGGGGAACCCGATGTGGGGCTTGATCCCAGGACCCCAGGATCATGACCTGAGCTGAAGGCAGATGCTTAACCAACCGAGCCACCCGGGTCTTAAATGCTATTTTTGAGACAATAATACTTTACTTTCTAAAGAGAAGTAATCAGAATGTTTTGAGAGGGAAGAAAGGAACAGTAACCATTCATCCCACCCCACCTTGAAATCTCCCAGCTGGTTTTGGTGTGTTCATTGCCTTTCATGAGAGAATAAAGTATTTCATTTCATAAGAGATAAGGTTTAGGAAACCGACTTAAACTAAAGTCAGATTCCCGATGCGGGTGAGAGAAAGCAGGAGAACACACAGGGCACACCCATTTTACAGATAAGGAGACTGAAACTCCATGCAAAGCTTCAGCAATTTGGCTTAGGCTCACCTGCAAATTCCCCAAGGGCAGGGGCACCTCTGTTTTCCCATACCCAGAGCGGGCAGCCAACAATCTCATGGAATACTAAATAAGTCAAGTCAACCACAATGGAAAAATGTAATGCATGCCGTGGGGAGAGTGGAAGGGACCCAAGGCCCAGACGATGCACACTTCCTACCTAAGACATGACTGTATGAGCCTGTACTTGTCATATTTTGACTATAGCATTGGAGAGAATGGCTCATCAGTCAAACTCATGGGCAAGGTCAGATTTGGAGTGGGAATTTTTGTGTCTGTGGTGGAGATTAAAGAACATCCATTCATTCTTGCACGCCCACCAAACTCCTGGCCCTTCTCTGGTCATTCCATGGTCAGTATCTACTGAGCTCCATGCAGGACCCTGCACTGACTCCTATATGGGGGACAAATGAGATATGTCCCTGTCCTCAGGAGTCACATGAAAAGTAAGTATCTGACAGGCAACATTGGAGACAGTGCCTGACTGTGGAAAGGCACTCATCCTCTGAGATGCTCAGCAGAGGAGTTTGTTGGACTAGAGAGATCAGGGAAGCTTCCTGGAAGAGTGGATTGTGAGCTCAACCTAGAAATATCAGTAGGACTGGGACAGGTGGTCCATCGCATGCTCAAATCCAGGGAATAGATTAACGATCTGGCTGGTGGAAGAAGGTGAAAGGAAGATGATTTCATGTGGACCACATCCCCTGTTCAGGAGGTGACTACACCAGCTAGGCTAGGTGGATGCTTTTCAGCTAATTCTGGAAGAAACCATGGAATTAAAATCAACATATGCACCACCAGCTACAAACCCAGCTTCTCTTCCCATGCTCCTGGGCCTGCCCTTCTGCTTTTCCATCTGCACCGCGGCACCTTTGCCTTTTCCAAACAGGTGGTGGGGAGAGAAGGAAGCACAGTGGAACTTGCCACATTGTCTATTCCCAGCTCCATCTGGACGGGACGTCGCCTCAGCTGTGTAGGTTGGGTGTCCCCTACTGGCGAGAGTCGGTAACGACAGCATATCAATGGTCATTTTCCAGACTTTTCCAAGGTGAGAGCAAGGTGGAAATTGGCCTTCAGGTGAGTAACTGCTGACATTTCAGGAGCACTTCCTGTGCTCCGGGCACTTTCCCAGGGGCTTATATGGACTAACCCATTTTCTCGTCTTACCAGCCCTATGAGGTTGGTACTGCTACTGCCCCATGGTACCACCCCTGGTAGTGGTGAGGAGACTGAAGCCCAGCCAAGTTAAGAATGTATGCAAGTTGACAGAGCCGGCCATCAGCCAAGGTGTGCCTGCTGACATGGAGCTGACTCTTAACGTTAGGATGCAGGGCATACAAGAGTTCTTAATGATAGAAGTGAGGCTGAACATGGCTCGGAGCCTGATCCCGGATTTTCAGGATCAAGTCCCTCATTGGACTCCTTGCATGGAACCTGCTTCTCCTCCCTCTGCCTATGTCTCTGCCTCTCTTTCTGTGTCTCTCATGAGTAAATAAATAAAATCTTAAAAAAAATCGAGTTGGCAGGGACACATTTTTTGGCCCTTCTAAAGGTCTTATTGTATTAGTTCAGTTAAATGGATGCACAGATCTGTATGTAAACGTATTGGGGGGTAAGTTAGCTAGCGTTTAGGTCAGTAGGAACACGACAATCGCCTCATCCCCACATTAGTGAGTGGCTCTCAGGGGGCATATCCACCAGGAGAAGTGTTTTCTTGGGCAAGAATATGTATCAGATGCATTCTGGGCACAGCCGGGGTGGCCAGCCACCTTAATAGTGTAATATATAAGGGGCTTTCGGAAAGGCCCTGGGGGAAAATATCACTCACTCTGGCTTACAACTGTGCTTGAAAGATTTATTTCTTCTCCTAGTTACCTCAGAAGCTAACCCTTTAAGGCATGATCCCGGCTAGAGCCTTTCATGAGATCATTTTTAGTCGGGCTCCTGGCTGGGAAGGAAAAGGATTCTCTGGGGCTGCAGGGTGCCAGGGGTGCTGTTCCCAGCATGTCCCTGTCAATGGCCACCCTCCCTGACATAGGGTATAGTGATGATCTCTCAAGAACCGCACACCAGGCATAGACACTTACACAGACTCAAACAGTTGATCCACACAACGAAGAGGCAAATGGTTCTCATTGAAGAAATTTAACATACAAAATAACAAAAACAGCTGGAAATTCAGAGAAGTCACTTGGTTTGCTTGAGGTCACACAGCTGTAAGTAGTGGGACAGCTGTAGGCAGTCATCTAGGTCTACAACTTACTGGGTTCTTCTAAATTTCCCATTTTAAATACTACATCCTATTTCCATATGAAATTCTACTCTTAAGTAATTAGTAGCCACCCTTGTCTTCGAGGGATCCGTTCTAAGACCCCCATGGATGCCTGAAACATCAGAAAACCAGACAATGTGGAACCCTGTGTATGCTATGTTTTCCCTGTAGTACATACCTGTGATAATGTTAGCTTTATAAATCAGGCACATTAAGAGATAAACAACAAAAATTCATAATAAAATAGAACAATTATAACAATATACTATAATAAAGATTATGTGGAACGTGGTCTCTCCCTCACAATGTCTTATTGTACTGTGTACTCTTCTTCTTGTGCTGATGTGGCATGAGAAAATACCCACATGATGAGATGAATGAGGTGGGTGACATAGGCATCATGACAAAACGTTAGGCTAGTATTGACCTTCTGACAATAGGTCAGGAGGGTCAGCTGGGACTGGTAACTGGCACTGCTGATAAAGGCAAAGGAGCCAAGAGAAATGACAATATATGTCCACACAAAAATTTGCCTATGACTGTCCTCAGAAGCTTTATTCACAATAGACAAAACATTAGGACATGGTCCTAATGTCCATCAACAGATGAATATATACACAAAGGGTGGTCTATCCCCACAATGGAATATTATTCAACCATAAAAGGAATGAAATACTGACACAGGCTGAACATGGATGAATCTTGAAAATAGTCTTCTAGAGGCACCTGGGTGGCTCAGCGGTTAAGCATCTGCCTTTGGCTCAGGTCGTGATTCCTGGGGTCCTGGGATCAAGTCCCACAGCAGGCTCCCCACAGGGAGCCTGCTCCTCCCTCTGCCTATATCTCTGCCTCTCTCTGTGTGTCTCTCATGAATAAATGAATAAAATCTTTAAAAATCAAAAAAGAAAATGTGCTAAATGAAAGAAACCGATCATAAAAGACCACATAGTGTATGATTCTGTTTACATGAAATGCCCAGAATAGGCAAATCTATGTAGGCAGAAAGCAGATTTGTGGGTTGTCAGCGGGTGGGAGAAATGAGGAATTACTGCTAATAGGTTAAGAGGATTTTTTGGGGGGTGATGAAGTGTTCTGAGATTGGGTAGTAGTGATGATTGTACAACTTCTTGATATGTGGATTCTATCTCATTAAAAAATGTGCATTTATAAATTATGTTCCTGGGACACCTGGATGACTCAGTGGTTGAGCATCTGCCTTTGGCTCAGGTCGTGATCCCAGGGTCCTGGGATTGAGTCCCACATCGGGCTCCCCACAGGGAGCCTGCTTCTCCCTCTGCCTGTGTCCCTCTCTCTCTGAGTCTCTAATGAATAAATAAACAAAATCTTAAAAAAAAAAAACAATAAAAACTATGTCCCTTGCACGACACTGAATTCTTTATTCTCTTAGACACATTATCTACCTCGCTACCCATCAGAGAAGAATTTGATTTGAGAAACGCCTCTTTAAAAAGCCACTGGTCAGTTATGCCTTAGATTCATTTTGATAAGATTCTGTTCCTCCCAATCTGTCCAAGACATGGTCAACACTGACAGGATGACTGCTGGAAAAAGAGTCAATGTGCTAGAAAATTAGCTTTGAGGAGGTAAGCGTGGCTTTGGTTAATCTGGCAGTTTTGAGGCAGCCCCAGGTCTGTGGGCCAAGGTCTGGGCTTCGAGGTGGAATGAGTGGTCATGGAGTGGGGTCAGGTGGTCCAGGGAGTCACTCTACAGGGCATTGCCAGGCTGTTTTGAACTGGGTTTGTTTTGCCTTTACCAAGTCACAGAGTAATTCATACTAGACAGTTCTTATTTACCATGAAAAGAGGACCAGGAGAGCATAGCCTAGCCTCTGCCTTGAGAGGCTTGTAGCCAGCTCTGCCAAAGACTAGCCGTGACTTGGGAAAATTCCCTAACCTCGGTGCCCTCATTCCTCATCTGTAAGATGACAGTAGTGACTGTATTTGCCCCATAGAGTTGTTATGGAATCAGAGTGGTTTTTTTTTTTTTTAAGATTTATTTATTTATTTATGAGAGGCAGAGACTGAGTGAGAGAGAGAGAGAGGCAGAGACATAGGCAGAGGGAGAAGCAGGCTCCTCACAGGGAGCCCGATGTGGGACTTGACCCCGGATCCCAGGATCATGACCTGTGCCAAAGGCAGGCACTCAACTGCTGAGCCACCCAGGTGTCCCAGAATCAGGGTGTTTAGAACACTGCTGATACTATGTGCCATACACCACCCTTGCTTTTATAAACTGATTTACAAAGTTGAATTCTAAAAATAATTTTTTTAAATGTGCAGTTCAGTTAGTTTTTAGTTACTAACCAATTTGTCTACCTTTATTCCCAAAAGGTGTGAGCCTGTCCAGTGGCCCATCTCTTGCCCGCTCTGGGTAACCCATGAGCAAGCTGTGTTCATTCGTCCTACAAAACATCTCACAAAGCTCTCCCTCCCGTGGCTCCCATCTCCACCTGTCTTTCCTGCACTTCGCGTTGCATAGAATCAGGACCAGCAGGTATTCTTGTCTTTGCTCTCGACTCCTTCCAACGCACACTTGTTGCCAGACTGCCTATGAAAAACAAATCCCATGGTGTCACTTCCCTGCGGGAGAGTGGTGTGTCATCACCCGGGAGCATGGGCCCTTCATCCAGCAGCGGGCTGTTCCTGGGCACACCCTCTTCCCGTGCCTCACATCTGTGGCAGCCAGTTTCCCTGCCTGCCAGGCTCTTCTCTGCTTGTGAGACCTGGCCCAGTGTCATCTCTTCTAGGAGCTTCCCCAGTTTCCCAGGTGGGAAGCCTCCTTTTCCATGCTCCCCTTACACCTATCATCCCTCCATACTGGTGCTGCTGATTGCACTGGGATGGGTTGTGCACTGGGCTCCTCCACCAGCCACAGGCTCCTTCATCCAGTCAGCCCAGGGTCCCGCATGCAGCATATATTTGATCCACGCATGCCTCAGGAACAAGTGTCTGAGTGGATAGAGCAGCTGCTAAATGTAATTACAAAGAATAAAGAACCCATACAGTTCCTGTTTCTAAGAACATAAGATGACTGAGATAGAAGGATCCCAATGTGTCCACTTCACTTTTGGGATTGGGCTTTTGCTCTCCCTGCTGGTTATACAAACCCATTGCCTCCTTAGCTCTTGCTGAGCAGCTGAGTTCTCTAAAACTGTCTGCCTTGAATCCAGGGTAAGGTCAAAAGCTCCTCGGCCCCTTTAAATCTGGCTGAGGTGATCTAAATTTAACCCTGTCCTTCCTTTTCTTTCCCTTCTGCTCCAAGATATATCCATTCACAGAAAACACTACAGGCAAAACAAAAACAAAGACAAATAAATGAAAACCACTACAGGTGGGATCTCTTTATAAAGAGTTCCACTCCTTAAATGAATTGAAGTTTTTTTTTTTTTTTCATTTAAGGAAGGTTAAGTTCCTGCAACATCAACGAGTATCATGGACTTGGATTGAACATTATTTGTAAATGAATTAACAAATTACAAATCATTTCACATCAACAAACACTGAGCTGTTGCTCCATATGCAGAAGTGTGATTATTCTTGATCTTAAACAAAATTTGGAGACTTATCTTCTTGGAAATCCGGACTTGTTACTTCTCTTTGGTGTTGACATTTCTCTTTAGTTAAACTTTAAAAATCACTCTGAGAGCACTTAATCACAACATACTGTGTGATCTACTCCCAGAGCTCAAAGGAAGATGTAAGAATAATAAACTAGAAAGGGCTCCAGGACACACTGCTTTGAAGAACGTGCACAGGTGGTTATACTCCAAGCCCCTCTCACAAAGGCAGGCGGTTCTGTCCTCCCTTGCCCTAGCTAAGAGAACCTTTTTTTTTTTTTGAAGATTTTATTTATTTATTCATGAGAGACACACAGAGAGAGGCAGAGACATAGGCAGAGGGAGAAGCAGACTCCCTGTAGAGAGCCCAATGCGGGACTTGATCCCAGGACCCTGGGATCATGACCTGAGCCAAAGGCAGATGCTCAACCGCTGAGCCACCCAAGTGCCCTGCTAAGAGAACCCTCTCAGAAAGAAGAGAAGCTCTCATAAATGGCTTGCTTTTTCTCTGGAACTTGAGTGCCTTGACATTTTCAGAGTTTTTCTTAGTATCAGCTTTTTGACAGAATCGGTTTTAATTGGCAATAAACAGAAAACATGTTTCTCAAGGATTTTCTATCAGCAACTGTCACAATCACCCAGAATATCCTCCAGAATTTTAGATGTAGCTGCAACTTGGAAGATAATCTGGCCCCCAAATTTGCCATTTTCTAAATAAACTAAGATTCAAAATCAGTACTTTCTTCAAGCTCTCTAAGCAGTCTCATTTTGCATTGGCTTTCATCATTTGCCAGCAAATTACAACATAGTCTCTGCTAATGCATTTAGCATTTGCATTTCATATAAAGATAGCAGTCTATACCAAGGCGGATGTGCTTGATGCCTTCAGTTTGTCTATGTGCCACACACACGAGCAACACACATGTAAGTGAGAGTAGGATGGCTTTCTCTTTCGAAATTTGTACAGACAACTTATTATAGTAGTTTCCAAATACAGAAAGTCTATTAAAAATGAAGCTCTTGTCCTAAGGCTGCTTGTTGAGAAAATCATGCCTTATTAATCTCTCATGTTCTTTAAATAATGTAGAAGGACAAGAATGATTTCAGTGCAGGAAAAAAGAGACTGAAGTGAACCAGGGACAAAAACTTAGTTCTGAGATAAATAGTCTCTATTCCAGACCTTTTCTGCTGAAGAATATATCAATTTATCAACTTAAAGGCAAATAAATCTGAAATAAATGCAGCCTCATGCCTGTTAAGAGTCTATTCTGCTATTTTACCTGTATACTTTTCTTTGGGGTCTGTCCTCATGGTTGTGGGGAACAGCTATGTTACAACCTGGCTGCCACCACTGGCCATGGCTGGTTGGGTCTGGATGGGCCAATACTTTTTCACACTGCTGCTGGCCATAGTCAGTCCTGGCTGCAAGAATAATCATCAGACCCAAATTAGGACAGAGTTGTTTCTTGTTAATTTTGCAAGTGGAATGAGGAGAAGAAATCATTTCTTGGACATTGGGATTATGAGATGAAATGTTGAGGATCCCTCAGAAAACCACTTACCCCCCTCCATGTGTCTTGGGGAAGAGGAAGGAGCCAGTCTGTGAAGAGAGGAGCCCACATGTGAGGCTGACATGCAAAGCACTGGGACAGGAAAATTGGGGGTAACCTCATGGCAGTGCTGTGGTCCTGAGGTCTAGGTGTTTTCTGATTTTGAGTTCTGTGAGTCTCTCCAGAATCTTCATGGCAAATTTATATCTTTAATTCCTAAAAGTCAATTCATTACAGTGAAGTAAGCTTTTCTTCATATAAACAGAAAATGGTGTGACCTACAGGTGTCATTTACTCAGAGGGTGGTTAATCACATTTTATAACTATTTTTGTAAATGTATAGAATTTGGTAGCAAATAACAATGAAATCTTATTTTGTCTTTTCAGCCTATTTCTCAATATGTAAGACATTCACAATTCAGTTAAAATTATGTTTTTTTTTAAATAAAGATTTTATTTCTTTATTCATGAGGGACACAGAAAGAAAGAGTCAGAGAGACAGGCAGAGGGAGAAGCAGGCTCCCTGCAAGGAGCCCGATGTGGGACTTGATCCCGGATCCAGGGATCATGCCCTGAGTTGAAGGCAGACGCTCAACTGCTGAGCCACCCAGGTATCCCAAAATTATGTTTTGTTTTTTTTTAAGATTTTATTTATTTATTTATTTATTTATTTATTTATTTATTTATTTATTTGAGAGAGAGAGAGAGAGCAAGAGAAAGAGAGGATGAACACAGGGAGGGGCAGAGGCAGAGCAGGGAGGGAGACTTAGGGCTTGATCCTAGGATCCTGAGGTCATGACCGAGCCAAAGGCAGATACTTAACTGACTGAGCTACAGGGGTGCCCCCAATTTAAAACTATGTTGTGGGAAGTGACATCAGCAAGATGGCCAGATAAGAGGATCCATATCAACAATAGCCATTTGGCATTCATCTATAGACAGTAATGGGATGTAGGACTTTGCATCATATGCAAGGGAACCTGGAGGAGTCTTGCCTATAGTGCATTGGGTGCTGGGTATGCAGACCTTGGTGTTGACTGTGGACTCTGCAGTGGCCTGTGACCTGGCTTCAGCCCCTCTGGGTTATGGTCCAGAGGTCCCTGGAGAATACTGAATTAGACAATCTTACAGGCAGCCTTTGTAGAAGTCCAGGAGTCCAGCAGAGAGGCTCCAGTACAGCATTAGAGGCAAAAATATCCATTGGACACATTTGAGAAGGTAAGAGGAACAGTTTGGCTATACTTGCATCACCCCTCTCCCAAGGGGGCACACCCAAAGCCAAAAGAGTCCTTGGCCCATGATTTCTCCGGTGGGGAAAGTGAGAGGTGACCTGCCTTCTCTGGCTGTGCTGGATGCTACCAAAGAGGCTATTTTCTCTCTCACCCCATCCAGAGTACTGAGTCCTGAGCTGCATGATTGGGCAGTGGGGAGAATCTGGAATAGCAGCCAGGTCTTAGAATAGATCATATCAAAGGGACATGGATGCCACTAACCATGTCATGGACTCCATCAGGAAGCCTGCCCATGAGCCACTGGGAATGTCTCACTGGTAGATACCCCCAACTGTCCCACCGGCACTCCTCAACTGTATGCACCCCACCCTGTGGCCAACAACCTGTGTGCATTCCTGGTGGCAGTGAGAGTGAGTTTTGGCAAATGCCTAGTGAGCATGAGCAGAAGTTAGTTCAAATCTGAGGACTAGGGGAGAGCACAAACTTGAGCTTTTGTATCACCTTTGGGAAGGCAAAGATAGGCTCTCAGCACTTGGCTTGGTGCACTGAGGGAAAGCATACAAGCTTAAGAATTCTGCTACAGAAGGAAATGGGCGTAACCATAGAAAGCCTAGTAGGGTTGGTGGAAACTATCTCTCTTGATGTCAGTTAGTAAGATTGGAGAAAAGTACTTCTACTTCAGATATGAAGATAGCAACATAAGACTTTGAGGAATACGAAAAATCAAGGAAACATGGCACCAGTAAAGGATCACGATCATTTTCCAGGAACCCACCCCAAAGACTTGGAAACCTACACTTTACCTGATGAAGAATTCCAAATTCCTGTATTAAGGAAAGCCAGAGACCTACAAGAAAACACAGAAAGACAATTCAACAAAGTAAGGCAAACATTACAAAAACAAAATGAGAAGATTGATAGATAGAAATCATAAAAAAGAACCAAACAGAAATTCTGGAGCTGAAGAATATAATGAAGGAAGTAAAAATGCAAAGAGAGCATCCACATCAGAGTGGATCATGCCAAAGAAAGAATCTGTGAAGAAGAAGATAGAACATAGAAGTTATATAGTCAGAGGACAAAGAAAAAGAATGAAAAAGGGTGAAGAAACCTACATGACTATGAAATATCATCAAGAGAAGAAATCTGCAAATTATTAGGGTCCTAGAAGGAGAAGGGGTTGGGACAGGAAGCTTATTTAAGAAATAATAGCTGAGAACTTCCCAAATCTGGGGAGAGATTTAGCCATCCAGGGTCATGGAAGTCATAAATCTATAAATACAACTCAAAAAGATCTTCTCCAAGCACATTATAAAACTAAAAAATCAGAGATAAAGAGATAATTTTAAAAACAGCATGAGGAAAGAGGTTTATTACTCAGAAGGGTACCTCATAAGTCTATCAGTCTATCTGTTCAAAATGCTAAAAGAAAAAAATGTTGCCATCCAAGAAGATTTGATTTGGAAATACAATGTACCAAAACTTATGGGATGCAACAAAAGGAGTGCTGAGGGAGAATGTTAGTGATAAATGCCTATGTTAAGAAAAAGGAGAGATTTAAATAAACCTGACTTCATACCTCAAGGAACTAAAAAATGAACAAATGAAGGCCAAAGTTAGAAGAACGAGGGAAATAAAATAGATCAGATTAAAAAATCAATAAAACATAGGACAGAAAAACAATAGAAAACATCAATGAAGCTGAGAGCTATATTTTTTGAAAAGATAAACAAAAGTGACTATTTACCTAGAGTTAGCAAGAACAAATAGAGTAAGGACTCAAATAAATAAAATTATAGGGGCACCTGGGTGGCTCAGTCGGTTAAGCATCTCCGTTTGGCTTAGGCCATGATCCTGGGATCTTGGGATTGAGCCCTACATTGGGCTCCCTGTTAGTGGGGAGTCTGCTTCTCCCTCTGCCCCTCTCCTTGATCATGCTTGTGTTCTCTCTCCATTCTGAAATAAACAAATTTTAAAAATCTTAAAAAAATAAAATTATAAACGAAAGGGATATTGCAACTATAATACTACAAAACTACAAATGATCTGAAGAGATTACTATGAACAATTTTATACCAGTAAATTGGACAACCTAGAAGAAATGGAAGAGAATTCCTAGAAATATAGAACCCCTCGCCCCCATGGCTGACCTCAAGATGGAGCCAGAGAGAGGCCAAAGGGCCAGCCAGCCTCCAAAGCAGCAGCCAGAGTGGAGACACCTCTTGCCCTACCTAGGGGCAGTGTTGTTCCCAGCACGTTTCTTGAAGAACTGGCTGGCAGAATGGGAAAGGATATGGCCAGGCCATTGGAACCAATAGGACAGTGCTTCTCCAGGTGAGGTCACTGGATCCACAGCATCACCTGGAGACTTACTAGGACTGTACATTCTGACACCACCCAGACCAACTGATTCAGACACTGTAAACAGACTCTCCAGATGGCTGTGGTGGCAAATGTCTGAGAGCCACCAAACCAATCCCCCACTTTGTCACAGGAATCCTAAAGATGGCATCTCTGCAGATGGCCCCATCCACACCTGACTGCTGGCCCCATTGGGCCCTCAACAGCATGGGGAGCCAGACCTCCCTTCCCAATGCTCAGTGGCCCAACAAGAAGTGGAAGCTGGCAATTCATTATGGATTGTTCTTTCTGTAGTTGGATTGCCTGCAATTGGCTGCAGGAAGTTCCTTTGGAAAATCTTCTTAGGTAGGATTTTCTCCCAGAATCAGAAGTCAAGCTAAGTGTGTTGATACCAGGTGAAAGAGATGAACTTCCCACTCAGGTAGGTGCATTCAATTTACCTTTACCTTTTCTGTTCTTTCTCCTCTGTATTACCTCTGTAAAAAGAAGGTCAAGAATCAGACTCTGTCCCCAGCTCTGAGGATATTCTTTGCTTCTGAGATGGGAATTTTGCTTGTGCATAATAGTGGCGAGGTCAGTCATGGAGATTCAGACACCCTTTAAAAATAAATTAGTTTCATTCATTTGGGGAATATAAAAAATAGTGAAAGGGATTAAAGGGGAAAGGAGAGAAAATGAGTGGGAAATATCAGAGAGGGTGACACAACATGAGAGACTCCTAACTCTGGGAAACGAACAAGAGGTGGTGGAAGGGGAGGTGGGTGAGGGGTTGGGGTGACTGGGTGACGGGCACTGAGGGGGGCATTTGACGGGATGAGCACTGGGTGATCTGCTATATGTTGGCAAATTGAACTCCAATAAAAAATATACAAAAAAAAAGAAAAAATAAATTAGTTTTTAATCCTTTGGGTAAATATCTAGTAGTGCAATTGCTGCATCTTAGGGTAGCTCTATTTTTAACTTTTGAGAAACCTCCATACAGTTATAACTTACATTCCCACTGGGTAAGCATAAGGAGAGCATGTGATGTAATGAACACTGGGTGTTATATGCAACTGATGAATCACTGAACTCTACCTCTGAAACTAATGATACATGATATGTTAACTAATTGAATTGAAATAAAATAAGATTAAAAAATTAGTTTTTAAGTCTCCCTAATAAAACAACTAGTGAGTCTTTAAATATCATAAACATGATTCACTTTTAACACAAGATAAAATTTTTTTATTATGTACCCAAAGTCATAAATCAGAAATGATATAATTCAAATACATTAGTTGTTTGTGTTAAGAAAAACCCTTAACAACAAAAACTAGTACAGATCAAAATAACCTTTACACTTTGTATTTTCTTAATTATGAATTAAGTATCTACATTGATTCAATATGTAGAAGAAGGGGATCATTTATTCAGTCTCGACAATGGGTCTGGAAGTCCCTGCCATAAACTGTGCTTTGTTGGAAGCCAAGGTCCACAGGTCAGATTGCTGCTCTATCCAGTCTTTTCCAGTTATTCATTAAATCATCTCCTGGGTGGCATCTCACTCTCCCAAGGAAAAGCACTATTTATTGGAAAAAGGGGCTTCTCATGGTTTCCATCTGCTAGGGGCTGAATCATGCCCACCTGACCCAATTTGCACATTGAAGCCCTAACCCCAGTACCTCAGAATGTGAGTATATTTGGAGAGAGGGTCTTTGAAAAGGTGATTAAGCTAAAATAAGGTCATGGAAGGGGCCCTAATCCAATTGGACTGTGTCCTTCTAAGAAGAGGTCAGGACACAGACACATAGAGGGAAGGCCATGTGCAGACACAGGAAGGAGAAGGTGGCCATCTAGAAGCCAGGGAGAGAGGCCTCAGAAGAAACTAAGCCTGTTGACACCTTGATCTTGGACTTTCCAGACTCTGGAATCACGAGAACATAAATATCTGCTGTTTAAGCACCCATCCTGGGGTACTTTGTCATGACAGCCCAAATAGACTTACATCCAATCTGATCCGCCTCCCCAGCTGTCTGTCTCCTGGAGAACGGGGCTGTCGGCTTCTTGGTTTCCCTTCGTGCTTGCTTATCCCCAGCTCTGATTTATGAGCCCTGTCTTCTTTGGTATTTATAGCAGTTACTCTTTGGCATCCTTTGCTGTTTGAATAAGCATGACCTGCCCCTTCCCCTACACATAGAATAAAGATGCAGCAGGTTTGACCGGTAGCTCCTGGCATCCCCTTCCTCTCAATCCTTGCTAGAGCCTTCCTTGGGCACCATATGTTGTTAGTTATGACTTATTTTGTGTGTGGTCCTTCAGTCTCTTGTCTTTGAATGTTTCTTATCTGAGCCCACAGGGTGGTATCTCCGTCTCTAGTGGTCTCCCATCTGTCTTTAATCTTGCGGTATGAAATAAGAACGTCCAGTACCATGAAAATGGAGTGCTGAGAGTCTCTAATTGTGGTTTGTCGTATCCATATGCACACCAGCACACATGTGCAAAGCCTTTTGGTTGAATTATAATTTGTGGATGTACCTGCCTCCATTTCATGACATGGTAAGTCTTTCTTGGATGGAGACCGAACTGAATTTCTCCCTGTAGCTCCAGGCCTACCAGGAAGCCTGGTATTTTTAGGTGCATAACCATTTCTTTTTTTGAAAGGGTGGATGGGTGTATGCTCATGAGGGAATGCAAGCTTACAGAAGGGAAACTATAATTTCTGAGAATTGAAACATTACCAAACTTTTCTACCCACAGGGCAGGACTTATCTCTTTACACAAAACTTCATAAGTAAACTAGATCATTTAAAGTCATTATTTTAAAAAAGATTTTATTTATTTACTTGAGAGAGAGAGTGTGTGTGAGTAGGGAGTGGAGCGGAGAGGGAGGAAGAGGGAGGGAGAAAGAATCTCAAGCGGACTCTGGACTGTGGAGATGGATGAGGGGCTTGATCTGATGACCCTGAGATCATGACCTGAGTGGAAGCCAAAAGTCAAACCCATAACCAGTTGGGTGCCCAGGCGCCCCATAAAGTCATTCTTGGAGCAGGTTGACTCTATACACTTTGATTTTGAATGCAACACTGGTTTTGATTCTTTACCCCTGTCCCCTTTCACGGAGCCCAAACACCTGTAAAAATCAGGATCAAACCCTGGGGTCACACAGAAGAACAAGATAATGTGTGACTTCTTTCCTGCTACATGGAGCTGAGGTTTATTCTGTGGCTAGAGGAGAGGAGAAGTCTGGGCATAGCAGCCTGGGTGGAAGGGATGCAAGCAGCAGGAGGAGGGCTCTGTAGGCTGTTCTAGAGAGAGACGTTGCAACTACAGCTGGGGGTTCATGAGGAGCTGCTGGGGTCCTGGTGATGCTGTGTTGGGGGCACAGATGAAAAAATACCCCAGAGACCTAGGGAGGCCACTCTGTTCCCTTCCAGGGAACCCAGAGCACATGATATGGGAGCATGAGGTGGCAGGTGACCACAGTGAAGATGCCATCCTGTGCTTTACTAGGCAGGACGAACAGGAGGAAGTTCATCCACGGTCCACACAGCTCGAGACATGTAGGGCAAGGCTGCAAGGCAGGGCAGAGGCATGATGGCTTCTGAAGTGCAGGTCCTGATGTTCAGCAGCCTTGGTTCTTCACCCCAGCCCAGGAGTCCTCAGGGACCCTTCCCTTCCACTGAGGATTCGGTTTTGCTTTTCAAGAAAGTCAAGTAGTCATAGAGATTTGTCTGATGAGACTGCATTACGTCATTACGAGGTGCGTGCATCTCCGATATCATCTCCCCCATTCCCCTTCCCTCCCGTGCCATCCCTAGGTGTCCCCTCACTCAAGATTCACATGGGGGGTCTTCCCTTCATCTCAACCCCTATTTCATTTATTTTCCCCACCACTCAGTTTAGTACTTATTTCTCCCATCCTCACGTATTAGTTTTGCTTACTCGCCTAGGTCAGGGTGAGTTCTTTGAGGATGGGGACCTGGTCTTACTTTTTTTTTTTTTTTCTTCCAAATTCCAGATACGTCTACCACATGCTGAGTACACAGCTGGTATTCTGGAAGTGTTTGTTAGCTGAATGAATGATTTTCGACAGAGAGGGCCTGTGAAGACGGTACATTTCCTAACAGCCCTGCACAGCTGCCCATGGTGCAGATACCTCTCTCCAAGGGTCCTTTATCCTCTGACTGCAGAGTCCACATGCTCTGTGAAGATCCCAACAGGTTAATTTTGGAGACAGAACCTCCGAGAACCATCAACTAGGCTCCGGTTAGAAGTCCTTTTAGAATTCTGTGCCCAACCAACATCCTGGGAGCATATCTTTTTCTTGTACGTGGTGAGAGGACACTCAAAGTTTGTTCAACACATACATATAAATATGTATAAATATGTATAAATAATGTAAAAACTCTCTTATCTGAGTAAAAGAATGGATTTGTATTATTTGCACACTTGCCAGGTGCACAGCTGGGTTGCACTGTTTTATGGGTGGGACCCACGGGGAGGGAACAAGCTCTGTTGCCACCAAGCCCTGGGCTCTGGCTGGAGAGGGAGGGGGTCTCCGTGCGCCATGGATCTCCATTTCCCTCTGGTGGCAGGTCTGTGCACTGCACCCGGTATTCCCGAGGCTCACATGCGGTTAGGTTTGAACAGAACCGGGCTGCAAAACCTTAAAGGACCGACCCTAGAGAATTTTGATCCCCCGCATTTCTCCAGTAGAAGTGTCGTGACCTGATTCTGAAAAGCCTCGGAATTCCCTCCAAGACTAGAACTTTGTTGGGGTTTCGGAGTTGCTCTAAAACATCAGCATACTCTGGGCCCCAGCGATGACTACTTTCTGATCATCCAGTGTCCTGCAGTTTTGTTTTCTCACTTGCGTTTGTGTTTATGGTCAGGCTGGTGCCAGGTGCTACCACTTGACCTGGCAGGGGAAGCACGGAGAGGCTCGGGCTCCCGGCTCCCTAGGGCCACACAGGTGCTGCAGCTGGAGGACTGCCCGCAGCACTCCACAGGGTAAGCCAGCCTGGCGCTGAGCCTGCGCTGCAGGCAGCACGCTTGGAGGTGAGGGCCAGTGGGCTTTCAGAAACGTGACTTTTTTCTCTTTGGTTTTGCCAGCCGAGCTCTATGACTTGTGGTGTTGTTATGGCCTACTAAAATATATATATATATATATATATTATATTTTTTTTTTTTGGAATGTGCTTTGGTGATACTTAAGAGCTGGCTACAAGCCTGAATGGTTGACAGCTTATTTTATACTTGTGCATATTCATGTTATTACAGCAAAAAGGAAGTAATCCAACCATGGAGGTCAAACTGTCCCTTTAAACGTGATCCAAGTGCTCTACATTTTGAGCCGATGGAATCGAGGCCAAGGTGAGTCTTCCACAGAGTCCCGGGGCGGGGGGGGGGGTTGGTGGTGGCTGAATCAGAAATGCCCTGCACGCAAGAGATCAGGCTTTCAGATGCTCGGTCCTTGTTCTCTCCCCTGTGCCTCCTGAATCATCTGGATTTAAAAACATCTGTTTTGGGCAGCCTGGGTTGCCCAGTGGTTTAGCGCCCCTTCAGCCCAGGGCATGATCCTGGAGACCCAGGATCGAGTCCCACATCGGGCTCCCTGCATGGGGCCTGCTTCTCCCTCTGCTGTGTCTCTGCCTCTCTCTCTCTCTGTATCTTTCATAAATAAATAAATAAATAAATAAATAAATAAATAAATAAATAAATAAATAAAGTCTTTTAAAAACATCTATTGTGATATGGATACACTCTGTGGTTTGTTTCTGTCAGTGGCGAGCTGATCTATAATCATTGGGGTATGGTACTCCTTTCCCTGGTGATTCAAGTCAAAATGTATTTAGCACTATTCATAGCATTTTGCCTGGCACCACAGAACACACAACATGTGATTCTTGCCCAAGAACAGGTTATAATTAAATTTGGAGGAAAGACACAATACATTCTTTTTTTTTGTTGTTGTTGTTGTTAAAGATTTTATTTATTCATGAGACAGAGAGAGAGAGAGGTTGAGAGAGGCAGAGACACAGGCAGAGGGAGAAGCAGGCTCCCTGCAGGGAGCCCGATGTGGGACTTGATCCCAGGACTCCAGGGTCATGCCCTGAACCAAAGGCAGACGCCCAACCACTGAGTCACCCAGGCATTCCTCATTCTTTAAATAATTGGAATATTACACATCACCTTTTGTCCCAATTGCCGTGTGTCTCTTAAGACTCTTTGTGTCTTTGCACCCAGCAGTAACCCTTCTGTAAAATCTCCCAGGAAGTGTAGAATGAAACCCAGTCCCCTTTGCCCCTTGGTGCTTCAAGGGCATCTGTCCACGTCCTGAGGCCTCCACTCCTATCTTCCAGAAGGGGCCCAGAGCATTCCTCAGGTCCACCCTCGGGAGGGCCTCCAGGAGGAGCTCTGCCTCTGATAAACATACTGCTTGTGTGTTCTTAGCATGTGCAAGGCTCCTCAGGGAGAGCCCAGGTCCCTACGGTGGAGGCCCCCTTCCACAAGTAGCTGCTCTGCCATTGCAAGGTCCACTCAGCCCTCCTAGGAAGGCAGTGGCCTCTTTCTGGGGTTGGCCAGTGACCCTGGTCACCAACAGGGCTGCACATGCCAAGAGCGCTATTGCCACAGACGTGTGTGTTGTGTGTGACTGCAGGTATGCACGCACATGTGGATATGTTCGTTCATGGGAGGTGTGGCCAGCTTCCGGAAGATTTGGGGTTTTTCATGCATTGAGTGGTGCATCATCTGGGGACCCCCAGAGTCATGAAGGAGCTGTTCCTGACTCAGTGTAGACTCTCAAAGGTTATGTGACTCCAGTCAAAATCCCCAAACACCAGCATGTAGTATTTCCTAATTTGGGGCTCATCAGCTACAAATCCAGTGAGTGTCTTTTAAAAGTGTGGCCTTATATCTCTAGGGCCTACAGATATAGGGCCTGTGTCTATAACATAAGGAAGCGTGTAAGCAAGGAGACAGAGTTTGTGAAAACTTAGACAATCCTCATCCCTTTCACGTGTAAATTATCCATTTTATCCTAAACAAGTTTATTTTTTCATTTCTCATCACTCTCTGGGTGGGTTAGGCCAGCTGGGCCTGGGTTGACAGTTGGATGACGTCATCCTTTGTTCTCCAGCCGCCCTGGGCTCTTTCAAGAAGTCCTGTCACCTTTGCTGGTGTCCCATTGGTCAAGACATGTCACATGACCCCTCTGCTCTGTCAGGATTTAGAGTCTGGATGGTCTTCAGAGGGAAGGATTATGTGGTCCCCATGACCCAATGGCAGAGTTGCACAAGCCCAACAGAGACCCACAGTGGCCCCGCGTGGTGTGGGTGGGCAGGTGAAGCTGCAAGTCCAACGATCAGAGAGGCGAGGGATGGTCTGCAGCCCAGAGCAAGTGGCACAGAGCACAGGTGGTCTGGGATGGGACAGCGAGCTGGAGTGGGGCTTGGGGGGCCAGACGAGGCCACCAGCTAGAGAAATTTGACATTTTTGCAGAAAGGGTGGTTCCACATGATTATTACTTTTAGCCCGGCTCACATTCTTGCTCAGGTGACTAGCCATTTTACTTCTAAAATTTCAAGTTGACTGGAAAGTCATACAATTCTGTTTTTGGCATTTATTGGTGCGAGTGACAGGGCGGAATGGAAAATATGTGGGTGAGTTTATATGATTAGTCTAAGGATGATTTGTTTCATCTTTTTTCAGTTGCAGATGCGTGTTGACATTTCTGTGGGCGTTATCTTTCTCATCCCAATTATGTGGTCAAAGGAAAAACACATTTAAACACTTGTAGCTCAGGCGGTTGTAACTTCTTTTTGGATGAATTTGGCACCAGGATTCTGGCAACATCGTGAGCCGAAGTTGCTGGAGATATATTTATTATGGCCTGCAGCCACTGCAGCAGAAGTGGAATTTTGTTTGAGGTTGTAAAGAAAAATGGCTTGAGGATTTATGGAAGGACAAATTGCTCGGGTATTAAGTGTAATCAGTGCTCCAGGTAATGAGGGGTGCGAGGTGGCAGCTTTATTTTGCTCCCTGCTCCTCTGTGAAAGGTTTCTGCCCTCCTTCACACCCCTTCTCTCTCTGCTCCTTCCACCGTCTTCAGCTCCTCTCTCTGTTCCTCTTTCTTTCTTCTGCCTGGCTTTACCCTTGAAGACAAAGTGGCCATTCTTGTGTCCTTGTAAGTCCCTAACTGCATGAGATACTGACAGGAGCCACCTTGAGGTTCAGTTGGGATGGGAAACCATGTGGGCCAGTTTTCCAGAAGGGCAGGCAGGAGTTTCCTTGGGAGATGAAGAGAAAATACAAGGAATGTTTAACCAGAGTTCCTAATACAATCTTTTTCTTGGGTGCATTCCCCTCCCACTGTAGTCTAGCATCTATTCTAGGGTTGGCACAGAGGTAGGCAGAGCCCAGATAGTTTCCTCCTTCTTGAAGGGAGGCTGAGAGAGGAGAGGAGGGTAGAGAGAGCTCGAGGGAGAGTTCAGAGGGAGAGACTGGGGGGAGGGAAGGAGGGAAGTGTCTGTTAGAAGATGCCAGAGAGGGGTAAGGAGGTGATGGCATTGTGTGCTCCAGCATGGTGGCTTACACGTGGAAGTAGGGTTATATAATTTGAGAGGGAGATCTGCAGGACATCTCAGCCAAGCACACAAAGGCGTTACTACAGGGATGCTCATCACAATATTGTTTATAATAGTAAAATGTTGGAAATAATTTGCATGTTCAATGATAAGGCAGTAGTTAAAGATTGTGGTTTTCCTTCCAATGAAATACTATGCAGACATTAACATAGCATAGTAGACCTCTACTTATTGACATTAAAGAGATCTATGATTTATGATATATTTTTATTTTATTTTGTTTTTTTAAAAAAGAGAGACAGAGCAAGCATGAGTGCAGGAGGGGAGGGGCAGAGAGAGAGAGAGAGGAGAGAGAGAGAATCTTAAGCAGGCTCTACACTCAGCATGGAGCTGGATGAGGGGCTTGATCTCAGGACCCTGAGATCATGACCTAAGCCAAAATCAAGAATCGGATGCCTAATGGACTGAGCCACCCAGATGACCCTCTACAATATAAATTTGAAAAGTACTTTGCAAAAATTTCTACTACTGCCTTAAAATTTACAGAACATGTCTAGTTGATCCATTTTTTTGGATCATATATATATGATCCATATATATGGATATATATATAAAACTCTATGTATCTATGCATGGAATATGTATATCTATGTATATATGCATGATCCATATATATGGATATAAATCCATATCATATATATAATATATTATATGACATATAATATGCCATATATAATATGGCATAATTAATAATATGATAATATATCATATTATATATATATATATACATATATATATATATATATAAAACTCTATGTATCTATGCATGGAAAAAATATGGAATAACAGACACCAAAATGTTTAACTGATTTTTTTTCCCTAAGTAGTAGGATTTAAGGCCACACTCCATTCTTCAGATATATGTATGTATATATATGAAGAAATACATAATTTCTTTCTGTATTGTCTGACATTTAAAATAATGAACATGAAAATTTTTGGAATCAGAAAATCATTAAAGGGATTGTCATTTTAAAAATAAAATCTATCCTGGGGCACCTGGATGACTCAGTCGGTTAAGTATCTGCCTTTGGTCAGTTCTGGTTCCCAGAATCGAGCCCCACATCGGGCTCCCTACTCAGCAAGGAGTCTGCTTCTCCCTCTTGCTCTGCCCCTGCCCCTGCTCATGCTCTCTCTTTCTCTCAAATAAATTAAAAAAATATTTTAAAAATTAAAATCTATCTTGTGTATTGCTTCAATGAGGTAAAGCTTTCTGAGAAACTTAATTCTAAGTAGATAATTAGAACTCTTTCCTATGTACTTTCCCCCCTTTCTCTGTCATAAACTTAAATTCATGTAGGTGGTTTTCCTTTTTTTAAAAAAAATATTTTATTTTTATTTGCTCATGAGAGACACCGAGAGAGGCAGAAACACAGGCAGAGAGAGAAGCAGGCTCCCTGTGGGAAGCTCGATGCGGGACTCAATCCCAGGACCCTGGGATCACGACCTGAGCCAAAGGCAGATGCTCAAACACTGAGCCACCCAGGTGCCCCCCAAACTTTTTAAAGGACTGACCTTGGGAGTCCTGGGGCCAGGATTTAGACTCAGTACCCAGGGCTCCCTTGGGGACAACCCTGAAGTAGTTTATTAGGATCAGGCTGCAATTGCCCTCCTTGGGGCTTTGGCCTGAGACTGAGCCTGTGCTGCCCATCCCTCGCCCCCTCATCTTGCTTTCCTTGCTTCCCAGTTGGCTCTAGGAGCACTGCTGCCAGAATCAATACATCACTTGCACAGTAATCATCATAGGGTCCACTTTGGGGGATTTTGACTTGAGACATGAGTCCTATGTATGGTGAAAGCCACCTGACATAGCTAATTGTATGTGGTGCACACAGGGTTATTGTCAACAGTGCACGTGTATCTTTGGGCCCACTGCTGACCCGTGAGCACATATAGAGATGTAAGGCCCAGCTGACGTCCTGGTAGGATGCACTTCTTGCTCGAGAGATGGAAACGAGTAGAACAAAGGTTAATAATATGCAGGTGCAGGATGTTATTTGAGACCTATTGGCCCACGTTTTCATCTTCAGGGCATTCTTTGCCAGCCTCTCCCTCCTACCGTGGCGTCTGGAGCAGCCAGATGGTCCTTTTGTCCTAAGTGTGACACAGGCCACAGGGAGACCCACCATTCCGAAGGTTGGTGTGGTCAAGGACAGGAGCTGTCTCAGTGGGGACTTGTGTGAACAGATGAACCAAGGGTCTGATGACACCTCCCCAAAGGCTCTTCACCCTCTAAACTTCCTGCACTTACATGCAACTCCAGGGAAAAGGGAGGGAGACCCTGACTGACATTGCATGAGGTTGCGTGAGTTTCTCCTCACCGTGGTAGGATGAGGCATGAAATGAGAAATCCAGCTGTGATACAGAAAACAAGAGCTGAGATCCTCCAAGCACAGATGGGTGGTGCAGATGGCAGCTCCGTGACAGGGAGCATGTGCAGCTTTCCTGGGTCCAGGGAGGCTCTGCAACACAGGTGTTTTCTTGCATAAAGTCTTTTAGTATCTCAGACCTTCAGGGAAGTGAAAGAGTTGCTTAAATCAATAAATGAGAAAAACCGTAGGCAAAATCACACCCTTATATGCTTTGCTTTGACTTGCTCTACTTTTAAGCTTGCCTGAGGTGAAATGATCCCCAATTCAAGGCTGGTTAGAACTAATCAGAAGAATTTTGTTTAACAAAGCAGAGGGAGGTCAGCCCTTTAAAAACAAAACATTCAAAAGATTGCATTTTTATGCAGACAAATGCATCAGATTTACTGAATCCTTCATATGTTCCCCCCCACCCCTCCACCTAAGGTGGTCACTTGACTTCTTCCAGATAAACAAAGGTGGGAGACCTGTTTGCCTGGCTAGTTACTCCTCCCTCTTTCCTTCATGGTAACTTTTGGAATGAAAAATGGGTACGTCAGACACTTGTTCCTTAAGGGACTTCTGTTAATCAATTTATTTTCCTATTTGTATATAGGGAGAATGAGATTTGCCTTTCTAGTTATTAAGGCAATAGAAAGTAAATGAATCCTTTTAAAGACTTTGGCTCGCATAGAATATTACCTGAGAAAACCAATGCTTTTATGATTGATAATATTGAGGATGACATTGACGATGACAATGTTGATAAGCTCCTTGTAGCAATCAGGGTGTTTGCTCAGAGAAGCAGGACCTCTAGGGAAGAGAACAGAATTCCCTGTCTAGCTATCCAGTTATTCATAGCAACACTCCAATGCTCCTGGGCAATTTGTATTTGGTGAATAAAGTATTTCAACATTTAGTCAAGCCTTCTTTTAAAGTTCTAATTAAAGGTTTACAATTTTCCATATGTAGGCCTCATTAAAGTTATTCTAAGATAATTTATAACTTGATTGCTTTATAAATGGAATCCTTTATATTTTGATCGTTAATAGATTATTGCTGGTATGCATGGGAAAACCATAAATTTTTATTTACCATATATTCTATTCATCACTTCACTTACTTTTTTTGGATTGTTAGGTTGTTGTTCATTTGCTTTTTTCCTTTTGATTTTTCCTTTTCAACATGAAAGGAGAGAAGGCTTTGGCTTGATCAGTATAGATTTGATGGAGCTTCATAAATTTTGAGATTTTGGTTATATAAAAAAAATTCTATCAAAAAGCCACAAATTGTGGGAGAACTATGTTACAGACTATAGATTCAAAGATGAAAATGCTCTTCTCATCTACAGGAATTCATACCAGAAGTCTTTCAGAGGCACAAAGATACACATGCACTGTTGACAGTAACCCTGTGTGCACCACATACACTTAGGTATGTCAGGTGGCTTTCACCATACATAGGATTATTTGCCTTTAACTGAAATGACGTGTGTCCTGTGTGTATTTGGGACAACATGTCTCTGGGAACCTTTGAAACTGGACTCAGCAGCCCTGACTGCTTTAATGGTGACATTGGAAGTAGGTAAAAGCAGCTTTTAGAGCACCTGACCATTCTGCTCATTATCGCACTTCCACTTTGCATTTGGAATATTTTCTTCCTTCCTTCCTTCCTTTCTTTTTTTTTTTTTAAGATTTTATTTATTTATTCATGAGAGACAGAGAGACGGGGTGGGGGCAGAGGGAGAAGCAGGCCCCATGCAGGGAGCCCGATGTGGGACTCAATCCCGGGACTCCAGGATCATGCCCTGGACCCAAGGCAGTCGCTAAACCACTGAGTCACCCAGGGATCCCCCTGGAATATTTTCTTAAATTGCATTTCTCTCTCTATCAACGATCAATGAGTGAGTCACTGAGATTCATGATAATTGGCATTCCTGATTATCAGATGTCTCAGAAGTGCTTCTGCATCTTTGGTGAAGTCTGGACTAATCTTGACTATACATTTTAGCCAAATTTAATCTGACCGCAATATTTTCTCTACTTTGGCTCCAAGTATCTAATTTCTTCCAGAAACCAAAGCAGATTTAAAAAATTCTCTGTCTTTATTTGTGTCCCCTGACTCTGCAAGTGCTGGTATTACCTGCTGTTTGAAGAAGCCAAAAACTGTCACATTAAGCATGAGCACCTGGGCTTCAGGCTCTGGCTCTGGGTAAATGACCGAACCTCGGTCCTTGATTTCTTATGCACATTCGTGATTATAATTTCAGAAGCATCAGATCAGTTCCTTGCCTTTTCAGCTTCTAGAGGCTGCCTGTTTCTTGGCTTGTGGTCACGTCACTCTGATCTCTGCTTCCGTGGTCACACCTTGTTCTCTGACTTTCCTGTTGCTTCCCTCCTTCACCCTTTATTTATTTATTTTTAAAATTTTATTTATTTATTCATGAGAGACACAGAGAGAGGCAGAGACACAGGCAGAGGGAGCAGCAGGCTCCCCATGGGGAGCCTGATGCAGGACTCGATCCCAGGACCCTAGGATCACGCCCTGAGCCAAAGGCAGATGCTCAACCACTGAGCCATCTAGGCATCCCCTCTTCCACCCTTTAAAGACCTTGGGATTTCACTGAGCCCAACCAGAAGATCCAGAATAATTTCCCCATCTCAGATTCTTTATTCATATCTATGAGGCCTCTTCCATGCTAAGGTAACATATTCATGGGTCACAGAGATTAGGAGGCAGACAAGACATTCTTGGAGGCAGTTACTCTGCTCCTGCAAAGGGTGATTTCTAACTATTTCTGTCACACTCCCTTGTGAGAACTCTGCAATTCCCTGTGCTTGACTCTGGGGATCGCTGGAGTGTACTCAGCTCAAAGTGCTAATAAGCCTCGACTAAGTGACACAAGCTAGAGGGCATGAGTCATGAGCTAGATCTGAGCTCATTAGCTGGAAACTAATAAACTCACAGAGTAGCATCACCGATAGTACACACAGCGCCATCTATGGTCTAAAATCATAGAGTTGTGACTATAACTACTCCATGTATTTTTTACTTTTTTAAAAAAAATTACAAAAAGAATACATCAAGACATGGTTGTTACAAAAAATTCAAATGCAGAATACGGAACTAGAAAGACTACAAGGCGAAAGTCAATTTTCACTTCTCTCTTCAGAGAGATAAATACTATTAGCATTCTGGAATGTGTTTCTACGCAGCTTCCATTTGCCCTTCTGATCTGCTCCCTACCCTTCTCTACCTGGCTTCTGGGTGGCTGACCTCTGCAGACTGCATGAATGATCCTTCGCTCTCTGGCCTCTCGCTGGACTTGGCCAAAGGGAGGCACTTGTAGGAGATGGGAATGTGGGAGGTGAATGACATCAGGGTGTTTATTCCCTCTTGTTCCCTTCCTGTTGGTTTACCATGAGTTGGTTGCATCTCTGCCAAAAGCCAAAGTGATCTTGTCCGTAAAGCCACCTTCTCCAGGTTATGTCAGATTTGGGAATTATAATAGTTCCCTGCTCTTAGTAGTCTTGGGCATTGCGCTAAATCTTATTCTTTCCCCAAATTCCACCTGTACTTTTATCAAATTTTTTTCAAAGTATCTAGTTTTGATGCCAGGATCCTGATAGAGACAGAGTATGTCCTTTCACATTTTGCTATGACTTTATACACACACACCTGCTCACATGCATGAGTAGTAAGATGGTAAACTGGATCAAGGGGTGTGTGGTGAGAAAGAAAGTCAAAGAGAGACAGAGATAGAGAAAGACAAGGCAAAGGAGTGGTATTTGATATAAATTACTATGCAGGTATTTTAAAATCGGTGGTCAAGAACTGGTTGAACTGCTCACATGAAGAGCTAGGTCACTGCAGGTGGTAGAGCTAGGTCATTGCAGATTAGAGAGTACTTGTCAGGAGGATTACTTTGAAAAGATGTAACTCAAGTTGCTCTGAGTATCTATCCTATCTCCTAAGGGTGGGAGCTTGGAGATGATTCTCCTTTATCTCAAGCCAATGAGGGAGCTTTAATGGGGCCCTTCTGAGTGAGGGGACCAGCCTCTGACACACAGCTAAAAATGAAGAGGTTCTCTCAGCCAGAGGCAGTGGAGTAGGGTGAACCTGGGTGCACTGTACTCATCTGGAGATGGCAGGTGGGGAGGGTGGGAGGCAGGTATATGAGTGCTTCTCAAGGACCAGATGTGGACCATATGGGAGAGAGAACAGGTCATTTTCAATGGTGTCCACGAGGGCCACCTAGAGGGGCTATAGATATCAACCACATGAATCCCTGTGGCTCCAACTCCCAAAGAAACAAGCATGAGGGAATAGCCATCTGGAGAAAAAAAAAAAACAAAAACAAAACACAGCCAACATTTGTTGCATGTGCTTTACAGGAGGCCTGTGAGGTACTCCCAAAAGCACCCAGGAGAGAATGATGCCAGCCTACAAGATCTCCAGTTAGGCAAGAATTCTCTACTTCCAAACCTGGAGGGGTCAGAATCCTTTAGCAAGCTGAGGGTTGGAAAACCATATGGAAGGAGAACAGAAGAAGGAGCTTCAAGGTCTGCAGGCTTCCAAGTTCACCAGGCTTCAGCATGAGCAGGTTGGGAGAAAATCTAATTTAAGTCAAGTTTGGGATTTTTTAAAATATATAGGACCAGACATCTCCAGTTGCAGAGTTGATGCTGTGTTTATGACTTAAAGCAGTCACAGGATTTGTTTATCACCTACGAGTTTACAGAGGCCATGACACCACCTGAATTTCTCCCCTACGTAGAGAATGAACTTTTCCCATTGTATCTTTTATTTTTATTTATTTATTTTTATTTATTTTTAAATTTCATTTATTTATTTATGATAGTCATACACAGAGAGAGATAGAGAGAGAGAGGCAGAGACACAGGCATACGGAGAAGCAGGCTCCATGCACCGGGAGCCCGACATGGGATTCGATCCCGGGTCTCCAGGATCTCGCCCTGGGCCAAAGGCAGGCGCCAAATCGCTGCGCCACCCAGGGATCCCTTATTTTTATTTTTATTTATTTTTATTTTTTTCCATTGTATCTATTTTAAAGGACTGGTGGAAGACAAAAATAGGGATGTTTTCTCATTAGATCTTATGAGTCTTTCCTGTTCCATATACATCTTTTAAAATTTTTACATGATCATTATTATGCTTTACATCCTCTTCTGGAACTCCCTTGATTCACTGAGGGATGTATGTTAGAGATCTTCATGTGTCCTATAATTTCACTGACCAGTGACAACCCAGAATTCCCATCTGGACGTATGATACTTAATTTAACTACTCCCTTATTGATGAGCATTCCTATTATTTTAATTTTCTTTTTTACCATTAGTCAACATTTTTCACCACCTATGTGATGTAGACGAATAGATTTTCTGATGTGCAGGGGCTCTTGCAAAGACATTGACCTCATGTTGCCTTTATCTGCCTATCTGTTATTCTGTTTTTTGACAACAGCACTTCATTTTCCTTTGTGGAAAGGGAGATATAATAAGAAAGCATCTCAAATCATTGTTTTCCACTGTGCTTTTTTTTTTTTAAGGATTTTATTTATTTATTTATGAGAGACAGAGAGAGGCACAGAGACATAAGCAGAGGGAAGAAAGCAGGCTCCCTGTGGGGAGCCCAATGAGGGACTCAATCCCAGCACCCTGGGATCACGACCTGAGCTGAAAACAGATGCTCAACCACTGAGCCACCCAGGTACCCCCCACTGTGCTTTTTTTTAAAGCAAATACAAAGAGGAGCCAATGCTTGCCCTTCCTGGAGAGGAAACTGCATCCTGCCTATTTGTCATGCGATCTAAGCCAATCAGATACTCCCTCCTGGGAACTTGATTCTTGAACAGAGTGACACAAATTGGAAAAGGTTTAGGGATGATTTGTCCTAAAAGAGATGTCCTATAGAAGTTAGTCAAATGTTTCTGCCCTTAGATCTCCTGAGTCCTATTTTTCTTGAGACCTTGGTATTCAACCTTTTGTTCAATCCAGTGAACTTTGAACACTGGTTTAAATTATTACCTAATTTAGCCCGAGTGTGTCTCTATTATTTGTAGATGATATAAAGAATATAAGCCATAATATTTTGGCAAATGTCTCTAGTTGCCCTCCAATCCGAGGTAGCAGCTTAAATCTCCACAAATAGTTGGAAACTCCTGGACTTCATTTTATTCCGATTTGCTTTTAGCAGTTCTGTGGTGGTATAGAAAAAGGTTTCCTTTTATTCCATTTTCCTGATACAATACGACTTAGGTTTCCTGGTGGAGTGATTTTTATCTGTTTCTAAATGAGCTAAATGATATTTGCTACAAAGGCTTGGCCAACAAATAACTCATTTATTATTGCTAGAATGCAACTGGCTTGTATTTAACTTGCCAGAGGTAAAGTTGATGAAATGGCCCAGTGTCAAATTAATTTTATTTATAAGTGGAGTGATTCACAAGGCTATGAGCCACAAACTTGGACTCCAAGTGTTCTAAAACGGAGTATTCTCACATGATCACCTTAGCAACTGTAAATAATGACATAATCGTCAAATACCAGCAAAAAGAACAGTCAAGCATGCTACAAAAAGTTCCTTTAATTAATATCATGTTTGCCAATTACCTTATTCTTACTGAAATGTATATTAGAAAAACCAGCTGTAGAAGTAGAATAATTTGTGATTTGAATTGAAAGTACATGAAAAAAAATCAGATTCTCCAACTGGGCAATGCCACTATTAAAAGCAATACAGGTAGAGTTCATTGCTCTGTGTGAAGAGAAATGTCCAGGTTGTTGAAAGACAATGGGATCCATACATAAGAATGAATGATAGTGAACAATCACCAAGAACTGTATGTACCAGAAAGAGTATGGAGAAAAGGAATCATGCCGACCACCAACTTCTTGAAATATTTCCTGCATCATGAATAAATGGGCAAAATGTACACATTTGACTTTTGTCCCCTCTTCTCACTGTAACTACCTTTGTTGAAATTTAAAGAATAGAAAATGTCCAGAGGAGAGAGAATTATAATGTGGGAACAGGGGCTTTGCAAGATTATGTATAGGAGCTGGAGATAATTAAATCAATTACCACCATGTGTCTTATAGGATCTTAGAAAGGAAGATTGCTTAAGCAAATAAAGTTGTGTTGTTTTGTTACTAAGATACATGGAAAAGATTGCCTTTCATGTGCCAAGCAGTGCAACTGACAGGCAGAGAAATTGCCAAGTGCTTGAAATAAAGGCTAGTTGCCAAGGCCTCCAGTGTAGTGGGCTGATGAGAGTGGACATTCCATGCTTCTCGTATTTCACAATTAAGAAAGGTGTTGCTGTATGCAGGTTCACGGAATCTCCCTTGTGTTTTGAGTTTCTTAAGATTTTTTTTAAACCTAAAGCCATGTATCTAATACTTTTTCTGAGTCAAATGAGAAAGCCATATGGTTTTTCTCCTCTAATTTATTAATGTGGTTAGTTACATATATTCTAATGTTAAACCTTGCCTCAATTCCTGGGATCGAGCAAATCTGGAAAAGAGATATTTTCATTCTTATACTTGGCTGGATTTGATTTGTTCTGCTATTTAGATTTTTGTATTGGTGTTTACAAGTTAGATCATCTGCAATTTTCTTTCATCATACCATTGTCTAGTTTTGGCATTGAGGCTCTGTTAACCTCACAGAATGTTACTGAGGCAGTACTCCCTCATTTCCATCTTCTAGAAGACTGGAATGATCTTTCTTTGGATTGACTCTTAAAATTGGCTAAAACTGAAATTTTGTTTTTGGGGAGATATTTAACTACATATTAAACTTCTTTAAAAACTGTAGGACCATTTAGGCCTTCTCTTTCTTCTTGAGTCAAGTTTAGTAAGTTATAATTTTGCAGGAATTTATTTCATAGAAGTTTTTAAATATATTAACATTGTATTTATGAGCAGATCAAATAATGATGAGCAAACAATTATGATAATCCATAATATTCTCTTTTCCCTTTAATATCTGCTCTTTGTATAGTTGTAGTTTCTTTTTTATTCCCATTACTCTTTATTGTGACTTCTTTCCCTTTATCTTGATAAATCTCACTAAAGATTTGGTTATAATAATATAATATAAACCCAATTGTTTTTTGATTATACTTTCTGTTGTACCTTTGTTCTTTTTCCTTAATGTCTGCTCATTTCTTTACTTTCTCCTTTACATAATTTATTCTTGGGGATACCTGGGTGGCTCAGCAGTTTAGTGCCTGCCTTTGGCCCAGGGTGTGATGCTGGAGTCTCGGGATTGAGCCCCACATCGGGCTCCCTGCATGGTGCCTGCTTCTCCCTCTGTCTGTGTCTCTGCCTCTCTCTCTCTCTCTGTGTCTCTCATTAATAAATAAATTAAATCTTAAAAAAATAATTTATCCTTTTGTTCTCCTAACTTCTTTTTTTTTTAATTTTTATTTATTTATGATAGGCACACAGTGAGAGAGAGAGAGAGGCAGAGACACAGGCAGAGGGAGAAGCAGGCTCCATGCACCGGGAGCCCGACGTGGGATTCGATCCTGGGTCTCCAGGATCACGCCCTGGGCCAAAGGCAGGCGCTAAACTGCTGCGCCACCCAGGGATCCCTGTTCTCCTAACTTCTTAATTGGACATTCAGCTTGGGTTCAATCTTATAATTTTCTTTTCTTTTCTTTCTTTCTTTCTTTCTTTCTTTCTTTCTTTCTTTCTTTCTTTCTTTCTTTCTTTCTTCTTTCCTTTCTTTCAAGAGCAGGGGGAGGGGCAGAGGGGAGCAAGAGTGAGGATCTCAAGCAGACTTCATGCTCATTGAAGAGCCCAACATAGGACTCAATCCCACGAACCTGAAATCATGACCTGAACCAAAACCAAGAGTCTGATGCTTAACTGACTGAGCCACCCAGCTGTCCCTTGTTATAATTTTAAATATAGGTGTTTAAAGCTATATATTTTTCAGTTTTGCAACATCCTACAAATTACGGTATGTGTAACATTATTGTGCAAATTCTGAACACTTAAAAATTTCTATTATTCAAATTTTTTACAGATTTACTACTTTATCAGATTTATACACCCATAATTGAAAAATCAATGTTGCAATCATTCCTATTAGAAGTTACATTGCATTAGAAGTTACAAACAGAAGAAAAAGGTTACACACTTTAATTTTTGCTTGTTACTCTTAAAATTTTGCCATACTTAATTGAAAAACTCAAAATTAATTTCCCAAATCTTTCCCTGAACAATACAAGTTTATTTTAACACTCTGAACAACAATTACCCCAACTTCATTTCATTTTTTTGTGATCCAGTATTTTAGTTGTCTTTTTTAACTCCATGATTAGACATTATTTTGATTATACAATGGATGTCTGTTTAGGTTCCCTACATATTTCCAAATGTTTCCTTTGCTCATTATTCCTTCTTGATTCCCAGACCTTCATTCTTTCTTGCTTCCCAGACCTTCATTCTAAGGTCATGCCTTTCTTCCTGATATACTTTTGGAAGTTTCTATAGTGAGGCACCTGGTTTGATTTTGGCTGAGGTCATGATCTTGGGGTTGTGAGATCTGGCCCTGCTTTGGGCTCCATGCTTAGAGCAAAGTGTGCTTGGAACACACTGTCCCTCTCCCTCTGCACCGCCCCCCCCTTGCTCTCTCTCTTTAAAATAAATAATTAAATAAATTTTTTTAAAAGAAGTTTCTGTAGTAAAAGTCTATAGGTAGTACTTATTCTCAAGTTCTATTTATCTGAAAATGGCTTTATTTTACCAAATTCTTGAAAGATAATTTCTCTGGGTATGCAATTCTAAATTTATAGTTATTTTTTCTCAAAGTCTGAAGATATTATTCTACCATTTTCAACCTCCTGTTGTTGAGAAATCTGTTGTTGACTTAGCTTTTCATAGGGTCTGTGATATCCTATCTGATTAACCTTAGACTTTGGAAATTGTGAGAGCCTAAAATGGGGATGCTTTCATTTGAAGAGGGTTTGTGTTTGGTTCTGCAAGGGACAGAAGATGTCTCTGACCTAGGACACTCAGTACTCCAGGCTGATATTGGGCTTGGGAGTGCTCAGATTCAGTCTCTGGCTTGTGGTAAGCCCAAAGATTAATCATGGGGCCCCTTAAAAGCCTCTTTCCATCACACATATACCATGTTCTGTTAATTCTACCTCCCAAGATCCTGTCTGTGAATGCATTTCACACATCCTTTGGTCCAGCCAACCTGAACTTCTCAAAGCTCTCTTTCTCCTTCCTCATGTCAGTCTCTCTGGTTAGGTCCTGTGATCACCATTTCCACTTGCAATACCTCTATTTCAAGGTCTGGCTCAAATGCTCACTCTTTTAAGACACCTTTTATTATCTCTTCAGCTTAGCAAGCTTGTGTCTCCTGTGCATTAAGCATCACACACACACACACACGTGCACACATGCACAGATGCACACACATAGATGTATACATACAAACATACAGATGCACACATACAAACACACAGAGATGCACACATACAGATGCACACACACACAGGCAGGCACACACACAGTCATATCCTTCCCTCTGGAACTAATTGATTTGGAGCTGTGTCTCAGAGTTTCTTTCCTTCTCTTTCGTACTACTCTGAAGCTGGCTTTTTAGGTCAGGTAATATTTCTTTCTTATCATTTTTGTAAGGATTTTATTTATTTATTCATAAGAGACACACAGAGAGAGGCAGAGACATAGGCAGAGGGAGAAGCAGGCTCCCTATGGGGATCCTGATGCGGAACTCAATCCCAAGACCCCGGGATCACGCCCAGAGCTGAAGGCAGACACTCAACCACTGAGCAACCTAGGCACCCCTATATTTCATTTGTATCCAATTTGCTGACTTTTCCACTCCAATCCCATCTGTAATAATTCTTCCACATAAAGGTGAAATGTATTTATAGGCTCCCATGTGTTTTAAAGGGAGCATGGTGGAAACATCCCGGAGAAGACAGTGGTGGCTGTAACTGTATAATCACGCCCAATGGCTCCCTGAAGGCTCTCTAGATGGAGGGTTGGACTGGAAGTGGGGTGTATTCAGTGGATGCTTTCAGGGAACTTAATTCTGAAGAGCTAAAAGGCCAAGGACTCTCTGCTGATGTGTATTTTAATTGGAAAATGGGGGGGGGGTGGGAACCCCAGAGATACAATCTTGAATGAATGATTCAATCTTGAATAAGTGAGTGGAACTCAGGGCTGGTAGCAGAAGGACATCAGAGCAAAGCAGGAGAGTGAGGGCAGTGGGCAGAGGATCATGCTTGCCAGAGAGATTCTCCATCCTCCCTTGAGGAACTCTGGCAGTCTCTCTTCTCAAAGAAGCTCTAATTTGGTGGCTCAGCAGTTTCAAGTTTTCCTTGTGATATTTGAAACTTTACATATTTTCTTTCTTGCCGACAGTTATAATAAGACATCTTGCTTTTAAAAAATACATTCCAGTGACATTTTCATGTTAGGCTCTGCAAACCAAGCAAACAAGTGCCTGAAGAGACTATCCAGCTTGATTAATTAGCCTTATTTAGGAGTTTACTAACTATTGCAATATGCAAAGTGACCACATTTGAACTGCTACATTTGAACTTCTATTTGATATAAAGTTTACTAAAGCATGCAGATGAGTCACACGTTACAGTGGATGATACATGATTAAGCCTTGTGCAATTTGCCACCAAAATATCATTCTTCTGAAAGATCATTCCAGACACTGAGTCTTACTCACACCTGTGCCTCCTATATTTGTTTGTTGAAGGTCAATTAAGATATTTAAAAATGATTTCTAAGGCCCGGTGTGTTCTCTACATCCTTCATGGTTCCATGGGATACCAAAGAGGAATAGGAGTTTGCCATCAAGCCAGGAGCAATAACACATGATTATGAATGATGTGATGTAGGTATGGATGTTAAAGGAATTTTCAGGAAAAAATTCTTTGAGGATCTAGTCAGAGAAGACTTCCAGGAGGAGGTGGCATAAGACTGGAATACACGCTGCAAGAAAACATTTGTTGAAGCAAACTAATTAGGTGAAAAATAAAACAAAAACAAGTGGGAGCCTTCTAGGTTAAGGGAGGTGTACAGAGGAGGGGTGGCCAACAGGAGCAGTGAGGAGGGAAACTGCATCATTTCCATTCACAGGGTGCTGTCAGGGGAGCCCTGCTAAATGCAATGAGGCTGCAAGTGGAATCTGTCCTTGATGGGCCTCTGCACAGCATTTATGAGCTACAATATATGTCATATTTTATGAGCACACAAGAAGGATCCTTGCCAGAAAAGCAAACGAGAAAGTCATAACCTAGCAAAAAAACAGCACACAGGTTAGTGGGACACACAGACAGCAGACAGCTGAGACAACGGTATAAATACGAGAAGGCAATGGAGGGTAGGCTGTCATGTTCTGTGACCCTGTGAAGGAGGCATTCTGGGGCCTGGGCAGGTGGTGTGCCTTTTCCAGCAGCATGGCCTCAGCTGGAAGAAAGGGCAGTAAGCTTAGAGTTAAGATTCAAAGAGATAAACCATTGGTCAGTGAACCTGGGATTTGGCAGGAAAACGGGGACATGGCAACCATATCAACCTGTGGTGGCTGGCCCCCAGGTCAGCCCTCTATGGTCTGTGCCTCCTGGTTTTCACACCTTATGTAGTCACCTCCTGTGCAGAATCATGGTTGGTCTGGGTTACCCATAACATGTGATGTAAGAGGAGGTAGGTGACTTCCAGGGCTTGTCATAAAAGGCTGTGCTGCTTCTTCTTGGGTCTTCTGCTCTGTTTTGTGCAGGGAATGCCAACCGCCATGCTCTGAGGACACTCAGCCCAGCTGGAGAGGAACCGAGGCCATCAGCCAACAGGCAACACCAACTTCCAGCCGTGCAAGTGAATCCTCTTGAAAGTGGGTGCTCCCGCCCCAGCCAACCCTCAGATGACAGTGCCCCCGAGCTGACCTTCTGACTGCATCTCAGGAGAGATCTCCAACTAGAAGTGCCTAGCCTAACTGCTTGTGAATTCCTGACCCACAGGAGCTGTAAGGGACAACACATGAGCACTGCTTTGAGTCACCAGTATTTGTAATAACTGGAATACAAACCTTCTGGAAAAAGAACAAACAAATGAAAAACCCCACACCTGACATATACTTGGGTAATTGTTGAGTCATGGACTAGAAGAGAAGGAGATCATGTGGAGAGTGTCCCTAAATCTGCCTTTCTGACAGGACAGGTTGGTCAAGATGATGATTAAATTATGTGAGCACATGGACTCCTCTCTGGTAGCAGTGGCTAATATTGTTTATACCAAATCAGCTACATGATCTGATTGGAGAAATTATGGTGTATGCAAACCCCAAAGCCCTCAACACCCACCTGCTGAATGAATTAAAGAAACAAGAAACAGGATGTGTGTCATCAATGAAGAAAACTGAATTGGTCACACAATTAATTGTTACCCATTCCTTCATCACCTTGGAAATAATAAATGAGTATCCTCTTGCAATTACTAAACTCATGGCACTGATTGTCTAAGATGGGAAATCTAGATTTTTTTTTTGAGAGAGAGATAAGGTAGAGAAGGGCAGAGAGAGAGGAGAGAGAAAAATCTTTTTTTTTTCTAAAAGATTTTATTTATTCATGAGACACACACACACAGAGGCAGAGACAGAAGCAGCCCCCCCCCCCCAAGGAGCCTGATGCGAGACTCGATCCCCATCTCCGGATCAGGACCCGAGCCCAAGGCAGACGCTCAACCCGCTGAGCCATCCAGGCGTCCCAGGAGACAGAAAATCTTAAGCAGGTTCTACACGCAGTGCAGAGCCGGATGCAGGGCTGGGTCTCATGACCACAACCCTGAGATCATGACGTGAGCTGAGATCGAGTCGGATGCTTCTCACTTGCTGCTTGCTCTCTGCGGCCACGACCCCACCTCTGCCCATCGCCATGGAAGAGGAGATCGCCACTCTCGACAGTGGCTCCGCATGTGCAGGGTGGGCTTCTCTGGGGATGGCGCCCCCGAGCTGTGTTCCCATCCATCATCGGGCAACCCCAGCCCTAGGGCATGAGGTGGGCATGGGCCAGAAGGACTCTTACATGGGTGATGAGGCCCTGACCAAGCGGGGCATCCTGACCCTTAAGTACCCCATCGAGCACGGCATTGTCACCAACTGGGACGATGTGGAAAAGACCTGGCACCACACCTTCTACAATGAGCTGCACGTGGCCCCCGAGGAGCACCCTGTGCTGCTGACCGAACCCCCCCTGAACCCCAAGGCCAACCATGAGAAGATGACTCAGATCATGTTCGAGACGTTCAACACCCCAGCCAAGTACGTGGCCATCTAGGCTGTGCTCTCCCTGTACGCCTCTGGCCGCACCACTGGTATCATCATGGACTTTGGGGATGGCATCACCCACACTGCCCATCGACGAGGGGTACGCCTTGCCCCACGCTGTCCTGCGTCTGGACCTGGCTGGCCGCGGCCTGGCCCACCACCTCATGATGATCCTCACCGAGCGTGGCTACAGCTTCACCACTGCGCCAAGCAGGAGATCGTGCGTGACATCAAGGAGAAGCTCTGCTACATCGCCCTGGACTTCGAGCAGGAGGTGGCCATGGCTGCGTCCTTGTCCTCCCTGGAGAAGAGCTAGGAGTTGCCCGAGGGGCAGGTGATCACCGTCCAGTGGTTCCGCTGCCCAGAGGTGCTCTTCCAGCTTCCCTCCCAGGTGTGGAGTCCTGCGGCATCCACGAGACCACCTTCAACTCCATCGTGAAGTGTGACGTGGCCATCCGGGAGGACCTTTACGCCAACACGGTGCTGTCTGGCGGAACCACGATGTATCCTGGCATCACCGACGGGATGCAGAAGGGGATCACAGCCCTGGCCCCCAGCACGATGAAGATCAAGATTATTGCTCCTCCTGAACGTAAGTACTCCACGTGGATCGGAGGCTCCAGGCTGGCCTCGCTGTCCACCTTCCAGCAGGTGTGGCTCAGAAGCAGGAGTATGATGAGTCGGGCCCCTCCATCGTCTACCGCAAGTGCTTCTAAATGGACTGGGCACAGATGTGTAGCATTTGCTGCGTGAGTGAATTCCGAAGTATAAGTTTGCCCTGGCAAGTGTATACACCTCATGCTAGCCTCATGAAACTGGAAGAAGCCTTTGAAAAGAAATTTGTCCTTGAAGCTTGTATCTGATATCAGCACTGGATTGTAGAACTTGTTGTTGCTGATCCTGACCTTGTATCCAACTTAACTGTTCCCTTGGTATATTTTTAATATCCTGTACATATCTTTGATTTAAACCCTTTAGCCCCTTAGCACATGTGGCTCGGTCACTTCATGGCTGAGGTTGAGAACATGTTTATGGGAGAGAAATCCACTGATTTGGAGAATGTGCAAGACCATCGGGTTCTTGATCTGTGCGGTATCATGAGCCCCCTATTCCAGGATTTCTCTAGAGGCTGGCAAGAGTCTGAGCCAGTTGTCATTTCTGTCTTGCAGGTCTAACAGGGTTGGGAATGTCCGAGCCTTAGGACCCACTTTCCTGTCTTATCTGATGTTTTCCTGCCAGAACACCGTGGGTGGTTAATTGCCTTGAGTTGGAAAACGGTTTGCATTTACAACTGTAAATTTATCCATCCTTTTAATTTATGTAAGATTTTTGTACACAATTCTCAATTCTTTAAGAGATGACAACAAATTTTGGTTTTCTACTGTCATGTGAGAACATTAAGCCCCAGCAACGCGTCATTGTGTGAGGAAAATAAAGTGCTGCAGGAAAAAAAAAAAAGAGTCGATGCTTAACTGACTGAGCCACCCAGGCACTCCAGGAAATCTAGTTTTTCTAAGTTGTTCTTGCAGGAGTGTCTCTCAGACAGTGAGGACATCTGTCTGCTGATACAATGACTCTCTAGTTAGGCATGGAAGGTGTCCAGTACAGTCAGGATTTGAGCAGGAGTGGAGTGGCAGGGACAGAGGTCCAAGCTTCCACTTCCTTCCTGCAGATGCCCATTCTACCAAGCTGGTGCTACTGAATTCAGAACGTCCCCCAGCTGATGTGCACTCAACCGGTGTTTACTGTGCCCTGTGTGAGTCAGGTCACATGCCAGTGCTGGGCTACAGGGGAGCAAAACCAGGCATGGTCTCTGGCCTACTGGGGCTTCCAGTCAAGCACTATGGATAAACACCCAGAGAAGTGCAAACATGCAGCTGTGAGAAGGGCTCGTAAAGGAAAGTCATATGGTGCTTCGAGTGGGTAGGCAGGAGGCACTTTGCCAGCCTGCAGGGGTCTGGGGGACCTTGATAGGAGCTGAAGGATAAGAAGGAAGGCAGAAAGGAGTGGGGGAAAAGGATCAGCTGGTGCAAAAGCCCTGTAGCGGGCAGCAGCACAGTGACTTGGTAACTCGGGGACCAAGGAGGGTTGGTGGCCTGGGGGCATGGTTATTGCAGCAGGAGCCCCCGGGGATGGGGGGTGGGTGGGTTCTTCCACTGAGAGAAGAGAAGGAGAGCCGGGAAGGCCCTGAAAGCAAAGAAGATGGAGACTTTGTATAGGAGAAGCAGAGAAGCCAGGACAATCCTGAGTGTCGGGGGCCAAGGAAAGGATGCTTCTAGAAGGAGGAAGAGGTTGTGGGGATGCTGCTGCTTGAAGCCAGAGCAGAGGATGGAGGTTCCTTCCTGGGATGGATATAACCCATGAAATAGCTCAACTGCACCTTTTCTTTTCAAGAACATCGTATACATAATTACTGAGTATAGCTCATGAATTATATTAGAGAAGCCTGCTGATTTGAATGGTACAAAATCATGGAAAGTTTCTTTTTGGGTGCCACTTCTGTGCAGATCCTCAAGGATATAGGAAGAAATGGGCTTCCTTTGCTTCTCAAATGTGGCCTGAAAGAGTTGGTGATAAAGCTGATGCAAATGGCTAATATCCCACTGTATATACAGACCACATCTTCTTTATCCATTCATCTTTCGATGGACACCGAGGCTCCTTCCACAGTTTGGCTATTGTGGACATTGCTGCTAGAAACATTGGGGTGCAGGTGTCCTGGTGTTTCATTGCATCTGTATCTTTGGGGTAAATCCCCAACAGTGCAATTGCTGGGTCGTGGGCAGATCTATTTTTAACTCTTTGAGGCACCTCCACACAGTTTTCCAGAGTGGCTGCACCAGTTCACATTCCCACCAACAGTGCAAGAGGGTTCCCTTTTCTCCGCATCCTCTCCAACATTTGTGGTTTCCTGTCTTGTTAATTTTCGCCATTCTCACTGGTGTGAGGTGGTATCTCATTGTGGTTTTGATTTGTATTTCCCTGATGGCAAGTGATGCGGAACATTTTCTCATGTGCATGTTGGCCATGTCTATGTCTTCCTCTGTGAGATTTCTCTTCATGTCTTTTGCCCATTTCACGATTGGATTGTTTGTTTCTTTGCTGTTGAGTTTAATAGGTTCTTTATAGGTCTTGGATACTAGCCCTTTATCTGATATGTCATTTGCAAATATCTTCTCCCATTCTGCAGGTCATCTTTTAGTTTTGTTGACTGTTTCTTTTGCTGTGCAGAAGCTTCTTATCTTGATGAAGTCCCAATAGTTCATTTTTGCTTTTGTTTCTCTTGCCTTCATGGATGTATCTTGCAAGAAGTTGCTGTGACCAAGATCAAAAAGGGTGTTGCCTGTGTTCTCCTCTAGGATTTTGATGGAATCTTGTCTCACATTTAGATCTTTCATCCATTTGAGTTTATCTTTGTGTATGGTGCAAGAGAGTGGTCTAGTTTCATTCTTCTGCATGTGGATGTCCATTTTTCCCAGCACCATTTATTGAAGAGACTGTCCTTTTTTCCAGCGGTAGTCTTTCCTGCTTTGTCGAATATTAGTTGACCATAAAGTTAAGGGTCCACTTCTGGATTCTCTATTCTGTTCCATCAGAAAAGGACAAACATTATATGGTCTCATTCATTTGGGGAATATAAAAATTAGTGAAAGGGAAAAAGGGAAAGGAGAGAAAATGAGTGAAAATATCAGCGAGGGTGACAAAACATGAGAGACACCTAACTCTGGGCAATGAACAAGGGGTAGTGGAAGGGGAGGTGGGCGGGGCGTTGGGGTGACTGGATGATGGGCACTGAGGGGGACACTTGGCGGGATGAGCACTGGGTGTTACGCTATATGTTGGCAAATTGAACTCCAATAAAAAAATAATAAGCTCCAAAAAATAAATAAATAAAAATAATAACACAAAATATTACAAAATAAAATAAAAAAATAAAGCTGATGCAAAAAAAAATGGTGCCTTTTCTAAAGTGTAAATAAAAGAGGCTCTGGTCTGAAATGCCCCCCTTGATGTTTTATTGCTGGTAACTCACAGAAGTGTTCTTTTAGGCCACTTCAGAGTGGCCTAAAACGCAGAGAGCGCTGAATTTACAAAGGGAGTATCACAATTTGCCCTTTGGCTCTGCCGCTTACTAACAGTATATACATGGGCTGGGGAGATAGCCTCAGTTTATACCTCTGTAAAATGGGCATAATAGTGTGTCTTCTTCCTTCATCGTTTGTGAAGGTGAACGAGATCATGCCTTGTGAATTGAAAAGCACCACATACTTATAGTTAAGAGTATCTGAAGCCATCTCAGTCACTTACACTTCAGCTAGAAGGAGGTACAAGAACGTCCTTGAAGACTGGTTTGGTGGTGCAGGCGTGGGGGAGTTGGCACAGTGCCCATGGTTACTGTGTGCCAGGGTCAGCGGTATGACAGAGGGTGCCACCCAGGAGGAAAGAGGCTGGGGGTCTGTTCTTCATCACCTTCTCCAGGGCTGTCACACGGGGTAGTATAATATTACAAGCTAGAGGTGTGTGTTCCTGGGGACAGAAGGGTCTTGCTGGGCATCTGGATTATCCTGAGCCTTTCTGTGCCTCACCCAGGGGTAGCCCACTGGGCTGCTGATGGCAAAACCCCTGCCAGCTGTCAGCTGGTCCGTGACATTTCAGAGGTTACCTCAGGTCTGTGCCCCTGAATATAGGCCGGGTATGCAGTAGGAGCTCAGTAAAGGCTTACTGCAGAAATAGTTTTGAGCACGAGTACCTACCTACACACATGGGATCTGAGGCATGTGTGGCTGGTGTGACATGCTCCGTGCATGGCAGCTCTGCGGCCTGTGCCTCTGTAGTACCCACGGAACTGCAGCCCTGTTCTGCTCTTGACAGGAGGCTGGGCCGGCCGGGAGTGTTTTGCTGGCCTAGTGCCTGAGCCAGCTTCTCAAACTGCCACCTGTGACTTGAAGACTGGTGCTTGAAGCTCAAGATTTTGAGCTTTTGTTGTACTCTGGTTTACTAAAGCCTTCTCCCCAAACTAGACTTATTAGTTCTGCTGGATTAGAGTGAGTGTACCCTGAGTGATGTCTGCCTACAGAAGACACAAGGAAGGTTAAAGACCTGCTTGGGAAAAGAAAGAGAATAAAGTCAGAGAAGAGATAGGCGGCATTTAGAACGATGCCTATAGCCTTACGGCCTAAATAGCACGATGCTCCAGATTGTAATTTTTGTGTGTGTTTCGATCTCACTTTGACTGTAAGCTCTTTGAGGCCAGGGGTGGCCTGAGCCTCGGTCACCTTTTATCCCTAGATTCTAACACACTGCTTGATGCAAAAACAGCTGTTCAACAAAGGTCTTATAAAAGAATAGATTAATGGATGATTTCTCTTGATCTAGCCCGAGTCCTGTGCCCATTGACAAGTGGTAGGTGATCAACTGGAATATCTAGCTGCTTCCATTTACAGTATGTTTGTCTAATGGCCTGGACCCTAGACAGAAACTCACAGTGAGGTCTGTGGGCTTTCCTATTCCAGCAATCAAAACATTCTCAGAATCTTCACAATTCATAGGCTAGGTCATGTATCAGACATCTTAATCCTTTTTGTTCTACTAATTCTCAGTGTATTTGCACAAAAGAGAACTTGGTTTGGCACCGCTTCACAGTGGAAACTAATCAGAACTTCTGCACAGAGGAAGCATGTTTCAGGCAATGATGGATTTATGGACATGTAACCACCCCTTCTCTGTTGCATCTTCCAAACCTCAAGAAGGTGAATGTGACATCATTGTGCAATTGTTTGCTAACAAGAATTACTCACCATTTGGATGATAAAGAGGTTGTCTCTGATAAATCTGTACTGGACCTGGGGCGTGTAAAACATATTTTACTTGTACTGTCTGCTTCGATCCTTATGCTTTTGCTGAAAGTCTCATGGGAGACATCTGGAGGTGCCATGGTGTCGTGGAAAAGATGTGCATCTAGAGTCAGATGGAGGGTGGGACTGTCGCCCTTACCTGTCACTAGCATGGGTTGGACAAGCCACACAAGCTCTCAGAGGCTTGATTTTCTCTTTGTCAGAGCAGAGTACTGCCTCTAAGATTGTTGTGGGAATCAGAACAAAATAGATACTCCTCCAGAAAAGTTTGGTGGAGCATTATTTTATTTTATTGCTGGTTAGAAGCAATCTCCATCTTCCCTCCTCATGTCAAACTGAAGTCTAGTCGCCTAACCCCTCCCCCCCCTTTTTTTCTTTGTCCCTTCTCCTCTGTTTATGGCATCCATTCTCCAGCTGTGTTGTGCCTGGATCAGCAAAAAACCCAGTCATTGCAAGGGCTGTGGGTACTCCCTCCCTTTCATTCTGTGCTATGGAGTCTTTTAAAAGCTATGTGCCTGGGGCACATGGGTGGCTCAGGTGTTGAGCATCTGCCTTTGGCTCAGGTCGTGATCTCGGAGTCCTAGGATTGAGACTCACATCAGGCCCCCCGCAGGGAGCCTGCTTCTTCCTCTGCCTATGTCTCTGCCTCTCTCTGTGTCTCTCATGAATAAATAAATAAAATATTTTAAAAAAAGAAGCTGTGTGCCCACCACCATTGTGGAATGGGGATTGTATCATGTCCTACTTCTGTCACACCATATAGGTATATTCAAGTGTGCTGCTTAAAAAAGGAAATTAAAGAGCCATATGAGTCAAACTGAAGCTGGAACCAGATTTGATGTCAAATGGTGGTCTGAGACATGCACTTTCAAAACTACACTGGGGTGTAGCCTGGATGGGGACTGGAACTTGGTTTCCCCTTACCCACATGAGAAGAGCATTGTAATCTACCCGCCAGCCACATTGGAATGCCATGACAATGTGTATGGAGAGTGTTGAACTCTTTGAATGTATGGTTATTTTTAAAATAACTAGGACCAGACACAGTGATGTGGAAATGGACAGATTCATACAGCTAGAAATAAGCCAGAGAAATAACTAGGAGGCTGGCTGGGAAAGGGTCACAACCAAATAGCTGATGATCTGTTTGGCCTCAGAGTGATATCCATTCTGTTTTGTTTTGATAAACAATACAGAAGCAACAACCAGGAGTTTAAGAAATTGTGTGGAGAAAGTAGGAAAGTCTATCAGGACAATAGAAAAATAGAGGAGAAGAATACTTCAGAGAGCTTGTATTTTTGAGGTGGTCACACTGAGGATAGACATTTATGACTCTTAGGTCAGATTTTTTTGAGGTCTTTTTCCCCCCATTATTTTGTATTTGTTTTTTCTTTTTCTTTTTTCCTTTTCTTTCTTTTTACTTTTTTTTTTTTTAGATTTTTTAAACCTCAAGTATGAAGTTTCATTTTAGGACTTTAAAATGAAACGCACTCTCAAATTTGCAATCAAAGCGGCATCTGGGCTTACAAATGTCAGGGAGTTCATTTACCATCTCAGCCCCTGGCCGAGTGGAGAGGCGGGGGCACGCACGTGCATTTCACGAGGAAGGATGTACTTGCTGGTCAGGACTCAGTGGTTATATGGGATGGAAATCCCACTCCGGTTGAGCACAAGGGAATTCATCTGGTCAAGTTTTGGGGTGTCCCGATGGAGACCTGAGCCAGGGGTAGGCGCTGAGCCTGAGCGCATCAGGTTTGCGCGGGACGCGCGGGCGCAGGTGTCCTGGCGGCCTCTGGGGGCGCTCCCGGCCGCCTGGAGCGCGGCGAGGCTTCCGAGGGCGAGGGCGGACCACCGGCAGGTGAGCGGCGTTAGCACCGCGGATACTGGAGGAAGCACGGCCAGTCCAGGCCCGGGCGGGAGGCTTCCCGTTCTTCAACACGGATTCCTCTGCGACGAGCTGCTGCGCTCCCTCCGCAGCCAGGGCCCGCGGTGTCCACGGCCAGCAGCGCCCCTCTCCCGGGCGCGCGGGGGTGGGAGGCCGGGGCGAGCCGCAGGAGAGGCCGCAGCGCGCAGAGGGGCGGGCCTGGCTCGGGTCCCCAGCGTGGGGACCAGCGGTATCTACTGAAGGGATCCCCGGGCACCCGGGCTCGCAGCGATCCGACGCGAGGAGCCAATTCCCGGAGGCAGCAAGTGAGACAGGTTAGACGATGCGAGGAACTTCCAAGCCGCTTCGCCCCCGCTCCGCAATCACCGAGTGTTCGGATCCCCCAGGCGGGGTCCCGGAGAGCTCGGGCCCCCCGGAGCCGGGACGCGCCCCCGGTGCCCCGCCCGCCGGGGCCCGCCGCCTCCCGGTGCCGCCGCCGGCAGGGGGCGCCCGCTCGCGGCTAAAAGGCGCGGCGGGCGGCCCGGGGTCTCAGTCCGCAGCGCGGCAGCCGGAGCGCGGGCGGAGAGCTCAGCGCGGGGGCCAGGGCGCCGCGGGCAGGGCGCAGAGCGCGCACCCGCACTCGGCCGGCGGGGCCCGACGGCGGCGCCTCGCGCTCCCCACGCCCGCCCCGCGCGCACCCGCCAGCCCGCCCGCCGCGCACCCCGGGCTCCCGATGGCGCCCGAGGCCGGGGCGGCTCCGCGCGCGCGGTGCCCGCTGCCCTGGGCGGCGCTGCTGCTCCTGGCGGCGCTGCTGCCCGTCGTGTCCCCGGCGGGGGCTCCAGGTACGCGCAGCCCCGGCGCCGCTGCCCGGCTCTCCGCGCCTCCCCGCCGCTTCCCTGCGCGCCCTCCGTGCACCACTCACCCTGCCTGTCGCTCCGGGGGCCGCCGTCCCGCGCTGTGCTGTGCGTGTCGTGTCGTGTCGTGTCGTGTCGTGTCGCTAACCTGTGCGTCCTCCTCTCTCGCGGGTCGGGGCGGCGCGGGCGGCGGGGGCGGCGGGGGCCGCGGGTCTGCGCACGGGGGCGGGCGCGGGGACAGCGCTGGTGCCGGGGAGCTCAGCGCCCTGGTTTCAGCCTTGCCGTCCAACGCCCCGGAATCCAATCCGGAATCCGGGCACTCGAGTCCAGCTTCCCGGAGAGATTCGGACAAAGGAACAAACATAAAAGAAATAGAAATAGAAATAGAAATAGAAATAGAAATAGAAATAAGAAAAGAAAAGCCGCCCTTGGGCGCTGCGGCGGAGGTGGGGGTGATGTATTCCTTTGCCGTCTGCATCCTTCTCCAGCTCACCTGCCCCGAGGCAGGGATGCCTGATGGAAAGTGGCAGTCGGGGGACCCGAAGGGAGGCGGGGAGCCAGGACTCTTCTAGAAGCCCTCGGGGATGGAAGGCTGCGAGCGGCCCCGGGGAGGGGGGGCGGGTACCCCGGCGCCCAAGCCTCAGCGGCGCCCCGACCGGGGCCAGTACCTCCCGGTGGCAACTTGGCGGCTCGGAGAGGACGTGGGTCTCGAGGTGGGGGGGGGGTGCGTTGTGGGAGGACCCATCTGGGGTTCTCTCCCTTTCCCGAGAGACTGACTGGAGGTGGGATGGACGCGTGCTTTCGGGGCTGAAATGTGAGCAGCGCTTTTCAGAAAGTGCCAGCGTGCTGGGGTCCGATTTGGTGAACGTTTCCCGCAGAGAGTTAAGTTTGCGGTGGGGTTTTTCATCCCTAAGCCTTTGGTGGCGCGGCCCCCTTGCTCCCACCTCCTGTGCGGGCATTTTTCACACTTGAAACGGTGTGGCTTTTATTTATGCCATCAGTTTGTAGGAATCCAAGAAGTCCACATTTTTGTTGATAGTATTCACTCCCAGCTGGGTTATAAAAATTCAGATGTGATTCCAAGGGAGGCTACTTGCTCTCTGATGCTATTTCGTGTCCTGATTGCCCTTGTATAGGAGGGAAATGAGGGCAAGTTGGAGGGAGGCCACGTTGTCTTGCAGTTCTTTTTGGTGGGTGCATCCTGCATTAACACTCAGGGCAGGTTTGTGCCCCATGCTGGGGTGCCAAAAGTCACCTCTTCCTAAAAGGTGGTGCCACTGGTAGGTTTTGTGTTTCTCTGTTAGCAATCTCTAGGAAAGCATTCGCTGAATACTTGGGTGCAGCAGTTAACAAGAATAAAGCTTTTTAAAAGCCTTTCAACTTCCCCATCTACAATCCATGCCTTCCTCCCCCCACCCCCGAAATTAAAATTTCTGAATGTTGAAAGAGTTTTTGTTTCAGAAAGTGGGCTGGAACTGGAAGTAATGCTAAACTGGCTTCAGGATGATTCCAGCTTCATTCCTGCTAGATTCCACTGCCACCTGCCCAATGGGTTACATCTGAGTGTGCCTGGAGTCAGGGTTCTTTGAGGTAGCTCCCGAAATGTTGCCATGTTCCCTGCTATTCCTTCTCTTGCCTTCTGCTCTGTAAATCCACTGAGCTGTGGAATGTGGGAGCTGGAATGCTTGCTGGCACTTCTCTCTACTGTGTTGACGTGGGATTTGCAGTAAAACGATGATCAGACTAGAAATGGACAAGCACATTTCGAAATGAATTATCTACTGCCTTTAAATGAAATAATAGAAGGAAAGAAACAGAATCTGCAGATAGCTCCCCGGAGCTGTGAAAGAAATCATGGGGCACATAATTTATTTCATCTGCTCCCCTGGAAGGCGTCCTGCCTGTCCTGCCGTATAAAGCTACAGTCACTGCTCCAGACTTGTACTCTGGGTCTGACAGCAAGGCCATGGGCACAGCGCTCCTTCTCTGGCTGAATGAACGCATGGGCCCAGAAAATTGCTTAAGTCAAGCCCTCCCCTACTCCCCCCCCCCAGACCTTTGGGGGCCAGAATCCCTATAATGAAAGCACCCAGAGCCACTTTAAATGGCAGGCCACCACAGCTCAGAGGGACTTGCCTTAAAACAGAGGAGATTTGCAGGGCATATTAAAGATCTAAGTAAACCCTTTACCTTGGTGGTCAATTAAAACAAAACAAAATAAGCAAGTGATGCCTCTGCCATCCATCCCTACAGTAAACTACTAGGCGACCACTGAAATTATGGTGGCACTTGCCAGTCCGATAGGATACATGTCTCTAAAAATGGAAGGACACGCACACTCACATACGTTTCCAGCAGTTATCTTTGGGTGGTTATGGTGGCCTTAATTTTTTTCTTTGAAACTTAAATATCCTTTCAGGGAATTTGCAAGGCCAAAACTATTTTAAAAGTAATACTAAGATACCATTTGCCTTTTTTTTTTTTTTTTTTTTTTTGCAGTATTGATGTTTGCAGCAAGGGAGAAAAGTTTGGTGGGTGAAACTACTGGTGCTTAGGGTGAATTGAGGCATTGGCACCATAATGATCTAGTAGTCATTGAAGTGAAGAAAAGGTATGCCAGTTTCAATTAAGAATGTCCTGATGCAACAGTAAAAGTTATTAATTGTACCAAATCTCTACCCTTGAATACACGTTGTTTTAATATTCTGTGTGAAGGAATAGGAAAGAGACATAAAATACTTCTATGAGCTGCCCAAGTTCTGTGGCAATCCTAAAGAAAAATCCTGAGGGAAATCCTGATAAGCCTGAGGAAAAGCTCTTGTGTGATAGTTTCAGTTGTGAACCAAAGTAGCTTCTTTTCTCATGAAGCACCATATTTATCAGAAAGAATGACCATAGACAAACTTGGGTATTTGGCAGGCATCTTTTCAAAAATGAACAAAGGGCCTGCCACTTTTAGTAAAACAACTGATAGAATGTCTTGCCAGTGATACAATTTGAGCCTTCAGATGAAAATTAGAATTTTGCCAAATCATCTCCAACATCATTTGAAAGCTGCCCAATGCTTAAAAACTTTTCTAACAAATATCGGTGGTGAGACAAATGAATGTGATGTTTTAAATATTGTCTTGTAAATGTGTGTCAGCATTTAGATGACCTGCATAACCAAGTGAGCCAGTCAATTCCTTCCAAGTGACCAAGGCATAATGTTATCAAGTCTTGCCTGGCTAAAAGATCCAGCCAAAGTGCAAGATCACCCAGTGGGTTTTTCATGTAACAAGTGTGAAAAATTCTTTATGTGGTTGCAGATTCTACATCACAACTAACCTTTCAGAAGCTGCTACTTGATGAGTTTTGGTGTAGTAGCGAAGCTTTTCCAAAATTATTCCTAAGGCTGTCAAAACACTTTTCCAACTACAGACCTGTGTGAGGCTGCATTTTCTTCAGTTATTTCATTAAATCTCAGGCCGGAATTCGTAGATTTTCAGGATGATTTGAAGGTTATCTAGGTAATTTGGTGGGGACAGGTGATTTGGGGACCCTACTCTTCCACCATCTTGCCGGCCAACATCCTCTTCAGTTATTTCAATCACAGCAACATATTGCAATAGACTGAAGGCATAAGCGAGAGGAGATCCTGCTGTCTCCTATTGAAGAGATGTGCCAAACACTGCCACTTTTCAATTTCTTCTTGTTTTAGGAAATGGTGATTTTTCATAAAATACAGTTTTTTTCATGTCAATGTGAAGTGACTTACTGCTGCTATTTTAAAATGGCATAACATACACACAGGAACTTGTGCCTAGTTTACATTTCTGGTCAGTAGATAACAGCAGGTAAAACCCACCTAAATGTAACCTCTGTGAGCTCCTCATTCATTTAAGAGTAGGAAGGAATCCAGAGAGCAGGAAGGTTGATAGCCACTGGCATAGAGGGGAAGTAGGGCCACCCTCAGGATGCCTGGCTCTGAGTCTCAGGACTGTCATTCACAAGCTGTGGGGCCAGCCTTGGGCCAGCTGGTCAGTCTCCACTAGTCCGAGTGAATGGAAAGATTCCTTCCATCTCTAGAAGTCCTCAGGAGCTTTCCTGTGGCCCAGCCTGCCCCCAGCTCTGTAGGGTTTCCCTCCTATTTCTGTCCTCTTTGAGAAGAGAGGGTGACTATACCCTTACCTTTTATCTTGTGCACTGGAGCCCACCCAGACGGGAGAACTGTTTAATTCACCAACTGAGCATATAATTTGTAACCGTGGAATCAGAGGTTGTAATAGAATTGCAGAGTGACAATTCCTGTCCTTGGCAAGTTATCACCGGACGGTTCCAGAACATTATTAATACGTCTTACCAGGGCCATTCATATCTCTAGTTAAGTCATAGAGGCCCATTCCCTGGAAAACAGGCAGGGGAGGAGGCGAAGAGTGTGGTGTGGGGCATATTAGTTTCCTATTTACTGTTGTGACAGATTACCACAAAGTTAGTGGCTTAAGACAACACAGATGTATTATCTTGTAGTTCTGAAGTCAGAAGTCTGAAATGGGTCTCACTGGGCTAATATGAAGGACTGTGTTCCTTCTGCAGGGTCTTGGGGAGAATCTTATCCTTACCTTTACCAGCTTCTAGAGGTGCCCACATTCTTCTAGCAGCCCCTGCCAGCAGTCCTTCACTCTGCTCCTACCCACACATTGCCTTCTCTGACTCTGACCTTCCTGTCTCCCTCGTTCACTGACGAGGACCCTTGTGATTATGTTGGACCCATTGGGATAACGCAGGATAATCTCTGCATCTCCAGATCCTTCACTCAATCACATCTGCAAACTCCATTTTGCCATGTGAGGTCACACATTCACAGGTCCGGGGGTTGGGGTGTGCACCTCATTGAGGGCTGTTATTCTATTACTCCGATGGGTGAGGGTGGTAGTGGGGGAGAGTCTAGAAGCAAACATTTCAGGAAGGACCCCAACACCCTTTGCTGATTAAGGAGCAATGTTCTCTTCATTGTTCCCTAGGGGACTTGGGGGGAATTTCTTAAATTATCATTAAATCTCTTATCAGGAGATCTTCTTTCAGTTTGAAAATAGAGAGAGTATTTAAAGGCATAAAAATAAAAGAGAGGAGGGATCCTCCATCCTCCACCTGGATGGCTCAGCGGTTTAGCGCCTGCCTTTGGCCCAGGGTATGATCCTGGAGTCCCGGGTTCGAGTACCACGTCGGGCTCCCGGCATGGAGCCTGCTTCTCCCTCCTCCTATGTCTCTGCCTCTCTCTCTCTGTCTATCATAAATAAATAAATAAATCTTTAAAAAAATAAAAGAGAGGAAAAAATACATATATTTACTTGTTAATCCATGGAATATTTGTCTTAAAATACATCCAAAACTGAAACTTCAGGTGCCTTTGACGAGAGCTGGGTAGCTGGGGGCAGAGACAAGTATTGCTTATTTCTTGTGCCAGTTTTAGGGGGCACATATGGGGCATTTGGATGAGGGTACTGGTTAAACATAGAAGCCCACGTCTTTTCCTACCTTCTAGAATTTAGCCTTGTCTTGTTGCAAAGAATAGGAATTTAATCTTATCTTTGGGAATTGTGTTATTATTGGTTATTCATTAAGGAAATTTCTCCAGTTGGGCCAGATAGTTAGAATTTAGGAATTTTGAATAGGTGTCTTCCTTCGTGCCACTGAGCTAAGTTAGGTGACCTCATGAGGAAGACATCCATCCCCCCTTCCTTTGCCTCCGGGCCCCGCGGGCGGCCGCGCTTGCGCTCCGCGGCCCTTAGAGGGCGCTGCTGGCCTGCTGGCGACGGTTCCACAGCCCGCTGACCTCCTTGCAGGGCGCCGAGCAGCTGCGGCTTCCCGGGAGATAAGAAAATTAGGACAAATGTGCAGTTAGTTATCTGCTTTGGGTTCCCTTAGTGCCTGCCTCTTGTCAGCTTTGCTCCTCATTGAAGCTGCCTTCGGACAGTAAGTCGGGGACAGATCATGCATTCAGGGTGGAACTGAGGCTTGTTAGTAATTTTCAGCTGATCCTTGGTGAGGAGGAGCTTGGAGCCTAAAGCTGAAGCGGGGGCGCTGGGGGACCCCCTGGCATCTCTGCCAGTCCCCCAGAGCTGCAGCAGCTGGAAGACGGGGAAGGATAAGGGAACCTGTGCGTGGGGAAAATGATTAAATTCTAACAGCGTCACAATCTCTATGGTCTAACCTACACAATTCTTTTTTCATTTTTCCATGGAGTTCTCCCGGCGTGCACTTTAATTTCTTTTTAATACTAACCGGCACTTAAAAGTGCCACGGAGTTTACCATGTCTCTGTATGTCGTGTCATCTGATTTCCGTCGCCACCTGTGCAGTTGGTAGCATCCTCCCCTCACCAGGAGGGAAGCAGGTTCACAGGACTTGGCTGGTCTTCCCCAAGTCAACCGTGTAGGCCGCGGTATCTCAGGATTCGCCCCCCAGTCTTCTGAATCCGCATCCTCTGTGCTTCCTGCAGCCTCTCCCAGCTCCTGTGTGGGTGCTCGCTTCATTTCCCTTGTTTTCTTCTTTGGGCTGGCGGTGGGAGCTGGCACCAGCCTTTCTGATTTGCTTAGAAGGCCCTTCCAGGGTCTATGTTCTGGTAACACTGCCGTTGGCTGTTGAGAAATGATCCCGTCACGCATGGAAGCGTGTTGAACTCCAGTAGGGGCTTAACTTCAGATGAAGTTGCAGTGAACCCATTCCCTGTTACAAAATATATTTGGCAGTTGGGTATAAGCACGATCCTCCCTGGAGGCAACGTCCATTCCTTAGTGGCTCCTGTTAGAACTTGCCCTTGAGACCGGTGCTCTGTGCTCCTGTTAATTACAGGAGCCCCTCAGTGTTCGGGGCAGTGGTTCTCTGAGGACGTCCGATCCTTGTGATGGAACCTGTCAGCCTTGTGTTGGAACCAGAGGTTCCCAGAATTCAAGTTTGTTTAGAGGAGACCGTTTAAATCAAGGAACAGTGGTGACAGCCATCAGTTGTTGATCTATGCGGTTGGCAGATCCTCACCTCTCCTACAGGTGGCAAGACTGTAATAGCATTAGTTAAGGTATTTGGAACGTCTCAGAAAAAAGTGTTCTCTAAAGGCTGGGATTTGGGACGCCTGGGTGGCTCAGCGGTTGAGCGTCTGCCTTCAGCTGAGGTCGTGATCCCGCGATCCTGGGACACATTTGAAGAAACATGAGTTCTCTGGTGGCTCTTGTAAAGTGACATCCTGGGAGAATGGTGACATTCAGGAGTGGAAGGGTCAGCAGTAGGCAGCTCAGCACGGTCCTGGAGTTGGACGATAGTCCAAAGTAGCCATGGCCAGTGAAGGTGTGTTCATGGTGGGAGGTCGCACAGCCACTGAGTAGAGGCAGGAGTGGGGAGAGGGTTCTTTGACATCTGCTTACTTACTTGAGGGATTGGGGCCTTCTTCATTACATTATAGGCCAAGCTGATAGCTCCTAACTATTGTCTTTACCTTCAGTCCTATCTGAAATGTTCTAGAACAGTGCCATTTTGGAATGGGTCCCACGTTACTGGGAGGCTCATGCCTTCACATGTGGGCAGAGTGGTAGACTTTCTAGTTAAGATGGGAGTACTGAACAACTGAATACAATGGCTTGGGGGTCGAGGGTGGTTCTGTGGACAGAATTCAGTGCGGTTTCCAAGGGAAAAAAACCACGTGAGTAATTTTAGGAGTTCATGCAGGCGGTGGGTGACTTGGAAATGAGGAAATCAATGTGTATAATTTATGCAGGCTTTTAGTGTCTAAATAGTGACATTCCACTCTGAGGGCCACCTAAGCATCCACTGGTTCCAGGGTCTGACAGCTGTTAGTCGTGGACAGGTAGTTGGTTTAAGCCAGCGGACGTGGAGGAGGATGAGCCTGTAGGGTCCTTGGCAGAAGGCTGTGGCTAGACTAGGTTTCATTGCAGTGAGCCAGCCGGGTGGGGAGCCCAGTGATGGCTAATTTGGGGTGACGCCACGTTTGTCTGCAAGTGAAATCCCACTGCCAGTCACCGCAGCCAGAACCCACAGTGCGGGGCAGGTGGAGAGGCCAGGGACCCCTAGTGTCAGGGGGAGCAGCAAGCTCAGCCAGGACAGGTGAGGGTGGCCTTCCGAAGACCCCGGCCAGGGGCTGCTGCTGGGGGGCACACTGCCTTCTTAGTGGCACCATCTCAGTGGGGCAGCATTTTATAGAATAAAATCCCCTACACAGAAGGCTCAGTCTCTCCCGACCGTGATGGTGCCACTCAGGTGCTTCCACCTAGAAAGCAGAACACTTTGAGCAGGACACAGAGACCCAGGTGGTCTGTTGTGTTTGTCGTGGCTCAGTTTCCGAGCATACTTTCCGTGATCATTTATCAGGAGTCTACCTTGGCGTGCTCGTTTCCCCAAGCATATGGTCAGGGTTTTGGACTCCACTGTAGGCATAAAAGACTATTTCCTAAAAACAGCATTTTAAAATGTGTTTTCTGAGGTAGTTGGAGTCACATGCAATTGTAAGAAATGACTCAGAGATCTCACGTGCCTGTCACCTGGTGTCTCCCAATGGTGACACCTTGTGTAACCATAGTGCAGTGTCCATCAGGAAGCTGACATCGACACTGACTATTCCCATCTTACCAGTGTTGTGTGCTTGTGTGGGTTTCTATGTATTTTGTCATTTCAAGAATGTCACATAAATGGAACTGTATGATTTCACCTTCTGAGATTGGTGAAAGCGTATTTTAAAAAAATATTTTTGCCCATTCTGCTTGAGAACACCATAATTAGCTTGCCAGTTTTTTTGTATGTAGTGAGATGTCATGGTAAATAATTTGGCATAGGAGGAGAGTACTGCTGCCACCCTGGTCCAGGCCACCTTACCTGCATTATTGCAAGAACCTCCTCCTTGGTCTCACTGCCTCTGCCTTTTCTCCCTACCCCCTATTCTCAAAACTGCAGCCACAGTGATTCTCATCATGCATGATGTCACACAGAAGTCACAGTCACTTCCCATCTCTCTTAGATAAAAACCAAAATCCTAAAACGTTTTCAAGGCCACACATGACCATCTTCTATCCCATGCCCTCCCTCACTGTCAGCTCCAATTCCTTGGCTTCCTTGCTGGTTCTCTAATGTGCTAGGGACCTTCCAGCTCCAGTGTCTTTGCACTTACTGGGGTGTTTTTTTTTTTTTTTTTTTTTTTTTTGCCTGAACAACATTGCATAAGCATCTATAGGTACCTTCCTCACTGTCTTCAGATTCTGTATGCAACATCTTAGAAGGCCTTACATGACCACTTCCTCCCCAATTTAACAGTATAATCCTACCCCTACTCCCTAGGACTTCTTATCCTGGTTTTATTTTCTCCACAACCGTTAGCCCCATCTGATAGTTCATTTATTTTGCTTTCGTATTTGAGAATTGCCTGTTGTCCTCCATTGGACCATAAATCAGCTCTATAAGAGCAGGACATTTTGTTGGTTTTATTCACTGAAGTCTCTTCATTGCCTAGAATGCTGCCTTTGGAACTTAGTAGATGCTTAGTAAATATTTGCTGAATGATTAAATGTGCTTTCTTTGGTGTTGATCACATGTGATATACACTAAATATATTTATGTACATGACCTGACAGCAGCCTGCTGTTGCACCCTGCCTCTTACCATAACCCTGTGAGGCCAGCCAATGAGTTTTGTAGAGTGTTGGCTTGTATTGAAAGTCCATAAGCAGCTGGAGTGAAGAATTATATTTCCATGGGATACTAGTTTCCTAGTACTGCCATATAAAGGGCTGCAAACTGGGTGGGTTTAAACAATACAAATTTATTCTCTCATAGTTTTTGAGGCTGGAAGTCTGAAATCTGCAGGGCAGAGCCATACTCTGTCTGAAGGCTCTAGAGAAGAATCCATCCTTGCCTCCTCTTAGCGACTGGTGGTTTCCAGCAATCCTTGATGTTCCCTGGCTTATAGACGTGTCACTCGATTCTCTTGTCTCCCTTGTCATATGGTTTTCTCCCTGTGTGTCTTCTTATAAGGATATTGGTCAGACTGGATCATAGCCAACCCTAATCAAGCATAATGTCATCTTAACTTGATTACAACTGCAAAAGCCCTACTTCCAAATCACATTCACAGGTATTGGGCATTAGCACTCAATATAGCTTTTGGGGAGACACAGTTCAACCCACAACATATGGTATGCCTACCAACACAATTCCTTTTCAGTAGGTGAAAGAATTCTAGCAGCTTTCAACAGTGGGCCATAGTTGAGCCGTAGGAAGACATGAGTCACTGCATTGTACTCTGTGCTGAACTGTCAACCTGCCAACCCAGATTTCCAAAGACCTACGCACAATCAGTAGGCCTAATTCATAGATCAAGCCTGGCTCTATCCTTCATTCATAAAGTAGATAATTAAGTAATTAACTCAGATCTTCTATGGCCAGTGACTATGCTAGGCTCTGAGGCATAGAATACAAAGACTGAATAATAAAGTGGGGATTGATGTAGCAATAAATAATGGCATTGAATGTGATGTGTAGCAATACTGGATCATCTAGTACTTTCTAATCAACTTCTATTTGTCAGGTATAGAGTTAAGTTCTGAATGTTTTTACACTGACATACATAAAATTGTAAGATTAGCAAGAGAAATCAGCAAAATTAGTGTGAGGACTTTGCCTGGTGGCTGCACTTTAATATTCACTCAATCTACATTTTCCCTCACACTTTAATGTTCACTCCATCTACATTTGAGACGCACCACTGTCTTTCTCTTACCTAAATGTAGTCTCTAGTCGAGACCTCTAGGTGGTGAGGTAAGGCAGCCTTCCCCTTCATAGAATATCTAATTTTTTGACATTCTTTATATTATAAAAAATGTCATGTCCTTTTCTGTTGTAACATGCACTGGCCTTGCTCTATTTCTTTCTTTCTTTCTTTCTTTCTTTCTTTCTTTCTTTCTTTCTTTCTTTCTTTCTTTCAACATTTTTCACCTTACCTAGTGATTTCCTTCTATTATTTTCTGATAGATGGGGAGAATTGAAACCTTCTTATGATTAATAACTCTCAGAATCCACATAGGTACCTACAGATAGCTGAGCAAACCACAGTCAAGGGGAAGAGAAAAGAAGGGCAGAGAACACTATGCTCCCCAACTTCCCTGAGACCCAGGCTGATTTTATTTTATAGTCATGTAATCACCACATTTTGACCCTAATACCTAGGAAGGAAGAAATCTTGGAGGTGAGACATGGGCTATTGTCTGAGCAGATTAATCACATGTATTTCTTGGAGAACATGAGGATTTTGACTTAGGGGTCTTTGGGATGAATTCTGTGGGATCCGCTGATGCTCTGAAGTTGTAATGAGTTATCATTATAGGAAGCAATTCAGAACATTCTCAGGTGTAAAGGGTAAGCTGGGTTAAAGTTACAGAAATGACTCAATTAAATGTCCTCTTAGAATTCAAGCTGTGGAAAGCACTGGCCTGGTCTCCCATACATGGGGGAAGGTCTCCCACAAATGAGGGAAGGTCTCCCACACATGGGGGAAGTCTCCGGCAAAGGCCCTCCCTGAATCCCACCAATGTCATACTTTGTTCTCTGCTCATCCTAACTCGAGAAAGACTTCCTTTCCTTACCCCTTGAGCCCTGATCACGTTCATTGTTAGAGCACTAAGTTGGTATTAAATGTCGGATATGCTTCCCCTTCTTTTCACGTGCCCATACAGTGCTTCCCTCAGAAGACTGAAGACCACTGCCTTTCTTATTTATACACCTGTGAATTTATTCACTCGTATTTCCAGGGCAGCATCTGGCATGCTAACTCTGTGTCACCCAGCTGAGGAACACAGTCACAGAAATTTACCTTTGAAGATGGGGGATTGTGTGGGAAGTGAACTAGGTAGACCTGTCTGATCATCGAAACTACTGCAGACCATTGTGGGCACAGAATCCATAGGTAGATTGAAAACGGGATGTTGATTAGATTATCTAGATTTCCTTTCAACTCTTAAGATTTTAAAATTTAACTCGGAGACAATTTCCTAAGGTTGAAGAAAATGAAGACCCCAAGCCCAGTCTTGCCACATGAGGACAGAGAATTGACTAAGAGCCCCCATGCTAGGAGTCATGCTGGGTCATTTTCTGTTGGGTTTGAATTGGTGACATCAGCTCTTCCTCTATGGCTCTTCCTTCTCCCACATTAGTTGAGTGCCTTACAATTTTCTTTCACATTTTATTCTCCTATCAGTCCTTTGAGATTAGTTGTAGAAAAGGAAGTAATTAAGTTTGATATTTTCTGAGAGAAACTTTGGTGGCATATTTGCTTTGAGGACTTGAGTGGGGGTGGACCTGTCCTAGTTACACATGGTGAAAAATGAACTCTTCTCAGACTTTATTGGACTTGGCACTAACAGACATTCCCTTCTTCCTGTAAATCTCTCCACTTCTGGTCTCCATGATGGAACTTTTTTCCTGGTTCTCTTCTTTATAACTAGTTGTTCAAATTAGATATCATCCTTCCGACATCTATGTTCTTTGGGTCCCACTGGAGATGTCACATACACTGTTGGACACACTGGAGCTTGAAGGAAAAGCCAGGGGCACCTGGGTGGCTCATTTGGATAAGCATCTGCCTTAGGTTCAAGTCATGATCTTGGGGTCCTGGAATCGAGGACCCCGCGATGGGCTCCCTGCTTAGTGGGGAGTCTGCTTCTCTCCCTCCCTCTGCCCTTCCCCCTGCTTATGCTGTCTTTGTCTCATTATCTCAAATAAATAAAATCTTAAAAAAAGGAAAGGCCAGGGCTAGAGTTATGAATTTGGGGGGCCATCATTGCATGGATGGAGTTTTCAATCAAAGAACTAGATGTGGTAAGGAGGGAGAGAAGACAGAGGGAGGGTGGTGCATGCAGAGAAGAGGGAGGGCCAGAAGCTGGACTCGGAAGCACTCTAACATTTGAATTCTGGTGGAGGAGATGTGGAAGAGAAACCAGGGAGGATGATATCCTGGAAGGCAGGTAACTGTGGGGACAGGAAAGATAGGAGAAGAGGTACTTCTAGGAGAAAGGCTCAGCTGCTGTTGGATATAGAATAAGTCAAGGACCAAGAGATGAAGTTTTGGCAACCTGGACTCCTCGTAATATTTATAGGTGCTCACTCAGCACATGACCTCATGTATCTCCATGAATTTTGATGCCACTGATAACTTTCAGTTTTTTTTTTTTTAAGCTAGGCTCCACGCCCAGCACAGAGTCCAAGGCAGGCTCCAACTCACAACTGTGAGATCAAGATCTGAGCTCTGATCAAGAGTCAGGCACTCAACCGACTGAGCCACCCAGGCACCTCAATAACTTTCAGTTTTATACCTTTGGTTCTGATTTTTCTCCAGGCCCACATTTATCCCTTTAAGTTATAACTGCAACTGAGAGGCAACAAAGATTAGTACAAAGAGCATGGTCTTTGGTTTTGGATTGGTGTGGGTTTGACCACTGTAACTTAGTAGCTGTGTGGCCCTGGGGAGTCACTTAACTACATTAGGCTCTATTTCGTCATTTATAAAAATTTATAAAAATGAGGATACCAAAGTAGAGTCGATACAATTTTTATGGAGATTCAAGATTACCTTATGATAATATAGAATACTTTTTAATCACCTCTAAATCCCCAATGCCTAGCTCAGAATCTGACACATAGTAGATATTCGATATATGCCTGTTGCAGAAATAAATGAGATGTCTGGCTCTTACTAAATGGGTATATAACAAATGTTCATTTCCTTTCTTCTTTACTTCCCTCTCTGTTTTTTTTCCCCCTCTCTGTTTTTTCTTGATCACAAATGGCCTCATTCTAAAACCTAAACTCCTTGCTCATGAGGTGTGTTGAGCATTTTTTTCTCTGCATTGATAGATTATTTGCCTATGCCCATTCATAACCATTAACGGATTATCTGAAATATTTATTTTTAAAATATTAAAGCATATCTTAAAAGATGACTATTAGCAGTCTTAGCTATCATTGGGTCCATGTGGTCATTGGCTTCTGGTCTTGTCTGTTTCATTTTCTCTCTTTCATACCTGCCTCTCCACAACATTTGCTTGGCTTGTCTTCTAAGGGTATTTTTCAGGGAGCTTTCTGAGTAAGATGAGTGGTGATTTCAGTGACAGTAATGCCCGAGTGTTTAACATAGTTAGACAATGACTTTCACATTTTGGGAAAAGGAATGAATTTTCAGGGAGTTTTTTTTGGCTGGCATGTCAAGCAGTTTATAGTAGGCTGAGTTTAAGCTGGACCAGCAAACAATGGTAATTCTTTGAGAAACTATTTCTCAGTTGCGAACTGAATTTGAAGAATGTGCAAAAGATCCCACAAAAACCTGGAAAGTACTGGTGTCTAGTGGGATCTGATACCAGTCAACAGCAGGCATGAGTCCTGTATTCCTTTCCAATCCATAGGCATTTGCCCTTTAGGGTCTCTTGCTTTCTTATTGTTATTATAAATAAATATATCTATGGAATCCCTCCAATTCCATTTTCCTAAGTAATTTTGGAAAGCTGATGGCTTAGATGGGGAAGAATTCTTGTTTTTTCTCTGAAACAGTAGCTTTTGCTTATATTAGTTCCTGAATAAAATGGCCAAGAGCCTTCAAACCCTAAATCCTAATGATCAAATTCTGCCCGCACTGTGGGTTAAGTTTACTCTAATTTTTGGCTGCATCATTTTCTGGACAGATGTACTGACTCAAGTCTGTGGCAGACTGACAAATAAAGCATTGACATTGTCAAAATTAAATTCCCAGAGTGGATCCCTTAACGGCAACAACAGAAATAAAGTTAAAGCAAAGCAGCTCTCATTTAGAAAATCAAGGGGAAAAGTGACTTGATTGTATGGGTCCAGAAATGATGATACCAGGTAGCAGTGCACTGGGTTACTGGAAGCACAGTATCTGATGAACAGTGGCTAAACAGGTAGGAGAATTGTTTATCTCACTGCTCAATAAACTCAGGAGCAGAGAGGCTAACCAGGAACTTTCCGTTTGTCCAGTCTGCCATCCCAGGCCAGGTCATCATACTCAGGCTCGTCACTTCAGGTTCCCAGATGGCTGCACATCAATCAGTAGGTGTCATGTTGACATCCCAGAGGGGGGAAAGGCAGGAAGGTGCAAAAGGTCAAAAGCGCACCACAGCAGATCCTGACCCCTTTCTAATGCTTTCCCAAAAGTGGTAGTAGTAACTTTCTCATCTGTGTTATTGGCTAGAATTGGTCACATGACCACCCTTAGCTACCTGGAAGGCTGAAGGGTCATGAATATTTAGCATCCCAGTTTCTATTGTGGAAGAAAACAAGGGAGGAAGAAGAAGTCAGGAATGGATCTTGTGTACCCAACCCACAGAGTCTACCATGAACACTTTCTGAATTCAGGGCAAGATCTAAACTGTTACAAATTAGTTAGGAAACTGGACATTCTGGAATGAGACAATAAAAATTCAACCTATAGCATCTCAGAAGACATCTTGAGAGAGAAGGTGGATTCACTTTAAGAGTATTCTTTGGGCTGGAGAATTTGACTTTAGTTTTGCCACTTCCTGCTTGTCTTGAAACTATGACTTGCTCCTTCATGTTGTTGTCTCCATTTTTGTGTTTTTTCACTTTATAGATCTTTCCCAAGGTGACTGACAGAGAGGAAGGAAGATAATGAAAGGGAATACTGTGAGGTAAACTATATTAATAGACATTCTGCTGGTCTCTCTTCACTTTCTTCCCAATAAAAACAAGCTACCTAGAATCTAGAATCTTCTAGGCAGAAATTTCCAATAGGAAGCCATTAACCCTTGAGGGTAATGAGATAGCATTTGAATGGCAGCCTTTGTTGGGTGTAAGTGGCCTTGGGTGGGGGCTTGGAGGCCAACTCCTAAGGAGAAGGGGACACAGGAAAGAATTATAGTACAGCCCATGCAGCATTGCGGCTCTTTCCTTGGGAAGTTCCCATACCCTGACAGGAGTGCTGGGCAGCCTAGGGCATGGGCAGCTTATGTGCAGCTCGGACACTGCCCCCCCCACCCCCCAGTGACCCAGCAGAGCAATTTTGTGAGAATGCCTCTTTCTTGACCTGTGACCACCTGAAACTCACCCCAGGTGGAGAATGCTTGCACAGAGGCAGAGGCGGGTGATGGCGGGGCTAACTGTCTGGAGAGGATAGAAACAGACCCAGACAAACTCTACTTAAGTTTAGCCAGTGGCTTGAATTTTGAGATTTGGATGGCTTCACCATTTGGCTTCTTTGAGCTGATGGAGAAAAAATGTGATTCACAATTGTATTCAGTGACCATCTAGTGCCCTTATAAGCTCATTGGCATGTACGCATGTGAATTTGACCATTTAGTTTGAATGAAATGATGCTTTGTTGTGATCAAAATACTGGAATATGCCTGAGGGTCTGGGGACAACTGTAGGGAACTCAGGTTTAGCTGAGGCTGGGGAGAGGTGAGCAGAGCACACACTGAGCCGGGTGGCCTCGCTTGTCCCTCTGATCCTTAGGAGACTGCGGGCAGTGAGGGCCAGGATGCTCCAGTCATGCACCAGAGCTGCCCCAGGCAATCTGAGTCTCTACTTGTGTACATCCTCAGCGCGAGTACGTGACAGGACACGTTGGGCATGGGGGTGGAGCCCTGTAATGTGGGGAGCGCGTCATGACAAGGGAAGATGGATTGGGTTTTGAGGAATGTGAGCCAGGGATAGAGTCTGGAGAGCCCTGGCTGCTCTCAATCCCCCAAAGGACCCGAGACATCTGCTTGCCTTGGTGTTTCTCTCTGACCTGAGGACAGTGCTGTGTGGCTTCCCCGTGGTGGGGTCAGAGGTTCTGTTTGCTCCATCAGAGTTCTTTCAGCTCTGTGGAGTGTTTTTTAAGTTTAAAGACTCCAAAGAGGGGCACCTGGGAGCCTCAGTGGTTGATCATCTGCCTTTGGCTCAGGTCGTGATCCCGGGGTCCCGGGACTGACGCCCACATCGGGCTCTCCATGAGGGGCCTGCTTCTCCCTCTGCCTATGTCTCTACGTCTCTCTCTAGGTCGCTCATGAATAAATAAATAAAATCTTAAAAAAAAAAAAAAGACTCCAAAGACCTAGACTCCCAGACCTAGGTTTTATTTTTTTAAGCAGTTATCCACAGAGAGCCATGCCAACTGTGGAAAACACTTTTATTGAACCCCATTCATATTGTGAAATGTCAGAAGAGGAGCCAGGCCATTATTTTAAGACTCAGACTGTGTCAACCCAGCCCCAATCTTCCAGGTGGAAAATGCAGTCAACCAGCCATATGTAGGTTTTACTTGTATCAGTTTTACCTTACACCATTGCAAAACAATCTGTACTTGCCCTATTTCTGTTGTTGTTGTTGTTATTGTTTGTTTTTGAAGGGAGCGTCATGATTATTTGGCAAATACAATTCCATCCATTTGACAAATTATTAAAAGTTGGCTGGGCGTTCCAGTGTTTTGCCCATGTGTTGCCAACCATCTGGATATTTCTATATTTGTGATTATTCCTCTGCTGTCTGGTATCTTATGGACAATAGCTGGATTTTTCCACCTTTCCTTGGAATTATAGTCTCCACGACGTAGATCACGTTGATTCCTACCCTCTCATTTACATCCTTACCTTTTCTGGTTTATCGATTGGATTTTTGGTCAAACACTCATGGTTGCAGTGAGATCTGTGTTTTCTTCATCTCAGAGTCTGGGAAGTATTTGGCGGTTTCCAGTGGAAAGTAAAACTTGAATTTCAAACAAAGACAAAGTAGGGAGACTTACATAAACATGAAGGTTTTGTTGCATTAAAGAGCAATCCTGAGTATACTTAAGAAATAATTTTAGAATTTTGGGGATTTTAAGGGACTAGTTTATTTCAAAAGCTCTTAACATTCCTTTGGGGGGTTTCCTTCTTAACCAAGGTTGTCCGCTCTTGCTCCTCAGCATTGACTGCCAGACTGGGTGGGCTGCATGGAGCACTCAGCTAGGAATGGCAGTCATCCCTGGCTGGTATTTGCCTTAGTTTCTTTGGGTGTGTCTGCACACTGGCAGCCTGTTGTAACTTAAATGTACTGGTTACTGGGGTAGCTTCAGAAAGTTATTTTTGACTTTCAGAGAAGATCTTAATTAATCAATCAGGGTTTGATGGCAAGGGGCAGAAACCCAACTTTAGCTCATTTAAATCCCAGAATTCATTGCTTTGTGGAGCTGTACATTGGGCAGTGCAGGGGTTAAGCTGGCCTTAAGGGTTAAGCCCTAGAACCAGGGCTCTAACTGCCTGTGGACTTTCTCTCTGTCTCTGGTTTCTTCTCCATGTGACATGAGAGCTGTCACCAGCAATTCTAGGATGCTCCCTTCACAGCCTCATGACTGGAAAGCAGAGGCGGTGCCCAAGGTCTAGCTCCAGTTAGAATGATTCCAATGAAGTCTCCAAGCCATCCAAGCTCACATGAACAGAAGTCTGTTGCCAAAATTGGAGGAGGCTTCATTGGATAGACAAAAATAATGTGTCCTTTATACTGCACATTTTGGATTTGCTGCCTCACAGAGACTTTAAGGTCTTGAGGCTCTTTGAGAATATAGGCAAGTGGAAGACTTTGGATTTTATTATTTTGACTTCATGGAATTCTGAAGAATTCACACCAATTCCAGTGAAGGATGGTGGGGGCTGCAGTTGCCGAGGGAGTCCTGACTCCATCTGGGCACTTGATGAATCTCCTCTGGCCGGGGCTAGACAAAACAGGAAGCTAGAGTGGAAAGAAACTTAGACTTTAATTTCTTTAGATTGTAAGCTGTAAGACCAGGAAAGCTTCACTCTTGGACTCTGAATTTTCCTTGGGAATTTCGAAATGAGAAGGACTTCAAATTGGAACATTTTTATATTGCTGGTGTTGTATTATCAGAATATGTGTAAGAAATCATTTCATCTCATTGCTTAAACTCTGGTGGGCTATTTTGGACAGCATGGACCAGACAAAATATGGGATTGGGAAAGGACATGTAGGGGTGAATTTTCAGCCTAAAGGGCAGTGTGGCTTTGGAGTTGGCTAAAGAATGAGCCTTCCTCATTTCAGAGCCTTTTGGGGGCTGGAGGGGTCCCCATCTGTAACCCCAGGAGGATAATAGTGGGACAGTGATTAGTACTGGGGAGACCCATGAAGGTGGGCAAGTGGTCATGATCCTCACTCTGAAGAGGCAGCCACAACTTGACCTCAGGTTAATGGTCATGCCCACTGGGGCCAGGGAATAGCCTTCCAGAGATGTTAAGGGGATATCCATTTTCTTCTTCTCATGTTTGGCTTCTGGTATCTGTCCTTATCCTGTCCTCCTTGAGGCTTGCTATATCTGAGGGCTGAGTGGTTAGAGCCCAGTCCCCATTGGTCTACTTTCCCTACTCCATGGCATTAATGGGTTAGGAGACATAGACATGTGAGTCTCCTCTTCGGGTCTGCCTTCCTGCAGGAAGGCTGCACTAGGCTCCATTCCTGCTTCCACGTGGGAAGGCACTGGGTTGTGGCTCAGGCCTGCTGCTCTCTCCCCACCTGTGAGGCAGTGACCCTGAGGGGGCCTGCTCCATAGGCTCAGCTCTCCCCTCTGTGTTCACCTGAGGGCCTGGAAGTGAAGAGGACAGGGAGATAGGAAGCATGGGGATGGTCACACATTAGATCCATCCTTTCTAATGTAACCTTATCAATAATAAACCCGATACTTTGATTTTTCACCTGTAAGGGAAGTAAACGGAAGTCACTATGTTATTTTTTTTTAAAGTAAAATGAAACAAAGAAACAAACAAAAACAACGCTTTGGATCCAGATAGATCCAGTTAGTGTTTTGAGTCGTCTTCAAAGCATGATTTCTCTATGTGTCCATTTTGGATTACTTTTACCATTGATTCATTTTATCAGCTGATTCTGAATCTTCCTTCCCTTTATTCTGAGAAATAGCCCTTCATGGAATTCCCTTTCTAGGAAAATATGTATTTTTAATTGTCATGGATATGCCTATACACTTAGGGATGGGCAGTGATGTCTGAACCAAGGTAGTGAGAAGTGAGACACTGAGTTTCACTTTAAACATGTTCCATTTGGAACTCACATGAGACTATCAAATAGGTAGTAGGGACTGTTGGTCTGGGATGGTGAAGCCAGTGCTGGACATGTGGCAGTCATTGGTTTTCCTAGTAGCCAAGGGCTATGTAGCATCCCACATTCCCCTCCCCAAGGCCATCCTGGGATGGAGCTTCTTTTTTTCCTTGGAACCCAGGCCAGTTTTTTTTTTTTCAGAGCCTTTACACCTCTCAGGGGACTGAGGGAGGTTTGGCAGTGAGATATAAGTCCTTGAACTGATCCGTACCTAAAGTGAGACTAAATTGTACCTTTAGACACAGTGGACACTACTCCTTTTGCTTGATCTTCCTAGTCTTTAGAGGCATTTGGATTGGAAATCCTGGTTGACCTTATGAGTCTGAAATCTAACATCTTTTTCTTCAGTCCATCAGCCATTTAAGTGAGCACCAGGTGTGTGGTCAATATCTGGTGTCAAGAAAGATGCCAGAGTGGGAAGGTGAGCAAGGGGCAGATGAGATATTATGCCTCTGTCCACTGTGAGAAATGGGCCCTTCAGATGGTGGGCAGGCCAGCCTGGTCCTGGGAACCCAGTTGTGGCATCCTGAGGGCATTTGTCAGTCCTGGAGAATCCCTTGAGGTCACTCTGCAGAAGCTTAAGACCTTCCAAGGGCAGACATCCTAGAGCCATTGGAATTTTGGTATCCATCTTTGAGCAGAAATGGATCCATACTTTGACCTTTGAACCAGACTGGCCTCCAAGAGCCCATTTGGATAAAACCTAAAGTTTGGAGCTGGACCAGAATAACAGCTCTAGGTGCGGACTCTGTCCTTGATGTCTGTTCCTGCACAAGCCAGTAGAGGTCTCATAGGAGCTGTGGCTCAGAAATGTCTGGCTGGGCAGTTGCCGGGTATCTGAAAGATCACCAAAATACTACTGTCACTTGATACCTGTCAAAATATTCTTTTTTTTTTTTTTTTTTTTTTTTTAAATATTTTTTTTCTTTATTTATTTATGATAGTCACACAGGGAGAGAGAGAGGCAGAGACACAGGCAGAGGGAGAAGCAGGCTCCATGCACCAGGAGCCTGACGTGGGATTCGATCCCGGGTCTCCAGGATCACGCCCTGGGCCAAAGGCAGGCGCCAAACCGCTGCGCCACCCAGGGATCCCCTGTCAAAATATTCTTGAATCTAGATAATCTTTACTGGCATGAACTATGGAAGTGACTTTGTCATGGTATGAAATTGCTGGAGTCATAGCATACTCTACTAGCTTCCATCTGCTCCATTCAAAGACGCCTTGAGTGGCGAGAAATGGGAAAAGACATGGACAGGAAATTCTTTTTACCTAACCTAAAATTACTTGGGCTGCAGCTTAAGCTCATTTCCTCATTTTGCATCCTGGGGAGAAGGAAAAAAACAGTTTATCAAGTCCCTAACATGTCATGCAGGCTCGGTGAGGCTACCTCCCAGCATTCCCCCTCTTGGGCCATAGAATTCCTATTGTATTGACTTATGGGTTTGTGCTTTTTCTTTTTTAGAGAAGCAGTTCATGGGATATATAGCTTTAAAGGATGTACCTGGTATCATCTTTATCAGACAAGAATATAAAAAACTATTACACAAGGTTGTGTGCTGCATCTCTCTAGCAGAGAGGGCGGTCTGTTCTAAGTTTCTAAGAACAGTTAGACTAAATCAGGAATCACTTTGTCATATTTTACCCTTATGCTCCCAGAATACTGATCCCACAACACAGAACCAGAAGGCCATCTGCAGACCCAGAGACCAATTTCACAGCTTTTCTGCCTTTACTTTACATTTAAGGAATGAAATCAGGAGAACTAGAAAACAATCATCAGGAGTAGAACGTGCTGTCACATTTCTAGTCCCAAGAAGAAGCTTTCTGTCAAGTAATCCAAGTGCATGCACATTGATTTGTGCTTGCCCAGATAGATGCTGGTTTGATGAGTTTGCTCAGAGCTCAGGCATGAGGGGCTCTGGGTGGGGCCGGCAAGGCAGCAAAGACTGCTTTCTATCCAGGCCCCCTCTTCTTCTCTGCCTCTAGTTCTTTCTGAGCGGGACACAGATGATATTCACTAGAAAGCATCAAAAATGACATCACTGTGAAATAGCAAAGCTGATGACAATCCAGGGAGTGGAAATATCTGCTAATCAAGCCACCATATGGCCCAGTTTGCCTGTGCTGGGGAAAGGGTAGGAGGAAGCGTCCTGGTAGATTGGTCTAAGGCCTTAGGAAAACCTTAAATTCAGGACAGATCTTAAGGAGAGTGACCCTAAAGCTGCTTTGTAAGTGATTTCCAGGTCTCCCAAAGGCCTTTGTGCTAAAAAATCACCTTCCTTAGGAGACTCTCTAAGGCTTCAAATGTCACTGCTAGAAAAGTCATTTGGTCATAGGTTTTGTCATAGGAATGCAAATGCCCCTGAAAGAGCACATCGTCCACTTCTTCCATTTTTTCTGGAGAGAGGGGAGGATGAGAAAACCTAACACAAGCTGCCCTGAGTGTGCGTGGGGTGGAAAGGCAGGAGTGCTCCCCAGGGAGGAAAGTGGTGTGGTGGAGAAGATGGTAAACACAACTATGGAGGCTTCACAGTTTGTTTTAGAAGGGTGGTGGCTTTCTAATTAATTTTCTTTTTTTTCTTTTTTTCTTTTTTTCCTAATTAATTTTCAATGGCAACGATCACAGGTCATGTCTGAGCAGGGGTGGGTTCTGAGGGTCCGTAAGCTGGGTTGGGGGGAGCGGCAGGGAAAGCCGGGCTTTGGAACTGGACAAAGCAGGGTTTGCATTTGGCTCCTGCCCAGGTGCAGCTGTGTGACTCTGGGTGAACCCTAACCTCCTTGCTCCCAGCCTTCTTTCCTCTTCTGTAGTACGGAGTTCGAAAATGACCCCTCCCAGTTTGTGTGTATTCTGAGCACCTCATGTCATGTAGGGTTTGGTGCTTGGATCAGTGGGCAGTGGATGGTGGGCACTCCAAAGCCCCCTCTGCCTGCCCACTGTCCTCTCCCATGTAAAGTAGTTGCACACCATATGGCCTTTCTCTCAGCAGACAAATGTTGGCTCAGGCAATTATCAAGTGAAGCCCCCTCTGCCTGCCCACTGTCCTCTCCCATGTAAAGTAGTTGCACACCATATGGCCTTTCTCTCAGCAGACAAATGTTGGCTCAGGCAATTATCAAGTGAAGACACAGTGATGGTGCTTGATCGTTGGCAGTGGGAGAACAAACAAATTTGTGCATAGACCCAGTTGGAAGCTCTGATCGTGTCAGCACAGTAAAATGAGAATCATTGGGTTTTGGCAACCTGGAGGTCCTTCCCTGTTGCACTTTATTTTGTGCATCTTAACTGGAGCTCCTTGGAGGTTTTGAGTGTCTCCCCATATGCTGGGCTTGTATTCAGATACAACCATCTGAATGTGGATTCTCATGCGAGTTGGAAGTTCTTCTATGCTGCGTCCAAGGATAGATGCAAGGCAGAGCTGGGAAGAGCAATGAAGATATTTATCAACTGTTCTTCTTCTCAGATGATCAGTAATGAAAGTCAGTTGTTTTCAGGCTCAGGCAGTTGTGTACTGATGGAATCTCGAGCACCCAAGAAAAAAACATAACGGTGTGGGGGTGTCACAGGCCTCTTGTTTTAGCTGTCCATCTGGGAACTAACTTTTATTAAGGAAGATTTGGAATCGAACTGTAAAGAAAAACATTGTTCATGTAGTCATTCATTTATTTTCTTCCTTGGGAGCATCCCCCAACCAGGAGCATCCCTTTGTAGTTTGGGGGGACCCTACTTTGCTCTTGCACACCTTGTCAGTGTGAAATATTGGGTCCTGGGATTGAGTGCTGCTACTGGGGAAAGAGGATCACAGCTAGAAAAGGCTAGTCAGATGGCGGGGAAGGAGGAGAGGTTTTTGTAGTGAAGCCTTGAGAGAAATAAAGGGAACCAAGAGAAGCGACCGACCCCCAGGCCTCTGGCTAAGTAAGTCCTGGCAGGTTTCTTGTGGGTGAGGAGGGAGTACATGAGAATTATTGTAGAGAGTAGCCACGATTGCTAGTAAGTGCCTAGAAAATCACCAACATGCTGCACTTACGGTCTCCTCAGCTCCACATTTCACATAAAGTGCTAGGTTTCTTGTCTATGATTTCTCCCATCGTGGGTTTATGGGACCCTCATTCCTAGAATTGGGGAGGGGAAGCTTTGGAGGTTTTGGTTCGTGCCCATAGTCTGACAACATGCTTTTATCTCCAAAACAGGCACCCCTTTCTTTACTGCTTTGAAATGATCAGGTTCATTCTCTTCTTTTTCATTTCTTAGATTTCTTTGAGTGGAGTTGCACGTGTTCTCTCCTCTTCTCATCCGTTTACTCCTGAGGTAGTGGGACAGTCTGGGGAGGAATGAGTGATGCATGCTAGCATCATCTGTGGTCAGAATTTTCACCTGGTATTAAAGTCACATACTAACCAATCCACGTGTTGTCACAAAACCCTCTTTCCTCTTCTTCCATGAGGTTCCAAATTCATTTTTCTTCATGCTACTCAGTTTAAGGGTTTCTGGGTTTTTAAGATTACTTTTCTCTTTCCTGAGAGTGTCTTGCATCATTGAATAAACAGTTTCAGATCCAGATTTGCCTAAAATTTGACTGTTATGTGAACGTTTAGCGTATATTTATACTATGTAATGTTGTGGGATTCATTACAATGTGAGCTGAGAGATGTTGTTTGACAAATGTTATGTTTTTTTGGGTCATCTTTGAAAATCATGAATACTTTTATGGAACCTCATAACTGAAGATTAAAATATAATTGTGTTTCTTAATAACTTGTTTTTCTTCTTCTGGGACCAAATATGGAAACATTTAAATTAGCTATGTGCAGATAAACCAGAGGCTTATCTTCCTTTTAAGGTGTTGGTGATCTTGGCTTGTTTTCTTTGTGGAAATGAATGCTTCTGTTATCTCACCTTGGATGCAGTGGATAGTTGTCCTCATCATGACAATTTTACATTGTTCTTCTTGGAGCTATTTTAAATATTGTCTAACTGTACCATATAAAACACTAAGAGCTTATTTGATATATGAACGCCTCTGGAGAATATGTCACATTCTGAATTCGTTATTCCTGCACTAGCAAGGCAGCATAATCAAGCCAGAGAATGCCTAGAGTTTGTTTTGATTTGTTTCACTTTTGTTTTAAATTTACCACCCACAGTTATCCAAAATACATAAAAGCTTGTGGGTTTGGTATGTTTGTTTTGCTCTTATACTGTAACGATGTTCAAACATGACTGTACTTAAAGTCTTTTGGACCAGACAAAAGTCATTTGCTCTTTTGATAATAATATCAGAGAACATTGGAAAAAAAATTCCTTTTCTCAGTCTGCCATTCCCATAAGTTGATAGTTGCGCTGTTTGCATAGCTGACCACCCACTGAAGCCAAGGCACGTGAAACTGCTGTCCACTAAAATGGGCCTGAAAGTCACGTGGGACCCACCCAAAGATGCTACCAGTAGACCTGTGGAGCATTACAACATTGCCTATGGGAAGTCACTGAAAAGTCTTAAATACATCAAGGTGAATGCCGAGACGCACTCCTTCCTTATTGAGGATGTGGGTAAGTGACACTCTGGTCTTGTTCCCAGTCAGAACTAACTGTACACCGACATTCTCAGTCCCTTTCGTAGGTAGGATGGCTGTTAGTGAAACACAGTGTGGCCAGGCTCCAGGGACCTCATGTTTTTTGGGGGGAACAGGTAACCAAGGTCATGAGGCTGTTGCTTAACCTTTATCTTGCCTCTGGGCTTCCTCATTCTGCACTTGAACTCAGGTATTTCTGGATAGCTCTTCAAATGGATGGAGGAGGCCATTTTTTGGTTTCTGAATGTGCTTTTGGAAGACATGTTGGTCCTTTGTTGTATAGAAACTTGACTACTTTGCAACCTAATCTTGAGAGTTCTAATTTATAAACCAATCAGAGATTACTCAAATAATATGTCCCCTTGAGGGTGTGTGTGATATGTCTTGCTTAGCCACATCTGGTTCAAAGATGTGACGTTCTCCCCATTAAATTTGATCCCGGGAGTCTGTAATACTTAAAATTTTACCTAAATATATTATAAGTGCAGGTGTAGGTGGTTTTGAATTTAGGCTTTGAGCTTCCCCTATCTTTTGCTTTTTTGATCCTATGAGCCTAAAATTCCATTTATTCTACAGTCCAACCTCATAATGGATCATAAGGAAGTAACAGGTCAGCATTATGACAACGAGGTCTCCATGTGCCAGGTTAGCATTTTCCTGCCTCCCTTTAGTGGATCAAAATCAACTCACGGCTCCTCAGATTCTTGGCCATGGTCTACACACATTTCTTCTCCACCTCCTGCATTGTAACATTAGGCTTTCTGAGGAATGGAGCAGAAAGTATATGGAAGGGACATAAAGGAAGCCAGATTTCCTTTTTCATAGTTCCAGCTAAACATACATTCCTCTGAATCTTTTCTACTTTAGTATGACCCTACAAAGTCTGACAGTGAGGTTAAATGGAGATTCTGTTGGATCAAAGGCATGAGTGGGGTCATCTTTGCTAGTTCAAACCTGAGGTTGTTCCCATTGCTGCAGAGAAGAAAAACAGGCAAAAAGAGAGCTCTAGAACTCACTGAAAATCAAATAGTGTATTCCAAGTGACTCACTGATGAGTTAACAGGAATCAGAGACATATGGATTAAATTTCTTTGAAATACGAATAGCCTCAGAATGGAGAGAAAGCGCCTGGCGAACCATGATTTTGCATTCTGTCTGACTCTAGAGAGGGTTTCCCAGTTAGTCTGGCAGGCTGTGCCAAACCCTAAATGCCACCAGGCCCTGCCGCAGTAGACAGAAGTCCTACTGGCCTCGAGCACAGCAGGGTTGGTAGCTGGCATTACTATGTCCCTGTTGCTGGGCCTCTGGCCGAGAACCGAAGTTCCATTACAGGAACACTGCTCACCTTGAGAAATGTACATGACCCTTCTTGCCTCTTATCTCTCCAACATCCATCCCATCTAATTCCTGCAAATGCTCACCTTTCCAAGCAATTGGCACCTTCACTCACCTTTCACAGTAATTCATTTTGAGGAAAATCAGCACTATTGGACTTTCACTTTCTGTAGCTACAAACTCAGGATGCATTCACCTGATAATGTGGCCTCTTGGCTTCCCTTCCTGTCCCACTGACTTCAGGAGCTCAGCCAAAGAGACCATGGCTGTTTGACCTTGACCCCTAGATGCAAATAAAAAAGTGAAGCCCAGTTATTTCAGAATTAGCATGTCCAAGGTTCCAACAGTTGTTTCTCTAGATTTTTGTTGAAATGGTCAAAGACAACATGGAGACCTAGTAAAGGGAGTAGTTTACTGCCAGAGGAGAAAATTTCATGAAGCTTTATGTGTTGTGATGAGATGTCCCATGTGCTAAATTTTATAAGTTACACTGACATTTTCATACTGTTTTTTTTTTGAGGTTTCTGTTTGGAACTTCCAGGGGAAGATATTATTTGCAGTTACCAATGCTATCGGCTAAAACACCTAGTTAGTGGACAGTGTGTTCCTATTTCCTACATTAATTTCACATTAAGAAGCTCAAAAGTCTTTTCTGTTGACTATGAATTCAGGTTTATTAGATATGCCATGTACTTTGTGCTAAATAAATTCCGTGTTCTCTGGGTCAGGTGTATTTTCGTTGCATGAGAGGCATGTTAGTGATTTTGATTAAACAAAGCGAGAGAGCTGTAGTTAGACTTGTCACTTAATTCAGATTTTTATTTTTGGTTATACATAGGGAAGACAGTTAGTGAGTCAAACTGTCATTCTTGGAGATTTGAAATGGTGGCTTGATATAAACCATATGTTTCAGAGCCGGGGGTAGTGTACTTTGTGCTGGTTACTGCAGAAAACCACAATGGAGTGAGCCGTCCAGTTTACAGAGCTGAAAGCCCTCCCGGTAAGTCTTACCTAGAATCCGAGGCTGTATTTTTGTTACTTGGATGGGGAGAAACATCCCTCCTTTCTCAGATCTGTATAAATATAGAATCTTTAAAGAGTTCCTGAGCAAGCATTTCTTTTAGACTTGTATAGCAAGCTGAAAGATTGAAAAGTAGGAGAGACTTAGCCCTTCTTTTTTTTTTTTTTTAAATTTATTTATTCATGAGAGATGCAGAGAAGGAAGCAGAGACACAGGCAGAGGGAGAAGCAGGCTCCATGCACCGGGAGCCAGACGTGGGATTCGATCCTGGGTCTCCAGGTTCGTGCCCTGGGCCAAAGGCAGGCGCCAAACCGCTGCGCCACCCAGGGATCCCTTAGCCCTTCTTTTAAAGTAATTTTAATGTAGGTTGTTGTTAGTGTTTTGTTCTAAATTTTTGAGTACTCATTCGAGTAAACCATGTGCAAAAGACCAAAAAGACGTGTCGTCCAGAAAGCTTAGGTGCCTCATTACTGATGTGGCCCAAGAGGAGCCTTTTGAGGACTGTTGAAAAGACCATTAAACGTACGTCAGAGCTGCACTGAAATGTGGAAAATCCAGTCGTCCTCGTTTCTAACTATGAAGTTGCATTTTCCTCATTTAGGAGGTGAATGGATCCAGATTGATGGTTTTCCCATTAAGGGTCCAGGACCATTTAATGAAACCGTCACAGGTACTATTTGCTCATTTGGTTCATGTCTTCACTGAAGCACCATCTTACAAGAGGGTTGTGCTTCTGTCACACATGTGCTCACCCACCTTCATTTAGTTCCCATCGCTAAACTAACACACATGCCACATGGTTTTTGGTCAATCTGCTCTGCACCTGATGGCCCAGACTGCAGCCGGTGTTGCTCATTTCACACTGTTCTTTCATGTTCTGGTGTGGGGTCGTGTCTGCGTCTACATCTGGGGATACTGTTGCACTGTTAACAGGCAAATATGGTGGTTGAGATGGCAGTCCTGGCCTGATGAGGATATTTACAGCTCTTATCTGTGGATGCATAAATGAATGGAATCCACCAAGAAGTGGCTTTTATTGGCTAATATGTTACATCGAGTTCTTCTCTCTTTTCTTATAAGCATGGGATATTTTGTGATATGTTAGAGCACTTGCCTTCCATCTCTGCTCCATATTTGTATACGTGTCTGTTTTACCATTGGGATGTTAATGTTGTCTAGTCATATTGTTTCACTTGTTGAGAGAAGTGTTTATATTTCTTGTATGTTTTTTTGAATATATTTAATTAATGGTGAAAAAGAATGCAAAATGAATGCAGTTGTTTTGGAGTATGGTTGGATAATATCTCTAAGGCAATATGGTGAGGACCTATATACTGTTTTCATGAACGGTGTTTTTAAGTACTTCAATCTGGTGTTGTTGTTGAGAGGAAGGTGAGTACTTTGACATCAATGACCGTCATCTGCATCTCCGGTCAGATTTGATGGGTGTAGGCAGTTTCAAAGTCCCTTTTCTGAAAAAAAGGGGTGGAAAAAATGAAACAATCAGAAAAAGAGGCTGGCTTTCAAGGAAAGGTGATATGCTTCCCTTCCAATATATTGCACTTGCGGCAACCACGGGGTGTTGGAAGGGAGACATCTTGGAGGCTATTAGAGGTGAGGAGATGAAAGCTGGAAGAGAGAAGTAAGGGGTAGGCATGGATTCTGGGGTCAAGCTCCAGAGTGAGAGTGGAAGCAGAGAGTGTATGAGGGTGACAGGAGGGTCAAGAGCAAAAGGCCAAGGTCAAATCTGAGAGGATGATGACAATTGAGCAACCAAGATGGTAGCACAGCTAGGAAATGTGCAAAAAAGGAATGGGTGTTTATTTCAAGATTGTCCACCCCTGAAGAGGCACAGGTAAATTTTTTACTGACAGATGTTCAATGCCTTATCTTGTATTTTAAATTACCATTTTATTTTTTATAATTTTTCTGATAAAGTTTTCTGAATGACAGTAGTTTTAGAACAAGTGATTTTCTTTTGCTTTTTCTTAAGTAATTTCTTATGCCTTCTTTAATAAAAACACGTGTGTGTGTATCTGTATTTGTATGTATGTCTGTGACTTTTCTGAGTGAGCACAAATTACAGAAATGCTGGGAATTGGGACTCACAGACAATCATGCTGCAACTCATTATTGGTTCTATGTACTGTGAAATCATTTGACCTTTCTTTGTAGGAGACTTTGTATGTCCTAGGTGCCAAAGAGCACTCTTCTATAATACAGAATACTGTATTTATTATACATTATGATAAAAAAGACACTGGAAAAAATTGCTAGCTGTAACCATTTGCAACATATGATATAAAGCAGAATTAAAAAAAAAAAAAGAATATCCGGGGATGCCTAGGTAGCTCAGCGGTTGAGCATCTGCCTTCAGCCCAGGGTGTGATCCCGGAGTTCCGGGATCGAGTCCCATATTGGGCTCTCTGCATGGAGTCTGCTTCTCCCTCTGCCTATGTCTCTCTTTCTCTCTCTCTCTCTCTCTGTCTATGTCTCTCATGAATAAATAAATAAATCTTTTAAAAAAAGAATATCCAGAATGCACAGACTTGGTTACAGTGCTCCAGAAAAAAATTCTATTTCATTGTTAATAAAAATAATAAGAGTAATTTATGAGAAGTTATCAATAAGTGATCAGCATGCACATCTATGCCTTTTCTTTTTTTTTACATTTATGCCTTTTCTATAAGGCTTGGAAAATATGCTCTGCTGCTGTTCTGAGAAATGGTTTAATAATTGACAATCCTGTTAAACAAAATAAGTATTCTGAATCCCAGGTATCTTCATTCAAAGGGAGGGTTTGGCATTGGCTCCTGGTGGAAGGCCCCAAGGGTTTCCTTTAGTGCTTTGACTGGTAACATCTCACTTTCTTTGAGTATTTTATTTGAAACCAGAGGAAAATCCATACTTTTGCTTTGCTGGAAATAGTTTCAGTTCAAATTCTGGAAGACCTCCTTTTGTGGCTAGGACCTAGCTTGACCTCATTGTCTTTCCTTAATCATTAGATTCATTCATTCAGTGCCATTGGCTTTCCAGGTGCAGGTCTGTATGCTACAGATCCAATAGTGGGTAAGACAGACAAGAGCTTGCCTTAACGAAGACTGGATTCTAGTGGGAAAGAAAGACAATAAACATGTAAGCAAAAAATAATGCATATAATCTGTATTAGTTTATGAGGGCCGCCATAAAAAATACCACAGAGGGTAATTATATATAATACATTATATATATATATATATTTATATTTATATATTATATTTATATAACAAAATACCACAGTTCTAGAGCCCAGAAGTCCAAGATCAAGGTATCAGCTGGCTTGATTTCCCCTGGGGCCTCTCTTCGGCTTGTCTCCCTCCTGTGAGCGCACATTTTTGGTGTCTCTAGGTGTCTGAATGTCCTCTCCTTAAAAGGACACCAGCCAGATGGGAGTAGGGCCCATTCCAATGGCCTCATTGTAACTTAATCACCTCTTAAAAGGCTCAGTCTCCAAAGACAGTCACATCCTGGGATAATTGGGGGTCAGGACTTCAACATATGAGTTTGAGGGGGAACATAATTCAGCCTGTCGCAGAATCATAGATTCTTTGAAAAATGAACAACACTGAGGTATAGACAAAGCCAAGTGGGGGAGCCCAGGAGGCGCTAAGATCGTGGTACCAGGCAGAGATGGAATGAGGACTGCTGGCTGGGGGGAGCGTGAGGAGGAGGAAAAACATGCCAGGCAGGCTTGAGTGATCCTCAGACGGCCACTTGTCCAAATCTGAAAGCCCTTAGGGCTCAGAAAGTAGGAGGACTAAGCAGAACTGCCAAGTTCTTGGCAGAAGTTTTGGCTTTGGCTTTGGGCAGCTGTCTTATATCTTTTAGTTAGAAAGGTTTCTTTGTATTTCAATGTGAAATCCCTCCCGTTGAGATGCAAACCCATATCTCTTTGTTTTGTCCCCAGGGAAGAGAGGTCCCAAGTCCATTCAGATATTGGAATCTTATTATCTACCTTCCCGGCAGACTTCTTTTCTGAAGTGGTTTTAGCCCTTTCTCCTCTGTGACCGGATGTGGGGTCATCTGGTCTGTGTTGAGCCAGACACTAGGTTCAGGACAAGACCATGGCCCAGCTCTGCTCCCACCAACCCAGGGACTCGGTGTGCAGGGCATTCTGCTTTCACCAGGCTCTTCATCTGGAAAGTTTTAGTTCTCAATAGGATCATGTGTATTTTTAATAAGGTGATGGTTTTCTTTCCTTTTTTTTAAAAAAAATATTTTATTTATTCATGAGAGACAAACAGAGAGAGGCAGACACCCAGGCAGAGGGAGAAGCAGGCTCCATGCAGGGAGCCCAATGTGGGACTCAATCCCGGGACCCCAGGATCACTCCCTGGGCCAAAGGCGGATGCTCAACCGCTGAGCCACCCAGGAGTCTGAAGTGATGGTTTTCTAAAAATCTAATCATCTATGCTGTCCTGAAGCAATGGTGCTCAAACTAGACAGAGTACTGAGATAAAAGTCCAATTTATACCTTGTATTTTCTTACATTATATTTTAGTCCAGGAAATTTGCTTATTTTTTTATCCTGGTCCCACTCATGTCTGCTCAGCCAGCTCCCCTGACCATGGGACAGCCTCAGCAGCCTGCTAGTCCCCATACCATGGCCCCTACCTCCCTGATTTTCCTCCTGCATGTGACTTGCTGAGCTTTGTGGGAAAAGCAAAGAGCTAAGCTGATCTGTACCATTGTGACTCCTTACAGCTGGTCTGCGAACTCCAACTGGGTCCTCAGTGCTGCTTGGCAATTGTTCTATGTGGCCTGACTCAGGTTATCCCCTTCTTCCATAGGTTGGCTGGTCCAGAATGTTACCACTTGGCTCAAGCTCCTTCCTCCCATCCTCTTCTTGCTTCTAGCCTTGCTTTCTGCCTCCCTGGGAAATAAAGTTCATCAGCATAACACTGCTTCTCTTACTTCCCATGATTTCCAAACCCTCCTCTCCCTTCCTTCCTCTTGGCTCTGAGGGTAACTGCTGTGTCCATGACTTTTCAAGGCTGACTTCATCCATGTGAAGCTACTTTGCATGCATGCCCAGACCCGAAGGCAGGGCTGGGTTTGGGTCCATCATGGGAGTCTCACTATTCGCCTTGGTGCCTGCCTCAAAAGCTGATACCTGCTGTTGAAAAGTGTCCAATTATTTGACATAGAAACGATGAAACTAAGAAACCATGCAAACCAGTTTGGCATCTTTAATTCCTTCCCGGGCATTCCTTTCATAGGAAATAGCTATGGGCATATGAGAAATGGATATTTCATAATCTAGAATTACAAATTCTGGTCTTTTCTATCAATAGTTCATCAAAATGAGCACTGACCTTTAGGTATATCTTCTTGCCAACTTATTTAAATGTGACTGATGTGTAAGGTGGAGATTCTAACCCCAGGTGTCCTGCGATGGACCCTTTCCTGACTTTCCATAGTCACCATCTGTACTCCCCACCCAATCCACTCCTGCACGGCTGGCCCTGGGTGCAGATCCAGCACATTCTTGTTCTGTAGCTATAAAATTCAGCAGCTTTAAAATCTTGGATCTGTAGCTATAAAATTCAGCAGCTTTAAAATGCTGGGACTTAATGAGAAGTTTCTAGGCTCCTTTCTAAGAACTGTCTCAGGTTCTAAGTTTTATGCCATGGCTCTAGGTTCCTTTCAGCTTGGGAGATTTGGTGAATTTAAGACACTAAACAGATTGATTCTGCCACTTTTATTGGGTGATTTTAAGCTTTGTAAGCAATTGGGAACCATTTGTAGTCCTGAGAAATGGCTCCATGCCTTTTTTTTCCCCAACCTACTCTGTTTTAGATCAGCAAACTAAAATATCATATTAGTAAAGGGAGAAACACTGAATTGCAGTTTCTGGGGGCTGGATTTGTGCCTGAGCACACAGAGGTACACAGAAGGAAGAATTGTCTCTAGTGATCCACTGGATTTACCTCTCCCAACGGCCCCCTTCTCTGTGCCACCCTCCCCTTCTCTGTGTATGACGGCAGGAATACCACCACATGAGCCAGGAAGAAGGCCCCATTAACTTATTTAAACTGACATATGTCGTTGTCATTCTGGGTAAAAGCTGCTAGTGTAGCCCACCAGTGGGCAAATCACACACGGAGCTGCTGCCTCCGCGGCTCTGTCAGATATTGCTGGAGCCAGGCCATGGGGCTGCTGTGTGCCAGACTTGTGCTTAAAGTGTACCCCAATTCAGAGTTTTTAAATTAATTATAATCAGATGGTCCTCTTTTCACACGCTAGTTTCAATTAACATCCTGGCCAACAGGGAATTAATAATGTCTGTGGCATGATTTTCTCAGTAGCTCTCTCATGCAATCATGAGTTTTATTAAATGCAGTTTACAGGGCAAAAATCAGTTTTGGGTTTACAGCCCGGATGGTGAGTGCCTCAAGGGCAGGGTGCTTTGATTTTCTCATCTGTGTCTCCATGGCCTGGGGCAAGCACATAGTAGGTGCTCCATAAATGTTTGTTACACAGAAATGCATTGGGGATGCCTGGGTGGCTCAGTGGTTGAGCATCTGCCTTTGGCTCAGGGTGTGATCCCAGGGTCCTGGGATCGAGTCCCACGCTGGGCTCCCTGCAGGGAGCCTGCTTCTCCCTCTGCCTGTGTCTCTGCCTCTCTCTGTGTCTCTCATGAATAAGAGAAAGAAAGAAAGAAAGAAAGAAAGAAAGAAAGAAAGAAAGAAAGAAAGAAAGAAAGAAAGAAAGAAAGAAAAGGAAGAAAAGCATTGAAGACTGCTTCCACTCTGTGTCTGTGCCCTGGCAGAGGAGGTGAGCGGTGGCCAGAGCTAGGATGCTGCGAGGTACAGAGCCGCGTGACAAAAGGTCACGGTCACCCTTGTCTAGCCGAGCTGTTGCTGCTGGGGGTGGTCCTGGGCCGGCCAACGTGTTGGCCACAAAATAGTGCTGCCATTAATCAAGATCCTAACTCTTGCCTTCTGATTCTTAGAATAACACCAGGTACATTTGTGGACTGGAATGCCTCCAGGCGGCTGTCTGTGGGGGCAAGATGTGTACACAGCATGATCTGTCCGCTGTGGGGTTGCACCTTCTTCCTCAGGGGCTCCCATATCCTTATCAGCGTGCCTGCTTCAATGTCACCTCTCACATTAGAGTGTAGACTTCCCCAACCTTCGAGCCCATTCTTTTTAAAAAAAAAATATTTTATTTATTTATTCATGAGAGACACAGACACAAATAAAGATTTCATTCATTCATTCATTCATTCATTCATTCATTCATTCATGAGAGACACAGAGAGAGAGAGAGAGAGGGAAAGACACAGGCAGAGGGAGGGCTCCCCTGTGGGGAGACTGATGTGGGACTCGATCCCAGGACCCCAGGGATCATGCTCTGGCTCAACCACTGAGCCACCCAGGAGCCCCAGCCCATTCTTCAATAAGGAAAAAGTAGGCTGTGGAGGCTGTTGGAGCTGTGTGACTTCTCCTGTAGCTGAATGTTCTTGGGTGGGAGCAAAGCCCTCAGTGGCTCTAGTCCCCACAGAAATGCCCTGGCAGGAAACCAGGAGCTGTTGCTGACTGGAGGGGCTCCCAGCGGCGTTCTGGGGTGCTTCCCCCCAGATGAATGTGAGTACATGCTCACAGATTTTTCCCATCACCAGTGAGCTGCTTGGAAGCTGGTGACAGGAGTGAGGCCTTTTCCTCAGGTGTGGGGCAGGTGCCCACTTCAGAGCCCCGAGTGGCTGCTCCACACCAGGGAGGGTGGCGAACGCTGGAGAGATGAGCCGCCCCTACATGTGTGGCCCTGAGTGAAGGCGACTCTGCCTTCACGTCCAGTGCTTGTTGATAAACCTAATGCTTCTCACAAGGTCACTATCTTGGGACCAGTGGCCACTGTCTGACTGCATCCCCATCATGGGCTTTTCTTTTCATGTCTGAGTGAAAAAGAGGGCAGGCATGGGCCTTGTGAGCTTGTGGAAGAGGGATACGGTCCTTATGTGGGATCACGAATGCAGATGTTGGTCCTGAAAGCAAGCTTTCTCCCTTTTAACCCATCAGCTGTTCATGTATAATAATTGGGTCTTCCATTTGCAAAGGGCATGTTGGATCATAGTAAGAAGCTGAATTACTCAGTAGCCACTCACCAGAAACAAGTCCTTCATTTCCAGAAAACCTAGTGTGTTACTTACTGTCCTGCTCTGGAATGAAAACAATGAAGAAGAGCTTTAGACTAGAACAAACAAGCCAAACCAAATGAACCTTGGAACTGAGACATAATTTTCCTCAGACTATTTCCCACTCCTTCGTGTTGGCTTCCATAGTCTGCGAGGCTGTCCCTATGTTATGCTGTGAGGTGAAGGAGTGCCGGATGGCTGCATTTCAGCCACTAAGGACATCGGGAAAGGGCTGTTGCTCCCTTTGCTTTCTGTGACTCTCATGGGTCCTCAGGAAGTGCTTCTGGAGATGACGACACCACCCCCAGAGGGATGGAGAGCAGATGCTTCCAGTGATTGCACCTGCCCACCTCCAATGGAGGAGACCACAGCTGGAGAAGCTCCCTGATTCCCTCATGCTAGGTCAGTGGGGCTGGGCTGGGGCTGGGCTCCCCCCAGGCTCCTGTCGCAAGTGGCTGAGGACATTGGTTGCTGGTATTATTCTTCTGGCTTCTAGATGAGCCACCGTCACGAAAAGGTAGCAGACCCTCCCTGTCTACACAGTAAGATTACCAACTTAGTGTAGGGAGAGACACCCCTCAAGAGGCTTAGGATCTGTAAGAACTGAGGGACGTGTCCCTCTGCAAATGGTTGCTGTACCTCTTCATTCTCGTGCCTGTGGCAGGGCTTCATGGCCAACTTGTGCAGAGTCCTGTCCTGGGCGACCTGGCATTTTGCAGCCCTGGTCCTGTGTGGTGGAATCCATGGCATGAAGTAGTTTTCACTGATGTTCACAGCACTGCTGGGGTCAGAGTCACCCCTGATTGACACTTTGGATGCCAGACTGAAGATGGTGATGTGCCAGGGTTCTTAGGGCTTTAAGAGCTGGGCTTCTCAGAACCTGGGAGGACGCCGTCCCTTTGATGAAGAGTTTGAGGAGCTCTGCTAAGTGATAAGGGGATTCCACAATTTTGTGAAACAGCCAGCCAAACAAAATCAAATGGCCTCCGCGGAGTGGTCCCAGGATGGCTTAAAGTATTTGCTTTGTTTCTGAGACAGTCCTCCTGGATTTTGAGTGTCACGCGTGAGGGCGAAAGTGCTGGCAGCCTTGCACCACCAGCTTGTGGGGTTGGCCTATGATTACACCATCCTTTCTTGACTCCATGCAGAGTAGGATGCCCTGTGGTTCCTCATCTGGTGACACCTGGACATCACTGCGTGATCCCAGAGAGCAGGAGAGAAGAGCTGTGAAGAACTGGACATGTCCGGGGGCTGGGGGCAGGAAGAAGCTTGACCAAAGGCACTAAGGTTGGCTTCTTTGTTTTAAGAGTTAGTGTTAGATATTTTAGAAAAGGGGCTCTTTGGGCTTCCACAATCTGTAACATTAGTAGTAATTGCATTGGTGAGCTTGGGGGAGATCAAGATTATTTTTCTTTCTTTTCTTTTTTTTCCTTTAAGACCTTCTGTCTTCTCCCAAGCCTGAAAAGGGAGAATCAGGGCTACAGATCCACGAGACTGCAGTTCCAGGCTGGCTTGTCACCCCTGCCATCTGGCTTCAGAATTCCCCCTTAGCCATCCTGGGCCTCACTTTCTTTGTCTGTAAACGGGAAGTTACTGGGTGATGCTGAAGATGTTTGTCAAATGCCTTCTGCCTGGTAGGGACCCAATAACTTATGAAGATTGGTGATGTGGCAACAGACACTGTTCTAAAATCAAGAAATGAGTTAGCCTTTCTCCTTATTGTTAAATAGCAGGGCCTCTCCAAATATCACACAAAAGCCAAGTGGTCAGAGTATTAAGGATGTTCCCTGGAAAAGAAAAAACCTTCAGAGCAAGTGTTACAAATGTTAGTGTGTGGAAGGAGGGTTTTGTGAAGCGTTCAGAGGTGTCTCAGGAGATTATGTGTCAGAACCCACTCAGGAAGGAGCCCGTGGCAGATGTCACTCAATGTCAGGCTTGGGCCTATGTCACTGGCCAGGAATCCATGCTTCGAGTAGGGATGGCAAAGCCCATGTCCTGTTCTGGCTGCCCACAATTCATTAGAGGGTGAACCCTCTAATGCTCGCTCCCTCTCCTCTTCCTGCCCTCCGTCCTCTTCCTTATCATGCTTCTTCATCAAAAGTGCACATCAGCTGTGGACTCCCACCTGCCCTGATGGAGGTGGGCACTGGGACATGTTTTCACAAGCCTTCCAGGTGACCCTGTTGGATACTGCAGTGTGAGGGCCACCTGTCTAGCCTCGAGGGCTGGACTGTTCCCTGCTGTACAAACCAGTGTCCCTGCCTGCTTTGGGGTCTGATGTGTGGGCATCGTTGGGAAGCTGCCAGAGGCAGAGGATGGGTGAATGGAAGGCCAGCAAGCACACAGGCCTGCCCTTTCAGGCCACGGGAATGGGGATAAGGGTTGTCTGTCTGTGTGAAGGTGGGAGGGTGGTAAAGTTGTGTGTCAGATTGGTCAGTGGAGCCGTGCATCAAGCGATAGCTGCTGGAAAATGAGAATGTCCTATTAGGTGAAACCAGGTGGAGGAAAATAGTCACAGGACAGCAGTGGCTATGGACACTCTTATGCCAACAAAGAGTAGGGACTTGCTCAGAGCAATTGATGATTGTTAGATGTTGATGAAGAACAGTGCTTTCAGTTTATGGTGTAGAAAAAGAGGTCTGGATGAGACCGCCTCATATTTGAGACAGTTTTCAACATAAAGAGTTTTTGACAATAGTGCATCTCTTCTGCTTATGTCTGATTCTTTGAGACACCTTTTTTTTTTTTTTTTTTTTTAGCATCCCTTGTGGGAAAGGCATCGAGGTAAGCTCTGTGGTGTGACCATGGCTCACGTTCTGGAGAGGGCGGCCCACCCATCCAGTGAGTCTAATACATAAGGGGTTTCATTATTATCACAACCACAAACACATCTAGCAATTAATTTATGCTTAATGGATGCCGGTACAGTTTTAAATGCTTTATGTGGATTATATTATAAAACTCAATATGCTAGAGATATTTCATAGAGGAGGAAATGGAGCTTCAGCGAAGGTTCTCAAAGTCACACAGCCAGGGAGTCCTAGACTCAGATTTGGACTTCAGTACCTGTGGAAGCTCAATGCAGAAGCAACCACATTCAGTTAGCATTGGATTGCAGATGGGCACAGCATCATGTTGATTTTTTTTAATTTCTTTTTTTTGTGTATGTGAAAAGAACCAATTTTGATTCCATATAATTTCAGAATATTTGCCAATTTGCATAGCTGGCAGTACAGACCGGGAGAGATGTTCTAATCCTAGCTTTCTGAGGGCTGCTGTAATCCAGGTGGTGATTGTTGCACCCAGCTGACCCGCCAAGTAGGCAACGTGTAATTAACTGCTGTAGGTCTTCTGTGATCGGCCAGTTCTGAGTAAGAGCTACCTGATTATGTTGTAAAACACAGCAACGGAGGGAATGTGTCCTGCCAAGTCTAAAATACACCCTGCACTGGTCGGTGTGAATGTGATTACGCATGGCAATTGTGACTTCCTGTTTTCAAGATGAAAGACTTACAGAGCTTTATTAGAAAGATTTCACAGGGCTTCCGTGAAGCTATCGCATACGACTCAGAGAAAACACTGAAATCATTTCATGGCAGGTGAATCTGCGCCATATGGATAGTTTTTCTAAAATGTGTACATCAGCTTAAAAGAAGAATACCAGATGATCCATAAAAGATCCATAAAAGGTATTTGATGGTTCGTAGTTCAGAATATTAAAGAAAGGAAATTTTCAAAATACTTGGAAAAGGCTTACGGTTGGCTTTTCTAAAACCAAGATTTGAAAGACAAGGGCTTTGTCGAGGGGGGCATTTTCACCTTACTCTGGTTTTCAGAGTCGGTGACCTCTGTGTAGTGTGGGAACAGTCTTTGGCGAGAAGCCTTCTTTTACTCATTTGCTACCTGCTATGTGTACTGTCTGGTCCATTTAAACACATACAAACACACACACAGACACACACTTAATGCCTACTCTGCCAGGCATTATGCTCACACCCTGTAAGGGGCTCATCCAGTTCAGCACCTGCTTCACCTTCATTGGCAGAGGTGGTTGGTGGGATGGCACACGGGGTGGGGCAAGAGCAGAACTGGAAGGCATCTAGTCAGACGAAGATGGAACTCTGGCCCTCAGAGCTTGAAATCAGGTCCCCACCTGGCACCTAGTAGCTTTGTGGCCTTGGGTCAGTGACTTCATCTCTTTGAACCTCAATTTTCTGTTGGGGATTATGACATGTATCCTACTTAACCTGGAAGTTCTTGGAAGGATGGAAGGATGATTTAACTATGTGAGGACTTGTGGCAAACTGTGAAGCTCTGTAAGACAGGCAGTGTGGTTGGTGGCCGGGGCTAGCCTCGGCCCTGTTCCCCCCCTGAGTTTCTTGCTCAGTAGGCTTAGCTTCATTCTCCAGCCCTGGCATGGGAGTGGCTACACAGCAGCTTGGAGCCTGGGGTGAAAGCCTGTAGAGTTTGAGGGGGCAGCTACTGTCCCTGCCATTGGGGGGGGGGGCTGGCGTGGGTCAAGACAGAGCCATGGGCCGGGGACCTCAGGCAATAAACTTGCGCCGTCTGAGACTGAACTCCTTGTCCTTGGAATCTTACTCCTTCCTGCTTCCTCAGGGACCCTGTCACTTTTCCAGTGGTCTTTTCCCTTATAATGGTTTTGTCAGGACTTTACTGTTGAGTGTCAGGGGTTATTTGTGTGGAGCAGAGACCTGACGTGTTCCCAAGGCCCAGCAGTGATGGTGCGCCCTCCAGGAACACTTTGCACTGTGGCGTGTGTGGCTGGAAGTGTCCCAGGACTGAAGCAGAGCCACAGGGCAGAGAATACCCTCTCTGTTCAAAAATTTATTTTTGATCTGACCCCTTTAAGACCTGTGTGTGTGTGTGTGTGTGTGTGTGTGTGTTCAGTACATTTGCCCATCTTGCTGAAGATCGTCCCAGAACTTCCATGTTGGTGTGTTGCTTTCTGCAGTGGTGAGTGTTGCCGTAGGCCACTCTCATCTTTAGGACAAGAGATGGGGCGAGGGGTAACACTGAGGGCAGTCAAGTTGGTAACAGCACCATAGACATGTGTCCTGTTTGTTGCTGCCCCTCAGGAAATAGACTGTGGCAACCATGGTTGGGTGGTAACCCTGCCATTTCTGCCCAAAAAACAAGCAGTGCAAATGGCCTGTGGCAGCTTGAGCAGGCATCATTTATCAGTGAGAGGTTCCTTCAAGGAGGTATGAGCTTTTTATAGAAGAAAAAGAACATCCTATGTTGTTGGCAGAGATCATTTTCACTTTGTAAACTTTTTAAAAACATAATACTGACCTTTGCCCAAAGCTGGGCACCCCGTGAAATCAAATCCCAACCTCAGGTGGTTCACCCTCAGAGACTCTGTGTAATGACTCATGAGAGTGTCTTCTTTTAAAACTACATTTTTTTGTGTGTGGTGACAGTTTGTATTGGAGCACACAGAGGGAAACATGACTTGGAAGCTGTGAAGACAGAATGAAGAGAGGTTTTTGCTTCCTATGAAATTTTCTCTTGACTTCTATGCCCTCACTCATGGCTCATGTCAAGTCTGTTTCATGACTTTCGCACAAATCTGAAAATGACACAAACACTATTCCTGAGAAAGTAAACTTGGTTATGTGTTTTGCTTTGATGAATGTCCTTTGGAAATCTGCTAACTTTAAAAACAAACTAAAACGTCATTGTTGATAAATGAGACTAAGCATGCTGCTCATTATTCAGATTTTGCTTTTCATACGTGGCTTTTATAAGACATTTTCCCCAGTATTTAAAAAAATTCTTCTCCCTCAGGCCCCACACAAGGTCTGTTCATCAGTGACCCATGCTGATGAAGGAAATTTCGTGTCCACCTGCGTGGCACAGTCACCTGTGGATAGTCCAAGCACTTAATAAGTTTTGGCAGCCTGGATCTTTGTAGAACCATGGGGCATCACATTGTTAAGGGTATGAAGTAAGAGAGTCCCATTGGGAACTCATACGGATAACCAGGTTGTAGGATTAATATAGGACCTCATACAGTTCATTGATGCTGTGCCATTAATGAGTTGGGCTAACAATACTGAACACGTTTGGCAAATTATTTTCTTTTGGACTATATAAGTGAGCATATTTATCATTTCTATAATCACTTGGTGGTCCCTAATTTTTATAGAGGCTATTCTTTGAAATTGAGAGCCTACCTCTTAACCTGGAACAAAACCAAGATCAGTTTAGTAAAACCCCAGGGCAAGTGGTTACACTCACACCACCAGGCTGCAAGGGCAAGTTTCATGTACTTCATCCTTTGCACTATTGGATCAAAAAACCAAAAATTCTTAATAACTACTTTTTGTATTGGAGAAGATTCTATTGAATACCATATGTGGTATTCCTTTAGGAATAGGAGTGCCCTATAATTGAGTAGGTAACTCCAGCTAATGTACAAAAGGATATTCTTTTTGATGAGACTCAAGACAAGGGAGTCATGTGTCTGACTTTTCAGAATAAGCATCTCTAATGGCGATTGATTTATTGTGTTATTGAAGCTTGTACTAACTCATGACAATAGATTTTGTTTTTATGTCTTTGCTTAGCTGGGAAGTTTCCAGTCTAAAACATTAGGTTGGAATTGATGATGGGGCCAATGTAGATGGTTGAAGAACAACACCTGGGAAGAACTTGGCTTCTGGAACTGGAGAGATGCTTATTAGCCTCCCTGTATCCCTCATGTAGGGCTGGAGTGTGGTCCGGGCAGTGTGGTCATCACGGGACCCTCCTGCCCTTGTTCCCAAACTTATCAGCTCTTTAACTGATATAAAAGCAAGACTTTAACCACTAAGCGTTGGCCACCAGAATGCATTGCTTTGAAAAAGTTAGCAATCAGGGCGTTTCTTGAGATTATCATTTAGCAAGAAAATTTCTAGACGTTGATTTCACAAGAAGGAAAGAGCAGAGACTGGGGATGACAGCATCATTTGTCTGGAGGGGCAAAAACAGCCATGTAAGAGAAATTGAGATAAAAAGCAAAAACCAGTTAGTATTTAGCTCTTAGCGATTTACTGTAAAGACAAGGAAAGCCTGTCTTTTTTGAACCTTAGAGTGGAAAGCTTCCTGGAGGACCGTTATAAAGAGCCCAGAAGTGTATTTGCTCTATTTTTACACTGACCTTTCGCTCTCACCAGAGAATATATAATTTTGGCCTTAAGAAGGCAAAATGGATGAGAAAGAATGTTATAAAACATCCAAGATTTCTGGCTGGCAGCCTCACAATGGCATGTTTTTGCTTTAAGTTCTTGAGTCTGAAATGTGGGGAGGGACACGTGTGTGGAGTGTCGATACCCTTGGGGGAGAAGTGTTCCTATTAGAATTGATTATCAAAACCCGGCAGTCTTGGGCCCAACTGCTAATTGCTGTAGCTCAGTCTTCGGACAGACTGTATATACTCAGTGGCTCACTCTGAGGGGTATACTGTTTAATAATGTCTGTGTCATGTCCTCTTTAAGAAAAGGAAGTGCCCAACAAGCCCTTGCGTGTCCGTGTCCGATCCTCAGACGACCGGCTGTCCATTGCGTGGAAGGCACCGCGCCTGTCGGGAGCCAAGAGTCCACGCAGATCGCGGGGTTTCCTTCTGGGCTACGGGGAAAGTGGCCGCAAGATGAATTATGTCCCACTGACAAGGGATGAGCGGACACACGAAATTAAAAAGCTGGGTGAGTTTCACGTTAATTGGTATCCGATGTTTTGCTGACGTTTGCCATCATGCCAATACTTAGAAGCCCGTTTGTGACAGACAATTGTATTTGAGGTGCTGTGTTCGTTTTCCAGGTCTGACGATTACTCACGACTGTACTCTTTGCTGTGTCCTCCATCTGTGCCTCCATCCTTTCAACCTTCAGTGGCAGGACCAGGCCTCCCTCCCAGTGCCCAGAAACTGCTGCCTGACCCGTTAGAACAGTTCCTTGAGTTGGGCCGTTTCTCTGGATGTGGGAGGGAAGCTAATGCTTTTCTCATCTTGCCTCTGCTTTCACCGTCTTGTTCTTTCAAGCTTTGTATTAGATCCCAGGACACTGGACCTTGGGTCCTTTCAAGATGAGATGTGATGGCAGCTGCTGGAGCCTGCACATCAGGCCTGCCTTCCTCCTTTTTTGCAAACCCTTTGTGGTGAAGGAAGCATTGGCCATGTCTGCTGGGACGTGAAGAGATGATGCATATGGTTCTAGCTCAGTGCAAGGCCTGACCTTTGCTGCTCGTACTCACTGATAGGCTTGGACAGTGGCGCAGGCCATGGTCTGAGTGAGGCGATGCTGCAAACTCCTGGTTTTCTCCCCCTCTCCTCATGTCCCCTTACTTACCTGATGAGTTTGGTGGGAGGTGCGAGGTTGTACCTCTATGGGTCCTCCTCCTGGGGGAAGCCAGGCTGCAGAGAGCACACGATCTGCTCAGCTCCTCTGGGCCTAAGTCACATAGGGCCCAGGGCTGCTGGGCAGCAGAGTCTGCGTAGTTCTGGGGCTCATACTAGAAAGCACACTTGCTGCATGTTCTCCAACATAGATCATACCAGTAATAAATATGTTGGCCACACTGCTTAGTCTTCAGGCACTTCCTAAGTGGATCAATATGTGGCAAGGAAGGAGGGGTGATTTATTGGGTCCTCCCAGAAGACTCCAGTGGGATCTGGTGATCTGGTGGTCTCTTCACTTGTGTTAGCCAGGCCTCGCTCAGCTTCCAGCATTGGTGAGGTGGGCTGGAGGTGGGAAGGAGGACCGGCTCCGGGCAAAGGAGCCCAGAAGGGCACAGAGCTGAAGGTTTGTGTTGTGAACAGAGTCACCCATGACAAGGCATTGGTGCCCGTGGCACCTACCTAAGTCTTCTGTCAGACACGACAAGGGACAGGCAAGTGGTGGGAAATGAGACTGGGGAGACTAGAGAAATGCGAGAAGGGAGGGAGAGGAGAACCCAGAGTGAGGGTTCCTGGCTCGCAGCACCAAAGAATGGCAGTTCGGGGCTCAGGAGACAGCCTGGTGAGAAAGGTGGTGGTGGAAACGGGGCTGCCTGTGGGAAGATGGCCTGCTGCCCCAGGTGCCTCAGGTGCTCCAAGAACACAATCCATTCTCTCAAGGCATGACCACAGATTCTGGAATTTGGACAAGCAGCTCTGAGTTTCTCAGGACTCCCAAGGCTGGCCCCTTGGGCTGCATAGCAGTTGCTGATCAGGGGCAATATTATTGTTGGAGACACTAGTGGAAGGCCAGGCTGGATTCCCTTTCTGGCCCAGAAGTCATCATCCTATTCTGCTGTCTGTTCAGCCAGCTGCTGAAGACCCTTGGACAAGTCTGCTGGGTGTTCTGCTGGGTGTAGCATCCAAGCCATCTCCAAATTCACACTCCAGACTTCCCAAAGAAGACTAGCCACCTTTCTGCTCCAGTGCACTGGAAGCCACATGGGATTGCAGAAGAAAGTGGAGACATCAGAGCTGCACATGCTTTGTGAGGCTTCAGTATTAGCAGCAAGACCTAGAGCCAGAGGGCCAGTCATCTGGGGACTCCTGGGTCATTCACTCCCAAGCTTACCCCTTGCCCTGAATGTGTGTTGGAGGCTCTGTTTTGGTGACTTGGGCCAAATTCTACCCAGAATATCAGCAGAAGAGGAGAGTCACTCTTTCTGCATTCCTGATACTGTAGGGGAGCATGTTTTCAGGGGGAGGTTTTCATTGTTCTGAGCATTTCATTAGATGCCATGTGGCAAAATCTTGTTCAGAGCAGACAAGTTCCTCATCTGACTGGTTCTGCTGTCTCTTCATTGGCTCAGTAGTGACCCCTGGCTCACCTGAAGGAAGCAGGAGGATTTGTTTGCTCCTTGAACTTGAGCCCATGTGGAAACTGAGGTCAGGGCTGGGCTCCAGTCCCAGCCTGATGGACACGGCTTCTTTTGTCAACATGACAACATGTTGGCTTTTGAATTTTCACCAAACAAGAAAATGTTGGACTTGCCATAGTGAATGATCTCCGAGCCATGAGGAGGAAGAAATATCCCTGGATTCTGGGCTCCATCATAGTGGGGAGGATGCAGGGAATTCTGGGGATGACGTCACAGTGGACCTGCTGTGTCATAGGAGGCCAGGGTCTTCATTTTATCTTACGTAGGCCAGGGAAGCTTGGAGAAAGGTGGACCCAAGATCCTGTCAGCAAAAATCCTACTCTCTCAGTCATTCATGAAGCATATGTGATTGAACATCTTCTGTGTCAGGCCCCTCGGGGGGAACTAGGGTCCCAGCAGTTCCCCACAGAGACAAACCACAGAGTGTGTCGTGAGAGCAGAGGCAATAGAACAGGCCTGGGAGGCAGGAAGTGCTGTGGTGGGTACCCAGGGCCAAGTCCCATCCAGGCGAGCACGGGTGGCCATAGAACCCGAAGGCCAGAGGACATGGCAAGCACCGGAACTCGTATGGGAGCTGAAGAGTAATAAAGAAAGAACGCATGAGTTGGGGGACCTTCCGGAAGTTACAACAGTCTGAAGTCCAGAGTTTCTGCTGAGTCATACACTTGAACTTGGGGAAGTGAGCCAATACACTGGCAGCAAAGAGTGGCCGTGGTACCTGGGGTCTCGGGGAGCGCTGGGCTGGTGATGCCGGGCTCATTTTGGAAATATTATTTCCAGACTACCAACAATAATCAGGGGCCCAGAATGCAGTGTGTTGTTATTCCGGTGAGTCTTCATTATTACTGTGAAAAGAGATGGTTGCTCCACAGCCAGCACTTGGCTCTGGGCCCTCCTCCCCTTTCACCCACTGTAGCAAAACCTGGGGGTCAGACTGGCCCTGCCACCTAGTCCATGACCATGAGTAGGTCATCTCATCGCCCTGAGCCTGGTTTCTCTTCTCTGAAAAGGAGACCATAAGAGTAGCTTCCTCATGGGGCTTTTGTAGGAACTAAATGAGGAGCTGATGGGACACACTCAACATAGCCAAGAGATCAGACCCAGATATGTGAACTGTTGTGGTTTACTCTTTCTTCATGATAATCTTGGGCCAAGTTTACAGTGGAGAGCTCACAAATCAAGAATTTGGGTGTTAAAACAATCTAGGAACTTTAAGAAATACATCAGAAATATGTAAAAACCTCAACAGTGGGAAATTAGTCCTTTTTTGGTGGCTCTTGATAAATGATGGGCCATTGCTTTTTAAGTTTCTTTATACATGTTCCTGGATCACAAGTTTAGAGGCAGAGTTCTTTGCTGAACTTTGGCTGATTCCTTTGTTAATGGCACCAAGAAATTGACCTGAGGGGACTCCCCTTTTTGGAAGTTTAGTTCGATGCTCTCTGAATCCAAGTGTTACAAACTTGATTTTTCCCCTTTATAAAACATACATTTTAAAATTTGATAGTAGAATAAGACATCAGAGCCTTAGCCTAAATATTAAGTTACTCATCACAGCATGAGTTTCACCTGGTGTGTGTGTGTGTGTGTGTGTGTGTGTGTGAGTGTGTAGAGATAGAGGATGTTCAAAGGTTGTCAGATATTATCCCCTTCCCCTGAAATGTGACTGGTCACAGCAGTTTACATAAATAAGTTTCTCCATGTGAGGTTTTTGAACACCTGTCTCCTTTTATGTTTAGTTGACATGTTGTTTGTAAAAACAAAAGGTTTATTTTCCCATTACTGTGAAGGTTTGCAATGCCTAAAGGAAGACCTCCAGTGTTGTAAGCTCTCATTACCATCTCAGTGTTACCTGATGCTCATTTGCTTATGATGTTACCAGTGCTCATTTGCTTAGGTATTACCTGATGGTGTTGTCATCTGCACTAGAAATATATCATATTGGGGCACCTGGGTGGCTCAGTCAGACCCTGACTCTTGACTGAGCCCACTCAGGTCATGATCTCAGGGTTGTGAGATCGAGGCCCCTGTCGGGCTCCCTGTTGAGTGTGGACCCTGCTTAAGATTCTTTCTCTCTCCCCCTAACCCTCCCTCCTTGTGCTCACTCTATCTCAAAAAAATTAATTAATTAAATAAAAATAAAGAAATATGTCATATCGCCTCATTTTTATTCTTGAACTGATTAAGGCTGCTGCAGAAAGCTCAGTCAATAGAGCCTGGAGTTAAGCATTAGCTACTCTGGATTCAGAGAAGATTATGGGTCCTTCTTAGGGCATGCCCGTGTGCAAATCAATCAAGTTTCTCATGTCTTAATGTCCTTACCTACAAAATAAGAAGGTCAAATTGGAATTTAATCCAAGTCTTATCTGGATCCCAGATTTTAAGATTCTGTGGTAACTTGAAAGTTTCAAGTTCTATTTCATCATTGTAATTTTTTTTTCGAAATATAGTTTTCAAGTTTATATTCATTTGGATACTAGTGGGCCCAGTGTATGATTTGGGGAGCAGAATGGAGGGAATTAACTGAAAGAACAATCCAGAAATAAAGGACATGCTTAAACTCTTACATTTGCTCTTAGCAAATCTTTGGAGGCTCAGTTCTGAGGATTTCAGTTTCTAAGGGCCTAGGATCCTCTCTGGACTGCTAACCTATATACTCACTGTTCTTGTCTCGCTCTCTTCTTTTTGATGACAGATAAAAAACTGAGTGACCTCTCTTCTCTATTTTGGAGGTAAAAAGAAATTGGGGGAATTCTGTGGGCAAATACATTATTATTTTATTTTTAAAACATGGCTCATCTTTCTTTGATATTGAGATAGGACCCCTTTCCTAAGAATTACAGGTAATAAGGGTGCCTGGGTGGTACAGTTAGTTGAGTGACTGACTCTTGGTTTCAGCTCAGGTCGTGATCCCAGGGTCCTGGTATCGAGCCCCGTGTCGGGCTTCACACTCAGCACAGAGTCTGCTTGAGACTCTTTCCCTCTTGCTTTGCCCCTCCCCTCCTGCTCTCTCTCTCTCTAAAATAAATAAAATCTTAAAAAAATTATAAGTAATAATTACTTCTGCATTTTCTTACATAACAGTGAGCCTACTTTCTAATTTTCTTGGTCTCATCTTTAATTGTTCTGAAGAAGTTGGAATACCCCAGAAGGACAAGATGGGAAGGGAGGGGGTATGCAGAGAGTGAGGGTGTGCGTTCTGGAAAGCCAAGTGCAGAGCCTCATCCCTTGCCGGTTGCTCCACAGCCTCGGAGTCGGTGTATGTGGTCTCCCTGCAGTCCATGAACTCACAGGGCCAGAGTCAGCCTGTCTACAGGGCTGCCCTAACGAAACGGAAGATTTCAGGTATGTTTTCAAGGACGCATCTGCTCATGTCATGGTCTGTGTGGATGCATTGTTGTTTCCAAATGATGCTGCCTGAGTGAGAACTACATGGATTTCATTGAGTATGAAGGAAACCCCAGGGCTTGGCCACATCTTGGATACGAGTGTGTTTCTTTTTTACTCAGAGATGAGAGTGTGCTCCCGAAGAAGTATATTTCTCTTTATAATCTTGAATGGCTTTCCTTTGCAGCAGATTTGCTGCAATAGGTGCAGCCAAACCTTTGCTCCATTTAAAATCACAGCGTAACCCACACATCAGTTGCCCTGGTGGCAGACCCTAAGCAGAGAGAAATAAGAGAAGTGTGGAGGAAGCAGTGTGCAAGTTCTACACTCATACTTCATTTTAGCTAAAATCTCCCAAACATAACCTTGAGAAGAGTGAGAAAAATGTAGTGAGGTTTGCTCATAGCCTGATCATTGGTCATTTACTAAGGGATGTTTTTTTCCTCCATCCATTCACAGATTTTTTTTTATATCACTCACATCTTAATAAATTACACATACCTATTCTGGATCTTATGCCTCAATTTAAAGAGACAACCTGCAGTGTGGTTATTTTCATGAATTCACAATGTATTTGTGATTACAGTTTTATAGGACAGAGCAGGCATTAAATTATTATGTATATTTCTATATTATCATTTTACATTTATAATGATTATAGTTGCTTACGTTGTGTGACAAAAATCTCAAATGCATGATGCTGCATTTTCATTTTTCATTGTTCACTGCTGTAGTAGAAGTGACTGCTTTTCTAACAGGCTATTTCTACACCCCCCCCCCCGCCCAACTTGTAGCAAAAGTCATATCCTTTTGAAACGTGGTCCCTGAGGCCAGAAAAGAAAAAACACAACAAACAATATCCCCAAGAGACTAAAATGCAAAATCAAAGCCTGTAAGTCTTCATTTATGGTAGAGATTGGACAGGAACTGTAGGCTTTGTGAGTACGAGGTATTCTCTTGGAAATTGGCAAACTGAGTTCTCTTTTATGCCTCAGTGTAACTTGCAATCTGTCTTGGAACCGCATTTTCTAAAATGTAAGGATATTGAACCCAATGTGATTTGTGCATTTGTTTGAACCAGAACCTCATTTCATGCCATGATCGCTAAGGAAATGCCATGACGTGACCTTTTATCCCCTCAAAACTTTTGCTTCCTGTAAAGATTGTATTATTTCCCAGAAGCTTACAGTATGTGTTAAGAAAACACTGAGTCACTTGGAGTATCTTGGACCAAGGCAAAGCATCCCTTCTGCACTGTTCTTTATGTCAGCTGAATTGGTCAGCTTTTCAAGTAAACTGCCCATTTCTTAGACTATGGGTAAGAAAAACAAGAATGGAGATTTTGGTTTTTCTGCATTGACCAATCAAACAATTGCTTAGCTTTCTATGCATTTCATTTTATCTACCTTAAGTATAAGCAATTTAAAAATTATACAGCATGAATAATAAACTCTGGAGGCCAGAGGAACTCAGGGCAGAGTAGTCTTTAATGTGTCCCATTGTTATTTCAGAAGAGGATGAGCTAGACGTGCCTGAAGACATCAATGTCCGGGTCATGTCATCCCAATCTGTGCTTGTAGCCTGGGTGGATCCTGTTTTGGAAAAACAGAAGAAAGTTGTCGCATCAAGGTACTTTCCCTTATTTCTTTGTCTTTAAGTATGAGAGATGTGGTTTTTCTGACCCTGAAGAGACATGTGTTTATTTGAATGACTGTATCTCTTGATATATCTGAATGTTGGCCTCTTCTGTAGCTGAAGGGCAGACTATTCTATGACAAGCTGGCTAATCTCAGGTGTGGTCACATATTTTCTGCGGATCAGATACTACCAGGGCCTCGTGTGTAACACACACAGCAGAACCTTGCCTCTCACTTGCTCAGAGTTTTATCTTGTGTCTGGAAATTCCCTAGATTCTGTTTCTTCCATTTGTGTTTTGTTTTGCCTCAAAACAATCTATTTGTGTGCACAAGATATGGCCTCATCTTAGAAGGAATCTTACCTTTCCTCCTCTTATCCAGGAAGGATGGCGGTAGGAAGGATTTTTATGTAGAGAGGTGGACATTTGTCGAATGCCTTCCACACCATAGTTCTTCAGACATCCTTCAAAGCCTGAATTGCTTTATGTCCAGCTCAGTCGTGCACAGCAAAAGACACTATTTTGTCCTCAAGCCATGAGTTTATGCCATTCAGATTTTTATACTGATTTGCAATAACAGTAGAAGAAAAACTAATCATAAGGTTAAGATAATTTTTGCGTTTAAAAAAGCCACTGGAAAACACCATTCCTTGTTAGCAGTAGATTATTATAGCCATCAAAATTTTATGTGTTAAATGATTGAATAGTTTATATTACCAAGAGAAAGCCAAAGATTTGGTGGCCACCGGGGCACTATGTATTAACTTTTGAACCTATCTACAACCAGGAAAAGTGAATGTCCCTTAAAAAGATGAATGGAATGGAATGTTGATATTATATATGTATTTTACATATATACCATTATTTGTATTAGATATAGTTTCTGTCACTGTCTGTTAGTAACGAAAAAAAAAAAAAGACATCTCCTTCTTTTGAAAGACCTCAGGAAGCTCATAGTGATTCTCTTCCTAGCTGTTTTTTCCTGATTACCACTGGACTTTGATTCCCAAAATCTTGATGAAAACAAAAGAGGGCTTGAGTTTTCTTAGCAGGACTCTTGTGTTAACTGGCGGGCTGGGCTGTGTCTGCAACTAAAGTCTTATCTTGACTTATTAAATATCACCTTGTTAATGTTTCAAATACTTTCTACTGCCAAGTGGCTGCAAAGAAAATTTCTAGGGAAAGGAATACAATAAATGTCATTTGCAACTCTTAGAGTGTGGTAGATGTCTTATGTCTGGGATTGTTATTACCAAGTTTGTTCCCACTGTTTCTCTCCCTGACAATCACACAGTATAGTTTCTTTGGTAAACTCCTCTATCCTGCTCTGTTTGTTACACATTTTTGCTTCTTCCAACGCTAATAAGTTTACTCAAAACCATATGTTGCCTTTCCTTCTGAACCTATAGAAAACATGCCTGCTTTGGCATGAAATTTATCTTATCTTTCTTTTTCCTGAGAGCCAAGATACCTTGGGCCAGCTTCAGTTCTTGCTATTGCTTTTTCACACCACATACATACACACACATACACACATATCCCTCAGAAGGCACTTGCCTGGTCAAAGCTGTCCCCCTTCTGTCCCTTCCCTTCTCAATTTCCACTTGATCTCATGTGCAGTAAGACACAGTAAGTTCCATCTCTCCTAGCCTACTTGAAACATCTTTCCTGGAACTTGAGAGTAAATTCTTTAACTTAATTACATAGTCAAAAACTTAGATTTTTCTTCTCTTTAATTTCTCTACTTACCTCCAGAATTCATTATTCATGGGAAAGGAAAAAATAGCAAGGAGCCTAGTGTTCAGTTCCAGAAAAGTGATCAACTGGGTACATTGTTGCCTTGCATTTTCTTGTAGACAGTACACTGTGCGCTATCGAGAAAAGGGGGAATTGGCAAGGTGGGATCACAAGCAGACCTCCAACAGACGTGTGCTGGTGGAGAACCTGATTCCAGACACTATGTACGAATTTGCAGTCCGTATTTCACAGGGTGAAAGAGATGGCAAATGGAGTACGTCTGTCTTCCAGAGAACACCAGAATCTGGTCTGTATTTAAAATGGCCTTTGGATTTTCAAACTGAGAATTACTCTGAAAATAAGATTTAAAGATAGTTTAAGAAGCCAATGGTGATAAAAAGCCAGCAGAGAGATTTTTTAAAGTAATGTTGACCCTAATTCTGGGACTTATTTCTACGTACTAATGCAAAGAAGTTCAGGAACTATTACCTTGGGTCCATGTTTTATCCTTTACTGGCCATATTCATTAGCATGTTATTCTGATATGTGGAGCACATTACATCCCAGGATAGCATAATCATAAATCACTGCTATATGCATGCGTGTCCCTGGGTAATGCATGGTTCCGGAGGGTAGGGGGTACTCTTCTTTCCTAAGGCTGAGCTTCTGTTTGATTCTGGGGGAGAATTTTGCTCTGTATCAATTATTTTCTCTTAAACAATGTCTTTAAAAGCTTTATTAAAAAGAAGTTTGAACTAGATTTTAATCTTCTTTATGTATTTCATTATTCAGCAATGAAAGAAATTTTGAATTTCTAAAAGCATTGCCCTAGATGTGTCTAAACTTGCTACGTGAGTCAGTAGCACTGACATAAATCACTATCTTGCATAAGGAGTAATGAGAGTGTAGAGCTTTCTGTCATGTGTAATAAAAATGAACACAGTAGTGCTTCAGTGAAAAATATATATGTAGGAATCATCTGTCACTTACTTTCAGAATATCTGTAAAGGCATGTTTAAACCTTGGGTCCTTGTCCTTTTGCAGCTCCGACAACAGCTCCTGAAAACTTAAATGTCTGGCCAGTCAGTGGCAAACCTACAGCTGTCACTGTAGCTTGGGATGCACTGCCCGAGACCGAGGGAAAAGTGAAAGGTAGGAACTTCATTATTTAAGGTGTCAGGTGCACACAAGAGTGACATACCCCAAATAGAGATGTGTATGTTGACTCTGATAACCAACGTTCTAATAGCAGGCTTGGTGACTGGAAGATCAATAGGGAAGCAACATACGTATATGGGACGCTAACCCAATGGACAAGGGTACTTCATGCTGGGTTCTCACTGTCAGTAAGATCCAGGTTGTCATGAAGATGAAAAGCCTATCCCAGCGATTTCAGTACTGCTCTCAGGAGGGGTGTTTTTAATTGTATGGATGTGACATCATAACATTTACACATACAAGGAACAACGTAGTGTTGCATGCTATGGGTCTTTTCACTGTACCAATATGATCGTGGAACATGGGAATAAGCGGGAACCCTGTGGAATGACAAATGTCTTGAATGAGACCATAGATATAATAAAAATGGGTTTGAAAAACCAAGTAATGAAATAAAAAAATTGATTTTTTTCTTATTTGACAGCCTTTTTAATTAATATTTTTTGGTTAAGAAAAATAATGACTTTAAAATTAAAAAAAGATCAAAGATGAAAAGGAATTAAAATAGAATAAAATATAGCTATTCTTAAATTTAAAAATTGTTGAGAATATGAAATAAAAACACAGATTACTTCTTTTTAGTGTAAAAACATTCAAAAACCTTCCAGAAGTCTTTTCAGAGACATTTTAGAAGGCTATCTGGAGGATTTCACCTGACATTGACTATACAGATGTACTCTAAGGATATGTTAAAGATTTTATTTATTTATTTGAGAGAGAGAGAGAGAGAGAGCACCAGCAGGGGGAGAGGGAGAGGAGAAACAGACTTCCTGCTGAGCAGGGAGCCTGATGTGGGGCTCTATCCCAGGACCCTGCGATCATGACCTGAGCCGAAGGCAGATGCTTAAAGGGGCTGAGCCACTCAGGTGCCCTGAGAATTTCTTAACTGAAAAAACTAACAGGTTCTCTTGTATTCGACTGTAAATGATCTTTGAGGACCTGTAAGGATGTCTTTCCATAGGACAATGGAAGTTAAAGAAGGCAGTTGTAGAGTAGTAGTTTCTAAACTTAGTGCTTTCTCACTTTGCAGTTTTTAAAGAATATATTGTACTGTTCTTACTCATTTTTTTTCCAGTGGAATAAATCAGAAGCAAATGAAGACAAGACATATTTAGTTGGCCCCTTTAATCATCCTTTTTTTATGACAGTTTGTCGTGATGCTGGCAAGGATTCTGAAAATTGCATAAAGACATTTTTGGCTGACGACTTTTGTTAGTTATAAAAAAGTCAATTGTTCCTCCTTTTATGACTTTATTATCATGCTACTTATTTGCTTTCTTTCCCTCTCCCACATCTTAGTTTATATTTATAACTCCTTGGCGAATGAACCTCCCTGGTAGTCAATGAAATATTTTCAGAAATAATAATAGCTACTGAGTTTTTGTGTCCAAAAGAACTCATGTATCATAACCCTGCTCAGGCAGTTTTCATAAAGGGATGGTAGTGGGATTGCAAATTCATAATTGAATTCCCCACTGGGGAATTTATATATATGACAAATATAAAACATAATAGAAGAATATAGTTTGACATGGTTACATTTTTTCCAGATGAATTGAATTCATAAAAAGTTTGTATTGCAAAATTTTATGGACAGTGGGTTCTTTTAATTCTTAGTTTTGACCATCATAAATGACTAGTTTGTTCATTTTCAAAGAGAAAAGAATGTGGTTGTTTTTTTTTTTTTAAAGACAAATGCTGCAAAAGCATTTTTGGTTGAAGTTTTTTAATTAATGTGCTTATTAAAGATTAGATCTCAGGGAAGAGAAAAGGTCTTCTGTGCTCCTCTCCATACAACATAGACAATATGACAGTTGCTTGGCTTTTCTGTGATTCAAATTCTTTTTCATGGTTAGTCCCTACCCACATTAATTTGATAAGTTTTGTAAGTCTTGAGTTCATTGAGAGAAAAACAGACATGACGGTTTTTAGTCGAGGGTGGAAATGCTGTTTTAAAATATGACTTCCTTAAGTTGCAGTATTTCCATAGAAACCTGGAGCTATATTAGTTCCTTGGGCTGAATTTGCTCTGATTTTCAAAGTTCAAGGGCATTACATGTTTGTAAATATCACTGATTCAAGATGGAAATGTTAGACATCCCATCAATCTATGAACCAGCAAGTTTTCCTCACAGTTTTAAATACTGTGAAATATCCTGACCTATGTATATTAAGCCAGGATTGTAATTCCTGTGGAAGTGAAATTACACCCCAAATATGAGATCTATCTGGCTTAACGTGCAAAGAAAAATAGCCCAGATCGATACACTGAGAGTCCTAAAGAGTTGGCAGCTCTCCAGATTCAGTTCCAACCATCATCAGTTAAATCTGCTGCAGCTTCTTCTACTTGGGCTATAGTAATGCTGACATAGTAAATTAGTAAATAAGCACAATGAAGAAAAACTCCTGACGCAGTGTAAATAGTCTTGGTACGTTGTATGAAGACTGGCCTCCTGGGCTCCATATGTTTAATTTGCTGAAAATGGAAAGTTGCCAGCGGGTTCCCTCCGTGGCCCTGTCTGGTAGCCTGAACGAATGTTAGTTCACCTTCCACCGTGTCTCTATGCTCCAGCTGCTGACTTGGCGTGCATTGCTAGAGTATTAATTTTAGTAATGCACGTTCTAATTCATCCTGCCCATACAGTCTGTCTGCTGGACACAGGACTGTGTTCACTTTCCTCCTTCCAACCGTCTGCCAAATCATTTCAGAATACATTCTTTCATACGCCCCGGCTCTCAAACCATTTGGAGCAAAGTCCCTCACCTATCCTGGAGAGACTACTTCTGCCCTAGTGGATGGTCTGCAGCCTGGGGAACGCTATCTTTTCAAAATCCGGGCGGCAAACAGGAGAGGACTGGGGCCTCACTCCAAAGCCTTCATTGTCGCTATACCAACAAGTAAGCATCATGTGTTTGTGGCTCTTTCTCTGTCTCTCTTCATTACCGCTAATTGTGGTGTGTTACTTTGAATCATACTCTGTTGATGATTTTTTGGGCTAAAGTTGCCTGTTGAGTTCTAAAATATTTTTGTTGTCCCATTAGAAATTAGTCTTCCTGGAGACTAAAATATTATTGATTGCTTATCACATGAATTACTATTACAGTATTACAGTAACATGAATGTATCAATTATGTGATTAATCTTATATCACTGAGTAATTTGGGGCTTATGCTGACAGGGAAAGGACATTTTTACAGGTGTAATAATATACATGACATTTTTAATTGTTAGCTCTTTTCAATTTCTAGAAAGCACTTAAGATTTTTCATTTATATTCCATTATTTTGGAGTGCAGCTTTAGTCAGAACTCCAGTTACCTCATTTATAACTCATTTATAATATATATATATATTATCAAGATAACTATCAAGATTGAGCAGGTTAATAAGTTCCCAAATTGGAGCACGGTATTTTGGACTGTATTTCCTTTTCTGCTTCCCCATATTTACATCAGATATTGGTAGCTGTCTCCTTAACCGTGTGCTGTGAGGATCCACAGTATACCACAACATTATACAGTTCTGTGCTGGAAAAACTGGAATAGATGAGGTTTGCTCCCTCTGGGTCCTCCACTGCCATATAAATTCCCCTCTTCTTACAGCATCCCTGGTTCAATCTTGCTCTCAGGAAAGGATAAATTATAGAGCACATGTAATATAATGCTCTGCCTACCCCAGGAGTCTTTTTAATCTTAAGCTTTATTTTGGGATTACAAATGTATACTTTATTAAAGGAATTTTAAGTAAGAAGGAGGAAACAAGTACAGACATGTTAGGGGCAAGAGAGAACTCTTTGTAATGCCCCCAAAATTATGTATTTGTTGCTCCCCTGTCACTTGCAAATCACACACAACACATCCCCATTTATTTTTAAGTATAGCTCATTCAACATTCATCATTTTATAGCAAACTTATGTGTATTTCTTCCCTACATGGCTAAGAGTGGCTTAAGACATCTGTAGTATCCTGACAGTTACATTAAGAAAATTCTACATAAGATTTTTGCATTTACAAAATCAATGGGTCACTTTAAAGTACTCCTTTGAAAAATTCCTGCAAATAATAAGCTGTGAAATAACCTGATTACATTAATAGAAATCTAATACACATCTCCTGGGACTGTATCATTACTTAAAGCAAAAAAGATCTTTAAAAGATTGCCGTAATTTGGAAAATGTGTTCAATGTCTAAAGAATGAGAAGTTATTAATTATAATGACTAATTACAAATGCCTCCACACTGCCCTCTTAAATACTCACCTGATGTTGCACAGCTTTCTTTCTTTCTTCCTTTCTTTTTTTTTTTTTTTTGACGGCTAAAATCTTTAAAATTTATTATAGCCAGTTCTAGTGAGTCCGATGTGCAGCAGAAGACCCATCCAGAGGATAACTGGAAATCTGAAAAGCCAGAGACTTCTCCCAAAGCTCCCACTTCCTCGAAACACACTCGTTTGCCTGTTTCTCCCCGAGGCAGAAATGTCAAGAACCCTCTTCTTGACTTGAAGAACAAAATACTGGCCAACAGTGGGGTGCCCAGAAAACCCCAGATTCACCCCAAGAAGACTGAAGGTTTGGATCTGCAGTCAACAGAAATCACCGATGAGGAGGAGCGGGATTCCCTGGGCGACCCACCAACATTGCCCTCAGAGACCCAAGACCAGAAGCCACAGCAGAGGCTGCCAAGTAGATCTGTACCCTCGGTCCTTGCTCCTGGGAGGACCCCAGTGAGGGTGCAGACACCCGGGCTGCCCCGAAAGGAGGGCATCGACAGGGGCAGCTCGTCTCTGGCTTCTTACCCTCGGCCAGGAGTGTCCCCTTCAGCCCCAGCCTCGTCTGTACCCCACATACGCATGGAAGGCAGCCCTCGCCGCCCTTCAGCGGGGCCCTCCACCAACCTGCCCCCCAGCTCCACTGACAATGACTCGGTGGGCCAAGAGGAGGAGGAGCCAGCTGCGGGCTCCCGGGACCCCAAGGACGCCGCCTCCCAGAGGCTGCCTCCCAAGAGCACCTCCCACGCCCGGCCGGCCCTGTGGCCCAGCGGCCAGGCCACCTCCAGCGCCCTGCGGGACAGAAGCCCCGTGCACCACGGCACAAAACCAGCCTTGCCCGCGCGGAGAGCACCCCATTTGGGGGACAGGGAGGACAATTCGGGTGCTTCAGTCCCACCCTCGAGACTTTCTCCGCCCCAGGGAGGGTCATCTCGGCTGCCACCCACCGAACCACACCGCGGGGCTCCACTGTCAAGGGGCTGGAAGGATGGTTACGGCGCCGCAGCCGCCAAGTCCAACGTGCCATCACAGTCCAGGTCTTCCTCGTCTTCTGGTCTCTCCTCTAGGACACAGGGCTCTGAGGGAGAGGATGCCTCTGATGGCGATGGTGACAATGATACGGAAGATAGAGGCAGGCAGGCTGAGGCCACCGCCCCCACCTCTCGGGCGCGGCTGCCCGCAGGGTCGCCTGTCTCTGGACATTTCAATTTGTTCAGAAACAAGCCCTTTGCTGCCCACACGAGATATCCAAGCCGGTTTGGCAGCGGCCGAGGACCCCGGTTGCATCCCTCCAGCTCCCCGCCATCCACTGTGTCCCCCCGAGTTCACTCGAGGGTGAATTCTCACGAGGTCGCTGCAGAGAGCGAAGCAGAAGATGAGAAGCCACTTCCTGCCACCGTGGGAAACGACCACGTGTCTTCCTCCTCCAGGCAGCCTGCCTCCCTGGCCGTGGACCACCTAAGGAAAGGCCCACAGAGAGGGGCGAGCCTTCAGCAGAAGGAGCCCTTGGCGGAGAACCCCAAATCCGCGAGGCCTGTGGCAGGTGCGCATCCTCAGGGCAAGCCCCTGCCCTCCAAGGCGCTGGACGTCCAGCAGAGCACAGAAGTGGGTGCGGAGGGCGGCTACCCTAAGGCGCACCTGGCCCCCGCTAGGCGGCCGGCGACGCGGTCCCAGCACCACCCCAGGCCCGGCGTGCCCAAGAGGACGGCCCCCGGCCAGGGCCTGGGTGCCGGGGCCGCCGCTCCCGAAGGGCCACCTTCCCCCGCGGTCTCCGCATCGCAGCCGCAGCCCCGCGGCCCCCAGAGCAAGGACGTGGGGCACCCGCTGTCCAAACCCAAGCCCGAGCTGCCCCAGGCTGCGCGTCCCCACCCCCGGGCGCAGGACAGCGCCTCCTTCTCCGACCCCTACGCAGCCAGGGGCAGTGAGTCCCCCCACGCGGCGAGCTCCCGAGGGGTGCTCCCCACGTCTCCCCACAGTCAGGACGAGGACCCAGAGGCCAGATCTGTCGGAAAGCACCACGACAGCGCCGAAGCAGAGGCCCGAGGCGCCCGGGAGCCCGCACACCCGGCCCGGACCAGGGATCCCACCCTGTCCCTTCCCAAGCACCGGCAGCCGGAGGCTCCCGCGGGGGGCGCGGGCGACAGTCACCTCCGCAGACCCCCGGGCTCCCTGCTGAGGCCCGGCGGCCCCCGCCCGCACCCCCTTGCCCGCCCCCGGGTCCCGGGCCGAGCCGGGCCCCAGGCTGCCGGCAAGAGCGAGCGCGCCTCCCAGGGCGCGCCGTCCAAAAAGGAGCCCCTGACCGCCAAATCTCAGCAGTCGGTCTCGGCAGAGGAGGAGGGTGAAGGCACGATGTTTTTTAAAGGAGGAAAGGACGGGGACCCCCTGTCTTCCTCTGTTCCAAAGTGGCCCTCCTCCAGCCCCAGGGGCAGCAAATATGTGGATGGGAACATCGCTAAGGACAAGACCGACCCTGCCCTTGTGCTCGCGCCTCCCAGGGTGAGCCCCCCCCAGGAGGAGAAGCGCGCCCCTCCGCCCCCTCCTGGCAGCTCCCCGAGAGCCCCACTCGCCCCGCCCAGACACCCCCACCGCGGCCCTGCCACGCCAAGCCCCACCGTGGGCACCCCGGCCCGGGTGCGGTACACCACCCGCGCCCCTCCCGTCCTCGCCTCCACCACCCCTATGCTGTCCTTGCGCCAGCGCATGATGAACTCGAGATTCCGGAACCCTCTCTCGCGCCAGCCTGCCAGATCCCCCACCAGACAAGGTAATTTCGTTTTGAACTCTCTCTGCGGTTCTCAGTAGTAGTGTTCATAGCAATTCTAGGGAGGCTTTTATTTTATGTTATTGAGTGTCTGCTGTGTCCCAGCACTGCGTGAAGAGCTTTACAGATGTAAGGGGATTTCGGCCTCTTAACCACCTCTTGCATTGTTTGTCCTGGTTTTCAGTGGAGGAGACTAGGACTCAGGGATCTGAGCGGTTCCAGAAGTCAGACAAGCTATGTGGCGGGGCTGCAGCCCTCCTCCCATCCTCTGCCATTCCTCCATCGCATACTGCCTCTTTAAATTCACCAACATATGCTCTTAATCTGTGAAAAGGAGTCACAGTCACGATGCCATACTAGGGTTCCTGTGTTTTAGGTTATTTTTTTAAGTTTTTTAAAAATTTTTTATTTATTTATGATAGTCACACACACACACACACACACACAAGAGAGAGAGAGAGAGAGAGAGAGAGGCAGAGGGAGAAGCAGGCTCCACGCAGGGAGCCCGATGTGGGATTCGATCCTGGGTCTCCAGGATCGCACCCTGAGCCAAAGGCAGGCACTAAACCACTGCACCACCCAGGGATCCCTGTTTTAGGTTATTTTTAGTTGCTTACCTGCCAGGCTATATTCAAAGAATCCACAGTAAGGAAGTGGGTACCTGTGTAGGCTGGATTTTGTTCTTGTTGATTCTGCATGTAAAAACTCTCAACATACCCTGCGATTAAACTCACATCTTGGGTGTGAATTGCTTAGACATTGCAATCAGCGAATGTTATTTAAAGCCTCCAGAAAATGCATGTTAAAGATGATTGTCACACGGAGGCAGATGTAAGAGGCAGATGTGTGACTTACATTGAGGGCACCATGTAGATAGCTATGAATTAGAGTCCCCATGGACCCCAGGGATCTACAGTATCTACTCCAAGTCAGCGTTTGGTTTAGTGACACCTTGCACTCTCTTTGCATGCTATTGGTACTTAATGGAAGATTGTTGAATGAATGCATTAGTGTTTATTACTCTGTACTTTGTTATTAGTTTAGCCCAATGTAAAGACATAGAACAATGCCCTATATAGAGGTCAGTTCTCTATTAAAATGGACTATTTTAAGCAAACCTAAGACCCTGATAACAGATGTAAAATCCACATTCCCTTGTAGATAGCAGGAATTCAATAAATATTTAATTTTTGTTATGATTTGAGCAAGAAAAATAAGTCCCTGACCTACAAATAGTTGTCAGAAAGCCCAAATACTTTGTGCCATGGGTGGGGCTGGATCACAGTGCTTCCAGAACAGACCTCTACTAACTGTAACAGATCAGAAATGCAGAGATAAAGAGGAAGGGCAGGTGCTAGGAACAGAAAGAGCAGCAAATGAAGGCACAGCTAACTGGACCTTCTACTTCGCTCTGAGCAAACGTTTCTCAAGCGGCCCCACAGAAGTCAGCACTGAGCATTTACACTTGGTGATTGATGACTGGACCTGATTCAGCTAGAAATAGATGTTGGGTTTAGTATAAGCTGCTGGGAAGACCAGGACAGCATCTAGTCTATTTTAGAGATAGTTTTCTCGATCCTTCTAACCTTCCTTCCCTCTATCTTCCAACTGGCTAAAATAACGCTATAGCCACTACCGTCTTAAGCTTTATTGAGAAAATTTACTTATGCTGGACTCCTCTCCTCAATATTGTCAGAAAACTGTGACTTTATTGTACTTTTAATAGATGTCCGTATTTGGTATTTAGAAGTCCCGATTTAAGACTGTCATCTAATATATACCAGTTATTGGTTTAAAATTCTGTTTAGTATTTCTGTTCAAAATGATATGTTACTACTTAGAGTTTGGTATGAAGCCAACTTTACTGGAGTGTTGAACTTAACAGATTCTGTTTTTTTTTGTTGTTGTTGTTGCTATTGTTTTGTTTTGTATGCCATGTAGGTTATAATGGCAGTCCAAATGTAGAAGGGAAAGTGCTTCCTGGTAGTAACGGAAAACCAAGTGGACAAAGAATTATCAATGGCCCACAAGGAACAAAGTGGGTAGGGTAAACTTTTTTACACATACCAGTTGTTTTCATGCTGCTGGGAAGAGAAAAATGGTGGGCATTGTGTAGAAATAAATGAAATGGTCTTTCGTTTTTTCTTCTCCAGTTTTAACCACTCGTACATTAATATACTTGTATATTGTTTCTTCCAGTACTCAGAAAGATCTTTTATTTTATTCTCCTGAGTAATTGGTTTGCTTTCTTCTCATAGCTAATAAGATAAGTGGGCCTTTATTTCTTGTTTGCTTTGACTGGTTAGGAAGATCACACAAATTTTTGTTCCAACCCCACAGCAATTACGTGGGCCCCGATGCTTAGCCTCTCAAATGGACTTCTTTTCCTCCACCTTTGATAGCTTTCATTTTATTTTATTTTTTTATTATTTGATTAACTAGTATACACATTTTTCTGTAAATTGTCCCAAATCCTTTGTAAAAGAAAGCAGGGTAAAAACAAATGAACAAACCAGAAAACCCTGGATCAAATGGGCAGTTTTTATCAGATCACCTTTTGAATATTTCCAACAATTGTTTGGCTGAAAAAAAAGCTACTAGTGTTCTATATAGGTTTAAGCTAAATGACTTTCACTTCCTGGGGCTGTTTAGGTTTTTTTTTTTTAGCAGGTTAGAGGGTAATGGGCAGAACATATAAAATGTTCACCAGATTTAAAATATTTTTTCAGAGAATCACGACTAGGAATTCCCAGTCAAAACCTCCCGTTTATGACAGTAAGTTTTAGGAAGACATACTGAGAGACTTCAGGAAATTTTTAGTCACTGATAAAAAGATACATTTTTGTCATTTCTCAAAGGAACAGGAATTTACAAAGGAAGAATGTATATTAAAGCAAAATGTCATTGTAAGCAATTTTCATTACACCACCAGTGTAGAGCATGAGCTTATCCCTAACAGGGATAGTAATAGCTTCTCTCCCCCACCCCAAAAGTTTTTATAATTCCTTAGAATATGGAATTTTTGCCAGCATTCTGTATTAGGCAATTTAATGACAAATTAAATTGTCTTTGTTATAGCAACTTCAGGTTTCAACATGAACAGCCAGACGGAAACATTTCATGTTTTTAATACACTAGCAATACATGTTCATGGCAAGAAGTTGAAACAATTAAGAAATATAGGGAAAAGATAATTTCTAAGCTAATAAACACCCCAAAACACTCCCCAGAGAGAACCACTGCTAACAGTTTGGGATATGTCCATCTAGATTATTTTTCTTTGCAGTTTAAGCTTATGTACACAAATGAATATATATTATATACACAAATGAAAAAATATTTTTAAAAGATTTTATTTATTTATTTGAGAGAGAGAGTTCAGAGAGAGAGAACCCTAAGTAGACTCCGTGCTGAGTGCAGAGCCCAAATGGGGCTCGATCTCATGATGCTGAGATCATGACCTGAGCTAAAACCAAGAGTCATAGGCTTAATCGATTGAGGCACCCAAGCAACCCTGATTATATTTTTATTCTGCAAAATGGTCAGTCCGTAATCTGAGTCCATAGCAGTGGATGTCAATATATGCAGAATTTCCAAATCCTTCTCATTGGCCCCTAGTATTCCACTGTGTGGATGAGCCATATTTTATTTAATCTGTTCCCTCCACTGATGACCACTTAGTTATTTGCTGCTTTTCAGCATTACACACAGCATACTAAATGACAGCAGTATTTTCAACATCTTTTGCATTATTTGAGAAACTTAAGACAATTTATATATTCTCTGGGTAAGCAATTATCATATGAAAGGGGACCCTTTTGCACTTTGTTCTTATTAAACCTTGTGAATGATGTGGGCAAAAATAATGTTTCCTACTCCTGTTATGGTTTCCTTCTGCGGAAGCTTCGTGCCTATGTTTGTGTAGGTGGATTCACACGCAGAATATTCTGTAATCTGTGTCATGGGTTTAGGTCGTGGATCTCGATCGTGGGTTAGTACTGAATGCAGAAGGAAGGTACCTCCAGGATTCACAAGGAAATCCTCTTCGGATTAAACTAGGAGGAGACGGTCGCACCATTGTGGGTAAGTGAGGATGGTTTTAGGGCAACAAAAGTGTTCTGAATTAGCTGTGGAATAATAACCCCCTGCTCATTTTTAATGGGGGCCCTTGGTCCAGTTTTTTTTAGCCAGATGGAAAGGAGTACCCCAAAGGGGCAGAGCTTAGCATTTTCCCTGATACAGCTATAGTTCTACTCTTTCTACAGACCTCACCCTACAGACTCCACCCTCCAGAAAAGGTGATGCTTGACTTCCTTCTTGAGATAGGACAGGGTAGAGCAGTAGGAGTCAGCAAATGACAGCATGAAGGCTAAACCCTGTCTGCTGCCTGTTTTTGTACTGTCTGCGAGCTCAAAATAGTTTTTGCACTTTCAAATAATTGCAAAAAAAAATCAAAGAATAATAATATTTGTAACGTGAAAATTCTATGAAATTCACATTTCTGTATCCATATTCCAAGTTGTATTGGAACACAGAAACACTCATTTGTTTGTATATTCTCTATGCTTTTTTTGCCCTATAATGGCAGAATTGAGAGGCTGAGACATGAAATTTAAAATATCTGGCCCTCTATCTTCTCTGGCCCTGGACAGATTAAGTTTGCCACCCTGAGTACAATGTAACACTCTTCCTCCTTAGTTGTAGGTGTCAAGAGGAGGAAAGAATTACTTTCCGGACTAGAGACTAAGAGCTGTTTCAGGGTAATGGGCATATTGATGAAATATTCACACAGTATCTAAGGTAATACAGAGTAAGGGACAATATAATAAGGCCAGAAATTTCTGGATCGCAGCAGATACTGCTACCCTTGCTGGATATGCTTTTAGTATTTCCTTTGCTTTTTACTGATTCAAATCCAAGAAGCCATAAGCTTTGAGAAGACGCTTTGCAGTTGGTTTTTACTTTCTCTGGATGATTTCCAAAGACAGCTTTTGTCTGATTTTGTTTCAGATCTGGGAGGGACCCCTGTGGTGAGCCCTGATGGCCTGCCCCTCTTTGGGCAGGGGCGGCACGGCAAACCCCTGGCCAGTGCCCAGGATAAGCCTATTCTGAGTCTTGGAGGGAAGCCTCTAGTGGGCTTGGAGGTTGTCAAAACAACCACCCATGCCCCCATCACAACCACACGACCTACCACGACGACCCTGAGGCCAACGACTGCTACCACCAGCCGCATGACCACCACTACGCGCCCAACAACCACCATTCGAACCACTACACAGACAACCACCACCACCACCACCACCACCACCACCCCTGAACCCACCACCCCCACTCCCACTTGTCCCCCTGGGACTCTAGAACGGCATGATGAAGATGGCAACCTCATAACGGGCTCCAGTGGGCTCCCAGAGTGCTACCCTGAAGAAGGTAACAGCCTTCATTGTCATGGTGGCCTGAACAACTAGCATATAGCATTTCAGAGTAAGGTCCCAAAGGCTCCAGGAGGGGTAAGGAGGAGGCACAGTAGGATGGCAACTAGAGGCGTTTCTAGTCACCCAAGCTTCGTTCAGGAGTCCTGTGTCACAACCAGGGTGGTCAGATTTAGCAAATAAAAGTATGACAGGGGACATACTTCATATGAAAAATTATCTGCTGTTCATTTAAAATTCAGATGTAAGTGGTCATCCTGTGTTTTATCTGGCAACCCTTATCATAACCCACGTCAAAAATTTAGCTAAAACGTGAAACATTACTAGTATACACTAGCGTTTCCCCAAGTGTGCATTACTAGACATTTGTAGATTTCTACATGTCATTTTATTTTAAAAGAAGATTCTGTGATTAGATTTAAACGAGGTTAATGATTTCTTACTGTTGGATTGTTCAGATCATTTTTAAAAATTTATTTATTCATGAGAGACACAGAGAGAGGCAGAGGCATAGGCAGAGGGAAAAGTAGGCTCCCTGCAGGGAGCCCAAAGTGGGACTTGATCCTGGGACCCTGGGATCATGACCTGAGCCAAAGGCAGATGGTCAGCCACTGAGCCAACCACCCAGGTGTCCCTGTTCAGATCATTGAATAAGATCCTTGTGAGTTTCCAAGAAAAGTAGAATGTTCTAAGTGCATTTGCCAGCTGAACACTTTCTCCATCAGTTCTCCCTTTGCAAAATGCTAATCCTTGCATAGCTGGCCTCTGGGGGCAGCAGGGTAGGACTGTGCTATTTCCTCTGCTGTGGGGCACCCAGTCAAGACTGTCCTCTGCCCCCACCGGGTCTTCCTGCTGAAAATGGCCAGTATCCCCTGAAGAATGGAAGCAAGGACACTTTGGCCGGGTCATCGTGGAGCTGCAAAGTCATCATCTTTTAGGCTTAGTCTCTGTTCAGGCTGCTTTGGAAGAGGTCATCTTGCATCTATGTCAGGCTCGGAGGAGACAAATTCACCTTCTTTCCTTTAGGTTGAAATGAATCACAATGTAGGCTGTGAAACTTATGTCTTTTTAAGCTGATACAGAATGAAGGTGCTTCGTTTCAGGAATCATTTTGCATGCCCAGAATTCTTTACGCAGCCCTGTTGACTGTAATAAGCTTGAACTTGAATGCTGTATTCAAAATGGGAATTCTGTTTGAAATCAGTCTTCTCACAGAAAAGCCCCAAATAAACAGGAACATTGGACACATCTAAAAATTGACACCAAAGACAAGGAAACATGCTGATAGGAGGGCCATCGTGAAGAAGATTCACACACCATCATTTTCTCCAGTGAGCACGAATTGGAATTTACCTTTGGATTTCTGGTATGAAAATATTATGTGCTTCCCTTGACGTTTTACTTCTACATACATTGATGTGTTGTTGTTTTTTTTAAATCTAAGTATAATTGGAACAATTATTTATTTAATAATTGCAAACAGAAGAGTAACTATATTGGATTTGGATTGAATTATGACCATTATGAATATTTTGCATTTTCTTTGGTCTACATTTATGGAGGGCTTATGGCATCTTCTTTTCATTTACTTCGGATTTTTGGACTTTTATTTGGCATGAAAGTCCATGTTTTTATCGGTATTTTTGTTTCTTCTTTTTTTTTGAGGGGGAAATCATGATATATGGTTATGTTTTTCACTTCACTTATGTCATCCTTCCACTTCCCGAGCCCAGGCCCAATTAGTAGCCAAATGTTAATTATTAATTTGCCTCTAGGCAGCATTTTCAAAATGAGTACAAATCAATACAAAGTCTTGGGAAAAAAGTAAATTCACGGAGAGGAACATATAATCTTTATATAATGTTATGATGTACGATAATTATTATTTTAAAAATATTCCATATGGCTGATCTCCCTTTTTTATTTACGCTGCTCCATTAACAAATTTATTTTCTTTCTTGTATTAATTCTGATCATAGTTATTTTAAAATTTTTAAATTATAGTTTTGAGATTTAATTCACATACCATAAAGTTCGCCCTTCTGAAGTGTACAGTTTAGTGGTTTTTAGTATTTTCACGGAGTTGTGCAGCCATCACCACCATCAAATTCTTGAACAATTTCATCACCCTAAAAGAAGCCCCATACCCATCAGCTGCCGTTCCTCATTCCCTCCTCCTCCTAATGCCTGGGAAACCACGAATCCACTTTCTGTCTCTATGGGTTTGTCTATTCTGGACGTTTCATATAAATGGAATCCTACAAGATGTCTGGCTTCTTTCACTCAGCCTGATTTGTATTCAAGTTTCATCCATGTTGTAAAACAGATCTGTACATTATTCTTTTTACTGCTGATTAATATTCTGTTGTGTGGGTAAAGTACATTTTATTCATTTATTGGTTGATGGACATTTGGGTTGTTTTCCCCTTTTGGCTGTAATAATAATGCTGTTATAAGAAGTGTGTACAATTTTTTAAAACACCATTTTCAATTATCTGGGGGCATATACTTGGTAAGAGAGTTGCTGTGTCCAATGGTAACTCTGTGTTTAACTTTGGGAGGAACGGCTAACCTGTTTTCCTTAGTGGCTGCACCATTATACATTCCCACCAGCAGGGTACCAGGCTATTGTAAATAATGCTGCTGTAAACATAATGGTGCATGCATCCCTTTGAATTAGTTTTGTATTCTTTGGGTAGATATCCAGTATTGCAATTGCAGGATTATACCCAGCATTGCAATTGCAGGATTGTAGAGTCCTATTTTTAACCAGCTTGCATTCCCACCAACAGGACACGAGTGTTCCTTTTTCTCCACATCCTGGCCACATCCTGTGTTTCTTGTGTTTTTTATCTTAGCCATTCTGACAGGTGTGGGGTGATATCTCATTGTGGTTTTGATTTGCATTTCCTTGATGATAAGTGATGATGAGCATCTTTTCATGGGTCTGCTAGCCATCTGGATGTCTTCTTTGGAGAAATGTCTGTTCATGTCTTCTGCCCATTTCTTGATTGGATTTCTTTTGGTGTTGAGTTGTAGAAGTTCTTTATATATCTTAGGGACTAACCCTTTATCAGATATGTCATTTGCTAATATCTTCTCCCATTCCATAGGTTGCCTTTTAGTTTTGTTGATTGTTTCCTTTGCTGTGCAGAAGCTTTTTATTTTGATGTAGTCCCAGTAGTTTATGTTTGCTTTGGTTTCCCTTACCTCAGGGGAGGTTTCTAGAAAAAAAGTTACTATGACCAATGTCAGAGAAATTATTGTCTATGTTCTTTCCTAGGATATTTATGCTTTCAGATCTCAAATCTAGGTCATTCATCCATTTGAGTTTACTTTTTGTGTGTGGTGTAAGAAAGTGGTCCAGTTTTATTCTTTTGCATGTTGCTGTCCAGTTTTCTCAACACCATTTGTTGAAGAGACTGTCTTTTTCCCATTGGATAGTTTTTCCTGCTTTGTCAAAGATTAATTGACCATATGATTGTGGGCTTATTTCTGGATTTCCTATTCTGTTCTATTGATCTATGTGTCTATTTTTGTGCCAGTACCATACTGTTTTGATTAAGACATCTCTGAAGTCCAGAATACTGTTGTCTCCAGCCTTGCTTTTCTTTTTCAAGATTGCTTTAGCTATTCAGGGTATTTTGTGGTTCCATACACATTTTATTTTATTTATTTTTATTTTTTAAAAGATTTTATTTATTTATTCATGAGAGA